>NC_054372.1:171267153-172467153 GCF_017654675.1 Xenopus laevis | reverse complement strand
TATTGATTGTTGATATTGCTACTGGTGATACATGGCTAAAATATGTTATCTGGTGTAAGGAGCGACAAAACCATAACATTTACACTGACCACAATACTCGGGTTCCCTGCACGGCTTTGGTCTGCGAATGGGGGAGAGGCTCAAATACAGTCATTTTACTGTAGAACAGTGGTTCTTAAAGTGGACCTGTCATCCAGACATAAAAATCTGTGTAATAAAAGTCCTTTTCAAATTAAACATGAAATCAAATTTCTATTTTTTATTTAAGCATTCATAGCTGTTGTAAGCTCATTTAAAAATCTCAGCTGTCAATCAAATATTGTCTGCCCCTCCTCTATGCCATGGGCATAGAGGCGGGGCAGACAATAACTTTCACTTTCCATTCAGCACTTCCTAGATGTCACTGCTCTCCACACATTCCCCCAGTTCTCTTTACCATTTAATTGTGTAACCAGGACATGGGAATGGATATCGGGTCCCCCATTCTGGTGCACAAACAAGATTCTGAGATGATACAAGACTTTCCTTAAAAGCAGTGTCCACAAAATGGCTCCTGCCTGCTTGTTATAATTATGATTCCCAGACTGAAGGAAACAAGATTCAAATAATTTATATAGTGTAATTAAAGTTCATTTTGCTTGGCTAATGTGATAAAATAAGATTTGGAATAATTTTTTTTGGGTGACGGGTCCCCTTTAACAGTTTTTCTCCTAAGATCCATATTATGTTGCAGAATTTGCTTTGTGACCCAAATATTAGTACCTTGTTTTAATCACTATATGTAAATGTTGGTAAAATGTCACTGTCAGGGAGACTCAACCTTAACAGCCGAATTTTGGGTCCTGACCCAAAGTTATGAAAGTATTGGTGAGTGAGCCAATCAGAGACACACACACACACACGTTTTTGTGTACTTACTAATGTTGCTATGCCTATTCCTACTATCATTGTACAGTACACTATTAAGCAATGTGTCTGTGATTCTATACATTGTATTGATACATATAAATTTGGCTCCAAACCATGGTATGTTGTGTGTACTTAAACTTATCTTCCTTTTATGCTTTATGACAGGAAGGTCCCAACAGCCTCATCAATGAAGAAGAATTCTTTGATGCAGTTGAAGCTGCTTTGGACAGGCAAGACAAAATTGAACAGGTATTTGTTGAATCCACATAAAATGCTATTTTATACTGTATTTTGTTAAATGGTGGCAATGCCAAACCTCCAGCTCCTTAATAATTGAATTGGAGTCCTAGAATTGCTTTAATAGTATTTCTAAACTCAGAATAATGACCAGGTCACATGACCAGGGGCAGCTGGGAAATTGACAAAATGTCAAGCCCCATGTCAGATTTCAAAATTGAATTTAAAAAAATCTGGTTTGTTCTTTTGAGAAATGGATTTCAGTGCAGAATTCTGCTGGAGCAGCACTATTAACTGATGCGATTTGAAAAAAACATGTTTTCTGATGACAGGATCCCTTTAAATCATTTTCTCTTGTTACAAATTGAGAACAGTGAGATATGCAACATCGTTTGAGATACAAAAAATGAAGTATGATATGATATTCATAATCCAGTAACTGTTAACACTGCTTCTATGCAGAAACTATTTATGCTCGTACAAGTGGTAAAAATGACCAGGGAAGGTCCTAAAGCAAATATTTCCAAACTATTTTTCAAGATTACCTCCTGCACCCACCCAAAGAGTGACCCTCTGTAATATGCAGAGAGTATTCAGAACAGAAAATAAGTATTCCATCTACTTTTACTCCTGATTCCCCAGATGCCCCATCCATTGCTTTGGTGCTGAATTCGAAGTTTAAAAAATGCCCTGTTTTACAAAATGTAACAGTTATAACAGAAGGACACTTAAAGGGGATGTAAAGGCAAAAAAATTAAATCCAATTTTTACTTTCTTTAATGAAAAAAAAAATCTATCTCCAATATAATTTAATTAAAAATGTCTACCATTTTTTTGAGAAACCTGACTGTATGCAGTGAAATTCTCCCTTCTATTACTTGCTCTAACTGCTGCCGATAGGAAACTTCAGATGGTCCCTAACTGCTCTGCAGAGATACTTTCAAACAGCAAGGGGGAGCTCCCCCCACCTTACTTCCTAGAACTTGAGCAGCTTTGTTTGTTTCCCTGTAGAGCAGCCTGCGACCATGTAGAGATTCGGATCTACAGACCCAGTGCAGTCTGCATATTGGAATTTTTTCTTGCTGTATCGGCTTCTGGCAGATATTATTTGACTTGTGCTGTTTTGATAATTTATGACAATCCCTAAACTTACCCCTCCCAACTTAAGCCCAGACCACACTGAGCATGCACGTAGTCTTGGTCTTGCAAAGATATTTAACAAAGTTACAAGATGATGACCCCCTGTGGCCAATTTTGAAAGCATAAATTATTTATTTAATTGGGCTTTTGGTACAGTAAGTTCATGTTTATTTAGTATACAAAATACAGCATTTCTAGCATTATTCTATTTTAGACTTTACTTCCCCTTTAACTAAGCTCCTATATATGTATGTCCAGCTTTAGAGCAGAATCTGTGTTCAGTACATGTTTGTTGAATTGATTTGTAACCTGACAAATGTTTTCCTTTCCAAGTCTCAGAGTGAAAAGGGCAGATCCCATTGGCCATCCTCTCTTCCTTCAAGTGAAGCATACACAGCTGTGGGCAGTCACAGATTTGTCCAAGCAGTAAGTAATGTTCTATTTGCTGTTCCTGTAGAGCCCTTGAGCTCCATCCTGTTATCCTTTGCTAAACTACAACTTTCAGCTGTTGGCTGTTGCTTTGGTTTTGTAGTTCAGCTGGAGTGACAAGGTTTCAAGAAGATCTGTTCAGTACACCAGACCAGTAGAGAAAGGGCAAGAGTAAACCCGAAACGTTGCCTGGTTGTTTGACCTAATAAGTTCAAGTTTTCACTTTTTTCAGAAGTGCTGCAGCGGTATTTTTTTCCTGTATGTCTATGCAAACGCCTGGCAAGGGTTTCAGGACTGCTTTGCCCCCAACCTAGAAAGTTAAATAAGGTGGTTGAAGCACATATAATATTGTCTATTTTGAAGACCTGTTCAGTAGACCAGAGCAAAATTGACGTATAATTGCAAAATATAAGAGACATACGATATTGATGGCCTAGCAGCATCGGCAAGCCTGGAGGACTCATTGAGCCCATTAACTCCTAAAGTTAGGCGGTAAATTATAACCTCGTCGTTTGCAATAGCAACCAACTAACCGTTTTCTAAAGAATCGTTTTCTAAAGAAGAAAATATTAGCATGTAAGCTGGTTTTCCACCCAAGACCAAGCTCTTTCGGCTAGTTAAATCTCTTGCATAAGTTATGTTTTTAAAGGAGAAATATCGCAAAAATGAAAATTTTATATAAGCTTCATCATACGGAAATAAGAAACTTTCTAAATACAATCAATTAAATATTCTGCATTGTTTTTGAAATAATCAAGTTTATATTCACTGTCCCTCTCTCAGCATCTTTTTTTCATGATTCTGTCTTTATGCAGCAGTTGGGTGTCAGATATTCATTGACAGTTAGATCCAATATATTTTATAGGGGGGCTTCCTTTCCTGGCCTTCAAAGAACTGATTCCAGTACAAACAAAAATCTAACAAAATAACTGCCTTTTGCACAAATCCTGCATGTAGAGAGACATGATATCTGGTGATTATAATAGAGTGAGCTCTAATACATCATCTAGGCAAAAGGAGCCTCCCTATAAGATTTATTGGATCTAACTGTCAACGAATATCTGACAACTAACTCCTGCATGAAGACAGAATAAAGAGAAACAGATGCTGAGTGAAGATAAACGATACAGGATTTTTAATTGATTGTATTTAGAAATTTTCTTATTTCTGTATGATGAAGCTTATATTAAATTTTCATGATAGTTCTTCTTTAAGTATCAATGGATTAAGCCTGTAAGGCCACCACAAGGGCATCATCACTTAATTTTCTTCATTTCTCTATTCCGCTCTGTTCTCTTATCTGTTGCTTAGAGCATGTGCAGTTCCCTGTCTCTTCTCACCAGCCTGTTTTCCTTTGTCTTTGTGGTAGCCCCCTAGTTGTCCTCCTCCCACTGATCTAGTCAGTTCCTCAGATGAACACAGATTCAGGATTCAGGTACTGTATAACTGTGAGGAGTAATGACTCCATTTTAACCCTATATCCTTGGTTGAAACTAAAATGAATGATGGAAGAGATAATACCAAACTATTAAGAACCCTAATATAAAGTAACTGCCTGGAATGGCAATTGAATAATGCATATGGCAGTTGTACATCACTTGGTTGTACAAACACTGGGGGAGCAGACTTCACACTTCTGAAATGTGCCCATTTTCCTTGACTACACATGGTGGCTTGCATGAAATCATAGAGATCAGTTTACTCTTAACAGTTCACTAATACAGGTTTTTGCAACAAATACTATACAGGTTAAAGGAGAACTAAAGGCTAAAAATGCTACATTTTCATGGGGAGTAGTGATGTGCGGGCCTGCCTGACACCCGTGGGTTAGGCAGGTTCTGGCCAACTTCTGCACACCATCCTGCCATCTTAAATGTAAATTGGCGGCCGGATGACACTCGGAGCTATTCGTTTTCAGAAGTCGCCCGAAGTTTCCTCGTGAGGCAGTTCGGGGAGATTAGTCGCCCCGAAGAATAGGAAATTTGTCGCCGGGCGACCAATGTCCCCGAATCTGCTCGTGTGCCCTGACCCTAAAAGTTAACTTAAAGGTAAATTTCCCCTTTTTAGGGCATGTTCTGTACCCATCCAATAGGTGCAGCATGTCTAGACCATTTCAGTGCTGAGCTTTATTTCTCCTTTAACCTCCTTTAATCTCCTTTTAACCTTGTTCTGTTTGGACTGCAGCATGTTTTGCATCTGACATGCCACTTTGTGTGGTCATATCGATCTAATCTGAGCACTTCAGTATCCATCATCTTCTTTTATTTTAAAGGTCGAAGAAATGGTACAGAATCACATGACTTATTCTCTGCAAGATGTTGGGGGTGATGCCAACTGGCAGCTGGTTGTTGAAGAAGGGGAAATGAAGGTGAGATCAAAGAGGCTTTTTCGGAGTTAATGAACCCTGCGGTCTGTCAAACTTTTCTTTTGATGTCTGAATAGATGAATTAGGTTTATCTTCCCCTTACCATTCAGTACCTTTTCTCACTTTGTCCACTTGGTGTTTCCCAACAGGTTTATAGGAGAGAAGTGGAAGAAAATGGAATCGTCTTGGATCCCCTAAAGGCCACGCATTCTGTGAAAGGGGTGACTGGCCATGAGGTCTGCCAGCACTTCTGGAACGTTGATGTGCGCAATGACTGGGAAAGTAAGGCAAATCTCATTTCTCAACAATCCTGTGGGGTTTTTTACCTTCTGACTACTAAATAACATTCACTGAATTTGTTTTGCAGCAACCATTGAAAATTTCCGCGTTGTTGAAAAGTTATCTACAAATGCAATCATCGTATACCAAACGCACAAGGTAATTTTGTAGCATTCCCCCAGTAAGGCACTGGCATGGGGCTACTTCACAATTCCCTGTTGTTTTGTGTCGGCTGTACAATGTTTTGTAGTTCTGAAAGGCACAGTTAAATTATATAAAAAGAGAATAATACACCGCCTTTTATAGAAGAGTGCAAACAAAAATGACAGTGACAGTGCCATTATATTGGTCATGGAACTCTAAAGTGTCATGTGACAGAAGTTACATCACAAAACACCATTTATATAGATGCATTTTAGAAGTTATATATATTAGTGATGTGCAGGTAGGCAGGGCCGCCATCAGGGGGGCACAGGGGGTACGAGTGTATCGGGCCCCCTTGACAGCGATGAAGCCCGAAGCCGTGCCGCCTCCTTCCGAAGTCCTGAATGCAGAAGTGCCGAAAAGCCGAAAATCTTGAATGCGGAAGTGCCGAACAGCCGAAGTCCCGAAGAGGAGAAAAGACCCAAAGCCAGGAAAACAGCAGGATTCACTGCACATGCTCTGTGCTGCTGTCACTCACTGAGCTTAGGGACCCACTCACAATATACAGTACACATAGAATAGAAATGTCACAATATAAGGCTGATTAGTAATTAATACAGATGATTACTACATGGCAGCACAAAAACCAGTGCAATTAGCATCAGAATTTAATAATCAGCCCTGTAGCATCAGCTTATATTACAGACAAACCTCATTTTCTGCTGGATAATTAGTGACGACCCCTAAGCTCAGCTTCTCAACAGCTGCTCAGAGCCCACTGAGCATGTGAGTGTCACAGACACTTTCCAAGATGGTGACCCCCTGTGACAAGTTTGAAGTCCTGGATCATTGCTGCTATTGACAAGCTGAAACTTTAGCCTTGTGCAATAGGTTCAGTATATAAAATATGGCATTTTTAGCCCTATTCATTTTAGGGTTTAGTTCTCCTTTAATAGTTGACCTTTTTGTTCTTTTGCAGAGAGTGTGGCCTGCTTCCCAGCGGGATGTTTTGTATTTATCTGCTATTCGAATGGTACCAGCTGCCAGCGAGAATGAAATGGACACTTGGATCGTCTGCAACTTCTCAGTTGACCATGACGATGCCCCTGTAAGTAGTAGATTGTGTAGCTTCTAGGTCTATCCCTTGGTGGGGAAACCCAAACAGAGCAGCTTTTCAGAATGTGCTTCAATAGTAAAACAGTTGTATCTCTCAGCCAGGCTGTATTTGTGTAAAAAGTTGCTGTACGCCACATAAGCAAAGTCCTTCATGAGAAGGCCAATCTTGTGTTCCCTTTAGTCAGCTTGGATTGATTCTCCACATATTGATTTAAATTAGTCTCAGAACCCACAGTGCTGGTTCCAGTGCATTACTGCATTATAATGGCACCTTGTCAGTTAGGACTCTGTTGGGTTTGCATGCTGCAAAGTGAAGAGTTAAAGGAACAGTAACATTAAATTATGAAAATGGTTTAAAGTAATGACAATATAATGTAGTGTTGTGCCGCACTGGTAAAACTGATGTATTTGCATCAGAAACTCTACTATAGTTTATATAAACAAGTTGCTGTGTAGCCATTCAAGCACAGGATACTCAGTAGATAACAGATAAGCGCTGCAGTAAACAGTGGGATTCTTCAGAACGTATCTGTTATCTACTGTGTAACCTGTGCTTGAATCACTGCCCCCATGGCTACACAGCAGCTTGTTTATATAAACTAT
Source organism: Xenopus laevis (assembly GCF_017654675.1). Lineage (NCBI taxonomy): Eukaryota > Metazoa > Chordata > Amphibia > Anura > Pipidae > Xenopus > Xenopus laevis. The sequence continues at coordinate 172,459,931 of NC_054372.1, read as the reverse complement.
AGTAGAGTTTCTGAAGCAAATACATCAGTTTTACCAGTGCAGGGCAACACTACATAATATTGTCATTCCTTTAAAACACTTTCATTTTTTGATGTTACTGTTCCTTTAAACCAGTGATCCCCAACCAGTGGCTCATGAGTAATATGTTGCTCTCCGACCCCTTGAATGTTGCTCCAAGTTGCCTGAAAGCTGGTGCTTATTTTTGAATTCCAGGCAAGTTTTGGTTGTATAAAAACCAGGTGCACTGCCAAACAGAGCCTCAATGTAGGTTGACAATCCACATAGGGGCTACCAAATGGCCAATCACAGCCCTTATTTGGCACCCCAAGAACATTTTTCATGCTTGTATTGCTCCCCAACTCCTTTTACTTCTGTATGTTGCTCACGGTTCCAAAGGTTGGGGATCCCTACTTTAAACCGTTAACATATCACTTTTTTAGGCCCAATAAAGTATAACTATACTCTGATACTAACCTCTAAACTGCGCAGATTGGTTTCCATTTATCATTTGCCAGTGAATTTAGCACACCCCTTTTGTATTCTAATATCGGCATTCTTTGTATATTGTTTCAGCTAAACCGATGTGTTCGTGCCAAAATAAATATCGCATTGATCTGTCAGACTCTGGTCAGCCCACCAGAAGGAAATAAAGAGATAAGCAGAGACAACATTCAGTGCAAGATAACATATGTTGCTAATGGTAAGAGGACCATACAGATCTCCCTTTCATTCCAGAATATCAATGTTGTTGCTTGCGGTACCTCACATTGGGTATGGAATATTACTTTATACCACCCTAAAGTCTCTGTAGAACATATCTGCAAGAGCTTTATCAGGGCCAATCAAATTCATGAACACTAAATGCTTATTAAATGGCACCTTTCCTTTTAAATGAAATATTTGCTTCAGATGTTCTTTGTGGAGTAACCACAGTTTTACCCTTCTGCTTTCAGTTAATCCGGGAGGATGGGCTCCTGCCTCTGTACTTCGGGCGGTAGCAAAGCGGGAATATCCTAAATTTCTGAAACGCTTTACATCATATGTGCAAGAGAAAACCGCTGGCAAGTCTATTCTTTTCTAGCCGCTGCCTGGTAAGATTTGGTTTGAAATGTTTGGGCATTTTTCATTGATTTTAAGTTACTGAATAGTTTAAAACGAGAATTTTGTTTTTGTTGAACACCAAAGCAACACGGACCCAAAACTTTTATTTTTTTAAGACACGTGCTTGAGTGTTTCCTTGGTTACTACTTAATACATTGCATATTCCGCATGCAAATATGTAACAAAAATCTAGTTAGCTTGGATTAACTCACCATCAAAGGAAATTACAGTTGTATTATACTCTTAAAGGAGAATTGAACCTGTAGTTTAAAAAAACCCTCCCCTTACCCTGGTTAGACCCCCCCCTCCCTCCAACCCCCCCAGCCTACCAGCACCCCCCCCCCCGGCAAGTGCCCCTAATTTTTAAATCACCCGTGCAGATTCTGGCCTCGGAGTTCACGGCAGCCATCTTCTTTCTTCGGCCTTTTTCAGAAGTTTCGACACATGCACATTTGGAATAAATTCACGAAAATCGCAAGATTTCTGAAAAATTTTTGGAAATGTCCGTGACTTTTCAGCGCATGCTCGGTTGTTCAGGACGGGAAATTTACTCCAACTGCGCATATGTCGAAAATGCTGTCAATGCACAAAGATTACCGGAGAAGAAGAAGATGGCTGCCGTGAACTCCGAGGCCAGAATCTGAGGGGTAATTAAAAAATTAGGGGCATTTGCCTAGGGGGTTAGAAGGGAGGGGGGTCTACCCAGGGTAGGGGAGGGTTTTTTTAAACTACGGGTTAAATTCTCCTTTAAAAGCAATAGTTTATCAGCTTCAGCCATTAAAAAAAGAATGCAGGGCTGGTTCTGTGGAGCTACTTCATGTAGTTTCAGGAAAATCTTATGAGAGGGTCCAGAAATTGCATGTATGAACTTGATCTAGCTCTGTAACGTTATAAAGCTCTGATAGGCTGCACATTGATATAGCTCTTTAACATTCTAGTGTTGTAATAGGCTACAGGCTGATCTAGTTCTGTAACATGATAATGTTCTCTTTAGGCTACATAATGATATCGCTCCGTAACATTATAATGTTCTAATAGGCTACCGTAGCTCTGTAACATTATAATGTTGTACTAGGCTACAAGGCTTTACTATTGTAGGGTACAACTGTGGAAATGAAGAAAAATTAGTTTTAAGAGCTGCTCCCACTTCATTGCCTGCCCTTAAAAGTCCCTGCACCCCCATATCATCAATCCCCAAGCCAAGAGCATGTGCAGCACAAGAGAGATCAGTTCAGATTGGTTAAAATCTCAGGGTGGCGATTTAGTTATCCTTGAAAACTGACTCTTGTAGAATGAGCATTGCCATATGATCCTGCCATAAAATAGCAGGAAAAAGCAATGGATCTCTTTGTATTGCCTTGATATGGAAGCACCGCTTGGATTCCCTTGACTACACGATTATCACCCAAAACATTGCATTTCCCATTTGATTCAGTAGGAACAGTCCAGGCACTTAGAGTGATGGCTTTCCTGGTAGCACATAGGTCCTCTGTGTGTTTTTACATATTGGCCTTTATCCCCTCTCTAATGATGTTCTGTTCCAATTGCAGTGAAATGAAGGTGGTATGAACATTCCACACTGGATGAGAGAGTATCACACGACATGGAATCTACAGCCTTTACCAACTCTCTACAATGAAAGCCCTTCCATTTCAGTGGGAGTTTCAATACCCTCTGCTACTGAGACATTTAGTTTTATCATTGGAGGGTGGAGACTTACACAAGAGGGAACGTCAAACACTAGCTGTGGGGGTTTTTTTTTTAATTTTCTATTTTGTTTTTCTACTTTTAAACCCCTTGTCGCCGAACCTGTATGTAATTCTAACGTAATGTGCGGCCGCAAGTCCCACTTTAGTTTTCCTCTGCTTCTTTGCTTTTATGGCTCATGGGAGAACAAGTGTCACAAATACAAATGGGTTGAGGGTTTGGTAAGTGAAACCTGTCGCCATGCAGGTATGTAATAAGGATGACTAATAAAGCCATAATGTTTTTAGTTTTGCGCATTTAAAGAGCAGGATTCCCCCAAACGCACATACACCATGCTCTTTCTGCACAAAACTCGTCAGCCATTTCATGTTAAAAAACAAAACTGTTTAGCAGACAGTTTTGCTGTAAAAAAAAAAAAAGAAAATAGTTTTTGGCTATCTTCTCACTAGTCCTTTCCGTGGTTCTGTAAAACTTCTCATTAATATCTGAGGGCTGTTCTAATCTTTGACTATGCCTTTCCTGGTGTCTCTCCTATGAAGACGTGACGTCTGAAGGAGGAAATCATCATCAACAACAACAAAAAAATCTAAGAAAGCTTTATTTTTTTCCAGAAATCTATATATTTCTAATGTATTTTTAGTTGTGTTAATAAAGTGTTAATAATTCTTGAGGAGATGGCAATCTACTTGGGTGGACAAACGTGTCTCTTTGGCTTTGGTAGTTCAGTTAGGCAAGGCCCAAGGCTTCATCCAATGGCTTGAGGAACATGTAACTTGTTCCATAAAGCCGGAGTGGGTTATGGAAATTTTGTTTGGATCTTGAGTATTTTAATTCTAGAGGTGGGGTCTCCAAATAGTAAATGGTAACTCACCACAACAAGGAAGAGGCCCAGGTGCACTACCCTGAGCCCTCATCGCGGGGAGCGGACAAAACTAAAATTCTTTGGAGCAGGCACTCAATAAAGGCAATCTTCCACCAGACAGTTGAATCAAAGTGAAATAGTTTATTTTGTCCACAGCCTTACACGTTTCGTGTTACAAACACTTACCTTAGCCTATGACTTAGTGTTTGTAACACGAAACGTGTAAGGCTGTGGACACAATAAACTATATCACTTTGATTCAACGCCTTTATTGAGTGCCTGCTCCAAAGAATTCTTGGATCTTAAATATTTGGCGAATATAAACACAAGTCATTGCCGGCCCCCACTTTAGAATTCTTAAAGGGATCCTGTCATCAGAAAACATGTTTTTTTTTTCAAAACGCATCAGTTAATAGTGCTACTCCAGCAGAATTCTGCACTGAAATCCATTTCTCAAAAGAGCAAACAGATTTTTTATATTCAATTTTGAAATCTGACATGGGGCTAGACATTTTGTCAATTTCCCAGCTGACCCCTGGTCATGTGACTTGTGGCTGCACTTTAGGAGAGAAATGCTTTCTGGCAGGCTGCTGTTTTTCCTTCTCAATGTAACTGAATGTGTCTCAGTGGGACATGGGTTTTCACTATTGAGTGTTGTTCTTAGATCTACCAGGCAGCTGTTATCTTGTGTTAGGGAGCTGCTATCTGTTACCTTCCCATTGTTCTTTTGTTTGGCTGCTGGGGGGGGGGAAATGGAGGGGGGTGATATCACTCCAACTTGCAGTACAGCAGTAAAGAGTGATTGAAGTTTATCAGAGCACAAGTCACATGACTGGGGGCAGCTGGGAAATTGACAAAATGTTTAGCCCCATGTCAGATTTCAAAATTGAATATAAAAAAAATCTCTTTGCTCTTTTGAGAAATGGATTTCAGTGCAGAATTCTGCTGGTGCAGCACTATTAACTGATGCATTTTGAAAAAAAAAATGTTTTTTCCCATGACAGTATCCCTTTAATATATGATTGAATTGGTCAGGAGTGTTTTTATAAGGCTACGAATGGGTTATGGTTTGTAATGCACAAGGTAGGGTCATCTTCTGTAGCTCAAACCAACCAACTGCATCCCGAGGGAATGGCTACAGAGCTTTCCACCAAGGTCGCTTTTTAGTTCAGGGTATATTTATCATGGCTCCCCAATCACCTAGGCACCTTAAAATCATGGTTCCCATTCCCAGCATGGAGCCAGCGCATCACCCTGACATTTCTCTGGATTCTATAGCCATTGTTTTTTTTCAAATGCCATGTTTTGATATAAGATCAAAAAGTTATTATTCTTATTATACAGCAGGAAAGTTGGCCCAAAAATACAGAGCAAATTTGCTGTTAAATATTTACAATTGTGTCGCATCCATAAAAATTCTCCATTTGTTTCAGCAGATGTCGCCGTCCACATTCAAATAGAATAAATCCACGTCGTGTACATCCAATATTAAAGATTTACAAATATATATATATATCAAATTGTTGTATACCAAATGGATAGTTATGAAAGAATATATTGAAACAGATGTATATAATCAGAATTTTGTGTACAAATGTCCCAACGTTTTTGAAAGATGAAATGACTACCTACCTATGGATTTTGTTGCCTTGGGCTTGGACAAAGGTCCAGATTATTGTAATCACCATTGTCGTCTGGCGGAACACCCAACAACGCACTTTTTTTTTTTTAATTTAAAATTTGCCTTGCCACAAAATAAGCTGTATCATTGGTCGTTAGCTGTAGAAGTGCCTCAGCGGTAACGAGCATCTAAGGAGTCACAGAAAGTAATCACTACGTCACAAGCTTTTTTTTTTTATAGATTTAATACAAATTATTTCAGGTTGCTTTTTTTTTTTTTATGTGAAAAACCCGCAAAAAAAAAAAACCTGAGCTCCACAGAGTTTGAATGTTGGTTGTTTGGTTACTTTTGATAAGAACTTTTTTGGCTCTTGCTTCCAAAGAAGCCGGCAACTTTTATGTGACCGCGCTGACCTGTCCGGCATTGAGAAGGCTACACGAAAAGCTTTCTTTTACAAAGGCCTGTGGAAAGTTTACAAAAAAGAAAACTGTAAATCTTAATACTATTAGTTGCATTTGCACTAAATGTGATGTACTTTTTGTTATTCTGTAAATAAAATGTATTACACTAAAGAATCCATTGTACTGTAATGTCTCCTTTCGCTGCCACAGTCCAGTTCTTTGTGGTGGTTGATGCTTCTGGATTTATGACTAATATAACCACACAATCGGGCTGGCAAGTGTCTGCCATCACCACCATTGGATGCCAACCCAGTGCACTGCCATATGTAAGCAGATTTGGAGCAAGAGTTCAAAACTGCTTACTTCTGTGGCGGATGTGAGCAAATTGCCACTTTACAGGCTCGTGTTGGGGCCTTAGAGGAACAAATTGCAACACTGCAGCCAATTGACAATCTTGAGAGGAGTCACTCGCTTAGCAGGACCTAGTGGGTTCAGATAGTTTGGGGGGAGGAGAACAGCAGCAGCATGATTAGGCAGTTAGCTGGGTGACGGTAAGAAAATCAAGTGTTGGCAAAAGGAAAGGGAAGTCTGAATTAGCAGTTCTAGGTGGGACTGATCTCTGACAGGAGACCAGTTTCTCTAGTAGTGGCAGGCAGATTGTGGTTGTAGGGTATTCAATTATTAGGAAAGTGAATAGGGTAACCTGTCATCTGGATCACTACAACCGAACAGTTTGCCGTCTTCCTGCTGCCAGTGTTCGGCATGTGGTTGATTGGGTATACAAATTATTGGGTGGGGCTGGGCATGACCCAGCTGTCTTGGTATATTGGTATGAACAACAAACTTAATTTTAGATGGAAGACCTTAAAGAGTGAGTTCAGGTATCTAGACTCTAAGATTAAGGGAACATAGTAACATAGTAAGTAAGGTTGAAAAAAGACACATGTCCATCGAGTTCAACCTTTTTTGTTTATTAACTACCTATCTGCCAGTTGATCCAGAGGAAGGCAAAAAAACCCATCTGAAGCCTCTCCAATTTGCCTTAGAGGGGGAAAAATTCCTTCCTGACTCCAAAATGGCAATCGGACTAGTCCCTGGATCAACTTGGACTATGAGCTATTTCCCATAACCCTGTATTCCCTTACTTACTAAAAAGCCATCCAACCCCTTCTTATACCTATCTAATGTATCAGCCTGTACAACTGATTCAGGGAGAGAATTCCACATCTTCACAGCTCTCACTGTAAAAAACCCCTTCCGAATATTTAGGCGGAACCTCTTTTCTTCTAATCGGAATGGGTGACCTTGTGTCAGCTGGAAAGACCTACTGGTAAATAAAGCATTAGAGAGATTGTTATATGATCCCCTTATATATTTATACATAGTCATCATATCACCCCTTAAGCGCCTCTTCTCCAGCGTGAACATCCCCAATTTGGCCAGTCTTTCCTCATAGCTAAGATTTTCAATACCTTTTACCAGCTTAGTTGCCCTTCTCTGTACCCTCTCTAATTCAATAATGTCCTGTTTGAGTGATGGAGACCAAAACTGTACGGCATATTCTAGATGGGGCCTTACAAGTGCTCTATACAGTGGAAGAATGACCCCTCCTCCCGTGACTCTATGCCCCTTTTAATACAGCTCAAGACCTTATTTGCCCTTGATGCTGCTGACTGGCATTGCTTGCTACAGCCAAGTTTATCATCTACAAGGACTCCAAGGTCCTTTTCCATAATGGATTTGCCTAGTGCAGTCCCATTAAGGGTATAAGTGGCTTGGATATTTTTACATCCCAGGTGCATGACTTTACATTTATCAACATTGAATCTCATTTGCCACTTAGCTGCCCAGATTGCCAGTTTGTCAAGATCCTGTTGCAAGGATGCCACATCCTGGATGGAATTAATTGGGCTGGATAATTTTGTGTCATCTGCAAACACTGATACATTACTTACAACACCCTCCCCTAAGTCATTAATGAACAAGTTAAATAAAAGTGGACCCAATACTGAGCCCTGGGGGACCCCACTAAGAACCTTACTCCAAGTAGAGAATGTCCCATTAACAACCACCCTCTGTACCCGATCCTGTAGCCAGTTTCCTATCCACGTGCAAACGACTTCATTAAGCCCAACAGACCTTAGTTTAGAAAGCAGTCGTTTGTGGGGCACAGTATCAAACGCTTTGGCAAAATCCAAATAGATCACATCTACTGCCCCCCCACTATCCAGAATCTTACTTACCACATCATAAAATGCAATCAAATTCGTCTGACATGACCTATCCTTCATAAAGCCATGCTGATTGTTGCTCATAATGCCATTCATTAGGACAAAATTTTGAATGTGATCCCTTAACAAGCCTTCAAATAATTTGCCCACCACAGATGTCAAGCTTACTGGCCTATAATTGCCAGGCTGAGATCGTAATCCCTTTTTAAATATTGGAATAACATCAGCTTTTCTCCAATCCATAGGCACCATACCAGATGACAGTGAATCTGAGAAAATCAGAAATAAGGGCTGGTCTAAAACTGAACTAAGCTCTCTTAGAACCCGGGGGTGTATGCCATCAGGCCCTGGAGCCTTGTTTACATTAATTTGTATTAAAGCTTTTTGAATCATATCCTGAGTCAGCCACTGACTAGATTGAGCTGAACCATTCGTGCAGTTATTAAGTGAGCCTGTGAACCCAGACTCCTCTATTGTATACAATGGGAAGGTCTGTTATTTTTTCTGAAATTTTGCCTGTGCCACGTGTAAGTTTAATAAGACAGCTGGAGCTTAGGGAACTAAATGTGTGGGTCAAGTTTTGGTGTAGGAAGGAAGGGTTTGGGTTTCTAGAGCACTGGGCTGATTTTATCTTGGGGTACAATCTATATAGTCATGATGGATTGCACCTCAATTGAAGGGGGTCCACTGTGCTACAGGAAAGAATAGCCCAAGAGGTTGGAGGAGTGTTAGGCAGGGGGGTGAACGAGAGAATTATGGGGAAGCTCGGATAGACTGGGCAGTGGTCATGGGGGAGAAGTGAGGGGGGGCATACAGTTTAGCTGCTAAGGAGGCCTTTCTGTTACAAGGAAAACAAACTAATACTAACTTAAGATAAGTAATGTAAATCTTAAAAAGAAAAGTAGTAACTGCTGTATACTGGCAAAATTCACAGAGTTTGTCAGGTAAAATGGGAGAGCTAGAGTGAATTTCATGCTCTAAACATTATGATCTAATTGGTATCGCTAAAACAGAGGTATTAAAAAGGGAACAAACTTTACAAATATATAACCAGTATATGCTATGTTTAGATGTGTTGAATGAGCTTACCGCTGTATATGGTGGGCCCGGGTGCACATGCCCCAGACCTTCAGCAAAGGGAGCAAATACCAGGAGACTTCAAAAGAGGCTGGCACAAGCCTGGGACTCCCGAAAAAGTAAAGCCGGAGTCAGATAGTAAAATGTTAAAAAAAGCTTACATTTTATTTTTCCGAAAATTAAGAACCAAGGCCTGACGCGTTTTGTGTCTACCAAGGACACGTAGTCATTTGGAGCCTATGACTAAGTGTCCTTGGTAGACACGAAGCGCGTCAGGATTGGTTCTTATTTTTTGGAAAAATGTAAGATTTTTTTTAACCTTTTACTTTCTGACTTTTGAAGTCTCCTGGTATTAAAAAGGGTAGAAGAGTGTGTAAAAATTGGGCCAAAGGTTATAAAGAAAATGACCATTGGTGTCAAACCACCTCATATAAGTGATGAGTAGAAAGCCCAGCTACTCTTAGAAATAGAAACGGCTTCACAACTAGGTCAAGTTATTATTACGGGTGACTTCAATTATCCAGACATTGACTGGGGTAATGGGGTTGCCAAGAAAGAAAAGGCTAGTAGGTTTGTAAATATGCTGAATGACTTTTTATTTCAGCTCGTTCAAGAACCTACTAGGAATCAGTCTCCTTTGGATCTTGTAATAACTAATAATACTGAACTCATCTCGAGCATTTGTGTGGGTGAGCATTTAGCTAATAGTGATCATAACATGGTCTCCTTTGAGATTCTGTTGCAGAAACAACTTTATAAGGGAGTAACTAAAACACCAATTTTTAGATATGCAAACTTTTGCAACATATTAAGTGGGAAATGCTTTTCACACACAACAAAAATGGGAAGTCTTAAAAATGCTGCTTAGTAAATAAACATGTCAGTATATTCCCCTTGTAAGCCTGGGACATTGTCGCAAAACAAAATCGTTGTGGTTTAATAGTGTTGGTGTTGAGGTGGGTAAGAAAATACGTACTTTTAAGGCTTTCAAGTTAGCTGGGACAGCTGAAACTTTTACAAGGTACAAGAAGGCCAAAAAACCATTCAGAAAAAGCTATCAGACAAGCTAAAATTGAGATGGAAAAGGGTATTGCAGCAAGAGGTAAAAATAATTGAGCTTTTATTTTAAATATGCATATAGTGTATAAAAACGGAAGCTGGAAAGGACTCTTAATATCAGTTGGAGGTCAGCTGTTTGATGAGAACAGAGAAAAACAGAGAACAGAGAAAAAGCTGAGATTCTAAACTGTTATTTTTCATCTGTCTACACAAATGAGGAACCAGTTGATAAAGGTTTCCTTTTTAATAGTCCTTATACAACTAATGTTGCATGATTTACGCACAAGAAAAAGATAAACAAAGGTCCAAGACTGGATGGTATTTATTTCAGGGTACTAAATGAGCTTGGCTCTGTGATTGGCAGGGATCCCATTCTCAACCTCAAAGCTATTGGCCGGGTTAGTCTTACGTCAGTGGTAGGAAAGCTTTTCGAAGGGGTATTAAGGGATAAGATACTGGACTTCACTGCAAATAAAGATACTATGAGTTTGTGCCAGCATGGTTTTATGTATAATAGATCTTGCCAGACTAATTGAATTTCCTTTTATGAGAAGATAAGCAGGAACCTCAATTCTGGGATGGCAGTGGATGTGATTTACTTGGACTTTGCTAAAGCATTTGATATAGTGCCACACAGAAGGTTACTGGTTAAATTAAGGAATGTTGGCCTGGAACATAGTATTTGTACCTGGATAGAGAACTGGCTAAAAGATAGTCTACAAAGAGTGGTGGTAAATGGAACATTTTCTAATTGGACCAGTGTTGTTATTGGAGTACCGCAGGGCTCTGTACTAGGTCCCTTGCTTTTCAACTTGTTTATTAATGACCTGGAGGTGGGCATTGAAAGTACTGTTTCTATTTTTGCAGATGATACTAAATTGTGCAGAACTATAGGTTCCATGCAGGATGCTGCCACTTTGCAAAATGATTTGACTAAATTGGAAAACTGGGCAGCAAACTGGATGAAAGTCGGCCAGATGCTGATCGGGCAGGTTAAAAAACCCCCGTCGGATCGCGGCCACATCCTTTTGTTGATGTGGTCCCGTGATCCAACTGCCAGTTTGGCCACCGTTCTGAACGGATCAGCCCAGTATCGCCCACTTCAATGTGGGCATATCGAGGAGAGATCCGCTCATTTGTTGACATTGCCAAACGAGCAGATCGCTATGTCTATGGCCACCTTAACTCAATTTAAAGGAACAGTAACAACAAAAAATGAAAGTGTCCTAAAGTTATGGAAATACAATATACTGTTGTGCTCCTCTGGTAAAAAAAAAATGGCTTGGATGGTTTTTTGGACAGACATACAGGTAATATCCAAGGCTATTGTGATATTAAATATATAGTTAATGTATGAGTATAAATAGTTTATGTGAGTGTATGGAGAGGTCAGTGCCAGTGTGTGTGTGTGTATAGATACTGGGTTTCATTTGGAGGGGTTGAACTTGATGGACTTTGGTCTTTTTTTAACCCGATTTAACTATGTAACTACTGTAAATCAATGGAGCAGGGACACTGAGCAGATCTGCTTCCCTCAGCCTGTAAAGATATGTAAGCTGACAACAGCCGGAGCCTTCAGCCTGTGTGCCCATAGCCTAATACTACTGGAAAATGTTTCTGTCTTCTTTGCAAATAACCTTTTATTTCTGATAAATATTAATCTGAGTTTAGTTTTATAATGCCACTAGATGGCAGGCTTGTAAAATCCATTATTGTGTTATGTAGTGTACATAAATACTGTAATGGGAGCACTCAAACCACAAACCCAGAGTCTAAATCCTTCTAATTTATAGTTGCACTTGGAAAGGAAGAAATCTATAAATTGGAAAGGTTATATGTGTGGGGGGATCCGTATGGCCAGTACCACTGGGGCTTTGTTGAGGGTGTCAGACATAGTTGTAATATGACTGCAGGTATTTTAATACATGTTTTAAAAAAGTATGAATATATAAAACATAAGTTGTAGGAATCTTCCCAATCCCACTAAGCGCTGTTATTTGAATGTTGAACCTTCATATCCACTTAGAAAAGCCAGCCATGTCTGATACTGATGTAACCCTAATCTGGTGTAAATAGACAAATACCAACTAGAGGGATAGAGCACTGGCTACACTGGACCCTCTTTCACCAGTATGGGCTTTAGCTAAGTGGAAAGAGCATGTGATGGTGTTGTTGCACTACAACTCTATACTGCCAAAAGTGTAAAATAATAGAAAAAGGATGCATGGGGTTCTTGGAAAAACAATAGAACAGTCTTTATTCAATTATAAAGCACCACAGGATTGATAATACTCACACGTGAAGTAGATTAATAAATGCCAGGTACAATGAAGGATGTAGCAGACACAACATAAATGGCACCATTGAAGGAATAGCATGGGAAATTGAAAGAATACACCTTCCAGGGTGTCAGTACCTCATGTTGGCCGGATCCTCACGGCAGACGTGGAACAGGGATAGAACAATAACTTGATTCCCTTGTCAGTACTGGGGCCCCTTACTACAGACAAAGCAGGGCCTGTGGGAGAGCTACTCCCTTCTATCCTTGGTGGAGATTGAAGCTGCTCTTACTAAATGAAGCTCACTAACTCACTCTCTCTAAAGAGTGCTATAACAGTGGCTATCCTGCACACTAGCTAAACCTTGTTTACTGGGTCCCTGTACCCCGACTTCTCTAAAGGGGTTGTCTCTTTAGGGCCTAACACATCTGGGGCCTTGTTGACTCCAGGCTCAATGGACACCTCCACCAGATCAACTCCTGCAGGCCAAAGAGGAAGGACCTCCCCCTGCAAAGCACTTTGTTATAGTGATGCAGAATATGGTCATCACCAATGAAATGGGTATGCAAATAAGGTACCAATATGCTACATGGGTTTTAACCTAGCAACACAGAAATGAGGCACCAGTAGGGGCAGAAGCCATGAGGGCCATTAGACCTATGGGTCCATACACTGGGTAAGGCTGGCCACACATTGAAAGATTTGCTTGTTTATGGAGGTGGCCAAACAGATCTTTCCCCAATACAATGGACAATATTGGGGTATTGAAAGTGCGCATGTGTGAGGCCTCAACTTGTTATTTTCTATGGCACAGGGATGCTGGATTATATCGAAGCGCTTTACAATATTTTTAACTTCAATTTTTGAATGCTTGAACAGAAGAACAGAAGAAAGGAAAGGTATTGGTAAGTAGCTCTTGACATAAGTAGCAGCATGCTGAGCTTTATTTGTAAACAGGGTTTAGTTCTCCTTTAATCAGCTGTAGGCAATGGCAAGAGAGAGATCCCTGAGCTGGGCACACACTGAGCACTGGCAGAACCAGCTACCGCCGTGTATTCATTTGATGAGATGTGAGATGAGTTTGAGCTTGTCTGCACTATCTGCTGAGAAGGTGGTGGCACAATTTGTCCAATTTCCTTTGCCACCAGAACATACAGTTCCAGCTCCACTTTCTGCCATTTGTTTGTACTGGATAGTATCTCCAGGCAGCACCACCCATGGCAGAATGGTTGCTTCCAAGAAGATGTACTATCCTGAATTAATCTCTTTCTGTAAGAGGGCATCAGATACAGCTCAAAGCCAAGTGTTCCCTTGAAGATTAATTAAAATGTTTCATAGAAACTCCCAGTAAGCGTAATTAAAATACCTGTATGTATTATTATTGAGGTTCCCTGGAGTTTATCAGAAGATGTTTCATAACCATAAACAGATGTTAACCTCATAGAAAGTATCCTTCTTAAACAGGGACCAGAATCATTTTAATAATAATATACAGTATAAACCCAGCACAGGTATTTATGTAAAAAACAGGCTATTGGGTTTATTTAATGTTTACATAATTTTCTTGTGGACTTGAATCCAGTGTCGGACTGGGCCGGTGGGACACAGGGAAAAAACCTGGTGGGCCCCAGGCTCTTGTGGGACCCGCCAGCCCAGATCCGCTTCTCAGTGGCGTGACCCCTCTTTGTCGGGGGTTGCGGTAAAATGCGGTAACTGACATGCAAACGCACAACCTGGCACCGCATGTATGCACAGACGCGGGGCGCTTAAGCGGCAGGGGCGCCGGAGCGGGGGCCCTGGGCCAGTAGCCCCGATGGGCCCCAAGCCCCCAGTCCGACCCTGCTTGAATCCAAATTAGGGAAAGATGTGTTATCCGGAAAACACCAGGTCCCAAGCATTCTGGATAATAGGTCCAATACCTGTACCAAAGAAGTAAGATTTTACCAGTATGTTATTAGCTAACTGAAGGCTGGGCCACATTTCTAACTAGGTAAGTCAGTATGGCCCTATCAGATAAAGCTGGAATAAAGCCTTGACAATTTTCGTTCCCTTTGCAGAGGGTAGGTAAGTCCTGGATGCCATTGACATTGTCTCTGGGAGGATCTAAAGTATGTGGTGCTTCCAGTGCAACTGACTGATGTACAGCGCTGGCCAAAGGATAAAGAGTTACCCCTGAGTGCGGTTCCAGATAGGCAACCTGCAGCATTCCCTGGGGTCTCAAATACTGTCTGCCCATCTGGCTGCCCCATAACTGAACAGCGCTAAACTAAACATTGTAAGTGTTCAGATCCAACTGGTCACTAAAGACAAGGTCTTAATAATGCCAAGATACATGAACCACTTGTGCAGAACAACTCACAGGCATATATACAGACATCTTTACTAAAACAGACCCTGGCCCTATGCAATCTCCACAAACATTCCTGTACCTAAGATACAGTACCAATAAATAAACAATTTTGTAGCCTCGACATTTATCAGGCTTAAAATTCTTCAAGAAATTATCCATGAGGACGTGGCATCCACGATTCGTAATAAGAATTTCAAATTTTGATGGGTCAGACAACGGTACAGTTTTCTGCTTCTTGTCACGCTGAGCCCATACAGTGATTTCCGATCTGAAATATTTTATTTGGTTTTCACAACAAACCATAAAAATCAAATAGTAGGCAGAATAAGAAGATTAATACAATGACATATTATACAGAATGTACAACTTACAATGAAGTAATATGTAAAATAAAATAGAAACGAACAAGAACTAACTATCACTAACTAAGCCAGTGGACGCATAGACATTCTTAAAAGAAAAAGAAAAAGCCCATTGTCTTGGGAATGTCAGATAACCCTCCCCCCCATGAAACATTTTACAATTGAAGAAACTGAGATATTTGACTTCTGGTATTAGAGTCACAGAACTCATATAAGTCTAAATGATTCTTTGGAATTATTTCCTTTAGTTTTTACAACTAAGCCGATACAGTGATTTCCACTACAGAATTGCATCCAGATTTAATGCAGTGCCACCTGAGGGCCAAACACCACCCCCATCATATATTGACTTTCTAGAGATTTTTCTAGATTCTCTGAATCTTTTAATGATATTACGTTCTGTAGATGACGAAATCCTCAAATTCTTTGCAATTTAACAATGAGGAAAATTATTAATAAATTGTGGCAATATTTCCCCCCGCACTGTGTGTCACAGAGTGGGGTACACGTCCAGGCCCGGATTTGTGGCA
Source organism: Xenopus laevis (assembly GCF_017654675.1). Classification (NCBI taxonomy): domain Eukaryota; kingdom Metazoa; phylum Chordata; class Amphibia; order Anura; family Pipidae; genus Xenopus; species Xenopus laevis. The sequence goes on along the minus strand of NC_054372.1, from coordinate 172,444,351 downwards.
AGGCGGAGTGGGACGTAACAGGAAGGGGAGGGGACAGTGGAGGGGGAGGGAACCGGCAAGGGAAGGGGGCGAGGAGCAGAGCTTGCCTAGGGGCAGCCGGTTTGTAAATCCGGGCCTGTACGCCTCTCCATTTTTAATCTGGGAGGCCCAGCCTCTCTGGGATCCGCCTTTTTTAGCATTACACAACAAGTCTTTTGTAGCCCCTTTCCCAACTTTTTTGAAATGTGTTGGAATAAAATTCAAAACAAGTGTAACCCTTTTGACAACCCTTCTGTTGGTGTTACACTCTGCATGGGGCACTTACCTGATGAAATGGGACAAACCTGAGCCACTCTGCAGTGGTATTGGGAGAGACTAGGTACCTGGTACTTATTAGTGCAGTGCCCCCGCCTAGTGGGATCCGAGAATGCACCTATGGGTGGCCCCACTAGGAAACCAAAATAAAGGGAAGTAAAAGGAAAACTAATATATACAACACTTCTAACAAGTGGCAATGGGGTCTCACTTATTAACTAAGGCCAATGCTAGTAAATCTGACTTTAAGTTTCCACATGTTATCGCTCAGAATATTTTTCCGCCAGAATATTCGCAGCGACTAAGTTTACTAAGCAGCGATGTGCTCAGAAGTTATTGCGATCACTTGCGGTAACTACTTTAATGAACCAGCTTACGTTAGCGGTAATTTTAGTGAATTGTGAATTTTATGGCAACAAATTACATTTTTGTGAATATTTATGCTATAAAATGGTCTTGTTTTATGGCGGTTATTATGGCAATTTTTACTGTGACATTTACGGCCAGAAATGCATCTTCAAAACTCAAAAACGTTATTGACTGATGATTATACCATCCAACAACATCACCAGAGTAACACCAATCAAACATGTCTGCATCATATAAACCCTTCTGCCAAAAGAATCATAGGAACAAGAAATGATACCAGTCAATCTCTTTGCTTCATAGAAATGCACAGTTTAATGTAGCCAAAAGAATGATGGGTAAAAAAAAGTATTATGGGATATTTCCTGCCCCTTGAGAATTTTCTGGCGAGAAAATACTTTTACGCCACTACATAGGTGGCGGTAATAATTTGCAAATATTCTTGCGTAAAGTCTTTTGCACATTTTGCTGTTTAGTAAACCAGGCGTTAATGTATACGTAGAGTTATTTTCAGCGAATGCGATAACTGGCGAAAAAATATTTTTGCGCAATAAAATTCACAAATTTATATTTACCACAGGTTAGTTAACTGGCGAAAACATATTTGGCGACAAATTTGCCTACATTTTGTGCGAATATTTTTATCCCGATTTAGTAAACGGACCCCTTTGTCTCTAACATTTGCAATGGTCTTTGTAAATGTTTTTTGTGCCAACAAAACATTTTGCATCCCCCATTAGTATATTATGTATGGTTGGAGTGAGCCACAAGTAATGGGTAGTTCTGCATGATTTTATATTTATCCTGGTATTTTATTAAGCGATATTTTTATTTAAAAAATGAGGTTCTCTTTATAAGGAAGTGGGATGTATTGTGGGATATAGAATGCAGTTTAAACAAATGAGGTAAAATATAGAAACACATCAAAATATGTTGCAAACTGATTCTATTTTTCCATTTTGAAATTGAATGTATTTATATATATATATATATATATATATATATATATATATATATATATTATATATATATATATATATATATATATATATATATAGCAGGATTACAGAAAAATACCCGCACTCCTTCACATGCGTTTTTATGCCGGGTGCATGGTCAAATACGGTTATATAGAAAATGGCAGAAAGGACCAGCACTCCGTGTTTCAAAAAAGTCAAAATGGTTTATTCAAAACTCACAGTGTCTCCAACGTTTCGACCCTCTTTGGGGTCTTTATCAAGGATCCTTGATAAAGACCCCAAAGAGGGTCGAAACGTTGGAGACACTGTGAGTTTTGAATAAACCATTTTGACTTTTTTGAAACACGGAGTGCTGGTCCTTTCTGCCATTTTCTATATATATATATATATATATATATATATATATATATATATATAATATATATATATATATATATATATAGAAATCAATACATTCTGTTCTGTACTTTGTGCTTCTTTGAAGCCTCCTTAAAGGAGAAGGAAAAAATTTAATTAAGTAAGCTTTATCAGACACCAGTAAACCCTCAAAGTAATGCTGCTCTGAGTCCCCTGTCAAAAGAAACACTGCATTTCTTTCCTTCTATTGTGTACTCATGGACTTGTGTATCAGACTTCTTGTTTTTCAGTATAAACCTCCAGGGCTAGGGCTTGAGCATGCTCAATTTGCTTCTTTCCCTCCGCCCTGTAATCTGAGCCCAGAGTTATGAGTGAGCTGAGAGAGACTCAGGCAGGAAGTGATGTCACAACAAGATAATATGGCAGCTGCTATCCTAAACAAACAGAGAGAGCTTCTAGAGCTGTTTACTCAGGTATGGTAAAGCATTCTGCAGAATAAATATAGTGTTATAGCTTGCACTATTGAGGCTAATCTATTGGCAATAAGCTGCTTTGCTAGCTTTCCTTCTCCTTTTTTTTTGATTCTGCTCTGATCTAGGTTATAACCCTGCAGAGGAAAACAAAAACTAAGCTGCCTTAAATAAGCAAAAACTTAATTAATATGAGTAATTAAGCAGATGTAGAAGAGGCGCCTGAGAAGCATCTTTATTGAAGTGTTTAGCTGATTTAGCTGCTGACACATATATATTTCCAATTACTGAATGATTGAATTTATAAGCACTGGTTATGTATACACGAGCTGGCAAACATCTGTATTTCATAACGCATGAGCAGCACCTCCCCTGTCATTGTCTTGGAACCCATAAGATAATGGTGATATTCTTTGGTGTTGAGTCCAGGTTGAGTCCTGCCCTGAATTCAGCTTGATTCACCTTCAACTTGCTTAACCCTTGCATAGACTTTTATCTTCCACCATCACCAACTTGGCATAGTGAAATCTGGAGCAGGACACTGCTGAGTGACTGACTAAATGGGAATTTAAAGTGTATACACGTCTATTTATTAAAAATATTTTACACTATTTGAGCACATCTTTCCAGAACTATTGGTGTTTGCAACTGTGGAGCTAGAATATATCAAGATTACAGATTTTTAAACGTTTGTGAGTATCCAATCTCAAACCCCAGGAGGTGTCACTGATTTTTAAATGATTTGTTAAAGGGTAAATTGACCCTGCAGGTGAAATAAAAGAGCACATGAGTATGATCCCACAGAAGGGTGTATTATAGAATAAAAATAACTACACTATATACACTTATTTCCTCCTCTGTCTATCCTCAAGCTTTTTAGCGCTGGTTCATTTACAAAATACAATAGACTTTTACGTTGTATGCTGTGGACTTTTCCCTGTGTCCAGTAACACTTACCTTACATGCCCTGCCTGTGTCCTGAACCTACATCACTTACTTTGTCTGCAATCATTTTCAGTCTTGCCTTATCTTGCCTGTTACTAATTTGCTTATATAGTGCTTTACAACACTCAAATCAGTCCCTGTCCCAGTGGAGCTTACAATCTAAAGTCCCTTTCACATTCACACATACTATGGGCAAACATATTAGGAGCCAGGAGGAAACCAGAATACTCAGAGGGCCCCATGCAGACACAAAGAGAACATACACTAGAGGAGTCTCAAGACCCACCAGATAAGGACAATGATGGCTCAGCTCAATCTAGTCAGTGGTTGATTCAGGATATGGTGCATAAAGGTTGAACTTGATGGACATGTCTCTTTTTTCAACCTGACTTACTATGTATCTATGTAAGACTGCAGCTTGGACAAGGTTGTCAGGTCAATGTTTTAAAATGAAAATCTATAATATTGACAAATTTAATTGTCACCACCCTGTTCTACCCAAGGGGCCTATGGAAGTTGCTGCATTCCCCAAGCTGACAGGGAACACCATTAATAGTCCAGTTTTCACAATATGTAACCCAACAGCATTTCCCAAAAAGGGGACTGAGTCTAAATTTCAGGCTTGGAAACACCTGTGGCATGATCTATCTATCTATCTATCTATCTATCTATCTATCTATCTATCTATCTCTCTCTCTCTCTCTCTCTCTCTCTCTCTCTCTCTCTCTATCTATCTATCTCTATCTATCTATCTATCTATCTATCTATCTATCTATCTATCTATCTATCTATCTATCTATCTATCATCTATCTGTCTGTCTGTCTGTCTGTCTGTCTGTCTGTCTGTCTATCTATCCTGGTATCTATCTAATCTATCTATCTATGTCTGTCTCTCTAGTTATTTATCTATGCATCTATCTATCTATCTATCTATCTATCTATCTATCTATCTATCTATCTATCTATCTATCTATCTATCTATCATCTATCTAAAAATACTCTATCTATCTATCTATCTATCTATCTATCTATCTATCTATCTATCTCTATCTATCTATCTATCTATCTATCTATCTATCTATCTATCTATCTATCTATCTATCTATCTATCTATCTATCATCTATCTGTCTGTCTGTCTGTCTGTCTATCTATCCTGGTATCTATCTAATCTATCTATCTATGTCTGTCTCTCTAGTTATTTATCTATCTATTATCTATCTATTATCTATCTATCTATCTATCTATCTATCTATCTGTCTGTCTGTCTGTCTGTCTGTCTGTCTGTCTGTCTGTCTGTCTGTCTCTCTGTCTGTCTATCATCTATCTATCTATCTATCTATCTATCTATCTATCTATCTATCTATCTATCTATCTATCTATCTATCTATCATCGATCTATCTATATCTATCATCTAATCTATTTACTTTTAAAGGTAAAATCTCAGGGACCAATTGGTTAGCCATTCCCCCACTGACTTTATTTGCTAACCCACCACCCTGGTCTGTATCTCCTTTCCTTCGAAAAAAGTACCGGCTTTGGTACTTTCTTCTAAGTGTCATCCTACCATCTTCCTTGCTGTTACCAGGTTCCCTGAGCCTATTGAATTGGACGCATGTGTAATACTGAGTGTAATAAACATCACCAGCACAGGAAATGTCCAAGAAAGTGGAATAAGGTGGTGAAAAAAATACCCTTGTCCCCAGCTGGTTAGTAATTAAAATGAGTGAGGGGATCACCTAACAAACTGGTATTCTATGTGATTTTATTATTACAGTTAGTGTTCTGTTTTTATTCTATAACTGCAGCTTGTTTTGGTTCAAAATTCAGAAAGTGTTTATCCCCCCATAATGAGTTGGTTGTGCTTGAAAATTGGGAGCGTTAGTTTGAGGGATGAGACATGAGCTGGGGAGATGTGATGTCAGGAGTAGCTATTGGCTCACACACCTCTGCTGAGAGGAGTCAGTAAATAGTCACAGGGGTAGGAGGGACCACGAGACTCACGACTTTCTTTCATCTGAACGTAAATGATCAACGGTAACAGAAACATTGAAAGGGAACCAGATGTGTTTATTTCTGAAAATGTGCCACAACCTTTATCAGCAGTAGATACAGTAAGTACAGATACACAGATGCCAACACACTTCTGTTAGTGACATTATAAAGGTGACACTCTATGGAAATATGATATTATCACACAAAGATAAAGTCAGAGGCTTCTGTCCTGCCTAAAGCCTGAAGTGTCAGACCCAATGTTCCCCTTGACAAGGTTCTGACTTAGCCCCTAAAGTATATAAGTATATAAGTATATAAGTATATAAGTATATAAGTCTACAATATTAAAGGGGTTGTTCACCAACTAACTTTTAGTATGAAGTAGAGTGAAGTAGAGTGACAATTTGCATTCAGTTTTCATTTTTTATTATTCAAGGTTTTTGAATTATTAAGCTTTTTATTAAACAGCTCTCCAGTCTGCCGTTTCAGCAATCTGGTTGCTAGGGTTCAAATTACTCTAGCAACCATGCATTGATTTAAACAAGAGACTGGAATATGAATAGGAGAGGCCTGAATAAAAAGATGAGCAATAAAATGTAGCAATAACAATTTGTAGCCTTACAATACCGAGTATTTGTTTTTAGATGGGGTCAGTGACCACTATTTGAGAGCTAGAAATAATCAGAATAATAATTAAAAAAAACTATAAAAAACAAATGCTGGCTTCCTGGCAGCTTTATGGTCTAAGAGAACAGTCTTCAGGATCCATGAAGAGTTCATCAGACATGATACACATAGTTTCAAATTCAAACACTGAGAAACATAACTTCTCAAGGAAGTTCAGAAGACAGAAAAAAATGAAACAAAAATGTCAAAATATAGTGTAGTAAATTGTGATCTATTCAGCACCTCTCTGTCTGAACACTCTATAATACCACAATTTCACGTGAAACCCACTCCTTCATTCAGCGGATCATGGTCACACTTTTCCTTTACTTTTAGTGATCCAACACCAAGGGAAGATTTACACTCACAAATGTTTAAGTGCGAATGTGCCTTTCAGATATTTCACCTCAATGTTTGTATCCAGATTCCGCTCTGGATTTACTAAGGAAAATGCCCTTCATATAGTGTAAAAAAACTAATCTACATCTATAGATTTAAAATTACACTCACATAAAACAAAGCAGATTGGCGTTTATCGGTCTTTCCAGGTTTTCATGAGGTTCCCCAGTTTGCTGCATTAAGAGTTCAATTACTTATGCCGGCATATCTCTCTGCTCACAGCAAGTTTCTCCCTGGGTGCACCCTGTATATGTAACTAAGCCCCATCTGACGCGTTTCGTCACTCCGGACTTCCTCAAAGACTTTAAAGGAGAACTAAACCCCCACGGTGATGTCCCCAATGGCCTCCTTCCCTGCCTCCCCCCTGCTAAGTGTTACCCCAGAATTGTGCCCCCTCTAGGATTACTGACCACAAATGTGCTCCACTGAAGAACTTTCCCAGGCTTGGGCAATACCCACCACATCCACCTCATATATTGTGTCACTTCTGCTGCCATTACTGAAAGTCTGACATTTTACGGCTGAAGATAGATGGAGGGGTGGCATGTGCCCCTAGACAAGCTGCAGTTCTACCTACTTTTCCCCACATGCCAACGTAGAGAACCACTTGCCCATGCAGCCTCCTACTGGCGTGAATGCAGGATTGGCCCAAACTTTGCCAGTCACTATTGAGGTCAATACCAGCAAGGGGCATGGGTGGGGGTGCAGCTGTTTTTACATTATCAGAGAAAATAATGTGTGTATCTATCTTATACTCTATTAAAGGGGTTGTTCACCTTCCAACTCTTTTTCCAGTTCAGTTGGTTTCAAATTATTCCCCAGAAATAAAGACTTTTTCCAAGTACTCTTATTCTATTTGTGACATTTTTCTAATATTTAAGTGTAAAGTTTAATTTTTCACTTTTTAAAGCAGCTCTGGGAGGGGGGGTCGCCGACCCTGTAAACTGATCTAAATTGATACATTTTATTTGTTGCATTTGTTATCTTTGTATCTGCTGAGCAGTACTGATGTGCGGGTCAGTCTTTTCCCAACCCACACCCGCCCGCAACCCGACCTCCCACAAACCGCAACCGACTTCTGGGTCTCTTTTATAGGTCCGCGCCGACCCACCCCCGCCGATGACATCCCAAAAGGGGCGGGGTGAGAGGCACGTCTATAAAAACAACCTGGAAGTCTGCATTTGAAAGGTCGTAACCTGCGGGTATCAGGACGGCCCACAAATCACTAATGAGCAGAATCTCTGGGTTTCATTACAGGCAGCTGTAAGAATTGATACAATAGTTACTAATACTCCAGAGATGCTGCTGAGAAATGTATCAACTCAATGTTGCAAAATTATAACAGTTCAGAATCTGCTGCTGAATTACTGAGCTGCCAGACTCAAACACCAGATACAGGAAACGTAAACGTTAAACTTCGAATTTGGAAAAATGGTAAAATTATAAAGTAATTGAAAAAAAGTCGATTTCTGGGGAACAATCTGAAAAGAACTTAACTGAAAAAAAGTGTTTGGAAGGTGAACAACCCCTTTAAAGAGATTCTGACATACGTTAAATCTACTCAGGATCTACTTGTCTCAGCTGCCAACGTGTAAGTAAATGATATTGTTGGTCAGGCTCTAAAAAACCACAGGGCCAGGGCTGTATATTCTATGTTTCTACTCACCTCTGAGCCCCGCTGTGCTGATTCTTACAGGCAACAAGCGACACAGCAGATGATAGTCACTGGCACTCAAGGGGTTAAAGATCTTTAAAGGAACAGTAACACCAACAAATTGTTAAAAGTGTTTTAAAGGAAAGACAATATAATGTAGTGTTGCCCTGCAAAAACTGGTGTGTTTGCTTGAGAATAACAACTATAGTTTATATAAACAAGCTGCTGTGTAGCCATGGGGGCAGCCATTCAAGCACAGGATATACAGTAGATAACAGATAAGTTCTGAAGAATCCCATTATATACTACAGGGTTTATCTGTTATCTGCTGTGTATCCTGTGCCTTTTTATCCTTTTTCGGCTTTGAATGGCTGCCCCCATGGCTACACAGAAGCGTGTTTATATAAACTATATTTGTGTTACTTTAGGACACTTTTTTTTTGGTGTTACTACTCCTTTAAATAGTTTCCAGAACAGAAATTTGTAATCCATTGGCCCCATTGTTTGGGGGGTACATTTACATGATCACTTGTAAAACTGCCCTACAACAAATCTCTGGATTGAGATTAGTGTCATAATTCATTCCTAGATTTTATAGTTGACCCCCAGGCACATATCCGGTTCCTGGGAGAGGCTGAGATTTCCTGTAATCACCTACAGGTCTCTGGTTTTCTAACTAGGGATGCACCGAATCCAGGATTCGGTTCTGGATTTTTCAGCAGTATTTGGCTGAATCCTTCTGCACGGCCGAAACCAAATCCGAATCCTAATTTGCATATGCAATTAGGGGCGGGGAGGGATATTGCATGATTGTTTGTCACAAAACAAGGAAGTAAAAAAAAAGGAATTCCCCTTTCCACCACATTAGGATTCAGTTTGGTATTCGGCCGAATCTTCCACGAAGGATTCGGGGGTTCGGCCGAATAGTGGATTCAGTGCATCCCTATTTCCAACAATTCTTTTTCCATGCAGCCAAGACTTGTCGGTAATTAAATCTAGTAAGGACAGACAGCACTTATAGAAAAATAGGCGACTTTTATTGCAGTGTTTAGTGTTCAGTATTTTGAAAAATCTTATAAAGACAGTTTTGGTTGACCTTTAATAAGAAAGAAAACAGCAAGAAGGGAAAAAAAACCCCAGACATTCATGCTTAATTTATAGCAAGTTCATAATGAGGACACAGGCAACGTGGCCGTCACTTAGCGGGTGAGAAGGAGCCGACTAGTAGCAAAGTAGTAAAGTTATGGTGTGGGGAAGCCTTAGAACATTGCCCCTCACATTAAATTGTAGCTTTGCTCTTACATGGGGAAGCAACGTCGTACTAAAGGCTTTACTGTTGCTTAAGCAGAACTTCATTATTAAGACTTTAACCCTTTCAGTGCTGCAGCCAGCTCTTTGCTCTATACTGTGTGTTGACAAGTAAATAAATGTGCAGGCCCAGACCAAAGGAATGAGTAGAAATGTGGAATCTTTTGGCACCAGCAAATTCTGTGGATTCCACAATCACAGCGCTGCAATTTGTAACTAAATGATAAATGACCAGACGGGCAGTAAAAATGATCACATATGATGTATATTAAACCGATATATACAATAGCATTCCCCCCCCCAAATAAATTACTTTTCTATCCATCAAAATCAATGTATATTACAATTACTGACCTGATTCAATAATACAAACAGCCTTATAAACAACGCCAGGTAAAAAAAACAACACAGACCATTGTGTTAATTATGTAAGTTTCTTTTTAAAGGGCACCTAGCATAACCAAAATCAAACACATATTAACAATCTGACCAGTACAAGCTAAACACGTTTAATCAAACTACATATATCATTTTTGGAAAAAAACCTGCAGGTTTTAAAAAATCCCTTACTTTGTGGGAGTCCATACTGAGACTATAACATGCAAATTTCAAGAGCATGCTCAGAATGTAGCACTGCCTTGAGTATTCTACCCAGAATGCCTTAGTAAACTCCTCCACTAGAAGTATCAGGAGATTTCCTTTTCTTGTCCCCTGCTGGTGATGTCATTATGCAAATGAAGGGCACACAGTAACTTCCAGCAGGTGGCAGCACTACTGAACAGCAGCTAACACAGAGATTTGAAAATAGCTTAGAAGGAACTTCTACTGAGCATGTGCGAGATTTCAGAGCTGGGAAGATATAGGTAGGAGGAGCCAGTGAAATCCAAGATGGCTGCCTTAGCTAGAACTGCAGTGGAGATAGGGGAGATCTTGCAGAACGTATAGTGAGCTGATCATTTACATTATACAAACAATTCTGTTTTAAAAATCGGATTTCTTGAACTTTCACATAGTTTATTTACTAAATTATTTCAGTTATGATTGGTGCCCTTTAAAATTCAATTAATGACTGGATTAACATGGTGATTGTGAGGCTCTTAGGGCCCAATCACAAAGACAGTAGGTTGCTGCACTGTGGGCCTCCAGCCTGGGAATCCATTTCTAGATGAGACAAGTTACTTTCTCAGGTAGACGTGGCGCCACCTATTGTTGTCATGTGATAAAGCACCATTTCTCCGACAAGTTCATTTTAACTCTCAGCTCTTCCCGCGGCCGATCAGGCAGCTTTCTTTGTGCATGTGCCTGGCAGGTCCTGAAGGTTCATTTTTGACCTGAAAGAGAATTACAAGTCATTAACGACTTCACAATGAGTTATTAGTGAGTACTTTGCTGTACCTCTGTATTTTACAATGAATTCATTTACTATTTCATTTATAAGCACTGGCATTTTTCCATAATACTATACAGAGATTATTCACCATTCCAATCAGTCCATGCTCCAGTGGAGCTTACAATCTAAAAAGGTTTGCCCCCCCCCTTGTTTTTGGATAGCAGTATTCTAATGAGATCACAACAATGAAAAAAAACAATATATGCGGCTTACCTGTTATGGATCATGTGACTCTTGACTAGATGACCCGCAGCCAAAGCTGCCATTAGTGAAAGCTCCCCGGCCATTACTGTGCCACACACTATCTGAGCAAGCTGGCGGGCATTTTTCCCTGGTGCCTCTGTACTTGCTCCTTGCACCCCCAGCATCTAGAACAAAACAGCAAATATTTATGATTAATCATCAGTTTTGCTATATCGGTTTCTGGCAGATATTTATGTTTAGTATACAAAATACAGCATTTCTAGCTTTATTCTATTTTAGAATTTACTTCCCCTTTAAACTCTTCTCATTACAGAGTGGTGGGGGGAAGGAAGCATGGGTGAAAACAGAACAATGGTCCTTTAATATAAGAAATAATGATAGTATGTTTTTTTCCGTTTTAATTAAAGCAATAGGCAGAAAACATTTCCAGTGCCAACACAAATTACTTTGCTCAGGTCAACAAATCTGTATATAGATGTACATTGCACCTGTAAGTAGGTTTTATTCCAAAAAAAATACACCAAAAAATTTAAAAAAAAAAAAAAAAAACGTTTTAAAGGAACGTTTTAAAGGAAAGACAATATAATGTAGTGTTGCCTTGCACTGGTTAAACTGTTGTATTTGCTTCAGAAACTCTACTATAGTTTATATAAACAAGCTGCTGTGTAGCCATGGGGGCAGCCATTCAAGCACAGGATACACAGTAGATAGCAGATCATTTTGGAAGAATCCCATTGTATGCTACAGAGCTTATCTGTTATCTGCTGTGTATCCTGTGCCTTTTCTCCCTTTTCAGCTTTGAATGGCTGCCCCCATGGCTACACAGCAGCTTCTTTATATAAACTATAGTAGATTTTCTAAAGCAAATACACCAGTTTTACCAGTGCAGGGCACCAGTACATTATATTATCACTCCTTTAAAACACTTTAATTTTTTGGTTTTACTGTTCCTTTAATTCAATTGTCAAGCATAATTGTTCCTCACACCCCATGCACATTTGTCCTTCTGTTCTTTGCAGCTAGCCACATCATATTTACATTTCTTACAATTATCTTCCCCACTTACCAAACAAGCGACACTATTGTTTTAAAACTTTGTTTGTCTCATACCTGTAAGCAAGCTTGCTGGGGAGCCAAGGTGGTTCCACCTCCTACTGTTCCAATTTCTATAGAGGGCATTGTGCAGCTGATGTACAAATCTTCATTCATAGGACCAGTAGCCTCCATTATTGTGATGCAGTTGGAGCTCCCGACATTCTGAGCAGCATCCTAATAAAAAGGGGAGATGAATCAATAAAGCAGATTTATCAAATGAAAACAAAGAAGAAACTGAAACAATTACAGCTGAAATACTGGGAGGAAGAACCTTTATGAAGAAAGCATAGTTGGGGCAACGAGGGGGATCCCCACAATAGAACACTGAAAATGTTGAAAAGTCTGTTGTAGAGATTGATACTAATCACTTACCTGTCCGCAAGCAATGTAAATGGCCGTCACAATGTTTGCAGCATGTGCATTGTAGCCTCCAATGCTTCCCGCCATAGCAGAACCAATCAAATTCTTATTGATATTCACTTCAACTAATGCTTCTGTTGAGCTCTTTAGAACCTAAGGAGAAACATATTTCCATTAAAGCCTCAATATTATTAGGGATGCACCGAATCCCGGATTCGGATTCAGCCGAATCCTTCTGCCTGGTCGAACCAAATACCAATTTGCATATGCAAATTAGGAGCGGGGAAGGGAAATCGCGTGACGTTTTGTCACAAAACAAGGAAGTAAAAAATGTTTTCCCCTTCCCATCCCTTCGCAAATCTTTTGTGAAGGATTTCGGGGGTTCAGCCGAATTCAAAATAGTAGATTCGGTGAATCCCTAAATATTAGATTCCGTTATTTCCTTTCCTACCTTATTTACAACCACCCCATCATTTATTGATAGATAGATATATAGATATATATATATATATATAGATTTTATATAGATATAGATAGATTTTATATAGATATAGATAGATTTTATATAGATATAGATAGATTTTATATAGATATAGATAGATTTTATATAGATATAGATAGATTTTATATAGATATAGATAGATTTTATATAGATATAGATAGATATAGATAGATATATATACACACACACAGATAGATATAGATATATACACACACACACAGATAGATATAGATTGATAGATATAGATTGATAGATATAGATATAGATTGATAGATATAGAGATAGATATAGAGATAGAGATAGATATAGATATAGAGATAGATATAGATATAGATTGATAGAGATAGATAGATAGATATCTATATATAGATATATAGATAGATATATAGAGATATAGATAGATATATAGAGATACACACACACACACACACACGACTAAAAGGGGAATAAAATGCCTTACCTCCCGTACAACTTTGGCTGGAATGATGGCCTCACAAACCACAGACTTTCCTCTACCCTCTATCCAGTTAATAGCAGCCGGCTTCTTATCCGTACAGTAGTTGCCACTGACAGCTAAAACATGGAGATCAGGGAACTCTTCTTGTAGTCTAGCAAGAGCCTTTTCAGTGCCCTGTTATATAGACACAATTTTGATACGGTATTAAACTGAAACTGTAAGCTGTTGCAAATGAATAAAGAAACATTATTTGCTTATTAATTATTTAATAAAAATCTATTACAACAGCAGAAGGCCTTACTTGTAGTAATGAATGATATTAGATAGATAGATAGATAGATAGATAGATAGATAGATAGATAGATAGATAGAATGTTGAGGGTATATGCTATGCTGTTATGCAGCAGGGAAGGTGGCAAGTTCCAAAACAGTCACCAGTACTAAATGCAATAAAATTAAGAAGGGGCACTATTTGAATGAGACATTAGATCTTTTGTTTAAAAAGTTGACCAGACCCAAAGCTCAGGGCCCAAAAACTCAAGACATGTAACAGCATCCAAAACTAATACTGGAGCATTCACTAGGCTTGTGCACAAAGTATAACTAGAAGGGCAGAACAATGGGCTGGTGCACCTAGAGAAGGGGTCCCCAACCTTTTTCACCCGTGAGCAACATTCAGATGTCAAAAGAGTTGGGGAGCAACACAAGCATGAAAAGTTTTCCTGGGTGGTGCCAATAAGGGTTGTGATTGGCTATTATTAGCCCCTATGTGGACAGGCAGCCTAGAGGAGGATCTGTTTAGAAGTACTACTGGTTTTTATGCAACCAAGCCTGGAATTCAAAAATAAGCATCTGCTTTGAGGCCACGGAGAGCAACATCCAAGGCAGGGGCGATCCTGGCCCCTCCGCCGCCTGAGGCAGCAGCAGTTGCTGCTGCCCCTCCTCCCCCGGAAATTCACTCTTAAAGTACCAGGAGCAGCATTTTTGCTGCCCCTGGTACCTAGTGGGGCGCTGCCGCCTGAGGCGACAGCCTCAACTTGCCTCATTGGCGAAGCACCCCTGATCCAAGGGGTTGGGGAGCAACTTGTTGGTCACGAGCTACTGGTTGGGGATCACTGACCTAGAGAATTGCATTCTATATTATTTCATGCCAAGGTAAAGATGATGTCTCCCAGTTAAGAAATACACATTTCCTTTATAACAAACGTACTTTTGAAATCATGTTCATTCCCATGGCATCTCCTGTTTTAGACTGGAAACGGATGTACAGGTTCCTTCCAGCAACACTGGTTTGTAGTCTCCCGAGTCGAGCAAATCTAAGAGAAATATTCTGTGTTAATTCTGACTTACAATAAAATATAATCATGATGCACCCGTTTTTATTTATTTAGCATCTCGTGATTGACAGACTGGCCAAAGCAAAGCAACCTTCTGGTTGTTAAAGTACTCGTTACTCTTCCTCATGCAATGCTAATGGAAACATCTTCCTCATCTATATTCTAATAAACAGAACTCATATCTTAAAGGAACAGTTCAGTGTAAAAATAAAAACTGGGTAAATAGATAAATAGATAAAAAATGTTTCTAATATAGTTAGTTAAGCAAAAATGTAATGTATAAAGGCTGGAGTGACTGGATGTCTAACAGAACAGAACACTACTTCCTGCTTTTCAGCTCTCTAACTCTGAGTTAGTCTGCGACTTTAAGGCGGACCACATGGGACATAACGGTTCAGTGAGTTTGCAATCGATCGTCAGGATTCAGCTCAGATTCAAAAGCGACAGTTATCGCCCATGTGGGCCCCCCTCAAGTTACTACCTGTAACCAATCAGTGGAAACAATGACATCCAGTCACTCCAGCCTTTATACATTACATTTTTGGCTTACTAACTATATTAGAATTTTTTTATTTTGCACAGCCTATCTATTTACCCAGTTTTATTATTTTATTTTTACACTGAACTGTTTCTTTAAAAAGGTAGAAACCTTTTCATTTATGAACATTTTTTTTTTATTATTAGAGCAATTGTTTTACCGCTAACTTTCCATTATAGGCACTGCATAAACACTACCTGCTTGTGCTATCAAAAGCATCCTTTATGACTTTGAATCCCTCTGTACTGTCTAGCCAGGCCTTTACTTCTGCTGCATCACAGGCAGTTGGTAACCTAACAACGGGACCACGAGTCATCCCATCAGCCAGAACACGACTTCTGGCACCTCCTCCCAGCTGAAAGAGACAAAGGCAATCACCGTGTGTTCAGCAATAATGCAGCAAATTAACCCTTTAAAAAAATAGATATATCCATAAACAATGAAACAAATGTCTAAGTCACATACATATATATGGGTGCTTCCTAAGCTACTGCATATTTTACACAGAAGGCAAGATTAACAATTGTGGCTTGTTGCTACTTTGATTATCTTAAATGTTGGAATACACTAAGCTCACCATTATGGCTCTGCAGCCTCTGTTTGTGCTGGCCACAAGACACCCTTCAGTCGTTGCCATGGGCACCTGATACTCTTTGTTGTTCAGCAAGAGAGGTCCGGCTACACCTACAGGGATGGGCATGTACCCGATGACATTCTCGCAACAAGCACCCATTACCTAGAGAGAACAGAAACATTGATACTACTCTGCTGAGTAGATAAAACTGCATATGTATAAACAAAAGTGCATGGACGCATACAAATAGTCATTGTAATGATACAATGGCCTATCTATTAACATATCCGTGACTTACTAAAGAGTAGTTGTAGTTCTTATAAGGCAAACTCTGCAGTGCTGATGGTTGGGGGAGCTTATCAGCTAACATTTGCCTGCGAACAGCCACACCCCTCTCGGGGGATTCCATCATGGTTTCCAGTTTATAGGCAGGGATATGCTTGGCATTCACAAGGCTAATGACTTCTGCATCAGTCAGATACTGTGCTCCTTTCTGTAGAAAACACGGAATACGTTGCAAGTATATTGGTTAGAAAAAATCTGCCTTTCCAACTTTTCTCCCATTCTAACCATTGAATATTTATCTAATTCATTAAACTTACATCTGGATTCTTAAGAATACGAACACATTCCTCAAGTGGACGCGGTTCCTCTGGTAGATTAAACATGGAATTTTTATCCTCTGGAGACAATTCTATTGGAGAAGAATCTCCCACTATAAACTTGGCTTTGGGTGATGTCTCAAGGGGTAATGGCTTTATAACTGCCTCTGTAAGTATAAAAGACAAATTAGAGTTCATAATTAAAACATGCCACACATTCCAATATGCTTATGTCAATTCAAAGGCATACGCCATTTTATCTGTCCATCGTCACTTATTATTTACTTATTTGACATCGCTTTGATTACATTATAGAATCAGTAAAGGAAAAAACAAACCTAATGGATAGAAATGACTTTAAACATTATTTTACTTAACTACAAAGCGGTAAAAACACAAATAAGGTACTTTGCTGTCTCTGTGCCTCTATCTCTGGTTTATAACAGTGGAATTATACCCTTTTCCGCCTTTGATGAAGCTTCTTCTGTTGTGGAAACGTTGACTGGTTTTTCCTGTTCCCGTCTGTAGCAACTCTCTACTTGCTTCTTTTGCACCGCTACGGGGGAGATTATCGGGTTCTTCATAGAGAAGGTTGATTCTGTCTCTGTTTGCTCAAAGAATATGTACTTCACGGCAAGGAGGAGAGCAAGACCAAGAGTAATGATCTGTTCTACATCCATGGTCACCATTCTGTTATAAAATGGAGAGGAAAATTAAACCGTGGCTATTCAGGAACATGATAGTAGTCTGTTGCCTACATAATTTGTACAGGAATTTATGAAGTAAATCATAAAGAAGGCATGATATTCTCATGATATATCTACAGCTGTGCATCACAGCTAGAATGTTTAAGTCTTGACTGTAACTTAAAAAGATACACGAGGACCCAATTTCTTGGCGATGAGAGTTTTTGGTAAAAAAAGGATTTTTTTTGCAGTATAGATATCTGTTGGAGATGTCAGGACTTGGCATTTACATGCTGATCACATTTCCTCATATCAATAGGTAGTAACCAGAAACAGCATGTGTTAAGTTAAATGGTATGTGGAAATTAAGGTGGATGTACAGACAAAAATCCCTTGTTGTGAACAAAAAATGTAGTCTCCAGGAAATCAAGAGGAGGAGATAATACAGGTTTATATTTGCAAGAGATATCAGTATTACTTTAAACATAACAAAAGTAAAGACATGTATAGCTGGTTCCCTCTAGAGAGCAGCAGAAACCAACCAATATCTACCTAGAAAGATAGAACTGCCAGAGAGGCATGCTAGGCTCAACTCTCTTTGGCATCATATCATCCAGCATGGTGGTAACTTCATGGTCACTGATTGAAGTGTTGTTTTGGGAAAAGGGTTCACTTATCCACCGACTATGAGCATGAACCAGGACCAACCCCAGAGACTGCAAAGAACAAAAGAAAATGAAGAATGTGGAGCGTAATCACACTGTCAGTCATTATGTACTGAACACATCAATTATATTTTACTTAATTAACACAGCCATGTTCTTATGAAAACAGACAGGGACTTGTCAATAACACTAGGGATAAAAATTCACATTCTACTTTATTCTACAGAACTGCCCTTATGCAACCCCCTGCCCAATGGTATTTACAAATTGCAATTCTCATGCAGGAATTAGGTGAGAGATATGTTGGACTGGGGACAATTTGATCCTTTCACAGGCTGGAGAACAAATATAAGCAGTACTCCAGCCTATTGAAAGATATGACATAATTAACCCTCTGCTCCCAGGCCACTAATGTCATGCCACACTAAGGGGAAGATTTATTAAGGGTCCAATTGAAAATTCTTTTTTTTTTTATGGTCAAAACTGTCAAATTCAACTAGGGAATTATCCATTAAAAAAATGAAAATTCGATTTTTACTCGGGCCCTTTAAGAATTCGACTATTCGCAACCTAAAACCTGCTGAATTCCTGTTTTCCTGTCAATGGGAGAGTTCCAGGGATCAATTTGGAGTTGTTTGTAGCCTTCCTGACATTTGAGGGTTTGTTTTTTTTTTTTTGAGAAAAAACTCGACTCAAGCTTGGCCGAATTTGATTAGGGTTTTTGAGACAGTAAAATTCATCCCAGTTTTACATATTCGATTTTATTAATACATAATCGAATTTCGAGTAAAATCAAATTCATTTGAGTTAAAAAAAAAAAAATCTCACATGAATTCGAAATTCGACCCTTGCCTCTAAATGAGAGAACATGAAGAAAACAAAACGGAAAAAAAACAAATTCCTGAAATAAGTGATACATACCATAATCATTTTCACTCTCTGAGTAACAGGATTTGGTTTATTATCCTCCTCTTCTTCTAGTACACTAGAAAACTGACCAAGCTGCCAGATTGGACGGCCCTCTCGGCTCTCTCTAGAAAGCTAAAAGTTTTTGAAAAATAAATTTAAAAAAAATTCAAGTAAAGAGTTTAATCTATATGGTGGCATCAAGATATCTGCTTGAAGTCAATGATATCACAGTCCTTACCTCTAACACTAATGAAACACAAGCTGGAAAGAAGGTCATGAAGGCAAAATAATTGGCAAGGACAGACATGCAGCCGAAGCAACACATGATTTCTAACTGCCGCACACCTGCAAAACGTAAAAGAAAATAAAACACTTTAAATGATCATTTATTTTACAGCTGTGCAACATTGCATTCTATATTGAATTCACGCAGTCTCAGTATAATCATTTGAATTTCAAATCCCCACAAGCTTGTGTAAGACTTAAGAACAGTATGGAATGTATGAACTGTTTGAGTGATTTCCATCTCTGTGGTTAGGCAACAAAGAGCTTGGAGTAACCCCACATTAATTTTAACAACCTAGGAGTTCCCCCATGAAGCCAGGTGACTATCCCACAAATATGTTGTACAGTCATAAATTATATACACACACACACACACAAAAATAAATAATACATGATAAATAAGATTTGTGGAAAACAGCCGCATAATATACAGTACATAAACATATGAATGAATGTCTTTCATATATAACAAGGCATATAAAGCTAACCTGACATTGTACCGACTCCAATCACAAGACATTCTACAAGCGCATCAAGGGTAAAGGTAGGTCCTAGAATTGCCATGCCACGGGCAATATTGTCTCGGACTTCATCCTAAAAAGAGAGGAATATTACAGGTCCCAATTAGAAAAACAATGAAAATGATTTTACATGTCCTCTCAACTGCTAACCTCATGCTGATACAAAAATGCAAACTAAACTGTTCCATTTATTTGAGTCAACAGCTCAAGCTTTATTTTTTTAAACTCTACTCGACAGGGACTGCCTTCCTATTGTGTATACACCACATGGCATTTAATCTCTGTACATATTACAGGCATGGGATCCGTTAACTGGAAACCCATTATCCAGAAAGCTCTGAATTACGGAAAGACCGTCTCCCATAGACTCCATTATAGTCAAAAAAATCCAGATTTTTTAAAATTGATTTCCTTTTTCTCTGTAATAGTTAAACAGTACCTTGTACTTAATCCCAACTAAGATATAATTAATCCTTATTGGAAGCAAAACCAGCCGATTGGGTTTATTTAATATTTACATGGTTTTCTAGTAGACCTAAGGTATGAAGATCCAAATTACGGAAAGATCCATTATCTGGAAAACCCCAGGTCTCAAGCATTCTGCATAACTGGTCCAATAGTTGTATAACACTTCTCCTCCCTGTGTACTTTCCTACATTATAAGGGCTAGCTCTTCATAAATAAAGTTATTCATTGGGTTAGTCAGGAATGGAAGAGATTTTTTGAACAAAATTTGTTGAAATCCTGCAGTTTTTTTTAATTACAACAGTTTCCCTTTAAGATAGAATATACAACAGAATAATGTTCTTCGTAATGAATTTTGCAAGTTTATTACATATAGGGATGCACCAAATCCACTATTTGGGAGTCGGCCGAATCCTCGACTCCTTGGTGAAATATTTGGCAGAACACCGAACCGAATCCTTGCAGGAAAGGAAAAAGTGGAAATAATTCTTCTTTTGTGACGAAAAGTAATGTTATTTCCCTACTGCCCCTAATTTACATATGCAAATTCGGATTTGGTTTTACCAGGCACAAGGATTTGGCCGGATCCTGCTGAAAAAGGCTGAATCCTGTCCTAATCCCGAACTCAATCCTGGATTCGGTGCATCCCTAATTACATATTTGTAGTAAAAGTTATGCATACCTGTGAGTTGGAACTTAGAGCAAATTTGGCTAAAGCACTAGCCTTGGAAAGATCGATCAAAAGCAGGAAAAATGGAAGAGCTTCGCTGAAATAAAAAGTGGCATTTCATTAATATTTGGAGACACAAAATGCTACAACAGGACAACAAAGGCACACAATACTCACTTTAGGCCTGTCAGTTCTTTATCCAGGAAGTGAATAACCACTGTGCTAAAAACAAAGCTTGAGAAGATGGTGAAAAGCCCAGCAATCCCTAAAAGAATAAGTAGAAAAGAAAATTAGTGTTATAGCTTATTATAATAATATCCGTTGTCTGAAGTTTAAAAAAACAAAACAAAAAAAAAAAAAAGTCACCTAAAATGTATTTTGAGCCGAGCTGTCTGAGGTTCTGGAACTGGAAATAAATGTAAAGGATGGCGATGCATCTTGTGATTGTCAGGATGATGATGTCACTGCTCAGAACATCCTGTAACACATAGGAGAACAATAAATACAACTGTGGCACCGATAAAAACTATATTTAATGGACATCTATTGCAAAACTCACTTCTTCAAACTTGGGGCAAGCATAATTCCAGCCACAGATTTTGTCATTCCCAGTGAACATGTTCATTGACATCATGCAGATTGTGAGAGTCACAGTCCCAACGATGACCTCCCAGGGATGAGAGGCCACAAACTGCCCATGCATGCGAAATAGTCTGGACAGCATGTTGGCTCTATTAAGGATATCCTGTGAAAGAAAAAGGAATTCTTGTAATATTTTCACTTACGTTACATATTATCACAAACATTTCATACATATTTCACCATACCCAGCAGGTAACAGAAACCCACCTAAAAATGGCCACATAAAAATGTTAGAAATCATCTAGTAGGACAATTCTGTTCTTCCCCTCCAAGCTTTTAGTGATCAGGAACAGAAACAGCAACAAAATGAAAGTGCTTTAAAGTAATGATAATATCAGGCAGTGTTGACCTGCACTGGTAAAACTGATGTGTTTGCTTCAGAAACACTACTATAGTTCATATAAACAAGCTGCTGTGGAGCAATGGCGGAAATTCAAAAAAAGGCTATATGGCACAGGTTAAAGGGGTTGTTCACCTTCCAAACACTTTTTTCAGTTCGGTTGTTTCCAGATTGTTGCCCAGAAATAAAGACTTTTTTTCAATTACTTTTCATTATTCATTAAAGTTAAATGTTCCAGTCTCTGATGTTTCAGTCTGGCAGCTCAGTAATTCAGCTGCAGAATCTAAACCTGTTACATTTTGCAACATTTAGTGGATACATTTCTGAGCAACATCTCTGGAGTATTAGCAACTATTGTATCAATTCTAACAGCTGCCTGTAATGAAACCCAGAGATTCTGCTCAGCGGGGACAAAGATAAGAAATTTATTGGTTAAATGTATCAATTTAGAACAGTTTACAGGGTCGGCGACCCCCCAGCTGCTTTAGAAGGTGAAAAGACACTTTACACTTCAATATTAGAAAAACAGTGACACATAAAAAATAGAAAGTAATTGGAAAAAGTCGTTATTTCTGGTGATCTATCGGAAAACAACTAGTTGTTTGAAGGTGAACAACCCCTTTAAATAGTGGATAACAGATAACACCCTTATGTTCTACAGAGCTTATCTGCTGTGTAACCTGAGCCTTTTCTCCTTTAAATGGCTGCCCCCATTGCTTCACAGCAGCTTATTTATATAAACAATAAGAGTTTCTGAAGCAAACACAGCAGTTTTACCAGGGCAGCACTACATTATATTTTTATTACACAATTTTTATTTTTTATTAAACAATTAAATTTTTTGACATTACTGTTCCTTTAAATGTTAGGTAAGTATTAAATTCTACGGGCAGAAAAACTTTATATGACAGGACAGGTTTGCAAATGAAAGCCATAAAGGAATCAATAACTCAAAAGAATAAGGTGAAGCGGATAATAATTACCAGGATATCAGGAAATTTACTAAGGATTTGCTGAGCAAAAAAACGAGAATGAGAAATTTATGTAAGGGAATTAGAAACTGTGGCCAATTCTGGACAGATTATGTAAAATAAGACACACCCAGGTTGTAAACCAGGGTCTGTCAAGAGACAAGTAATTAAAAGCAAACGGATTTAACCTTCATGCAGCAGACTTAGCTATAGAGGCTAGGGATTAATTATTGCAAGACTCTTACATTTTATATCCAGGTTTCTACCAATAAATCCAACATTCTTTTTATTTTTTATATTTTTTTTTTCCTAGCATTTACACAATACATCATCAATCTAATATACTAATAAAAATAAAGAGTTTGGTTAGACCTAGTGGTACATAAGAAAATGCAGTTCATTAACTCTATTACATGTACTGATATCCATCATAAATATGCACATGATTAAAAAATCTATATAAACACAAATTCAAATTTTGAAGACAAGAATAATGAGCAATGGAAAATAAAGAAGCTTAAGCACAAGCCCACACTACTGTACGTTAAAAATGAACTGTCTGAAGCATTGGTGTTATGAAAGAGGACACAGTCAATTGCACTAATAACTATTGCTCTCTAGAATTACAATTGACACAATCCTTTCACTGACCCTTTTTATAGCTGTCAAATAGGAGAGGCATTAATAAAATGTACCAGAAAGGAATCGTTATAAGCCATTGCATCACACTGCAATTTGTCATACGGAGCAACAAGGTGAGCCGTGCAACACATAGGAACAAACTGACTGATGATTATACCATCTAGGAGAATGGGACAGATTATAGGGGTGGTTCACCTTTCAGTTACATTTTAGTATGTTATAAAATGGTTAATTCTAGCAACTTTTCCCATTGTTTGTTTTTTATAGTTTTTTTTTAATTATTTGCTTTCTACTTCTGACTCTTTCCAGCTTTCAAATGGGGGTCACTGACCCCATCGAAAAACAAATATTCTGTAAAGCTACAGATGTATTGTTATTGCTACTTTGCTTTACTCATCTTTCTATTCAGGCCTCTCCTATTCATATTTCAGTCACTTATTCAAATGAATGGTAATTAGGACCCTAGCAACCAGATGGCTGAAATTGCAAACTGAATTAAAAGCTAACTAACTTAAAAAAAACACATAAAAAAATAAAAGCCAACTGCAAATTGTCTCAGGATATCACGCTCTACTTCATACTAAAAGTTAGAGCAAAGGTGAAAAAACCCATTAACTACTTACGTATAGCTGAGTGTTCGGGTGCAGAAATATAGGGTGCTCTGTGGGATATGGATAGGTAAGAATTGGGCAAAGTAAATCAAGTAAAACAGGAGTTACATTGGGATGGCCTGTAATTAAAAGGCAGGGTTAAGATGCCCTTAAAAATATAGTAATCATCTTAAAATAATAGTTAATAACTTTTCTGTTCAGCCATTTAGAACTACAAACTTTTAAGAAAATGTATAGCATTCATAATATATATATATATATATATATATATATATATATATATATATATATATATATATATATATATATATATATATATATATATATATATATATATATATATATATATATATATATATATAACTTGACATACAGGTGTCTGTTAGCATATAGACTGAAAAAGAAACATATTTACATATCTACAGATATGACAGTATCCACTGGAAATAGTACAAACGACTGGGAAATATAATTCCTTCTGCATTAGAAAGACAGAATATTATGGGCAGCTAATTGACTGTAGCCCCATTATCTGCTGACTGTAAAGTGTGAATAGTGGCAATGTTGCTATACAGTATAATCACAATCTATAAATCACACATGTTCCCAGAAAACACTGGTAAGATTTAACCAAGCCTACACATTTACTATTGGTCGAAGTAAAATCCTTCGACTATCGAAGTCAAAGGATTTACCGCAATTCGTTCGTTCGAACAATTAAATCCTTCGAATCGAACGATTCAAAGGATTTTAATCCATTGATCGAAGGATTTTCCTTCGATCAGAAATTGCCTAGAAAGCCTACGGGGACCTTCCCCATAGGCTAACATTGATGCTCGGTAGGTTTTGGTGGCGAAGTAGGTGGTTGAAGTTTTTTTTAAAGAGACAGTACTTCGACTATCGAATGGTCGAATAGTCGAACGATTTTTAGTTCGAATCGTTCGATTTGAAGTCGTAGTCGAAGGTCGAAGTAGCCAAAAAAAACATTCAAAATTCGAAGTTTTTTTCCTTCTAATCCTTCACTCGAGCTAAGTAAATGTGCCCCTAAATCACCGATATTTCTATAACTACAGTGACACCCTAACAAGTGTCAATTCAGCAGCCGACAATAGGGCCAAATCATAACACAAATGTACAGCAAATAAGCCTTCTGTTCTGTGGTATTATGAAGTATGTGTGCTGTCAGCTGTTACTCTCACTCTCAGGGGCGTACTGGGCCGGCAGGACACCGGAGAAAAACCCAGTGGGCCCCCGCCGGCCCAGCCCAGTTCCCCCATCGGCTAGCCCAAAAAATAATATGCTGTGACTCGGGGCCCTGGCGTTCACACATGCGCTCAGGGCCACGGAGTTCGGGCATGTGCACTGGGCCCCAAAGGTCTGGAACCAGGTGGGCCCCAATGATCCAGTCCGACCCTGCTTAGCCTAGTACTGATAAAATGCACACTGTCTCAGAGAAGAGAGCTGCCCGGTGCATACTAGGAAGTTAGCGGAAATCAAGAGGATGGGTTTGTACTTTGTCAACCACATCAACTGTTAAGACTATGTAAAATCTGTAGCATTCTTTTCTATCTGCTTTAATATAGGGCAACAGCAAAATGATATAGAACACAAAAGTTTCCTAACACTGTTTTTCACATTCAGTGTTCCTGGATTCCATTCAAAGGGGAGCACCACCCAACATTTTTTTTTTTTAATTTATTTTTGGAAAAGTGAAAGAAAATAAAATTCTAACAACTAGTTTACAGCCATAACTGTTACATTGCTATCTATATAAAGTAACATCTCAACAACATCAGAAATTTTTTTTTTTGTTTTTACAGGGGAACTGCAGCTTCCAAGCCAAAATTTGATAAAGAGGCCCACATAACACAGAAACCCCTAATATATCCATCACAGTTACCTGTTTCTTTAAAAAGAATGAATAAATGTAATTTTCTATGCTGAAATCCAGCTGTTTAACAGTTCTTCTCTTTCTGCATCATTTGAAATCCTGGCAGGGAAGGAGGGACTAAACACTGATGTTACAAATTGTAACAACTTCTCCGCAGCTTACAGACAGCATGCAGGAACTACATACCCCACAATGCATTGCACTGTGATGTTCCTTTCCTTATTGAAATCACGTGTGCTGGGAATTGTGGGGTTTGGAGGATGCAGGCTGAGGACAGATGGCTGTTGATACAAAGTAACAGTAGTCAGCCAGCTCAGCAAAGTAGTCAGACAGATTAGGGGGCTAGGCTTACGGAACTGTTCCAAACCATTACAAATCATGAAAAGTCTGCATATTTTTTAATTGATGTATATTGCAAAGTTGCTTGAAATTATTTATATATATATATATATATATATATATATATTATGTTTGTGTGGAGTTTTCGTTTAATTTCCAAACGCTTCACTGAAACATACAATGATACAGAGACGTGTTCACATGTAAAAATGCTTTTGTATACCATGTATCACTGGGTTATGTGAAATAAATATTCAAGGCCAAATATGTAGAAAAGCAATAGGGAAAAGCTAGGCTGTCATTGTAAGGAACAGATAAGTTGTATGAGTTGTAGGGCAAAGTGCAGAAGTGACAGATACCCTCTGAATTCATTCCCTCAGAGGTGGTAATATTAGCCACTTATAGAAGGGTATATAAGAACTGTATAAGCAGGGGGCTACAATCAAACATTCAAATATTACAGCTCCAACAATACCCTTCTCCAACCAATAAATGACCAGGCCCACCAATGTCCTGTAACATGGCACAGATCTATGTAAATAACATCTTTACAATCCATGAAAAATAACTCCAGTACAGAAGCCCCTTACCCTCATCCAGCCAATTATATTATATTTATATTCCTTCCAGTAACAGACAATAACAATGCAATCTAGTTTTTGCTCCCTCCTCTAAAATAAAGTATATAAATAAAGGATTTAAAGGGGTTGTTCACTTTTGAGTTAACTGTTAGTATGACGTAGAGAGTGATATTCTGAGACAGTTTGATGTTGGTTTTCATTTTTTATTATTTTTTGAGTTATTTTGCTTTTTATTCAGCGGTTTTCTTGTTTGCAGTATCGGCAATCTGGTTGCTAGGGTCCAAATTACCCTAGCAACAATGCATTGGTATGAATAAGAGACTGGAATATGAATAGGAGAGGCCTGAATAGAAAGATGAGTAATAAAAAGGAGCAATAACAATACATTTGTTTTTTACATGGGGTCAGTGACCCCCATTTGAAAGCTGGAAAAAAAAACAGAAGCAATAAAAAAATAAACAAGGATGTCAATTGAAAAGTTGCTTAGCCTTAGCCATTCTATAATCTACTAAGAGTTAATTTAAAGGTGAATCACCCATTTACGTGAAAACATCACTAATATTTATAAGAACCTATTCGTTTAAAAGACCCACCCACCGTGTTTGCTTATTCTACAAAAGGATCTTAGGCCTATAACGCCAGAACACCGAGAACATGAAAGCAGCGCCCAATCTTTAACAAGAACTCACTAAGGAAGAGTCGAAACCTTCTCGAGCCCATCATACACTGCTGTGCCCAAACAGTGACCTCATCACTCGGTAACAGGAAGACGGCGTCAATTAAAGGACCCCATTCAAAAGGCTGCCCCTCACAATGCCTGATTAAAAATATATATATTTCGCGTCGTCTTACGAGTCTTTGTAAAAATAACTCACTTTGGCCGATGCTGGCTGGTGACTGACCCGGCGGCGGCAGCAGAAATACCACAAGGATACGGAGATGACACACACAGATGTTCTACCTCCCGCCGCCGCTGAGCGAGTGAAAGATGGTGTCAGCTGTTAAGCCAAATGACAGACGCATTAAGGGCGGGGCCGTGTAATACGAAACTGCCTGTGGTCTGATCTAAGAGCCAATGGGCGTTTATGACTCGTGTCTCGTCACTCCAGTTGCCGTAGCAACGCGAATCTATGTAAAGGCTTGCAGGAGAACACACGATCTCTCCTCACTGCCTGAGAGCCAATGAGTGCAGCGGATGGGTAACTAGGGGATGCGGAGGGAGAGGTGAGATGATGGAGAATATGGCACGAGCAGAGACTAGAGCAAATAGGCCGCGACCTAATGGCAAAGTGGCTGCTGGTGATATTACTCTCTTCCTTTTCAAATGCGGCTTTTTTAAAACCAAACTTTTTCATCACTCAGTGTTTCCATTCAGAGGGGCGCTTCCACTCAAAAAACGTTTATTTATTTTTTTTTGCCAGAAGGAAAATGTAATTCTGAGCAAATGTCAATACAGTGAAACCTCAATTTTACATCCCCTGATTTTATGTTTTCCCTCATTTCACATTGTTGTTCTGTGGTCCCACCTATATATATTATGCATATAATACATTTCCCTTATTTTACATTTTACGCCATTTTGTTTCTGGTCCCCTGAAAAACATAAAATGGGGGTTCTGTTGTATACAGTAATTTAACATTGTCACAGGTATTCCTAGTTGTAATTGGTATTTCCAGGAGTGTCAGTTTATCTTTTCTGCTCATGACTAGTTCATTAAATCTGGCTCAAGTCTGTTCTCCTCCAGGTCTGTTAATCAGCTGACTTCAGTGTCAGAGTGGGGCGCTGGGAAAAAACCTGGTGGATCCATCTCACTCCCCCGCCATGGTCTGGACTGGGTCTGGGAGTCAAAATATGTCCTGGCATTTCAAATACACATAGGCCCAAACAGTATGGATGCACCGAATCCAGGATTCGTTTCAGGATTTGGCCAGGATTCGGCCTTTATCAGCAGGACTCGGCCGAATTCTTCTGCCCGGCCAAGCCCAATCCGAATCCTAATTTGCATATGCAAATTATGGCCAGGGAGGGAAATTGCGTGACTTTTTGTAACAAAGCCAGGAAGTAAAAAAGGTTTTCCCCTTCCCACCCCTAATTTGCATATACTAATTAGGATTCGGTTCGGTATTCGGCCAAAGGAATCGGAGGTTCGGCCGAATCCAAAATAGTGGATTCAGTGCATCCCTACCAAACACCAGCCCAGTGTCGGACTGGCCCACAGGGATACCAGAAAAACTCCCCGTGGGCCCAGGTGTCAGTGGCCCTCATGTTGCTAAACATTTGGCCTATTTCATGCTCATTCCCTATTTCTATAAGAACAAAGAGGCTAAATAGATTGAATAATATTGAATAATAGATTATAGTGTGAAAAGAAAAGAGACTAGGAGAGGTTGAGTGAGGAGAGGAAGAATAATAGTACTAAGAGTGGGCCCCTTGTTTAAAATGAATTGGTGGGCCCCTAGTCAAAGGTTTTTGGGTGGGCCCCTAGTGTCCCAGTCCAACACTGCACCAGCCCACTAAATAGTGACTGTTTGTGGCATCTTACAGCAGCATTTGCCAGAATCCACACATTGTCAGTTTGGTCCTGCCCCCTCCAAGAACATAGCATCTCCCCTGCACTGACCTGCTACCTGCAAATTCACATGGGTGATTGGGGCTAGGTTGGATGACTGAAAAGGGCCCTTCAGTTGCAGTCCAAGTGGGCCCCAGACTAGAGTCCTGCAGCGGATCGAGTACCCGCGGGTTACACGCAAAAACCTGCGGGTAAAAGTTCCGGGTGCGGGTTTGCAGGTCGCGGGTCTTCTCAATAGTGGGTTGCAGGTCCAAGCAGGTAAGAATGCGGGTTGCGAGTGCGGGTTGCAGATTGCAGGTTGCAGGTACATGTCGGGTACGGGTTCCAAAAAATTTACCTACCCCAGACAACCGAGGGACATAGGAGAACCACTGCACCCCATGGTGTGGGAGCTTTGAGATGGCAACCCTGGTGGGCCCTGAACTCCCCAGTCTGATACTGCTACTATGCAGAACAGTGGTACAGTAGAGCAGGCAGGAGACAGGGTCGGACCCAGTCCCTGCTGCAATGTGTCCCCGCTGTCCCACCTCTTCTCCTGCACCAGAAAGCTACATGCCCTGGCGGGGGCAGCTGGAGTTGCTCTATTGCCAGGGGGCCCTAGGGGGTTTAGCGACAGGGACGGGAGACGTGGGCGCCCTAAGTCAGCAGTCTCGGTGGGCCCCCCAGTCCGACTCTGCTCAGGCAGGCGTGTAAAAAGATTGTAGTAGAATTGTTACACCAAGGCAAAGCCTTACACATTTCGTATCTCACAGACACTATGATTAAGTGTCTGTGAGATACAAAACTTGTAAATCTGCTCCTTAGTGTAGCAAATGAACTACAATCTTTTTACACGTCTGTCTGGAAGACTGTTCCCTGAGTGCCTGCTCTACTGCACTACGGTTCTGATCCGCCTGGTTAGCTGAAGTTTTGGGGCAGTGCACCTGGACCTCTTCCAATACTTGGTGAGTTAATACCTTTGCAAAATCATTTAGTGTAACTGCTTCCATGCAGCTTCAGAAGTGCAGAGCAAAACCGCACAGATGTCAATACAGTGTAAGATGTTATTTTTGTGTAATTAATACAGCCTGTACGATGAGAGGAAATATAAGTGCTGGGCATATTGTAAATATGTGGCAACCCCTGCCTTGCCTGCACATGCAATCAGACACTCTCTATGTCTGAGAAACAAACTAGCAGAAACATTGGATTACTTGTTCCCCTAATGTCACAAGTTATTAGTAGATTCATTGGAACCCATGAGGTAAGGGTGCCGCCACCACCAGTCACACACCACATCTTTGCCACCTTACTTTGTTTTGGCCTTTGGGACTAGAGCATTGGTTTCCAAACTGTGGGGTATGGAATAGGTTCACCTAGGTTAGTAAACTTCCATCACAGTACATACCGTGAAAGAATCTTTTACTGTGAAAATGACACATACAGAGATGTGCAATGAACCAAGGAAGATCTTTTATTTGTCACAGCTAGTGATGAGCGAATCTGTCCCGTTTCGCTTCACCAAAAAATTAGCGAAACTCCGAAAACATTCGCGAAACGGTGAAAAAATTGCCTATTGACAATTTTACATGCGCGACTCTTTTGTCCAAATGCATTAAAGTCAATGGGCGTCTGAATCATTTTGACGCGCGGCAATTTTGACACACAAACTGTGGAAATTTGCTGCATATCCATGCCTGGTGAATAAATGTGTCCATCACTCATCACAGCACAATATGAGTGAACTGCAGTACAGCCTCACACACTATCACTGATGGACCTTACTGGCAAATGTTACACTCCTGAGAGACACACAAACACATCCTCTTATCTTGGATCTTACAGTGGTGCAGCATGGGAATACACAGACAGAGTTCATAGAATCATTAGAGGGTGCCATCTGATAAGTACTATTCTCCCTACTCCTCTGTTGTGTCCAGCACTGCAACTACTTCCAGCCAGGGTCAGACTTGGCTTACTGGACACCGGGGAACAACCCAATGGGCCCAGACCTGCTGCCTCCTGAGTTGGGGCAGAGTGCCAGAAGGGGGATGTAGAGGGGGGGTGTGTGGGGGATCCTAGATGTAGACCCCCCAGTCTTTGTGGGCCCTAGACCTCCCAGTCTTTGCTCCCAGCTGTCCTTACTGGCAGTTCCCGTAGGTTCTTTCTCACTAACATAAACCTAAACATTAATATCAAGTACTAAATAATATCAAGTACTGAATAATAGCCTCCAGTGGGGCTACAAGCCAACCTTGATGGCTAATAAAGCTGAATCAGGCTATTGGATTGTGTCCTAACCTATAGCTACCACATATACCAAGAACAGTGTACCCACTTGGGCATGAGCTGAGGAAACACCTGCTTTATTATAGGTCTGTACTGTCGCCAGATGTTCATGAGAAAGAGGGTCTTCCTAAACCCAAAATAGTGAAATCTATTACAGGACCAACCATATGGTTTGCTGCCATCTGCTGGATAACTTAAAGGGGTGGTTCACCTTTAAGTTAACATTTAGTATGTTATAGAATGGGCAATTATAAGCAACTTTAGAACTGGTTATCATTATTTATTTTTTAGAGTTTTTTTTAATTATTTGCCTTTTATCTTTTGACTCTTTCCAGCTTTCAAATGGGGGTCACTGACCCCATCTAAAAAACGAAAGCTCTGCAAGGCTACAAAGGAATAATATTATTGCTACTTTTTATTACTCATCTTTCTATTCAGACTTCTCATATTCCAGTCTCTTATTCAAATCAGTGCATGGTTGCTATGGTTATTTAGACCCTAGCAACCAGATTGCTGAAATTGCAAACTGGAGAGCTGTTGAAATAAAAGCTAATTAACTCAAAAACCACAAATAATAAAAAAATATATGAATCTAATTGCCATCACAACATCATCCGGCAGTGCATTCCACAACCTCACTGTCCTGACTGTGAAGAACCAACTACGTTGCTTCAAATGAAAGTTCTTTTCTTCTAGTCTAAAGGGGTGGCCTCTGGTACGGTGATCCACTTTATGGGTAAAAAGGTCCCCTGCTATTTGTCTATAATGTCCTCTAATGTACTTGTAAAGTGTAATCATGTCCCCTCGCAAGCGCCTTTTTTCCAGAGAAAACAACCCCAACCTTGACAGTCTCCCCTCATAATTTAAGGTTTCCATCCCTCTAACCAGTTTAGTTGCACTTAGTCTCTGCACTCTCTCCAGCTCATTTATATCCCTCTTAAGGACTGGAGTCCAAAACTGCACTGCATACTCCAGATGAGGCCTTACCAGGGACCTATAAAGAGGCATAATTATGTTTTCATTCCTTGAGTTAATGCCCTTTTTTTATGCAAGACAGAACTTTATTTGCTTTAGTAGCCACAGAATGACACTGCCCAGAATTAGACAACGTGTTATCTACAAAAAACCCCTAGATCCTTCTCATTTAAGGAAACTCCCAACACACTGCCATCTAGTGTATAACTTGCATTTATATTATTTTTGAAAAAGTGCATAACCTGCATTTATCAACATTGAACCTCATTTTCCAGTTTGCTGCCCAGTTTTCCAACTTAGACAAATCACTCTGCACTGTGGCAGCATCCTGCATGGAACCTATAGTTCTGCACAATTTAGTATAATCTGCAAAAATAGAAACAGTACTTTCAATGCCCACCTCCAGGTCATTAATAAACAAGTTGAAAAGCAAGGGACCTAGTCCAGAGCCCTGCGGTACTCCACTAACAACACTGGTCCAATTAGAAAATGTTCCATTTACCACCACTCTTTGAGAGATGTCCTTATACTGTCAAAGTTTGCACGTTTTTGCACGAAATTTAGTGATTTAGTTACTCCCTTATAGAATTGCTTCTGCAACAGAATCTCAAAGGAGACCATGTTATGATCACTATTCCCTAAATGCTCACCCACACAAATGCTAGAGTTGAGTTCAGTTTAGAAGATATTACAAGATCCAAAAGAGAGTTATTCCTAGTAGGTTCTTGAACGTGCAGGAATAAAAAGTTGTCATTCAGCATATTTACAAACCTACTATCTTTTTCTGTCTTGGCAACCCCCCGATAATTGAAGTCACCCATAGTAATAACTTGACCTAGTTGTAAAGCCGCTTCTATTTGTAAGACTAGCTGGGCTTCATACTCTTCACTTATATGAGGTGGTTTATAGCACACACCAATGATAATTTTCTTTGTAACCTTTTGCCCAGTCAAAATCTCTACCCAGAAGGATTCCACTCCCTCACCAGTGCCAGCAATAGTTATTTCTTGGCTTTACATACAAACACACTCCTCCACATTTTTTAATCCCTCTCATCCTCCTAAAAATTCAGTCATTTGTTTCATCCCACCAGGTCTCAGCGATACCAATTATATCATAGTTTTTGGAGCATGCAATTAACTTTCCCATTTTACATGACAATAAAATTTTGCATTTGTCTGCATACAGCGGAGGTTACTACTTTTTCTTTTGAAATTTACATTACTTAGTGGAAAATGATATCTTAAGTTAGTATTAGTTTGTTTTCCTTGTAACAGAGGGACCTCCTTAGCTGGTAAATGGTATGCCTCCCTCACTCCTCCTCCATGACCCCTTACTAATCCCACTGCCCCATCTACCCTAGCTTCCCCATAATTCTTTATCTCACCCACCCCGCTTGCCTAGTTTAAACACTCCTCCAACTCTTTCGTTGGGGGATAATATTTTTGTCTTTAGACCTTCTTCGGCCTCCCCATTCTCAATGTGGTGCCCCCACACCCAAGACAACAAGGACAATTCCATGTATATTCACAACGGGAATAGTGGCTTAAGCAATGGTTACCTATCAGAAAGTTGCCAGATTGCAGAAGAAGCAGGAACTGCCACTCCTGACTGTCGGGGGAGTGCACAGGATAAGCATTTGCTATGGAATCTCTGCCATATTGTATTGTAAATGATATGTATCCAAAATGTTCTTTATTCAATTAAATGTTTACCATTTACACAGTAAACCTCAAAATGTTTTGTTGTTATAGATGAAAATGTCTCTGAACATTCCACAGCAAATAGAGCAAAGTTCTTGTCATTCAGTGGAGAGGCATGAGCCTGAAAGCTATGACAGTGATGAAACTCTCATAGATGGTTACATTTCTGGAAATGATGATAAAGAAGATGCATATCCCAATAGGTAATACCCTTCATATCATTGAATTTTCGTTATAAAATATATCTATAGAAAGTAATAATCGGTATCTTTTAATGGGCTGCTACACCCTTCCTCATATACAGTTGTTGTGGAAAATTGACACATCAGCCAATACCTGCCCACTTACATATTACATGCGGCGATCCTGGGTAATCACTTAAAAATGGTTTTTTGGGCAGTTTCGGTTGATTACCCAGGATTGCCACATGTAATATGTTTGATGTGTGTTGATTCCAACTAATATAAAGGGCCTGATATTTTTGGGAGAGATGATCTTCCCCCAGGCAATAAAGTGCCCCATGTGAAAGGACAAGTAAACTAAACACCGTAATCTCTGTCATATTAATTATTTGATCCAGTCTTGGGCCACTGCTTTTTTTTATTTTGTGGTTACCCTATAAAAATAACATGTTGAGCTCAGACTTCCAGAAACAAGGTCACTCTGACTAAAAGTAAACTGATTCTCTCTATCTTTTAAAGGTTATGTTATAAGGACGACGGTTTGCTGACACCAAAAACAGGTATAAAAAGACATTGTTAATACAGGTATGGTATCAATTATCCGGAAACCCGTTATCCAGAAAGCTCCGAATTACAGATCGGTCGTCTCCCGTAGACTCCATTTTATCCAAATAATCCAAATTTTAAAAATTATTTTCTTTTTCTCTGTAATAATAAATCAGTACCTTGTACTTGATCCAAACTAAGATATAATTAATCCTTATTGAAAGCAAAACCAGCCTAATGGGTTTATTTAATGTTTGAAGGATTTTATAGTAGACTTAAGGTATAAAGATCCAAATTACAGAAAGATCCGTTATCCGGAAGACCCCAGGTCCCATACCAGTATATGGATATTTTTATGTAGCAACCCTGCTTGTATCATTTTATACTTCCATTCAAGAGACTTTGATGGGAAGCAAAAATCTAAAGTCGATGGCATGTCCATGGCACAGATTTTATATGGAAATACTCTAATACCTCATGATTATACAGGTTTAGCTTTTGAGTACAGACATGGCAACACAGTTGTATTGATAACCAGGTACATCTTAGCCATGCCCTATCCCCCCCAAGCCATATCCTTTCAGTCCATAGAAACACCCCTGTTCCACCACAGACATGCCCCCAACCATGTTCCCTGCACAGCTTATTTTTGTGAAATTCTGATTCATTTCAGTGGTGGTGGGTAAATAACAATTGGGTGACCGTGCTGTTACTTTGGTTGGAAACAAATCAAGGTGAGTTAATCTGTCGCTGAAAATGGATAATTGCAACTGCTTTAATCATTTGAACACATTTATTTTCTATGGGTATCAGTACTTAAGGCTAGTGCCTGCACCCGAGCAGAGGTAATTTATCCGGGTGCAGGCATATCGAGCAAAAAGTGGATTCTCGGCCTGTGGAGAAAAGCAGGCCGAGATCCACTAGCCTAAAGCTGGCCATAGATGTAAAGATTTTTAAAAGATCCGATCGTCATCGTGAGACCACGATAATCTCGAAACGGTTGTACGAATTGTCCATCAACTAAAAAGACCATTTGCCAGGAAAACAAAGGGGAGCTGCATGCTTGTCCCTGCAAACATAGATAGATTGCACTGGGACCTATAAAGATTTTTTAACCTGGCCGATCAATTTTCGGACAGATGTCGGATGAAAAATCGTAAGATGAACGATAGTTCGAATCCCACTAACCGCATGATAATTTGACGGATTGGTCGGACTTCGCCAAAAATCGGTCGTTTGGCAAGAGAAATCTTTGCGTCTATGGGGAGCTTTAGACAGCTAAGCAGCAGTAAGTATAAATGCTGATCAATGACTTTCTGTCAATTGTGAGTAAATATTAACACAGGAGCTGTTCACACTGTGAAGTGAAAAGGGGGTTTAACCCCTCTTATTAGCCACAAAAAGTGCTTAAAATAAATAGTTTAGTATTGCTTACAGACATTCCCATCTTGGTGCCCTTGCCCTCTCCAGAGCCCTTCGTTATACACCCACACTGGAACCAAATAGAGCGTGGAACAAGGGCAAAGACCTAAAGGGCAATAGATATTCAATCCAGCATGTTGCATGTTTACATAACCTCAGCCCAATTTTGATTCAAGTTACAGACTCCTATGTCAGAATCACTATTTCACAGAATATTTCAGCTACAATAATTAAGGATTTTTGCAAAGATATCACTGACAATAGCATTTAGTGTGCCGTTTTCTATTCCTTTGGCTTTGCTGGGTATAGAATTGGTGGAGAAGGCTCTGAAGATTATTAAAGTACAGGGATGTACCTGTTTTGCTCCATAGGCACAAGAAAATGAGTCTCCAAACAAAATAATTTTTCATATTTTCTTGCAGACAAGATATGTCTCTTAATAATATACATGAAGGCTTGAATTATTGTTGTTATAGAGCTGATTAACCTTTAGGCTGGTGCAGAAGTAAACTGCATTATTTATTTTTAGGCTTTAGTTCTCCATTAAAAATAAATCCACATAGCATGTTTGTCCATGTCCAAAGCTTCATGTGTTCTCTGCACCACCTGTAGTAGATCACATAGCTTCTTTCTTAGAAGCCCTCTAATGGATCAGCTCAAAACAACTCTCCCCCTAGCAATCTACTGTCATGGATATGCTTGGTTTCTCCCCTATAGCACTCTTGTAATGCATCAACGCCGTTTCTCTGATCTATTATAGGGGGTGAGAGCCCCCTATTATAGATCAGCACACCCAGCAACTGAATAACATAATAATAATAATACAAATAACATATATGCAAGGGTAAATTTGGGCAACATAACTTGTATTAGTTAGCAGTTATGCATAGGGCTACTGTACCATTTTCTATGTATATACCTTTAAGCTCTAATGCTATTGGCATTATAGTATAAAGTTGAATCCATTACATACATGTGCTTCTAACCCCGCATTTTAAACACTTGCTGGATGAGTTCAACAGTGCAGGCCAAATACATTATTGTACGTTCTAAATAAAGTTTACATTTCTCTAGGTTTTAATGCAAAAGATGTTGAACATTTATCACTACCCACCTATGACGTGAGTAATTCATATACATTTCTGTAATACTCCATCATTATTAAGACGTTATTAAAGGAACAGTTCATGTAAAAATGAAAACTGGCCAAATAGATAGGCTGTGCAAAATGTTTCTAATATAGTTAGATAGGCAATAATGTAATGTATAAAGGCTGGAGTGATTGGATGTGTTACATAATAGCCAGAACACTACTTCCTGCTTTGCAGCTCTCTAACTCTGAGTTAGTCAGTGACTTTATGGGGGGGCCACAAGGGACATATCTGTTCAGTTGCAATTGATCCTAAGCATTTAGCTGAGATTCAAAAGCAACAGTTATGACCCATGTGGCCCCTCTCAAGTCACTGATTGGTTACTGCCTGGTAACCAATAAGTGAAAACCAAGTGAGCTGCAAAGCAGGAAGTAGTGTTCTGGCTGTTATGTTAGACATTCAGTCACTCCAGCCTTTATATATTACATTTTTTATACTGAACAATTCCTTTAAGATGATATTATTAAGATGTTAATATTTTTTTGTCCAAAGTCACTTCCAGTCCAAATTATAGTCCAAATAAAGCCTGTAAATTAACAACCCATAGACTGCAGGTATTGATTTCCATGTTAAAGGAACAGTTCAGTGTAAAAATAAAAACTAGATAAATAGATAGGTTGTGCAAAATATTTTTTTTTTATATATTTAGCCAAAAATGTAATGTATAAAGCCTGGAGTGACTGGATGTCTAACATAATAGAACCCAACTCTAACTCTGAGTCAGTCAGCGACTTGAAGGGGGGTCACATGGGACATAACTGTTTAGTGAGTTTGTAATTGATCCTCAGCATTCAGCTCAGATTCAAAAGCAACAGTTATGACCCATGTGACCCCCCTCAAGTAACTGATTGGTTACTGCCTGGAGAGCTTAAAAGCAGGAAGTAGTGTTCTGGCTATTATGTTAGACATCCAGTCACTCCAGCCTTTATACATTACATTTTTGGCTAACTAACTATATTGAAAACATTTTTTTATTTTGCATAGCCTATCAATTTACCCAGTTTTTATTTTTATACTGAACAAGTCCTTTAAGTTAAAGAACTAAAGGATAGTTCAGGGTGTCTCTAAGAGAGACAAAGAACTTTGTACATTCTAATATGATCCAGTCTTTGTTAACATGGGTTGTAGACATGAGAAGCACACTAACGTGTGAATGAACTGATTTCAAGATAAAATCCTCACTTTATAGCAACAACTGTTTACTAGTAAATTCTAATCGATTCAGTTGTCTGTCAGATGTATAAAATAACATTATTTCTGTTACTTTGTATTGGATGCAGGAGGCCAGCCCTGACACTATATCCTTGGGGTTGAATTTTCCTTGTAGCAATGTCACAACATATATAAATAAAGAAAAGGAAATGATAGTGACACTGGAGAAGGCATATCTGCGTCATAATACTGATGAAACTGCTAAAGAAGAAGCAGTGAGAGACAAAACAGTCCCACAAACCAGCACCTTAACCCCCAGTTCTTTTGAGGAATTACATATTTCTGATTTGCTCAAATCCCCTGGAGGAAGTGAATTAACCCTACTGACAGAAATGGAGATCGAACATTACCTCTCATGTATCAATACTGCAACAGAGGACAGTAATGCTGCTTCCGAACTTATGGCAGCTATAAACTTGTTAGAAACTGAAGCATGTACAGATCATTGGCCAGAAGGGCCTGAGGTGGACAAGGCAAACCCTGCGGTACTGGGTAAACTGGATGAAGCCTTTATAGAAATCAACAGTCTTTTATGGGATCATAACTGTAAAAGTAGCCAAGAAGTAAGTAAGGAGAGCTATAAAAATTAGGGATGCACCGAATCCAGGATTCGGTTCGGGATTCAGCTTCTGGCTTTTTCAGCAGGATTCAGATTCGGCCGAATCCTTGTGTCTGGCCGAACCGAATCCTAATTTGCATATGTAAATTAGGGGCAGGTAGGGAAATCACGTGATTTTTCATCACAAAATATTTTTTTTCCTTTACTGCATATGCAAATTCACAAAGGATTTGGGGATTCGGCCGAATCCCAAATATTGGATTCGGTGCATACCTAATAAAAATAAACAAATGGCATCCCCTTATTAGATACATAATGGGCATGCTGAGGAATATAGCCAAATAAGTCACAAGTTGCAATTAGGGTTGCCACCTGGTCTAGCCGGTAAAACACCTGGCAAGTTCGGTGCCGGTATTACAAATTTACTGGCAATGTAGTTGCCAGTAAATTTGTAATTCCCTTAACAAAAGCCTTTGGCCCTCCGCTGGAAACATACCTTTTCTCCATCTTCTGAACATTGCGCAATGTGGCTCCGCCCCTTTTGTGGCACAGTCACCCCGTGGCTCGACCCCTTTTGTATCACGACCACCCCTTTACATCATGGTCTGCCCCTTTTATTCCCACCCCCACCACTAACCAGTAAAAATTTTCTGGAAACGTGGCAACCCTAGTTGCAATCTATTATGTTTCATGTATAAACTAGGAAAGCCAATATGTATTGGGCTGGATATAAAGTACAATAAATGGGTGCAAAATGCAGTTTCACACTTTCCCCCATATGTAATATAAGTTTGCCCAGGAGCAGTAACCCATAGCAACCAATAAGATGTTTGCATTTAAATAGGTGACCAGTATATTCTACCTGCTTATTGGTTGCTATTGGTTACTGCCCCAGGGCAAACTTAGTGCCTTTTATTACACAACCCCCTTTGTACCTTGCACTGCACTGTCGTAGGTGTAGAGCATAACACTGGTGGGTTCAATAGAAGATACAGTAAGTACAGGGCTCTGTTCCATAACACTACCACCATACTTTGTAGGCCTAAGTTAAATAAAGGCACTGAGCCTTGCGTTATTAGTCCTATTTGCCTATTCATTTTGGTGATAATTGGATTTCTTGGAAACACAAAATGCTGCTGGCAAAAAAATAGTTGCTTTCATCCTTTATTGCACATAGCTAAACATGACTTTGAAATCAAGCCCTGGGACTCATCAGCAGATGAAAAATTCAACAAATTGTCAAAAATAGTTTTTTTCCTGTAGATTTTGAATATAGTTATTGGTTACAAAAATCAGAAAAAATATTTGGTTGAAATTGTGGATGCAAAAACGTAGGACTAAAGAACAAGAGGTGCTGTACTTTACAACTCTTTTTACTCTATTTGTATGAATATGTGCAAATGGAGCAATGGTGTTGGGTGCAAGAAAACCTAAAGCCCCGCTTTTGCATTTGCCTTATTAAATGAGACCCAAAACACTGTCCTTGTAAATGTGTTTCAAGAAATCTTCAGCATACTGAAATAAGAAACTTTCTAATTACAATCAATTAAATATTCTGCATCGTTTCTGAAATAATCAAGTTTATCTTCACTATCCCTCTCTCAGCAACTGTTTCTCTTCATTCTGTCTTCATGCAGCAGTTAGGATATTTATTGACAGTTAGATCCAATATATCTTATAGGGGGAGTTTCCTTTCCTGAATTAGAACTCACTCAAATAACCGAATCGAGAAAGTTTCTTATTTCAGTATGCTGAAGCCTATATTACATTTTACTTTTCCAGATAATGCCCCTTTAAATCTTGTTAGTGATTATGGCTGGAAACCAATACACAGGTATAGTTGGAAGAAGAGTTCTTGCTGTCAGATGTTGCTTATGGGTCAGGGTTAGAGAAGACAACATAGTGGGGTCTGGGAAGACAGCAAACATCAGGCAGGCATTAGGGTATGCTGTAGAATCAGAACCAATAAGACACATTTTGCTGCATAATATACAGACACAAGATGGCAGTATGCTTCTTGTGAATAACACATGTAGGGGGTTATTTATCAAAGTCCGAATTTATCTCAATATTTTCTGAAAAAAACTCTCACCAAATGTTTTCGGCTTATTTATTAATACGCTTTCCAGGGAAAAATCCGAAAAAATTGTGAAAAATCCGATTTCCACGTTTTTTTTGGACCTTTCATCAGATTTTTAAGATTTTTTCAGATTCTTCACCCGAAAACTCAGATTTCTTATGTTTTTTTGCCCGAAAACGCTGAAAAATTCAGGGTATTGCACTAAAACCACCACACAAAAAAAAAATCATTGAGACTTCTCCCATTGACTTATATGCAGCCTTAACAGGTCTGAGATGCCGGATTTTCTGATTCAGACTTTTCCATCCTCGGGGTTAAAAAAATTCCTAAAAATTCGTGATTTTTTAAAAGTTCGATTTTATATAAAAAAAAATCACTTTTTTTTGTGATTTTTGCATGAGTTTAGTAAAGAACCCCCATAATGTAGGATGCATTTCTCTGCTGGTATATAGCTATATTGTTCTTCTTACAGAAGAAGAGACAAGTAACTTTTCAGACCCTCTGTGGAACTTGGTAACTAACACCAACAGGAAGAAGGTATTGAACAGTTCAACAAGACATTCATCCAATTCCAAAATATAAATATATGTAATGTTTTAATGTAGAATACTCCAAAGAAAGTTTATTTGGTACATAATACAGTGCACTGGAATCAACAAGTATACTGTACATGCATGTGCAATACATTTTTATTCTGTTTTGCAGGTTTCAGAAAACCTAAAATCTGATAACAATGTACAAAAGTATTTAAAAAGCGTTCCAGAGGAAGAAAAAAGTAATGCTGTGGGGCAAGCGCCATGCACAGAAAGTAACATTTTAAATTCAGAGATTAAAGGAGAGAAGTCCTTACGGACCCATATTCCATCAGACTATGCCAGGTTGGCAGGGCAAAAATGTTGCTAAAATATTTTAAATATATGTATAATTTCTATTAAAGGGCATGTAAAGGCAAAAAAATAAAATCCCATTTTTTACTTTCTATAATGAAAAAGTAACCCATCTCCAATATACTTTAATTAAAAAATATGTGTACCGTTTTTATAAGAAACCTGACTGTATGCAGTGAAATTCTCCCTTCATTTACTGCTGTGGATAGTAATTGTCAGACAGTCCCTAACTGCTGAGCAGGGAAACAATCATACTTATGAACAGCAGGGGGAGCCCCCGCCTTACTTCCCAGCCATGCAGAACTCAAGCAGCTTTGTTTATGACGATCCCTAAGCAGCCCAGACCACACTGAGCATGTGCACAGTCTTAGTCTTGCAAATATGTTTAACAATGTTACAAGATGGTGACCCCCTGTAGCCAACTTTGAAAGCATAAATTATTTGTTTGATTAGGCTTGTGGTGCAGTAAGTTCATGTTTATATTTAGTATACAAAATACAGCATTTCTAGCCTTATTCCATTTTAGACTTTACATGCCCTTTAAGCAGTATGAATGCAAAAGCAATTATAAATAGTATTGAAAAATTACCAGGGATTTTCTAATAGCGATGCTTATTAGTGGGAGCAGAGAAATACAAACAGTAACATTCAAAAGGAAGAGAGGGCTCTGTGAGCAAGAACACAGGTACATGGTTTCCAAAGTCTGCGCTGTTGCAACCCAGAGAAATGGGTGAAGTACGTTCGAGTGAACTTCTTTGGCGATTGCATATTTGTTCTTTTAGACATTCTAGGAATAAATTATATAATGATACCTCTTTTAGAAATATCAAATATGGTTCATGTTAAAGAGGTTCTTACCCAATTGTTGGAGCAAAGTAAGAGGGTTTGGACCCAAAAAGTTAAAAATACATCACTTTAATTCCTTAAAGGGGTTGTTCACCTTCCAAACACTTATGTTGAGTTGTTTTCAGATTATTCACCATAAACAAAGACTTTTTCCTATTGTTTTCCATCTTTAATATTTTGCTGTTTTCCCAAAATTTTGAGTTTGGCAGCTCAGTGATCCAGGAGCATCTGAACTGTTGCAATTTGCTACATTTAGTTGATACATTTCTCAGAAGCATCTGTGGAGAATTGGCAACTATTGTATTAATGTATGCCAATGTGTATGGGATCTGTTATCCAGAAAGCTCAGAATTACAGGAAAGCCGTCTCCCATAGACTCCATTTTATCCAAATAATACAAATTTTTAAAAATGATTTCCATTTTCTCTGTAATAATAAAACAGTACCTTGTACTTGATCCAAACTAAGATATAATTAATCCTTAATGTAGGCAAAACCAGCCTATTGGGGTTATTTAATGTTTATATGATTTTCAAGTAGACTTATGGTATGCTGATCCAAATTATGGAAAGATCCACACACAGATGGTATGTGGATACATTTTTCATGGACCCAGAACTCTTGTGGTGGCACTCCTACAACTTTACTCTTGGAGGCCATACTCTTTAGGAAAGTACCCCAGACGAATAGTTTTTAAAATTAGAGACTTGCTGGCCCAGGTCAATCCCTAATTTAGTAGTAATTCTAGGTAATAGATTCAATTTCTGTACTGAGATACAAAATGTTTATGTCTGTAAATAGAGAAACTAGATAATATATATATATATATTTATCATGCAGGAAGATGCCTACACACAGTGAAGAAGACATGCAAACTATGGATGCAAGACCAGAGAAATGGAATGTGCATGACAGCACCAAAACAAATGACAATACTTTGCCAAGAAAAGGTAGAATATGCTACCCTATAAGTACAAGAAAAGGCCAAAGAATGTCTAAGAGCAGAAGTAAGTAACTAAATTTTGGGCTATTGTTTGAAAATGACAAATTATTTGGAAAGTGGGACAATAACAAACAACAATGTTTTGATATATATATATATATATATATATATATATATATATATATATATATAGATAATGCAAGGATCAGCACACTCGTTTGTAGAAAAGCAAAGTGTATTTTATTTCAACACAGCATTGTGTCCAACGTTTCGGTTCCTCCTGGGAACCTTTATCAAGGATGCAGTGCCTTACAGTGCAAAGGTTTAAATACCCACCCCCACATGTGGATTTTGGCGCCCTGGTGACGTCATTAGTCCATATACAGATGTTGTTTACCAAAAAACAAAGTCTTTCCTGTGTATAGAGTGTCCTTTTGTTCCTACACCACTAGGTGTCAGCATAGTGCCTTGTGTCAAATCTTCTGTGCGCATGTGTCCAATTGGTAACATGGTTACACGATTAAAACAGTGTTACAATAAAGCAAAAAAAGGAAAAACAAATTACTTACAGATCAAAGGAAGAATACTTTGTATGCATTTCAGATCAAGAGGAGAATATTTTGTATGCATTTCCTGAGGAGCAAAAAAAAGTTTCAATCAATATTAGGTGTATATTAAGAAAGTTATTTAACATGTATATTGTTCATGCCAGGAAACAATTCAATGCTAACTGTCCATTGAGTCCCTTGGGTGTAACGCAGTCCAGTTCATGTATCCAATACGCCTCACGTTTCAGCAACAAATTGTCAATATCACCGCCTCTGGGCGGTTTCTGTATACAATCTATGGGCATACATTTAAACGTGGTAGGGTCATGTCTGGCCTCTTTCCAATGTTT
Organism: Xenopus laevis; assembly: GCF_017654675.1. Taxonomy (NCBI): domain Eukaryota; kingdom Metazoa; phylum Chordata; class Amphibia; order Anura; family Pipidae; genus Xenopus; species Xenopus laevis. The sequence continues at coordinate 172,399,399 of NC_054372.1, read as the reverse complement.
GGCAACTGGCTGTTGCGCTATGTCCTGTTTATTGGCATCGACCTTTCTGTCCGTATCCAATGCTGCCCTTATAGTGGCCCTGTGCATATTTATCCTCTCTTTCAATTGTCTAGTGGTTTTACCACAGTAAATTAGTCCACAGGGGCACTTAATCACGTATATTACTCTGGTTGAGGTGCAAGTGAGCCTATGTTTGATCTCATATCTCTTTCCAGTTCTAGGGTGTCTAAATTCTTTTCCTAGTATGAGAGTGTTGCACATCACGCATCCCGTGCATTTATATACCCCCGGGCGGTTGGATAAAAAATGTTGGACCTTGGGTTGCGAATATTTACTTACTGGGTCGGCGGGACTCAAGTGTTCTTTTAAGTTGGTGTTCCTCGCGAAACTGAATTTCGGTCTTTTGGGAATCCTAGGGGCTAGCGCTTCATCTTTGGCCACTATATCCCAATGTTTGAGTACAGCTTCTTTGGTGGCCTTACTGTGGGGATTAAATTTACTGACGTAATAAATGTCATTGATATCGTTGTCTTTACTGTTCGTGGTGGCCGTGGTGCTTTGTAACAATTGTTCCCGTGACATAGCTGCTACTACTTTTGTAGTGTCTTTGATCAAATTAGTTGGATAGCCCCTGGCCAGGAATTTTTTCCCCATTATTGTTAAATCCTCCTTACACTGTGCTGGATCGCTGTCGATTCTAATGACTCGCATCATTTGCGATTTGGGAAGTGATTCTAGGAGATGCCTGGGGTGATTACTTTTGTAGTGTAGCAGGGTATTTCTGTCAGTGGTTTTTGTATATATTCTTGTGTGTAAGGCCCCATTTGCTTTGTAGACTTGAACGTCCAGAAAATTTATTTGTTGTACGCTGTAACTCAAGGTTAGCCTGATTGGAGAGTCTAGAGAATTTAGACTATTCACATATCCCTCCAGTGATTCTGATGTACCTGTCCATATGAAGAACAGGTCCTCTATATAGCGCCTGTAAAAACTGCCGAATTTTTGAAAAAGTTTATTGCCATAGATATGCTTATTCTCATAGCTGTGCATGTATGCATTGGCATATACTGGTGCCACTTTAGAGCCCATGGCGGTGCCCGTACGCTGTAGGTAGAATTGGGTCTCAAATTTGAAATAGTTGTTGGTTAATATGAAGCCCAGTAGCTGCTTCATATATTCAATAGGTGGGCCAGTGTATAGGAGGTTGTTTGTTAGTAATTGCTCCATTGCCTGTAAACCTGCCTCATGGGGTATACAGGTATAGAGGCTTTGGACATCCATCGTAACTAGTATTAAGCTGTCCACTGGCATCTTCACACTCCCAATTACTTTTAGGAAATCTGTGGTGTCTTTTAAATAACTACTGGTGGCTACTATACTGGGCTGTAACAACATGTCCAAATATTGTGCCGCTTTTTCATTTAGTGAGCCCGTAGATGAGATTATTGGCCTTCCTGGTGGTCTCTCAGGGTTCTTGTGTATTTTAGGTAATGTGTATATCACGGGCACTACTGGGTGTTTGGGTACAAGGTAACCCGCCAGTTCCTTGTTTAGCCAACCCTGTGTTACCCCCATCTGTATTAGTGTCATTAATTCTCTTTTAAACTTCTCAGTTGGGTCATATGTAAGTTTACAGTAGTTGTTGGTGTCCGATAATTGGGATAAAATTTCCATTTTGTAGTATGAGTAGTCCATTATTACTATGGCCCCACCTTTATCCGCATTCTTGATAATAATATCAGTATTGTCTTTAAGGCTTTTTATGGCCGATTTCTCTTCGGGGGTCAGGTTACTACGCCATGTATGCCTATCTGGTGCATCATGTGTGGTATTGCTATTGAGTAAGCGATGGTATATTTTAATTGAGGCGCTATTGCTGGGGGGGTCATATGTGCTTTTGGGTTTTAGGGCTCGGATGTGTGGGTCTCCTTCTCCTTTTGTGGACCAGTTACTCTCTTCGGTGTTCCCACTAACTGCAGCAATGGCCATGTCTCCCTCACTATACTTCTCTTTAATCTTAAGAAGGCGCGTGAATTTAAAATTGTCAATTATACTTTCAAAAGGGTGATTACTCACTGTGGGGACATAGCTCAGTCCTTTGCGCAGTAATGATGTCTCCGCTGGAGTGAGCTGGTATGCTGAGAGATTGAAAATCATCTCTTCCTGGTCTGTCGCTTCTCCGTGCTGTAGGATCTTGTTTTGGCTGGAGTGCTTCCTGCCGGCCCTGCGGGTGGTTTTCCGGGGTCTTTGGGGGATGAAGCCCGTCCTAAAAAAGGAGTGGAGAGTGTGGCAGTCGAGGCTGAAGATGTGGAAGCCGGGTCTGTTGGTTCCGCTCCTCCGGCAGCGCGGATCTCGCGGTCACTGTCGGAGCCTTCGCTGCTTGAGTGGTATCCCAGCGGTCTTTGCGGTCGGCGCGTCACAGGTCTTCTCTTAAAGGAACCTCCGCCCTGTAGCCAGCGATATACTCTGGTTTCTTTGTAATCTTGGGAAACCCTCAATCGCTTGGAGTTTTTGAAGGCAAGTATATCGGCTTTGTATTTCGATACTTGCTCTTGTAATCTATTTAGCCAGTCAGTTTCTTTGTCAGCATAGATCGTTGGCAGGTTTGCAGATTCAAATGCTTCTAGATCGCTGCGAAGTACTTTCAGCTCCCTTCCCACTTCTTCGGTTACCAGTAAGATTAGATCTAAGGAGCACCGATCTAAAATCTTACACCAGCGTTTGCAGAAGTCTGGGTTGGCTCTGCCTATGGTCGGTATATTGTTTATACGGAATCCCCTTGGGATTTTCTGCTCACGGTAATAGTCAGATAATGAAATACCATGCAGAAGTAGCTCAACCTCCTTCTTCTTTAGCCGCAAAAGCTCATAGTATGCCTCCTTAGCACCGAGGCTCCCAAAAGTATCTGTGAATGTTTCCTTGAACAGTATACTCTGTATTTCCTCAGGAGTGAAGTTTTCCTTTGTGTCTGTCTGTACTGAACCTTGACTGCCGTTATCCATATCCACGATGTGGGCAGAAGTAATTCACATCAGTATGACAATCTTGCGGTGCAGGATACCAATCTGTGGTTATATATGCGTCCTGTGGGTATCAGCACTCGATACTTGTATGAGTTTGAGGTGCAGGATCAAATTAATGATACAGATAATGCAAGGATCAGCACACTCGTTTGTAGAAAAGCAAAGTGTATTTTATTTCAACACAGCATTGTGTCCAACGTTTCGGTTCCTCCTGGGAACCTTTATCAAGGATGCAGTGCCTTACAGTGCAAAGGTTTAAATACCCACCCCCACATGTGGATTTTGGCGCCCTGGTGACGTCATTAGTCCATATACAGATGTTGTTTACCAAAAAACAAAGTCTTTCCTGTGTATAGAGTGTCCTTTTGTTCCTACACCACTAGGTGTCAGCATAGTGCCTTGTGTCAAATCTTCTGTGCGCATGTGTCCAATTGGTAACATGGTTACACGATTAAAACAGTGTTACAATAAAGCAAAAAAAGGAAAAACAAATTACTTACAGATCAAAGGAAGAATACTTTGTATGCATTTCAGATCAAGAGGAGAATATTTTGTATGCATTTCCTGAGGAGCAAAAAAAAGTTTCAATCAATATTAGGTGTATATTAAGAAAGTTATTTAACATGTATATTGTTCATGCCAGGAAACAATTCAATGCTAACTGTCCATTGAGTCCCTTGGGTGTAACGCAGTCCAGTTCATGTATCCAATACGCCTCACGTTTCAGCAACAAATTGTCAATATCACCGCCTCTGGGCGGTTTCTGTATACAATCTATGGGCATACATTTAAACGTGGTAGGGTCATGTCTGGCCTCTTTCCAATGTTTGGCAACTGGCTGTTGCGCTATGTCCTGTTTATTGGCATCGACCTTTCTGTCCGTATCCAATGCTGCCCTTATAGTGGCCCTGTGCATATTTATCCTCTCTTTCAATTGTCTAGTGGTGTAGGAACAAAAGGACACTCTATACACAGGAAAGACTTTGTTTTTTGGTAAACAACATCTGTATATGGACTAATGACGTCACCAGGGCGCCAAAATCCACATGTGGGGGTGGGTATTTAAACCTTTGCACTGTAAGGCACTGCATCCTTGATAAAGGTTCCCAGGAGGAACCGAAACGTTGGACACAATGCTGTGTTGAAATAAAATACACTTTGCTTTTCTACAAACGAGTGTGCTGATCCTTGCATTATCTGTATCATTAATTTGATCCTGCACCTCAAACTCATACAAGTATCGAGTGCTGATACCCACAGGACGCATATATAACCACAGATTGGTATCCTGCACCGCAAGATTGTCATACTGATGTGAATTACTTCTGCCCACATCGTGGATATGGATAACGGCAGTCAAGGTTCAGTACAGACAGACACAAAGGAAAACTTCACTCCTGAGGAAATACAGAGTATACTGTTCAAGGAAACATTCACAGATACTTTTGGGAGCCTCGGTGCTAAGGAGGCATACTATGAGCTTTTGCGGCTAAAGAAGAAGGAGGTTGAGCTACTTCTGCATGGTATTTCATTATCTGACTATTACCGTGAGCAGAAAATCCCAAGGGGATTCCGTATAAACAATATACCGACCATAGGCAGAGCCAACCCAGACTTCTGCAAACGCTGGTGTAAGATTTTAGATCGGTGCTCCTTAGATCTAATCTTACTGGTAACCGAAGAAGTGGGAAGGGAGCTGAAAGTACTTCGCAGCGATCTAGAAGCATTTGAATCTGCAAACCTGCCAACGATCTATGCTGACAAAGAAACTGACTGGCTAAATAGATTACAAGAGCAAGTATCGAAATACAAAGCCGATATACTTGCCTTCAAAAACTCCAAGCGATTGAGGGTTTCCCAAGATTACAAAGAAACCAGAGTATATCGCTGGCTACAGGGCGGAGGTTCCTTTAAGAGAAGACCTGTGACGCGCCGACCGCAAAGACCGCTGGGATACCACTCAAGCAGCGAAGGCTCCGACAGTGACCGCGAGATCCGCGCTGCCGGAGGAGCGGAACCAACAGACCCGGCTTCCACATCTTCAGCCTCGACTGCCACACTCTCCACTCCTTTTTTAGGACGGGCTTCATCCCCCAAAGACCCCGGAAAACCACCCGCAGGGCCGGCAGGAAGCACTCCAGCCAAAACAAGATCCTACAGCACGGAGAAGCGACAGACCAGGAAGAGATGATTTTCAATCTCTCAGCATACCAGCTCACTCCAGCGGAGACATCATTACTGCGCAAAGGACTGAGCTATGTCCCCACAGTGAGTAATCACCCTTTGAAAGTATAATTGACAATTTTAAATTCACGCGCCTTCTTAAGATTAAAGAGAAGTATAGTGAGGGAGACATGGCCATTGCTGCAGTTAGTGGGAACACCGAAGAGAGTAACTGGTCCACAAAAGGAGAAGGAGACCCACACATCCGAGCCCTAAAACCCAAAAGCACATATGACCCCCCCAGCAATAGCGCCTCAATTAAAATATACCATCGCTTACTCAATAGCAATACCACACATGATGCACCAGATAGGCATACATGGCGTAGTAACCTGACCCCCGAAGAGAAATCGGCCATAAAAAGCCTTAAAGACAATACTGATATTATTATCAAGAATGCGGATAAAGGTGGGGCCATAGTAATAATGGACTACTCATACTACAAAATGGAAATTTTATCCCAATTATCGGACACCAACAACTACTGTAAACTTACATATGACCCAACTGAGAAGTTTAAAAGAGAATTAATGACACTAATACAGATGGGGGTAACACAGGGTTGGCTAAACAAGGAACTGGCGGGTTACCTTGTACCCAAACACCCAGTAGTGCCCGTGATATACACATTACCTAAAATACACAAGAACCCTGAGAGACCACCAGGAAGGCCAATAATCTCATCTACGGGCTCACTAAATGAAAAAGCGGCACAATATTTGGACATGTTGTTACAGCCCAGTATAGTAGCCACCAGTAGTTATTTAAAAGACACCACAGATTTCCTAAAAGTAATTGGGAGTGTGAAGATGCCAGTGGACAGCTTAATACTAGTTACGATGGATGTCCAAAGCCTCTATACCTGTATACCCCATGAGGCAGGTTTACAGGCAATGGAGCAATTACTAACAAACAACCTCCTATACACTGGCCCACCTATTGAATATATGAAGCAGCTACTGGGCTTCATATTAACCAACAACTATTTCAAATTTGAGACCCAATTCTACCTACAGCGTACGGGCACCGCCATGGGCTCTAAAGTGGCACCAGTATATGCCAATGCATACATGCACAGCTATGAGAATAAGCATATCTATGGCAATAAACTTTTTCAAAAATTCTGCAGTTTTTACAGGGCTATATAGATGACCTGTTCTTCATATGGACAGGTACATCAGAATCACTGGAGGGATATGTGAATAGTCTAAATTCTCTAGACTCTCCAATCAGGCTAACCTTGAGTTACAGCGTACAACAAATAAATTTCTGGACGTTCAAGTCTACAAAGCAAATGGGGCCTTACACACAAGAATATATACAAAAACCACTGACAGAAATACCCTGCTACACTACAAAAGTAATCACCCCAGGCATCTCCTAGAATCACTTCCCAAATCGCAAATGATGCGAGTCATTAGAATCGACAGCGATCCAGCACAGTGTAAGGAGGAATTTAACAATAATGGGGAAAAAATTCCTGGCCAGGGGCTATCCAACTAATTTGATCAAAGACACTACAAAAGTAGTAGCAGCTATGTCACGGGAACAATTGTTACAAAGCACCACGGCCACCACGAACAGTAAAGACAACGATATCAATGACATTTATTACGTCAGTAAATTTAATCCCCACAGTAAGGCCACCAAAGAAGCTGTACTCAAACATTGGGATATAGTGGCCAAAGATGAAGCGCTAGCCCCTAGGATTCCCAAAAGACCGAAATTCAGTTTCGCGAGGAACACCAACTTAAAAGAACACTTGAGTCCCGCCGACCCAGTAAGTAAATATTCGCAACCCAAGGTCCAACATTTTTTATCCAACCGCCCGGGGTATATAAATGCACGGGATGCGTGATGTGCAACACTCTCATACTAGGAAAAGAATTTAGACACCCTAGAACTGGAAAGAGATATGAGATCAAACATAGGCTCACTTGCACCTCAACCAGAGTAATATACGTGATTAAGTGCCCCTGTGGACTAATTTACTGTGGTAAAACCACTAGACAATTGAAAGAGAGGATAAATATGCACAGGGCCACTATAAGGGCAGCATTGGATACGGACAGAAAGGTCGATGCCAATAAACAGGACATAGCGCAACAGCCAGTTGCCAAACATTGGAAAGAGGCCAGACATGACCCTACCACGTTTAAATGTATGCCCATAGATTGTATACAGAAACCGCCCAGAGGCGGTGATATTGACAATTTGTTGCTGAAACGTGAGGCGTATTGGATACATGAACTGGACTGCGTTACACCCAAGGGACTCAATGGACAGTTAGCATTGAATTGTTTCCTGGCATGAACAATATACATGTTAAATAACTTTCTTAATATACACCTAATATTGATTGAAACTTTTTTTTGCTCCTCAGGAAATGCATACAAAATATTCTCCTCTTGATCTGAAATGCATACAAAGTATTCTTCCTTTGATCTGTAAGTAATTTGTTTTTCCTTTTTTTGCTTTATTGTAACACTGTTTTAATCGTGTAACCATGTTACCAATTGGACACATGCGCACAGAAGATTTGACACAAGGCACTATGCTGACACCTAGTGGTGTAGGAACAAAAGGACACTCTATACACAGGAAAGACTTTGTTTTTTGGTAAACAACATCTGTATATGGACTAATGACGTCACCAGGGCGCCAAAATCCACATGTGGGGGTGGGTATTTAAACCTTTGCACTGTAAGGCACTGCATCCTTGATAAAGGTTCCCAGGAGGAACCGAAACGTTGGACACAATGCTGTGTTGAAATAAAATACACTTTGCTTTTCTACAAACGAGTGTGCTGATCCTTGCATTATCTGTATCATTAATTTGATCCTGCACCTCAAACTCATACAAGTATCGAGTGCTGATACCCACAGGACGCATATATATATATATATATATATATAAATCTTTCTGATATCTTGTATATCCTGACTGTCCTGCTTGCTTCAGTGCCTGTCTAGCACTTTGTGTATGTGCCAGTACCTGCTTCCTCCTCAGTCCTTACTTCCCAAGGCTAGCAGCCCTGACACCAGCAACCAATGTATTTTGTATCTTTAAATAGACAATGTACTTCTGAATAGGTAAGTGCAAATAGACAATGTATTTCTGAATAGGTAAGTGCACCAATACATGCAAATCATTCATTCCATGTTACTAATCATTGTATTTTTGAATCCACCTTAGATAATGAGCATGATGTTGTTTACAGAATCATTTGTCAATACTATGGTCCTTTTAAAGCTTAAATTACATTACAGTTCAGTGTAAAAATTAAAACTGGATAAATAGAAAGACTGTGCAAAATAAAAAATGTTTCTAATATGGTTAGGTAAAAATGTAATGTATAAAGGCTGGAGTGATTGGATGTGTAACATAATAGCCAGAACACTACTTCCTGCTTTTCAGCTCTATAACTCTGAGTTAGTCAGTGACTTTAAGTAGGGGCCACATGGGACATAACTGTTCAGTGAGTTTGTAATTTATCCCCAGCACTCAGCTCAGATTCAAAAGCAAACTAGGGAATTCTTTATAGTTACAATTCAACAACTTAAAAATACATTTAATTGGATTTTAATTAACAAAAAACTTATTTTGCAGACAAATTCAGTTTTGGAAAATATGGGTTCTATAACACTCATCTGTTTGGTATGAACCGGCCCCACCTCTTCAATTGAACACTGAGAGGGTTATTTATTAAATTCCGAATTTATCTCACTATTTACTGAAATACACTCCTACCAAATCCGCACTTATTTAGCAATACCTTTTCGCGAAAAATTGCAGTGCGGGAAAATAATTGAAAAAATTGTGAAAATGGTACGAAAATTAGAATTGTACAAATTTTCACATTTGATTTAATTGCATACAACTGAATACTGCTTCACTAAAAAATCTTTGTTCAGAAAACACCCCAGTATTCAGATGTTCCTGGGAAATGAAAGACATACCACTGTTATCTTTTTTGTTGAAAGTGGAGTAAATTATTATGCAGGCTGAGAGGGGTTCCGAAATGTTTTCATGACTGTTTATATACAGTATATGAATTGAAGTAACTCTTACTAGCAGTGATAAAGAGACAGTGCCCCATCAATTTACAAACCAGTTTTATGATATAACAGCCGATGTTGCCTTCAAATGAAGTTGAGCTGTGGAAGATCTGGTTTAACCATAGCAAATTTTAAGAGTTAGTCAGTGACTTTAAGTAGGGGCCACATGGGACATAACTGTTCAGTGAGTTTGTAATTTATCCCCAGCACTCAGCTCAGATTCAAAAGCAAACTAGGGAATTCTTTATAGTTACAATTCAACAACTTAAAAATACATTTAATTGGATTTTAATTAACAAAAAACTTATTTTGCAGACAAATTCAGTTTTGGAAAATATGGGGTCTATAACACTCATCTGTTTGGTATGAACCGGCCCCACCTCTTCAATTGAACACTGAGAGGGTTATTTATTAAATTCCGAATTTATCTCACTATTTACTGAAATACACTCCTACCAAATCCGCACTTATTTAGCAATACCTTTTTCGCGAAAAATTGCAGTGCGGGAAAATAATTGAAAAAATTGTGAAAATGGTACGAAAATTAGAATTGTACAAATTTTCGGTCCAAAAACCCAGATTTTTTCGGATTTTTGCCCATTGACTTATATACAGCCTCGGTAGGTCTGAGAAGATGGATTTTTGGATAAGGACTTTTTCCATCCTCGGGGTATAATAAATCCCGAAAAATTCGACTTTTCTACACATTAAGGTGGCCATAGACGTAACGATTATGAATACAGACACTTTAGACCTGAATAGTCAGAAATACAGATAGAAACAATAGAATTCTATCTGTATCTTACAATTTAGCAATAAACACTGCCTGATGTTTAGGCAACTTCAAAGGCACCAATAAAAATTTTCAGACCTGGCCAATCAGCAAGCTGAATGATATCCAAGTCTTTTACGATATCAGTCGGCTCATCTCCCGCCATACATGCACCGAATATCATACGAAGCTTTCAGTATATCAAGCCATTTCCTTTTATGTTAATTTGCCTTTACGTTGAAATATTGTTCCTAACCATACTTGAAGTTCTATTTTCAGCCATAAGGTGTCAGCAGTGATTTATAATAATGATGTATACCTGTAATAATGATCTTTATGTGCTGTGTTGGAACTTACCTTTCCAATTTCTTTTTTTTCCCAGTATCTACTGGACACCGTATATTCAATAAGACCAGCCGTAATATACACAAAAGAAACCATATGGGAGAGACGCAGCTCCATAAGTCAGCCCAAAAAGGAGATTTAGCCTCTGTGAAAATTCTTCTTAAAGCTGGTATAAATGTAAACCAAAAAGATAATGCAGGTAGGATGTACTTTTCTCTGCATTTAAGTTCTAAAGGGCTGAGGAAAACTTTTAGATGCTACTGTGATTCTCCAAAAGGCCTGCACTCCTGAGCAGCACCCCCCCCCTTCCATTACTTATCATCCTGGTTCATCTGTCACATCCCTCTGCTTTTTGTCACACTGTACTTAAAGGTTATCTAAACCCCCCAAAATTAATCAATGTAAACATATTTAGACTGGGTATCTGAGTACTTTTGCCATTATACCTGTCTTCTCCTGCCATGTGGTTGCTCTGTTTTCATGTGAGGAGTTTGGGTGTGCTCTTCAGTGGACCCAGGAATCCCAGCCTGACACTGGAGCCAAAGTGATGTGGTATTAGCAGTCTAAAACTGCAATTATCTGCTAAAATTTGAAAATGAATGGATCCCCTTTAATGCGGTGTGCACTTGAAGAACAAGAGGAGACTCACAGATTAGAAATTTAAAATGCTCAAATTCTCCCTAAAGACACACATGTTAATGAAGTAAATTCAATGTATCTGATCAAAAACACCAATAGTTTTCATCATCCATAAACATCTAGATTGTAAGCTCTTGTGCGGGCTCTCTGATCTTGCAGAGCTCTCTGATCTCTTTTTATTCTGTAACCCTAGTTTGTTAAATGAAAGTATAGGATAGAATTACTTACTAGTACTAGATAAATAAATGATGATGTTCAGAAGACTCCATCTCAAAGACCCAGGAAGACAAATCAAAATACTCTAAAAGTACAGCATATTTACACATATGGATGGATTTACTAACCTCAAGTTATTTTCTCATATTCACTTTTGAGTATTTTTTGTATTCGCATATCAAAAGTGAAGTAAATGCCTTAAAGGAAAACTATACCCCCAAAATGAACACTTAGGCAACAATAATTCATATCATATTAAGTGGCATATTAAAGAAGCTTACCAAACTGGAATATATATTTAAGTAAATCTTGCCCTTTTACATCTCTTGCCTTGAGCCACCATTTCATGATGGTCTGTGTGCTGTCTCAGAGATCACCTGACCAGAAATACTTCAACTCTAACTGTAACAGGAAGAAGTGTGGAAGCAAAAGACACAACTCTGTCTGTTAATTGGCTCATGTGACCTAACATGTATGGTTTGTTGGTATGTTTGTGAGTACAGTGAATCCTACGATCCCAGGGGGCGACCCTTATTTTTTTTAAATGGCAATTTTCTATTTATGATTACCCAATGGCACATACTACTAGAAAAGTATATTATTATGAAAATGGTCTATTTACATGAAGCAGGATTTTACATAAGAGCTGTTTTATGCAATATCTTTTTATAGAGACCTACATTGTTTGGGGGGTATAGTTTTCCTTTAATAGTTTTGCTCATGTGTTTTGAACTCCAGCCATAAGGTGCAATATTAATATGTACTGTATATTAGGTTATAGGCTGCGTTATACAGTATATATATTAATGAATTGAAGTTTAGGGTCATAGTCTTGTTGAAATAACCAACCCCTGCGTAACTTAAACTTTGTGACTGATGCTTGAACATTATCCTGAAGAATTTGTTGATATTAGGTTGAATTAATCCGACCCTCGACTTTAACAAGGGCCCCATTCCCTGAACTTGCCACACAGTCCAGCAAGATGGAACCTCCACCAAAGGTAGCAGGTGTTTTTCTTTTAATGCGGTGTTCTTCTTCCGCCATGCAAAGGCTTTTTGTTATGACCAAGTAACTCAATTTAATGTCTCATCAGTCCAAAGAACTTTGTTCCAAAATGACTGTGACTTGTCTAATGGAGATTTTGCATACAACAAGCTTCTCTATTTGTGGTGTGAGTGCAGAAAGGGCTTCTTTCTCATCACCCTGCCATACAGATGTTCTTTGTGCAAATTGCGCTGAATTGTAGAACGATGTACAGATACACCATCTGCAGTACTTGCAGGTCTTTGGAGGTGATCTTTGGGTTGTCTGTAACCATTCTCACAATCCTCCGCATATGCTGCTCCTGTATTTATCTTGGCCTGCCAGACCAGGGTTTTACAGCAACTGTGCCTGTGGCCTTCCATTTCCTGATTACATTCCTTACAGTTGAAACGGACAGTTTAAACCTCTGAGATAGCTTTGTTGCCTTCCCCTAAACCATGATACTGAACAATCTTTGTTTTGTGAGTTGCTTTGAGGATCCCATGCTGTCACTCTTCAGAGGAGAGTCAACTTGCAATTGGCCACCTTAAATACCTTTTCCCATGATTGGACACACCTGCCTATGAAGTTCAAGGCTTAATGAGCTGATCCAACCAATTTGGTGTTGCCAATAATCAGTATTCAGCAGTTACATGCATTCAAATTAACAAAATTACCAGGGTACCCAAATTTTTGCATAGCCAGTTTTTCACATTTGATTTAATTGCATACAACTGAATACTGCTTCACTAAAAATCTTTGTTCAGAAAACACCCCAGTATTCAGATGTTCCTGGGAAATGAAAGACATACCACTGTTATCTTTTTTGTTGAAAGTGGAGTAAATTATTATGCAGGCTGAGAGGGGTTCCGAAACTTTTTCATGACTGTTTATATACAGTATATGAATTGAAGTAACTCTTACTAGCAGTGATAAAGAGACAGTGCCCCATCAATTTACAAACCAGTTTTATGATATAACAGCCGATGTTGCCTTCAAATGAAGTTGAGCTGTGGAAGATCTGGTTTAACCATAGCAAATTTTAAGACAGGATAAAAATTACATAAAAATATCATTGCAGATAACTGAATCAAAATTCTATATTTTCACTTTTTTAATGTAACAATTAAAATATAAATAAATAATTGCTGAATAAACCGTATTTATTTAATCTTGTCAATGCTGTTATTTGGACATATGTCATGTTATTGTCTTGTTACTTCTTATAGGCTGGACAGCAATACACGAGGCTTCATGTAAAGGGTTTACAGATATTATCCTTGAGTTACTTCATGCAGGTGCTGATGTAAACAGTAAAGCAACAGATGGAATTTTGCCCATTCATGATGCAGTCGTAGGAAACCATTACAAGGTGAATTTTCTGTTTATGGAGCAATGAAAGTCATTGATCTATGCATTATTGTGTATTTCTAAAGATTTCTGTGTATTTTCTAAAGATGAAAATGTAGCATTAATAGAGAATACTTTTTTAAAGGTACATTTGGAGCTATATTTTATTCTTCTTCCATCCAATCATAGGATACTGGCCAGTAAGTCAATCAGTATAGCAAAATGAGGAATAATCCTTACAGTATCTTATCAGTAACCTGTAAATCGCAATCACATTTTGGGGCACATTTACTTAGCTCGAGTGAAGGAATAGAAGAAAAAAAATGTCTAATTTCGAATTGTTTTTTTTGGCTACTTCGACCATCGAATTGGCTACTTCGACCTTCGACTACCACTTCGAATCGAACAATTCAAACTAAAAATCATTTGACTATTAGACCATTCGATAGTCGAAGTACTGTCTCTTTAAAAAAAACTTCGACCAAGTACTTTGCCACCTAAAACCTACCGAACATCAATGTTAACAATTTTCTGATCGAAGGAAAATCGTTTGATTTCGATCTAACGATTTTTCCTTCGACCGATCGATCGTAGGAAATGCTGTAAATCCTTCGACTTCGATATTCGAAGCCGAAGGATTTTACTTAGACAGTTAATTAACCCTCGATATTCGACCCTAAATAAATGTGCCCCTTTGTTTCAATTGCATTTTTCTGTGACAGTGGTTTTTTTAGCCAAAGTTTTTTTTTTACATTTCATTTTTTCTAAAGTATCCCCTATTGTAAAATATAAGGATATTATAAGTCAACGCAGAGTTCCGTGACCATATAAAAGCAAGAGGACGAAGGCCGAGTGCTTTTATACAGGTCATGGAACTCCGAGGTTACTTCTAATATCCTCATATTTTCAACAAGGGGTACTTTATTTATTATAATACACAAGTTTTAGTGAGTCATGTGACAAAATGACATCACTACTTACCATTTATAACTGATGACATCACTAGTCAACGTTTATAAGGATATAATTGACAAGATATTCATGGCTTTTGTGTATTATATATTGAATAAAGTACCCCCTCTTGTAAATTATAAGGATATTATATGTTGTCGAGGAGTTTCATGACCATATTTTTATACAGGTCATGGAACTCCGAGGTAGCTTCTAATATTCTCATATTTTGCAACATAAGGATATAATTTACAAGATGTTCATGGCTTTTGTGTATTATAATAAAATCAACAGCACTAAATAGTTACTTTGTGTTAGTTAATCTGGTCAAATGCTTTACAAAAGTCAGGTTTTCTGTTTGTGTTTGTTTCTAGGCTGCAAAGATTTTACTTGACTTTGGGGCAGATCCTTTTGAGAAAGATGAAAATCACAAAAATGCTTTTGACAAATCCTGCAATACCAGAATGACCAAACTGTTAACATCTTACAGCCGTAAACTGCAGGACTCCTTCCAAGAAATGATATCTGGTATGTGAAGGACTTGGATTAGGATTGAACCTATTGCACTGTTGTCTTTTATTATAATGTTTAGATTGAACATAAATTCTAAAACTTAAAATATTTCAAATGGGTGATAAGAATGTTGCTGCATATCTCTCAAAATTACCATTTAAATTGGGCCATTGATGGGAAAACAAATTGTGCAGAGCTGGGAAATCTTTGCTACCCACATTTTTATACCATACCATAGATCTACCACAGCTATACAACAGAGATTTACCATAGGAAATATATCCAGAATTGCTCTGTGTGATGTATTTCCCTGTGCCCTTACTTAAAGGGGAACTATTGCGAAAATGAAAATTTAATATAAGCTTTAGCATACTGAAATAAGAATCTTTCTAAATACAATCAATTTAATATTCTGCATAAAGTTATGTTCACAATCCCTCTCTCAGCATCTGTTTCTCGTCATTCTGTCTTTATGCAGTAGTTGGGTGTCAGATAATCATTGACAGTTAGATCCAATGTATCTTATAGGGGGGCTTCCTTTCCTAGCAGATGTTTTAGAGCTCACTCAAACTGATTCCTGTACAAACAAAATCTAAAAAAATAACTGCCTTTTGCACAAATTCTGCATGTAGAGAGACATGATGTCTGGTGATTTTAATAGAGTCAGCTCTAATACATCTTATAGGGCAAAAGGAGCCCCCTATAAGATATATTGGATCTAACGGTCAATGAATATCTGACACCCAACTCCTGAATGAAGAGAGACTGAAGAGAAACAGATGCTGAGAGAGGGATAGTGAACATGAACTTGATTATTTCAGAAACAGTATAGAATTTTTAGTTGATCATATTTAGAAAGTTTCTTATGTCAGTATGATGAAGCTTATATTAAATTTTCATTTTCACGATAGTTCCCCTTTAAAATATACCTGTTGGCTTGGGGGTGTTCTTACTGTCACCCTCACTGATTATAGTTGTTTACTTTCAACTATGGAGTATAATGTACACCTGTTGTGTAAATATGAGGATATCGGCACTTCGGCTTTCCACAACTTGTATATAAACACTTGTCCTTGCATATGGCTATGGAACTCCTTGGTGAATTCTAATATCCTTATATGATTTTATTATTTTAATAATACAAATAATTATTAAGTAAGACATTTTAACGGGTTACAGCTGCACCTTTGAACACAGTATTGGCAAGCATGACATAAGGTGTTTTTACAAATACTTTAATGTTCCCTGTGACACTTATCCCTGTGCCCCGTGTCTAACATGGAAAATTATTTTTAGGATGGACCTGTATAGTGACTTCTATTGACCCTAGGCCCATAGTGGATAAGACACTAGTGTGGTGGCATACCACAGTTATGTGTTTCTCTATAGTGGCCTCACCAGAGTCCAGCATGTGGGTAAACTGTCAAAAAAGATGGAGAAGCCCTTCATTTGTAAATGTGCCCAAGTATACTTATATTTGTAGCACTGGATCAAATGTCATAAAAAAGGAACCTATTTCATGTGATAAATGGGAGATGTTTTAGAGCACCTATACAACTGTTACAACAGCTAGCGTAAACAAGCTCAGAAGTATAAAACTGATCTGTCCTGTGATTTCTTCCAGATGAAGATAATATACAACATAAAGCAAACTCTAATGCTTCTTCAGTTACCTCTCCAACTAGAGAAAACTGTGCAAAGGTATAGAATAATTGTGTATTTTGTTATTTATCACAATTTGTTTTGATTTTTTTTCAAAGTACAACTTATCTCAATATCTCATAGTATTTAGTAATTAAAGTTTAACAATTTTAAAAAAGGACTAACAACTATGGTGTTTATTTTCATTATTTATCAATAAGTTATAATTGTATTATACATTAAGGGGCACATTTACTTAGCTCGAGTGAAGGAATAGAATAAAAAATACTTCGAATTTCAAAGTATTTTTTTGGCTACTTCGACCATCAAATTGGCTACTTCGACCTTCAACTACGACTTCGAATCGAACAATTCGAACTAAAAATCGTTCGACTATTCGACCATTCTATAGTCGAAGTACTGTCTCTTTAAAAAAAAACTTTGACCACCTACTTCGCCATCTAAAATCTACCGAACATCAATGTTAGCCTATGGGGAAGGTCCCCATAGGCTTTCTAGCTAATTTGGGATCAAAGGAAAATCATTTGTTCGATGGATTTCGATCCTTCGCAGGAATTGCGGTAAATCCTTTGACTTCGATATTCAAAGTTGAAGGATTTTACTTCAACGGTCGAATATCGAGGGTTAATTAACCCTTGATATTCGACCCTTAGTAAATGTGCCCCTTAAAGGTATGCTGTACTCATATCACACTGATTTGTATAAACCAAAAAATCAGAAGCTTTATAGAGTTATCATGTTATAATCTATCTGATGGTCAGATATTTTAATATATATATTTAAAGTGCTATTCCTTTTTCCTGCCTTACAAACACACACATTTGTAGAGTGCACACTTATTTTAGTCAGCATGGTTAGGCTAAAATATGGGTATGATTTTTTTTTGTCAATTAATCAATATTATTTGCTACATAAAGTCCAAAAAAATTTGTTTTAGTGTGTTAGCAAGCAGAGCCATATTGTTATGGTATATACAGAATGTTTGCTCTTTTTTTTAGTAGCAGTCTGTCCTGGACACTTTAGAAGACACAAAAAACAGACAAAGAAAACTCTTGTTGAAAGAAAGTATGACACCATTAGATGCAGGTAAAGTGGAATTCACATAGATCTTGGCCACTGTACCCCTCTTTAGTTATTGTTCCTGCTCAGTAGTAGAATTATGGTACCAAGAATCTTGGAAAATGTTACCCAGATATTATGAATTAATGGAAGGAAATGTCCTGGAGGTGCATCAATATCACCTTGCATTTAATTCCTTATTTAGCTACACAATCTTTTTTGAGAGATTTCACACAACTTTGTGCACAAGGAGGTTGCTTGGTCCAAATATGAACTAAAATACTTAGTACATACTGGGCCAGAATTAATTTAATAAGAAAAGCTCATATGAAAATTCTATTAAAGTTTATGGGGAAAAAATGGAACTTAATTTGGAAAACATTTTTCCTCAAATTGGATCTCTGCCTTAAAGGGGTTGTTCACCTTTGGGATAACTTTAAGTATGATGTAGAGAGTGATATTCTGAGACAATTTGCAATTGGTTTTTGAGTTATTTAGCTTTTTATTCAGCAGCTCTTCAATTTGCATCTTAATCAATCTGGTAACTAGGGTCTAAATTACCCTAGCAACCATGCATTGATTTGAATAAAAGACTGGAATATGAATAGGAGAGGCCTGAATCGAAGGATCAGTAATAAAAAGTAACAATAACTACATTTGTAGCTTTAGAGAGCATTTGTTTTTATAAGGCTTTTGGCATTTGAAAGCTGCAAAGAGTTAGAAGAAAAAGGCAAATAACTATTAAACTATAAAAAAAATGAAAACGGATTGAAAAGATGCATCAAATTTACCATTCTATAACATAATAAAAGTTACCTTAAAGATGAACCACCCCTTTAAGTTTTCACGTGATAAACCATAAAATAAAGTTATCTCATCGAATGTGGCCTAATACTCTTTAAGTGCAATAAATATGTTATTTTATCATATTTGAAGTTAATATTGTTTTTTGAGAAGGAGATGAGTGTTTTAAAATTATTACAGCAGCTTTTACACATAAGCAGCTCTAATACTGAGATGCAACTTTATTTCATCATCTACCCTCTCAGTTGCTGGAGAAAAGAGACTTCCTAACTAGATTGAGGCGGAAGAAGTGCTGTAAATGTTTTTTATCAGGTCCAAATGCTTTGGGCCCGATGGCCTTATATACCTCTATTATAAAACATTTATGGAGTCTCGTGTTGTCCCTCACTTTTAGCATTGTGTCCTAGTATGACCCCTAGTAAAGAAGGGGTGCATTATTTTTTTAATCCCGCCATCCTAGCAGCGCTTAAAGGTCGAACACTCTGACATGGCTACCACAGTCTGACATGACTCTCCACTAAACTGATAAATTAAGTCAAGTGGAGCATCAGACTGTTTAAACAAATGCCTCTTCTTTATACATGAAAACTCCTGTAAATTATTATCAATGTTTTTAACAAGATTCTTGAAAGAGCCCCCAATCAATATTCAATTTGCGTGTAACATTAATACAAAAGGATGGTAAAGATCTCCAATTCTTCATTACTTATAGTCCAATAGCTATATTAACTACCAATAACACAAGTGGATAACCTGGTTTCCCCCTAATTTACCAGGATCTCATGGGATTTATCATTGACAGGGATATGAAAAAACAGGAAGGGCGATAGACCTAGCAGATCTGACCAACTCAAAAACAAACTTTTTCTTTGTCGTATTTTGCCCAACCATGACTCTTGATTACTTTATTAGGGCACAAATAATTTTCTACTGATTTGGTAAATCCATTTACTGATATACGCACACACACAAATACAAGGTAGGTTACACCAGTGGTCCCCAACCAGCAGTTTGTGAGCAACATGTTGCTCACCAACCCCTAGGATGTTGCTCCCAGTGGCCCCAAAGCAGGTGATCATTTCTGAATTCCAGGCGTGAAGGCAAGTTTTAGTTGCATAAAAAATGATGTGTACTGCCAAATAGAGCCTCCTGTAGGCTGCCAGTCCACATAGGGGCTACCAAATAACCAATCACAGTCCTTGTTTGGCACCCCAGGAACATTTTTCATGTTGCTCCCCAACTCTTTTTACATCAGAATGTTGCTCATAGTTAATAAAGTTTGGGGACCCCTGGGTTACACCAACCAACGTTGGGACAGATTTCTGTCTTTTTCTTTTAGTTTGTCCAAGTATCAGTGAGTGAACATCACATAATGGTGAAAAAGATGTAAAAGGGCAATATTTTTATTGATCTGTATATGACAATTGGGTACAATTCTTTAATAGGAACATTATTCTCATATAAATTATCTGATGGTTAAATTTTTCATTCATATTTTGTTGACTGGTATACATAACCTAATGTTATGCAATAACTATCTAGTCTAGATGGCAATGCACCCAGTCATAGACTGAGTCAGTCTATGTTTTAGGCTCAAGAAATATGTGACTATGGGTTGTCCAGATTTTCCACTTCACTGTTTGTATAGCTCATCTGTGGTTCCCCAACTAGGTTTCCCACTGGTTGTTTTGTCCCCTCCAGTATTATTACATTGGCTCTTTATTTCTATAGAAAGGTAATTTGTTATTGGCTTTATAGTTGGAGTTGATATCCAATATAAATTTAATGCTTGAGTGCTATGTGTAAAGTTTTCAAATATATGTGAAATAAAGGATACAACTAACTGTACTTAAATAAGAAATAGTGATAGTGTTCCTAGTAGTGATAGATAGTAGTGATAATGTATTTACAATACTTGACTACATGATAATGACATTGGATTTAATAATACCTATACTTTTGCCAGAATTCAAACTGGCTAGATCCGGTGGAATTAAAACAATGAGCACAATAATAATGAATTCTGCTATCTATTTACAGAAGAAATGTGCCTTATTCAAGATATTTTGAATGATGTAGTTACCATGCAGAAGGATGAAAGGGATATTCTTGCAAAAAAGTACAGGTAAACCATCTTTGGTGGTCACTTTTAATTTAATTTATTCTTACTTAAAGGTCAACACAAAACATCTGCGTCTTCTGTGCTAGGGATGCACTGAATACACATTTCTGGTACAAATCCTGAATACTTCATGAAAGATTCAGCCAAATACTGCACCAAATCTGAACCCTAATTTGAATATGCAAATCAAGACTAGGAAGGGTTAAAGAGAAGCATGTGCTTGTTTGTGTGGCAGAAAGTCACGCGATTCTAAGGATTCAGCCCAGCACTTTGATTCTTCTGAATCCTAATCCTGCTGAAAAAGGCCAAACCCCAAACCGATTCTTAAATTAGGTGCATTCCTACTAACTGTAAAAGGAAAACATGCAATTGTATAGTACAGGGTGAAAACCATTGGAGAAGACATTTGTGTTAATTTGTATTAACACATTTGTGTTAATAGCATGGTCACCCGTGCTATTAAAAACCAGGAATTATTCCTTTTAGTGAATTAACATGAAGATTCTTTTTGGTGTTTGATGAAGAGATCTGACAGTAAACACCAATATGTGCCACTTGTACATACAGTACAGTGATCCCCAAGCAGTAGCTCATGAGCAACATGTTGCTCTCCAACCCCTTGGATGTTGCTAACACTGGCCTCAAAGCAGGTGCTTATTTTTGAATTCCAGGCTTGGAGGCAAGTTTTGGTTGTATAAATACCAGGTGTACTGCCAAACAGAGCCTCAATGTAGGTTGACAATCCACATAGGGGCTACCAAATGGCCAATCACAGCACTTTCTTTGGCACCCCAAGAACATTTTTCATGCTAGTGTTGCTCCCCAACTCCTTTTACTTCTGAATGTTGCCCGCGGGTCCAAAAGGTTGGGGATCGCTGCTCTAAGTAAACCATTCTTTAGAATGGGACCCTGAAATATTTGTCTCATTCATGTCTGATAATAAGCTACATCAAGAAATTTAGGTAATTAAAGTTTATGTTTAAATTAATTCATTATGTCTTGGAATGGAATAGTATCGATGGGACTATTCTAAGCAACTATTACCATTCATTTTTGCCTTTTAATTGTTAGAATTCAGAATGAAGGATGTTCTCACTTTCTAAAGAAATTTTAATAAACCAGCGTATTTATCAAAAGGTGATAGTGAAAGTTCACCATTGGATAAATACGCCTTTAAAAATCCCATAGAAATGAATGGAGAGAGGCGGTATTTCACTCTGCGGACTGTGGAAATCTCTAACTTCACTCTTTGATAAATCTACCGCATAGTTAGACAGAATTGTTAAAAATTTTAAGTCAGGAACAACTCAGGGTTAAAACCAAGAAACAACACAGCGAACAGGACCAGGGAAGCAGGAAACAACAACAGGATTCAGAGCACCTATAAACAAGCAAGCTTGACTTATAACAGGCAGTGGGTGAGTACAGAGCAGGGGTTATATAGGCTGGTTGATGGTAAACACTAAGCAACTGTTGCCAAATTAACAGCAGATGAAATCAGCCATGGAAAATGCAAGGATACCAAAGGCTTCTTTTCTATTACTATAGTGCAGAGGTACAACAGACTGCGTAGTAACCAGCAGGTCGCTGGTTCAAATCCAGGTAGGATGTTACATTAGTAAAATATTAATGGACATATATGTTGATCAACTGAAAGGTGTAGGGATTGGGTATTATTAAATATTATGCGGATTATGCAGAAAAACACATACAGTACATTTTGAAGTAAATATTTTACTTTAGACAGAAAAGGATATTGTCATAGATGTATGAAAAAGATAGTAACAACACTCTATTAATATTGGCATCTGTTTTTCTCTCCATAAGGGCTTCTGTTGATTCATTTAAACAAGGGATCTTAACAGAGAAGGTAACAAATCTGGCAGGGAGGCAGAAGATACTTCAGCAAGTTGTTTGCCAGCAAAAGGAAGTGGATCAAAAAATAACTGCCCATAAGCAAAGTAAGAAATCAGTTGTATATAGATCAGAGGAAAGCTCATGTCTGCATTCCTGTAATCTGTCTCCTGGAAGGAATCAGATCCCTGCAGTATGTTCAGTTAGTGCAGGGCCGAAAGCCAACATTGCTAATGGAAGCTCCATGACTAGTGTGGTACCAGCTATATCTGGATCACCAGACTTGGAAAATAGCACAGTCCAAGACATATTTATGAGATTCACTGGGAATCCAGAGATAAGTGATGCAGGAGGCAATCCTGCCAATGTTTTCACTGCAGAAAGAAGAACAGAAAACTGCATTTCAAAATTAGCATTCAAAGAAAAGCCAGCCTTTTTAGGTCTAGAGTACTCATCTTCTAACCACAACACTGCCAACCCGCAGAATGAGACAAATGAGCATTTAGATTTTACAAATACAGTATCCATGTCTCCTAATCCTGGACCTTTAACCAGCACAGGCAGAACTGTTGTCCAAAACAATGATCCTCCTTCAGTCAGAGATAGTTGCCAGATGCCTCATGCAGGCCAACATTCAAAGATTTATTATACTGACATGGTCTCCCAGCAGAAAGAAAATACATCAGTGTCTTCTGTGGACAACTTAACAAGCATAGGGAAACCGCATCAAAGGATGATGGATAAAGCACCCACAAGCCATGTTGCATCTATCCAAAACACTCCTTCTCAGAGATCTGAGAACCTATCAGCTGCAAGCAGTCATGCAAGGGGAGCATCAAAAGGAAGGATTAGAAAAATTCACTTAAAAAAGCTTATAAATGCTGGAACATTGAAGCCAGGAGAAAACGTCTTAGAGTTCAAAATACAGGTAGTGACCTTTTAAGATAAAGATATAGCGTAGTGTTCTGTATTGCATTTATAAATAGAATTGTATTCTTAGAAGGAGAAAGAAAGGTTCGAATTAAAGGGGACCCGTCACCCAAACAAAATTATTCCAAATCCTATTTTATCATGTTAGTCAAGCAAAATGAACTTTAATTACACTGTATAAATTATTTGAATATTGTTTCCATCAGTCTGGGAACTCATAAATATAGCAACCAGGAAGGAGCCATTTTGTGGAACTTGTTATTAAGAGAAGCCTTGTATCATCTCAGAATCTTGTTTGTGCACGAGGGGACAGGGACCCAATGTCCATCCCCATGCCCTGGTTACACAATTAAATCGTTAAGAGAGCTGGGGGAATGCAGGGAGAGCAGTGACATCTAGGAAGTGCTGAATGGAAAGTGAAAGTAATTGTCTGCCCCGCCTCTATGCCACTGGCATAGAGGAGGGGCAGACAATATTTGATTGACAGCTGATATTTTTAAATGCGTTTACAACAGCTATGAATGCTTTAATAAAAAAAAGAAATTGGATTTCATATTTAATTTAAAAAGGACTTTTATTATACAGAATTTTATGTCTGGGTGATGGGTCCACTTTAAGTAAGCTTTATGAGAAAGGTCTATATACAGTAAATACATCAGTAAACCCTCAAATTAATGCTGCTCTGAGTCCTCTGTCAAAAGGAACACTGCATTTCTTTCCTTCTATTGTGTACACATGGGTTTCTGTATCAGACCATGTTTTCAGCATAAACCTCCAGGGCTAGGGCTTGAGCATGCTCAGTTTGCTCCTCTCTCCCCCTTCCCTTTTCCCCCCTCCCTCCTCTCTTCCCTGCTGTAATCGCAAAGCTATGTGTGAGCAGGGAGATACTCAGGCAGGAAGTGATGTCACACCAAGCTAATATTGCAGCTGCTATCCTAAACAAACAGAGAGAGGGCTTCTAGTGATGTTTATTGAGGTATGGTAAAGCATTTTGCAGAATAAATATAGTGTTATAGCTTTCACTATTGTGGCTAATCTATTGTCAATAATCTACTTTGGCAGCTTTCCTTCTCCTTTAAGGATAAAATGAAACAAGCTTAAATTTTTGTTTACCCTTGTAGCCAGTAGTGTTTCTCTGCAGCATGTTGCACCATCTTGAGCCCACTATGCTCCATCATAGGGGCAAATTCACTAAGTGGCGAAAATATGCTATTGACGACTTCACCGCACTTCGCCAGGGCGCCGCTAATTCACTAAAATCCGCAGTTGCGCTCAGGGAGGCGAAAGGTAGCGAAGTTGCGCTAGCATTAATTCGTCAAGCAAAGGGAAGTTACGCTAGCGATGCCTAATTTGCATACGGCGCCAAGTTAAAGTACAATGGACGTATATGTAGCAGCAAATACATAACACTACACAAGCCTGGAAAAAAATCATAAAATAAAATAGAGTTGTTATTTTGGCCTATACATGTGCCCACAGTATAGTTTAGGTGCCATATGTTTGGAAATGTAGGGGGGTACCCCGAAAAAAATTACGATCTCTTTCAGCCTAAAAAAGTAAAAGACGCCAGTGTTTTTTGGGACATAGAAAAAATGTAAACTTTTTTTGAAGCAAGCCCTATCTACTCTATTGCACTTCGCCTGGTCTGGGGTGGCAAAGACAAGTCTGGCGCAAGAGGTAACGTTCAGTAAAATGTGCAAGTTAGTGAATTACCGTAGTTACGTCGCTTCGCCATAGTGCAACTTCGCCTGGCGTAAGGGTGCAAAGTAGCGCTAGAGTAGGTCCACTTCACTAGCGCATTTACACCAGAGCCCGTTAGTAAATCGGCCAAGTAACGAAATTACGTCACATTGGCGAATTTGCACTTTAGTGAATTTTTTGCTTCATTCATGCATTCGGTGTAATGTATGGTGTTCCTGTGCAGTTTGCTGTACTATGCACCATGTCAAGAAATTATGTTGCAATAAAGTCAGCAGTATTTTTTGCTATACTGGCACATCGTGAAAAAAGAATCCCTCTCTACTGCACCATAGGTCACAGTTCATGTGTGCATTTGAAAGAAGCAATTGCTGGAGAGACACCCAAGTTCTTATTTACACTGGAATGACTGGAGGGCTGGAATGACTTTCCAGTGTTAAATGCACTTTTATTTTCTTTATTAGTAGTGCCTAAATGGTCTGGACTGCTTAATGGTAATTTGCAGCGTAAACTCCTTATGCCGAGACTCCCATCTCACTGCAGACTGCATAGTAAATCTGACCAAATTTTTGGTTGCAAAAAAAGACTGGTAATTAATATCCAGTGTAATTATTCCATTGCCTTTTTTTCAATATACAGAACTGCTGATCACTAAGAATATAGTTTTTCCTTATGCCGGGACCCCTGTTTCACTGCGGACTGCAGAGTAAATCTGACCAAATTTTTGGCTGCAAAAAAAACAACTGATAATTAATATCCATTGTAATTATTCCATTGCATTATTTGCAATATACAGAACTGCTCACTAATATAATTTTACCACCAAAATAAATTATAGGCACAGTGAAGGAATGATAAGGAGAGAGAAAATTAAATACAGTAGTATATACAGTGAGCACCATATGTAAGACATGTACTCTGCATTAAAGGGATGCCGTCATGGGGAGTGTACAATTATTGTTCTAGCGAGAAAAAAAAATTAACAGAACATGTGACGTGATCTCCGAAGAGCAGAAAACTGGATCACAGTATCCCAATAGACTTCCAGTCTCTTTTGCATGTTAAATTAGTGCTGTGTGTTGTTCTCATTACATATTCTTATTAGTTCTTTTATAGAGCTACTAGAAGCAATTTGGAAGCTTGGCCTACGAAGGAGCAGAAATCCTGCCACAGGGTCAAGTTGATATTAAAGGTGGCCCTAGACGCAAAGATCCGCTCGTTTGGCGACATCGCCAAACGAGCGGATCTTTCCCCGATATGCCACTAATAGGCTATATCGGGGGTAATCTGAACGTTCGGCCGTACAATCCGATTATGATGCGCAATGGGCTCTGGCGGGACAAAATCAAACCTGTCCGATCGACCAAACGACCGATCTCCGCCGGATGAAAAATGTCGGCACTCACCACACACGGTCCGAAAATCGTACGAATCCTCAATTCGTACGATAGGATCTTTGCGTCTATGGCCACCTTAACCGGGAGCAGCAATATACTGTATGCAACCCAAGACAAATCACATCTATGACATTTACATTTCTCACAACAAAATTTTGGGTGTAGGTTTGGATTTATGGGGTGAATGGTGGGATAAAAGCTTTTACGGAGGAAATAGTGGTATTGGCAGTAACATAAAGGGAAAATCATTTTCTAAAACATAAAAATTAATTCTCTGCATTTGTAATTTAATGGAAAATACTCTTTTTTTAATACTTTTTTTCTATACAAAAATGATACAGGAGTTATTAGACATCAAGGCCAAGGTATAAACAGCCTTTGATAAAGTTAGTGGCTTATAAATGGTAGGGTGATGTGCAAAAGTAGACAAATAAAAGGCTTCATATGTTCTGTTTTATTAAGTTTATTTTTACAGCAAACTTGGGCTCTTTTCCCAATAATGATGGGTATGTGCACATAGCTGGTAACTTTTGCAATTTACAGTAATTCCATTTTTTAGATTTCATGATATTCAGTTTTTGTGTCTTGTATAGTGAATGTGCTATAGGCAGGGGCCATACAGAACAACAAATGTTTAATTTTCGGATTCAAGAGGCATCTCTTGCAGCTCCTCTGCTCAGTTCTATCATTCCCGTCACAATAACTTATATCTGAACAGAAGAGCATTAGCGATCATAAAAATAATTTAAAATATTTTATTTGATTTTCACATAAACAAGAGAAATCAACATTGCAAATGCCATGCAGACATAGAGGATGTGCTGTAATTGGTATAATAGCATAGCAAAAATGTATGACATTAATTAACATTTAATAGAAAAACTAACTAATAGCAAGTGTATGTAAAAAGAAAACAAAGAAAAAGCCCATTGTTTTCGGGAAAGTCGGCTTGCCCAGTAGTCATTCATTTTACATTCAAAGGAAACGAGAAATTTGACCTTTAGTATTGGAGTCGCAGACCTCAAAATAAGGAGGCCATATAAGTCTAAAGGACTCTTTGGAACCATTCCCTTTTGTTATGGCTTCTAAGGCTTCCTGAAAAGTAAGTTGATTCAGGTAAGAAATTATGTCTGAAACCGAGGGGGGCTTTTTTTGTAGCCAATAATTAAATAAAGCTTTCCTGGAAGCAGCCAAAACAGAGTTGTCAATGTCTTTCTTTCAGAAATAGGGTTTAGCTCAGAATTGGAAGAAAGTTTATTATTAGCTAGATTCAATAAAGCAAAACCTGGAGACAATTTTATTCTTATTTTCAATCTGTTCAATTGTTCAAGTGACCTCCCTCCAAAATATACTTATCTTTGGGCAAGACCATAGATAATGGAAAAGAGATACATTAGTCTCATTACATTTGAGACAATCCGAAACAGGACTAGTAAAGGTATCTTTAGAATACATTTTCCATAACCTAAATGGACTAGCTTGAAGTGTTGTATCCTCCAATTCTCTGCTAAGATTCATTTATTATAATTATATATAGATTTCACCAAATCAGTGGGGGGACACTTGAATCATAAAAACATTTGGATATATATCTCACTGAGCTAGATGTTTTCCTTTCCTAATTTATATAATTTAAATATTGCATATACACATGAAGTGAAATATTTATGCTTTTTTTATTTTGACAATGATATCATGATATAATAACTCTCTACAGTGTGGTTAATGGCTGGAGTGGGGCAAAGGTGGAACAATATGCAGTGATGCAATTCTAGGATTACCACCAGCTCTGGTATGTGTGCTTTTAATATCTAATTTTTTTTTCCATTGCTCTAGAAATATAGTCACAAAGCCAGTCTTTTGGCAGATGGCAGGATAAAGGACTGTACTGGTATGATCTTTTGTGATTTAACTCTGTGGGTAAAATCAATTCTAGGAATTTCAATCAGCTGGCAGCATGTAATCAGCAAGGTCTGTCTGTTTTTTGTTCTATATTAAATATTCCCCTTCAAAGCCGTGTAATATTACAGCTTCTTATGTCTGCAGAGACTGTTATAATCATGACTGATAGTGTTGCATATCTAATGGTCCCCTTATTGTAAAATCTAAGGGTATTAGATACCACTATGGAATTCCATGACCATTAGAGGTGCTTTAATACAGACCATGGAACTCAGAGTGACTCCTAATACCTTCATATTTTACAACAAAGAGTACAAAAGTTTAAAATGAGTCATGTGACAAAAAGACACCACAAAGCCCTCATTATAAACTGATGACATAACGAAGCACTGCTTAAGCTCTTGTGGTTGTTGTGTATTATAATTTATTATACTGTGAATGGTTTATCAGTTTTTATGGATTATATTATGTACATATACATAATCATTTTTGAACATACATAATATAGTTACATAGTTAGATTGGGTTGAAAAAAGACCAAAGTCCTTCAAGTTTAACCCCACCAAATGAAACTCAGCATCCATACACACACACACTGACCCCTGCATACACTCACATAAACTATATATACTCATACACTAACTTTGGATTTAATATCACAATAGCCTTGGATATTATGCTTGTCCAAGAAATCATCCAAGCCATTCTTAAAGGCATTAACAGAATTGGCCTTCACAACATCACCCGGCAGTGCATTCCACAACCTCACTGTGAAGAACCACCTACACTGCTTCAAATGAAAATTCTTTTCCTCTAGTCTGAAGGGATAATCATGTCATCTCTCAGGCGTCTTTTTTCCAGAGAAAACAACCCCAACAACATTGACAGTCTACCCTCTAACCAGTTTAGTTGCACGTCTCTGCACTCTCTCTTCAACTCAATTATATCCCTCTTAAAGGGCATGTAAAGGCAAAAAAATAAAATCCAATTTTTACTTTCTTGAAAAAGAAACCTGTCTCCAATATACTTTAATTAAAAAATGTGTACCGTTTTTATAAGAAACCTGACTGTATGCAGTGAAATTCTCCCTTCATTTACTGCTGTGGATAGGAATTGTCAGATGGTCCCTAACTGCTGAGCAGGGAAACAATCATACTTATGAACAGCAGGGGAGCCCCCACCTTACTTCCCAGCCATGCAGAACTCAAGCAGCTTTGTTTATGACGATCCCTTAGCAGCCCAGACCACACGGAGCATGTGCACAGTCTTGGTCCTGCAAAGATGTTTAACAAAGCTACAAGATGGTGACCCCCTGTAGCCAACTTTGAATATAAATCATTTGTTTGATTAGGCTTGTGGTGCAGTAAGTTCATGTTTATATTTAGTATACAAAATACAGCATTTCTAGCCTTATTCTATTTTAGACTTTACATGCCCTTTAATAACTCATTACCTAATTCATTTATAACTGAATTAATTTCCTGTCCTGCTGGCATGAGTTATTGGGTTCCGCATTTTAGCTGTTACATTCTGCAAAAAGCTGCATCTTATAAAATCATTACTGTTATAAAAACATATGCTTTATAAGACATGGAGAGTAAACTGTCTGTACTGCTACAACCACTAGTTGGTTCATTCAGCTGTCATATTATAGCTGACATATATCTTTTTGGCACCTGACCATGACAAAATATCTGGAAAAGGGTGAAACAGATGGAGGCCTGTGGTCTGGATGTATCACCATGAACCTTCTCTTTGATCATGCCCTTTTTTAAATTTTAGTTTGTTTTAAATGAGTTACTATTTCACGCAAAGATAATGTTTTCAATTTTCTAGGTTACCTATTGTGAAAAAGAACTCAAAAGTTTTATTTTTCTAAAAGACCTTACAACTAAAGAATTGCTACAGCCTCCCTCAAACCGCCAGGCAGTAGGTAAGTACACACCTGTCACATGGTGTGCTTGGTACCCTGTCTGTTAGGCAAAGAAATGTGCTGAAACTGTTTTTGATATATATGACAGAGCCTATAGTGTGATACTGTGATGATGAACTGTAAGTATCAGGGTGCTAACTTTTGTCAGTAACGCCGCCGTGAGCGCACAGAGGCACGTATTCTCCCGGCGTAGCCCATGCCGCCCAGGTGGATGCGGCACGGTGATGCAGGCGCAATGACATGATCGACTGGCGCCAAAGTTTGAATAAAAGGGCGCCTCAAACACTGTATCATTGCCCAAGTATATGCTATTGAACCTGGGTGTTTAGTCTGCTGTATATCCCTGTTTCTTGACTCCTGCCTGTTCTGGATTTTGACCCTTCGCTGCCTGCCTTGTGAACTCTTGCCTGTGACCTGACTATGACTCCTGATTAACCCTTTGGCTACCACGACTTGGACTTCTGCTCCTGGGCTTCCTCCTTGGTCCGGACTACTTCCTTTCGGAGCCATTAGGCCCCCTGACATTATACTTGGGCCATGGACCCCACTGAGGAAGCTACACCCGATGTCGGACGAGCGCTATGCGGATTGGCATCCCACATGGAAGATGCCTCTTCTCAGCTCCTGCAACTCCGGCAGGGAATCCACAGTGCCAGTGAGTACGCTATTGACTTTAGAACCTTAATGGCAGAGACCTTCTGGAATGATGAGGCATACAAGGTTGTGTTCTACCAAGGTCTGTCAACTCGACTTAAAAATGACCTTGTCTCCAGGGAGCTTCCTGAATTGCTGGCGGATCTGACTGCTCTTACCATTAAAATGGATACTCGTCTTAGAGAGCATCAAGTTGACAAAGAACGCAGTAAGAGATTCCAACCTATGCACCACGCTTCCAAAGACCTCTGTCACCGGCACCTTCTCTGTAGCCTTCCAATACTCCTATGGAGGAGCCTATGCAAGTTGGAAGGTCTCATCTCTCCGAGCAAGAAAGACTTTGAAGACGTTTGGCTGGCCTATCTGTACTGTGGTGGACAATCTCATTTTGCCAATGCCTGTCCTGTGAAGCCTAAGGGTACTATTCCCCAAGGTAAATCGGGGTGACACATGTGGGAGGTGTATCCCCTAAGTTTCAGGGGGACTCTCACAGGTTTCTTCTGCCCTTACAGATTTGCTGGCCACCAAGACTATTGTCGACTCTGCCTTCATCGATTCTGGGGCTGCCGGGAATTTCATGGATGCTTTTTTTGCCAAATATATGAATGATCCCCTGTATCCATTGTCTACTCCCCTTCGGGTTATGGCTATTGACGACAGGCCTCTTACGTCCGAGTATATCTCCATGATGACAAGGGGAATTGCCTGTGCATGTTGGGACTTTGCATAAAGAAAAGTTATCGTTCCTGATTATTTCCTGCCCTTCTGTTCCTGTCGTCTTGGTCTACCCTGGCTTTGCTTCATAACCCCACCATTCATTGGTCCTCTGGGCAGATCTCTCATTGGAGCCCATTCTGTCAACAGCACTGTCTTCCTGCTAATCCACTCCAGCGGGTGGATATCTCTTCGACAGATCTGAAAACTCTGCCATTCTTCTACAAGGAATTTTCTGATATCTTCTGTAAAAGGTCTGCAGAATTACTCCCTCCTCATCTTCCCTACGACTGCCCAGTCGATCTCCTTCCTGGAACCATGCCTCCCAGAGGTTGAATACCTTGTAATGCCCTTCGGCTTCTGTAATGCCCCTGTGGTCGTATATCTAGATGACATACTAATCTTCTCCAAGGACCTAGAAAGTCATCGCTCCCAGGTGAAGGAGATACTCTCTCGTCTGAGGAAGAACTCTCTCTTTGCCAAGCTGGAGAAATGTGTCTTCAAAGTGTCCAAGATCCCTTTTCTAGGCTACATCATCTCCCCAGAGGGTTTCGAGCTGGATCCTGCCAAAGTGTCGGCAATTCAAGAGTGGCCTATTCCGTTGAGTACCAAGGCGATACAAAGATTCATTGGGTTCGCCAATTATAACCGACAGTTTATTAAGGGGTTCGACTATCGCATTGTGCATATTCTTGCACTCATCCGAAAAGGGGGTAAACCCAACTCATGGCCCCCCTCAGCTGTTGAAGCTTTTCAGTTCCTGAAGGATGCTTTCACCTCTGTCTCTGTCCTCCGTCATCCAGATCCGGTCTTACCCTTTCTCATTGAGGTGGATGCTTCTGAAGTTGGAGCTGGCACTATCCTATCCCAAAGACATCCAGCTGATGGCAAACTACATCCTTGTGCTTACTTTTCCAAGAAGTTCTCTCCAGCAGAGCAGAATTACGATGTGGGAATCGTGAACTCTTGGCAGTAAAGCTTGCTCTTGAGGAGTGGCATCATCTTCTTGAAGGATCTTCAATCCTAGTCACTATCTATACTGACCACAAAAACTTAGAATTCATACAATCTATCAAGAGGTTGAATCCCGACAGGCAAGGTGGGCTCTCTTCTTTTCTTGCTTCAATTTCATTCTGACCTATCACCCTGCCTACAAATCTGATGTTCTATCCCAAAGTTTCACTGCAGTAGGTCGTCTCCCTGAAAGACAAGAACCAATTATTCCTCCTGCCAAGATGATTGCTTCCCTTTTTCTTTAGTTTGCTGAGCAAATACTGTTGGGTCTGTCTTCCACTCCTGCTGATACACCCATTGGGATGGCCTCTGAGCTTCGTCTACCCATCCTACAACAGACTCATTGTTCCAAGCAAGCTGGACATCCTGGTCCTGAAAAGACTCTTGAGCTGTTACAATGCCTAGTCTGGTGGCTAACTATCCATAAAGACTTTGTTGCTGCCTGTACTATTATTAGCAATGGACTTAATTGTAGAACCTACACCTCAAGAGGGAACACTATGATCTGGGTAATTATTGACCTCTTCAGCAAGATGGCACATTTCATCCCATTGTGGAAACTTCCGTCAGCGGTAGAGCTATCCCAGCTCTTCATCCAATTTATTTTTCGATTGCATGGCTTCCCGACTGAGATAGTCTCTGACAGGGGATCTCAATTCACAGCTAAGTTCTAGTGCTCCTTCCGTAAAGACTTAGGTATCACTCTTCAGTTTTCCTCTGCCTATCATCCCCAAACCAATGGGGCAGCGGAGCGGGTGAATCAAGCCTTTGGAGCAATTCTTGGGGAATCATGTTTCCCTTTGCCAGGATGATTGGTCTGATCTCCTCCCGTGGGCAGAATTCGCTCATAATAATGCTTGCCACACTTCCACTGGAAGGTCTTCGTTTATGACTGTGTACGGGCAGCATCCTCAAGCCTTTCCTCAAGACTTTGTATTGTCTGAAGTCCCTGCTGCAGACGATCATGCCACCCATATGTCTGCTATTTGGGCTGCAACCAAATCAAGTTTGGAAAAGCATGCTCTTGTGCATAAGACTTTTGCTGATCGCAGACGCAGGTCTTCTCCTCTATACAGAGTTGGTGACAAAGTATGGTTATCTACTAGGAAC
The DNA here is from genome assembly GCF_017654675.1 of Xenopus laevis. Taxonomy (NCBI): domain Eukaryota; kingdom Metazoa; phylum Chordata; class Amphibia; order Anura; family Pipidae; genus Xenopus; species Xenopus laevis. The sequence continues at coordinate 172,365,431 of NC_054372.1, read as the reverse complement.
ATTCGCCTAAGAGTACCTTCATCCAAGTTGGGTCCAAAATTTGTTGGCCTATTCTCCATCGTGGAGATTGTCAATCCTGTGGCCGTTAGACTTCAACTTCCCTCTGAGAGCTGCTAGGCCCCCTGACAACTTTGTGGTGTTTCCGTGTCTGTGAGAAGGACCTGGGCTAGTGATGATAACTAAGATTCAGCCAAATCCTAGCATTTTTGCATGAATCATTTTTGACTGAATCGCAAGTGTTTATCCAAACTGAATCTGAACCATTAAAGTTATGTGACTTTAAAGAGCTGGACAACTGAATTTGGCCAAATACAAATATGGTTATATGACCTGTCCAAGAAGAGAATTTTTTTTTGCAGGACTTAGCTAAACATTTGCTTTATCTTATAGAAGGGGAAAGTTTTCCAGAGATAACTGAAGGTGGGGGACAATTGGATCTAAATATTGAATGGCACTGTGGTTTTATTTATCCTATATTTTGCCTTGGTCATGACAAATTATTGTCATCTTTTACTTGGCTTACGCTACGGCCACATTGAGCTGATTCTCAGCCTGCGTATAAACAGACCAAGAATCAGTCCCTACCAGTGTACACCATTGGACACCAGGGGCCCACCAAATAACCTTAGACCAGGGGCCCACTCTCAGTACTAATATTCTTCATCTCCTCAATCAACCTCTATTCTCCTAGTCTGTTTTCTTTACATACTATAATCAATTATTCCATCTATTTAGCCTCTTTGTTCTCATAGAACGTTTAGCAGCATGAGGGCCCACTGACACCTGGCCCCACCGGGAGTTTTCCTGGTATCCCTGTGGGCCAGTCCGATAGTGGTCCCTACACTTGAAATAGCGCTCTTCTGTGTCCAGGGTCGGACTGGGCCAAATTGTTCTAATTGGGAAAAAACCCAGTGGGCCCCAGCTCTAGTGGGCCCCTCCGGCCCAGATCTGCTCTCCCCAACCTGCACTCTGGGGCTCCTTTGTGACCTCCCCACACAGGAAACATGCAGACATGAAAAAAGTATGCAGCAGGACAGAGGTGGCTTTGAGGCTTGAGCAGGGGGCCCCTATCGGTGCAGTGGCCCCCGGTGAGCCCAACAACCCCCAGTCCGATGCTGGCTGTGTCAGCACCCGGAGCCACTCCACGGCACACGCAGAAACACATGAGTTTGCATTTCAGGAACGTGATAAGCTTACACTTACCTGAGTATGTGCCAAATACAGAGGCAAATTAATAGCTTTTTAGTGTTTCCAGAATGTTATTTTCTTATGTTCATATAATAGTGTAGTCTATTTAAATAAATGCCTCAAAGGAATAACTAGAAATGAACCAGATCCATGGCCAAATCATTTAGCACAGCCTAAGTTTTAAGAAGATTGCCCTTTTTAGAAACCTATATAAAAATAAGGATACAGTGGTAGCCCTAGCATCACAGGAACCAATATTCTAATTTGTATGCCCCTGAAATCCCTTATTTTCAAAACACTCTTTTAATTATTTTGAGGTTCCCCAAGTTGGAGGTTCTTTGTTTGGACTAGAAGGGATTGTGTATTGTAATTATGTTGACTTCCATACTGCCCTAGGGCAATGTAACCTGGTTAGGTTTAACCTGGACCGTATTGAATATAAAGGCGTACAATTTAAATCACCAGTAACAATACATAGGTTGTTCTGTTCTTTGGAGTAATATAATAACGTACATGTGTTTGTTTTGTAGCTTTGCCCAGTGTGATCCCCACTTCACAGAAAGAATCACTTCAGGTGTTTGGGCTGAAGGATATTTTAATCTTCGATAACAAAGAGTTTCTACCATGCCACATAATGGACCAGTACTGGAAACACTTTATTGATTCTGATAGCTTAGATATCTGAGTAATCATTCTTCTACTTGTTTTCTTACTGTGGCACCTGTATGTTTAATATTAATACTGTATGCATTTCATTGCTAGCAGTAGAAAATCCAAAATAACTATTGTTAGAGTTTGTGTGGCTTGTAGTAATATACTGTGTGATATGCCACAATACCTTCAGATTTCCCTACAAAACTGGGCTCTTATGTTATTTCCATTACACAGATATACAATGAATATCTGACTTTTGGTTCGGTAGTTTGCAGTTACAGAACAGGGCTGGTGATTGTTAAAATAAGGTGAAATTGTTTACAGAAGTGTTCAAATAGGTATTACATGGAATAATTTGTCACGAAAGGGACTAGAGGAAGGTTTATGGCTTAGTTTATTTAATCTAAGCATGTTGTTTTTCTTTTTCTATTATTGCCTGTTCCTGTTTCTCTTTCTGCTAAAGACAGTCTCTCTGTCGCCATCCGCTTCAGATCCAACTACCCCATCCCCACTGGCTCTCCATGATTGCTTGTTTTCTTTATATCCTAAACACCATGACTGAATGAATAGAACAGATCTCTGAATGCAGAAATACAATAGCAAATGCAGATCAGAATTATAACCCAAATCAGACCTTAACTAACCTGTATATTCGGAAGTGCAAGGCTTTTTTCTGATCTATACCTAATTCACACCCAATCATAGAAGCAAGGCTGAGGGAAGTGCAAAAAGGTGAAAGAGTCACTTAATATTCTATTCAAGGGTGGTCTTTAAGCTGCCTTAGAACAATTTGATCCTGCTAGTCACCCTAACCTGCACAGGAATGTTTTATTTACAGCCCAAAGCTCCTTGGCTCTTGGGTTTTCATAACAAATCCTAACAGTGCAGAAGGTTAAGTTGAAGCCACTTTCTTTTTTCATGTTCAATTTCTCTTTGGTGGAGGAGAAATGGTATGGCATTGTAATAGTTAAATCCTCTCTCTTCTGCCTGTGTCAGAACATACAGATAAGGCCTATGGCACAGAAGTGCCCAGATACTCCACCCCAGCAGGCCTCATGTCATTGATATACACATTTGAGCATTTTTGGGGTTTCTATTTACTTGAATTATAGGAAGCATGAGCAATGGAGAAATTCTGTTTGCCCGAAGCCTTATCTGTAATCCTGAGACACAGACAGCAATTAGGATAAGGCACTCATAATACAATGGTCATTATCTGTCATTCCAGCAGCTGGAAGCACTGATTTCAATTGAGTTTTCATAACAGAATAAAAATATTGTAATTGAAAGTATAAGAACAATACATTTTCCAAATAAGCCCATTTTATTTAGCTCATGTTGAACATAGATGTATATTGGCTCTTTTTTTTAACTCTTTTTTTAAAAATTTCCAGTTTTATTTTTTACAAAAAAAAATTCACATCAGTGTGAGGGATCGCCGATTGGCCTCGGACTTCACGTGTTCTATTATCCGGGTTCCTGACTATGGAACTACTTCTTACATCATGAATACGGATATGTTTGACACGATTTCAAAATTATAATATATAAAACTTTATTTGTTCCATTAAAATTTGTCAGCTTTGCTACAGTGCATGGTGATCACCACTGACGCGTTTCATGCCCTACGGCACTTCCTCAGAGTGTAACAGATTTTTTACAAGATACAACTTTATAGCAAACCTTAATTACAGAAAATGCACACTATGTGATTCTTAAAGGTATATTACACATATAACAAGATATATCTGCACATCTATATTCCGTACCTATATCTGCTAAGATTATTAAAACCATCACAGGCTATAAAAGAAAAAAAACTTTTTAGTTCCATGTATGTTTTTTCTCTTTTGGGGATTAATGGATTACACGTTGTGGGTAAAAGCTGTAGCCAGATATTTATTTTTTCATTTATCCTATTACAAGCTTCATACATTTCCTTATTCAATATAATATTTGATCTCCCAATCTTTATTTAAACCAATTGGTTTCTCTGTTTCTAAAGTAAACATCCACCATGTTTCTCTTTTATTAATAAGTTTCTCCAAATCCCGTTTTCTCCTATCTAATCTAACATGTTCTATGCCTTGGAAGGATATACACCTATCATTACCATTATGTACATTCAGAATGTACCAAAGCTGACAAATTTTAATGGAAGAAAAAAAAGTTTTATTTTTTACAAAGCTTGCATTCACATTTACAATATTCATAATACAAAATAGGTAAATAAACAGTTTTTATGTTTAGGAGTCACAGCTTGGTGTATATTGGCTCTTTAAGGCCCAGACCAGACCTCATTAGGAAGTGCAAATAAAAATTCCCCCTTCTAGCTATAAAGAAACAAAAAAACATATTTAGGAATGAAGCATTATGTATAAAGTGCAATATTCAAACTGCCAAGCTATTTTTCTTCACAATGAGCCCCCATGTTTGATACAGAGAAGTTGTATTCCTCCACATTTTACAGTGACCTTCATTTAAAAATAAGAAATTCCCATTACAGTACACCCTCCAATATTAGTCATGGCAGATGAGACTCAAGTATCTTACAAGTCAGCAATCAAACTGTGTAGCAGCTTCACCGTTGCTTCTTGGCTACATCACGAGGGTGGACGGAGCTAACAGTGCGGGCAATTTAATGTGCTTAATAAGATCTTTAGTTATGTTTTAGTTGAGTTTCGTAGAAAACCATATCTATTTGTAAAAACGTCTTTTTTTCATGATTTTTCAACTGTATTTATTTAAAACAACGAGCACAGTTTACTGTTCTCCTTTTGATATTTATAAAGTCTTTAAATCTGTTCAGTAACTATGAAACAATAAACATATAAAGCAATAAACATAATTTGTTTTATATTGAATTTTATGGACAGTAAAACTACATTGCCTTTCATTACATTATCCCTTCCTCAATAATGGCAGTATTTCAACTGAATCAGGAAATCGCAACATCCTGGATGTGCCTGTATCAGAGTGTCACATTCCTATAATTTCTGCAGTGAACTAGAAACCTTCTGGAATCTGGCACAAGTATTTAAAGGGTCCAGGTTTGGATTGGGCTGACGGGACTCCTGGAAAAAAACTTGATGGGCCACACTGACCACGATCTTTTGCCCACACTGGGCACTGCGCCTTTACCTTCTCCCTGGTTCAGATTGGAGCAAGATAAACAAAAGTGTGTGTGTGTGTGGGGGGGGGGGGGGGGTTGGAGGGCGCTTGTGTTTGAGCAGTGGCTGAAGCTGAAAGGGCCAAATTACACCCATGTTCATATTGAGTGTAATAAATAAGGCTTGTGCTGAACATGCTTTTTTTTGCCTATTGTTTTAATATTATATATATATTGATATTAAATATTAGCATGTTTTTAGTATATATTTTTGGAAAGTACACATTCTGTTGAATTTAAAATGTAGAGGGTAATTAGGATGTGCAAGGCAGGGTGCAAAGTGCAAAAACGGGCACAGTCTGCCTTATTTCTTTACGATTTACCCTGCTCAGCACGCTAAATGTATTTGTACTACATTTCAGGGCAATGGAAACCTGTAGAATAAAGTGCAGCAAGCTTTGAGCACTCATGTATTCAGAAGCATAGTTGCAAAGTCAGCTCTTCTATAATTAGCACACACAGAGGCCTCTTTAAGGAGAACTAAACCCTAGAAGTGAATATGGCCAAAAATGCAATATTTTATATACTGAACTTATTGCACCAGCCAAAAGTTATAGCTTCTCAATAGCAGCAATGATCCAGGACTTCAAACTTGTCACAGGGGGACACCATCTTGGAAATTGTCTGTGACACTCACATGCTCAGTGGGCTCCGAGCAGCTGTTGAGAAGCTAAGCTTAGGGGTCGTCGCTAATTATCTAGCAGAAATTGAAGTTGGCATATAATAAAAGCTGATGCTACAGGGCTGATTATTACATTTTGATGCTAATTGCACTGGTTTCTGAGCTGCCATGTAGTTATTATCTGTATTAATTACTAATCAGCCGTATACGGTGACATTTATATTCTATGTGTACAGTATATTGTGAGTGGGCCCCTAAGCTCAGTAACTGATAGCAGCACAAAGAAGATGGGGAGCTACTGGGGAAACTTTGGAGACACAGATTTTCCATGCTAAAAGTCTGTGGATGCCTTGGGCTGGTACAGAAGCCCAAAACATAATGTACAACATTTTGCCTAATGAAAGAAAATGTAATTTTAAGTAACTTTGCAGTATACAGTACATGAATTACACATTTTCGGCAGTTAATGACAATGGCATACGCATAACTTTTTTCTTTCACAGGCAACAAAGCACTTGCAAATATCTTGTAATTTAGAAGAATGGGTCACCACATGTAGTACACATTGTGGGAAATGAGGAAGAAAGCAATTTCCCGCAATAAAGCGGCAAACACCATTTTTCTGCATTACAAAGTATTTATGGCCTTGGGTGACAAACTGCTACCTCTGACATTGCTCTTAAAAAGATATTTGTATATGCTACTAATACCGAAAGCATGATCTGCCTGTCATGTTTTATTCTCTGCACTGGGAGCTCCTTTCAAAACAATTTAATCACCTATATTTGCTGAAGGATAGCTGACTTTTGCAACATTATTTTGGAAAGTTTGAAGTAGAGAAAGTGACAAACACTGTTTTCTATTGCAATTATATTTACAAATAACTTTACTGGAAATTAGTAATGACTATATTGAAAAGTAGCTTCCAGTTATATTTTCTTCTATTAGGCAACATTTATTTTTGTGTTTAAATCACCTTTAAATGGGAACTAAGGTCTAAAATAGAATAATGCTAGACATGCTGTATTTTGTATACTGCACCACAAGCCTAATAAAACGAATGATTTATGCTTTCAAAGTTGGCCACAGGGGGTCACCATTTTGTAAATTTGTTAAACGTCTTTGCAAGACCATGCACATGCTCAGTGTGGTCTGGGCTTCAGTTAGGAGGTTAGGAATCGGCATAAATTATCAAAACAGGAAAAGTCAAATAATATCTGCCAAAGAAGCAGAGACAGCAGACTGTACTGGTCCTGTGTTGTCATGTAATCTAATGTGGATTTTATAGTTTTTGTATTGTTTAATACAAACTTTCTTCAACTCTTCAGAACCCATAGCTGCAGCAAAAAAATCTTCCAAATAGAATCCCAGTTTATCTGTTTAAATCTGGCTCCATGGTCTTTGTCCCTGCAGCTGAAGTTGGAAACATTAAAGAGGATGTAAAGGCAAAAATAAAATCCAGTTTTACTTTATTAACTGAAAAAGAAACCTATCCCCAATATACTTCAATTAAAAAATGTGTATAGTTTTTATAATAAACCTGACTGTACGCAGTGAAAATCCCCCTTCATTTACTTGCTCTGACTGCTGCAGATATGAATCTCTACAGGTCGCCGGCTGTTCTACAGGGAAACAAAAAAAGCTACTTGAGTTCTGGGAAGTCCTTCCCCCCTGAAAATAGTTTCCTATCTTCAGCAGTCAGTGCAAGTAAATGAAGAGGGAATTTCACTGCATACAGTCAGGTTTTTTATAAAAACTATCACATTTTAGCCAATACAAGATGTATTTAGTTATGCCTAGGTAGAAAGTCATCTTACAGAGTAAGTTATGTGATGTTATGCCATAGTTATATACCATGTGCATTATGAAAATGGTGTTTTAATGCTAGTTAAACCTCCACTCTTATCATACCAAGAAAAAAAATATCTTTGCTAAATATGTTGACACTTTATAATAATTATTATTACTATAGGTATGGGACTTTTTACTCAAAATGCATGAAACTTGGGGTTTTCCGGATAAGGGATATTTCCATAATTTAAATTACCATACCTTAAATCTACTAAAATAATAATTTGAACATTAAATAAACCTAAAATGATTGAATCTTGGTTTGGATTCCAGTACAAGTTAATGTTTTATTATTACAGAGAAAAAGGAAATCATTTTTAAAAATTAGAATTATTTGCTTAAAAAGGAGTTTATGGGAGATAGCCTTCTGTAATTCAGAGCTTTCTGGATAACAGATCCCATACCTGTAATAATAACAACCCGTAATGATAACCCTTTGTGATTGTGTGACTCCACATAGTGGTACATGTGATAAAGAGGGACTGGTGTAACTGGCTTTTCTCCTCTGGTGGTAACTGAAGGGAATGAAGCAAATAATCAGTATTCATGTGAAACCACCGCAAATGAGGGATTAGCCAGTGCATCACCCAAGTCTTCAGGGTGCACTAATGAAAGAAAAATAAGGATCGCACAAAAAAAGAAAATGTATTACATGCCAGTTACAACATGTGGCCCTACGCGTTTCGACCAAAACAGGTCTTCATCAGGGGCACATAAATCATAAAAAAAAGCCAGAAAGAAATACGTATTCAGCTCGGTTAAATACCTTGTGTCTTATGGTTCATATCGTTAGGAACACGTGCGCATTAGCACTAATTGCATTATGGAATGTCTCCCGCAACACAAGTGCGTTCCACAATGTGGAAGTGATTGTCTGTAAAGGGCTAAGAGGCCATTGCATAGAGTCAGAATCAAATCAATTATATGTGGGCTAATTTGAACTCATAAAATAACATTTCAACATTGTGGGGAATATCTCCTTATGTCTTTTGATCCGTAGCGATGAACACACAAGTGTTTCAATGGGTGTGACATCACTTCCGCTTCTTAGTATGGGCAAACAAATCCAATTGCATTATGGGATATGTCCTGGAACGCAATGCGTTCCACAATGCGGAAGTGGTCGTGTGTATAAGGCTAAGGGGACGTGACATGAAGCAAAGTTCAATTAAGAATTACGTAGACACTATAACATATAATATAGACCAGTGATCCCCAACCAGTAGCTCATGAGCAACATGTTGCTCTCTCAGGGTCCTAAAAGCAGGTGCTTATTTTTGAATTCCGAGCTTGAAAGCTAATTTTAATTACATAAAAACTAAGTATAGTGCCAAGTAGAGCCTCTTGTAGGCTGCCAGTCCACATAGGGACTACCAAATAGCCAATCACAGCCCTTATTTGGCACCCCAAGGAACCTTTTTATGCTTCTGTTGCTCCCCAACTCTTTTTACATTTGAATGTGGCTCATGGTTTAAAAAGGTTGGGGATCCCTGATATAAACACATAAGATGATATTTCTGGAAAGATGATACAAATTGTCATATGTATCGATAAGCTTCATGTAGTCCATGGTCTCAGACAGAATTTCTCAAAGGGAACATCAGTACATTTTGGGGAAGTAACCCCTATAACAGAAAATAAATTATAAGCATATTAATCAAAAATTATATCAAAAAATATACAGCACTATTTCTTAACACATAATAACACATATAAACAAAAAACAGTCATACATACCCGGAGGGTAATTGGAGTCTTATAGCATTTCCATAAGATGAACATAGACCATGATATTGTGATTATCTGGTTTGCAAAGAGCAGGACAGATTCAATGAATCATTTAATCCCATGGGAGTTACAGTGTCAATACGTAAAATCCATTCAGCCTCTCTCCTCAAAAGTAAAGTATTTTTATCAATGCCACCCCCGGAAGAAGTTATTTGATCAATTCCCATTAATCTCAGGGATGATACATTGTGATTATATTCCTTGCAATGTGATACCAGAGGGGTGGTTTCCTTCCCAATTTTGATGACACTTTTATGTTTCAAGAATCGATCTTTGTGTTTCTTACATGTGTAGACTGGCATGTTATTCTGTTTTTAATCTCAAATCTTTGTAATGACCGTGGATGTGAGAAAGTTGTCCCTTGTATCATAATATTGCACACTGAGCAATTATAACATCTGTAATTGCCCCGCTGCAGATTAGACAAAAAGGGGCACATTTACTAAGCTCGAGTGAAGGATTCGAATGAAAAAAACTATTTTTTTGGGTACTTTGACCATCGAATAGGCTTCTATGACCTTCGACTTCGATTCGAACGATTCAAAGTAAAAATTGTTCGACTATTCGACCATTCGATAATCGAAGTACTGTCTCTTTAAAAAAAACTTTGACTTCATACTTCGGCAGTTTAAACCTACCGAGGTACAATGTTAGCCTATGGGGACCTTCTCCATCACTTTTCTAAGCTTTTTTTATGATTGAAAAAAAAATCCTTCGATCGATCGCTTAAAATCGTTTGAATCGATCGATTCGAAGGATTTTATCGTTCGTTTGAACGATTTTTATTCAATCTTAGTATTTGCGCTAAAATCCTTTGAATTCGATATTCGAAGGATTTTACTTCGAGGGTCGAATTCGAGGGTTTATTAACCCTCGATATTCGACCCTTAGTAAATGTGCCCCAAAATGTGGTTTCGAATAATGTGCTTTGTTATTGGCTCTCACTAGTAGATTTTTACCCCGTTTGTAAGCAAACATTGGGGTAGCCTGACAAAGGGGTCCTAAAATTGCATCCGTTTGTAAATGGTGCCAATGTTTTTGTAAATATGTTATATATAGTGACTGGCTGTTGTATATTTGGTCACAAAGACCTTCTTTTTCTGAATGGTGTCTTCCCTTTGTACATTTGTGTTCACCTTAAATATGTCTTGGGCACCTCGAATACATTTGTATTTCTTGCCTTCTGTCCATTGTACTTAAAGGCGCAGCAAAAAATGTTGTAAAGGAAAAACAATAACTTGCACCCTGCACTGGCAAAACTGCTGTGTTTGCTTCAGAAAAACAACTATAATTTAGGTGTCATATGTTAGGAAATGTAGGGGGGAAGGAGGGTACCCCAAAAAAATTTACAATCTTTTTCAGCCTATCACCCTTAAAAAAGGAAAAGACGCCAGCGTTTTTTGGGACTTAGAAAAGATTTCAACTTTTTTTGAAGCACCCCTATCTACTCTATTGCACTTCGCCTGGTCTGAGGTGGTGAAGGCAAGTCTGGCGCAACAGGTAACGTTCAGTAAAATGCGCAAGTTAGTGAATTAGCGTAGTTACGTACCATTAGCCATAGTGCAACTTCGCCTGGCGTAAGGGTGTGAAATAGCGCTAGAGTAGGTCCACTTCACTAGCGAATTTACGCCAGCGCCCGTTAGTAGATTGGCGAAGTAACGAAATGACATCACGCTGGTGAATTTTCACTAGCGTTAGCCACTTCGCCCTTTAGTGAATTTGCCCCTATTTCTCCCAAATTATTTCCTGTAAACAGCTGCTACTTAATGGAATATTTGTATATTTTTTATAAGGATCTGACCTTAATCATCATCTGATTTAAAACAAGTCCTAAAAGAAAACCTAGTTAAAGGGGACCCGTCACCCAAAAAAATTAATCATAATCCTATTTTATCACATTAGTCAAGTAAAATTAACTTTAATTACACTATATAAATTATTTGAATCTTGTTTCTTCCAGTCTGGAAATTCATAATTATAGCAAGCAGGCAGCAGCCATTTTGTGGACACTGTTATAAAGGCAAGTCTTGTATCATCTCAGAATCCTGTTTGTGCACCAGAATGGGGGACCTGGCTACACAATTAAATAGTGAAGAGAGTGGGTGAATGTGGGGTGAGCAGCGATTTCTAGGAAGTGCTAAATGGAAAGTGAAAGTAATTGTCTGCCCCGCCTCTATGCCTAGGTAAAGAGGAGGGGCAGACAATATTTGATTGACAGCTGAGATGTTTAAATGAGTTTACAACAGCTATGAATGCTTTAATAAAAAATTGAAATTGGATTTCATGTTTAATTTGAAAAGGACTTTTATTATACAGCCTTTTGTTTCTGGGTGACAGGTCCACTTTAAACAGATGACACAAAAAATATTATATGTTATGTATTTATTGAAAAAAATGATCCAATAATATATCAGCGTGTGGCAAAAGTAAGTGAATCAGTATTTGGGGTCCCCACTTGTGCAGCAATAACTGCAACTAAGGGGCAAATTCACTAACCTCCATAAATTCGCCAGCGACGGCTTCGCTCACATCACAGGCGTAGATTTGCCAGGACAACGCTAATTCACTAAAATCCGAAGTTGCGTCCAGGGTGCCAAACTCTGACGGAGTTGCTCTAGCGTTACTGCGCCAAGCGAAGCGAAGTTGCGCTAGCATTGGCTAAGTTGCATATGGTGGGAAGTTAAAGTTGAATGGACGTATATGTTGCAGCAAATACATTACACTACACAAGTCCAGGGAACCTTAATAAAGAAAATAGAGTTGTTATTTTGCCCTACGCATGAGCCTACTGTATAGTTTATGTGCCATCTGTTAGGAAATGTATGGGGGACCCCGGGTACCCAATAAAAAATTTTTTTATTGGGTACTACAAAAGGACTTTTGTAGTCTATCACCCTGAAAAAAGTAAAAGACGCCAGCGTTTTTGGACTTAATTTTTAAACTAAAAATTGAAGATGCCCTATACATTCCATTGCACTTCGCCTGGTCTGGCAAGTCTGGCAGAACAGGTAACGTTCAGTAAAATCTTAGTGGATTTTCAAAGTAACGCTCTTTCGCTAGAGCAAAACTTCGACTGGAGTAAGAGTGCAAAGTAGTTCTAGAGTCTATCTCCTTCGCTAGCGAAGTTACCCCAGCTCCCGTTAGTAAATCGGCGAAGTAACGAAGTGACGTCACTTCGCCCTTTAGTAAATTTGCCCCTAAATGTTGCAGTAACTGTTGATCAGTCCTACACATTGTTTTAGCCCATTCCGCCATACAGAACCAGGCCCAGATTTGTGGAGAGGCAACCAAGGCCTAGGGCAGCAGGATTTTAGGGGATGGCGTGCTGCCCAACCATACCCACATTGGTTCAGAAACACTGGGGATGAGTAGGAGATACAATAGTTTTTTAAATCTCCCATGCGCCAATCCCCATTGCTCCATCCCGATGATGAAAATTTGAGCAAATAAAAGGGAGGGGACCGGGGTGCCCGCTTTGTAAATCCGGCCTTGTACAGAACACCCTCAGCAATTCAATGTTGGTGGGTTTCCCTAATGAACTGCTTGCTTTAGATCTTTCCACAACATTACATTTGGATTAAGGTCAGGACTTCAAGAACAAATACATAACCAAATAAAATATTTTTGGTAAAGGATTCACATATTCTAAGCACCACTGTAAATGTGTCGTTCAAATGACTAAACTGCAAAGCTTTGCTAAATTATTTTTTTTCATGAAATTTTAGAAAATTGAGTTTTTTTATTTCCTGCATCTTATCCCTCTGTTATTGGTGGGCATCTTCGATTAGTGGGCATCATCTCTGCCTACTATACCTGCTATCCCACAGTCACACTCCCTTCCCAGAGACTATTATCCACTGTTACTATAGGCACCATCTCTCCCTACTATACCTGCTATCCCACAGTCACACTCCCTTCCCAGAGACTATTATCCACTGTTACTATAGGCACCATCTCTCCCTACTATACCTGCTATCCCACAGTCACACTCCCTTCCCAGAGACTATTATCCCACTGTTACTATAGGCATCATCTCTCCCTACTATACCTGCTATCCCACAGTCACACTCCCTTCCCAGAGACTATTATCCCACTGTTACTATAGACACCATCTCTCCCTACTATACCTGCTATCCCACAGTCACACTCCCTTCCCAGAGACTATTATCCACTGTTACTATAGGCACCATCTCTCCCTACTATACCTGCTATCCCTCAGTCACACTCCCTTCCCAGAGACTATTATCCCACTGTTACTACAGGCACCATCTCTCCCTACTATACCTGCTATCCCACAGTCACACTCCCTTCCCAGAGACTATTATCCCACTGTTACTATAGGCTCCATCTCTCCCTACTATACCTTATATCCCACAGTCACACTCCCTTCCCAGAGACTATTATCCACTGTTACTATAGACACCATCTCTCCCTACTATACCTGCTATCCCACAGTCCCACTCCCTTCCCAGAGACTATTATCCCACTGTTACTATAGGCACCATCTCCACCTACTATACCTGCTATCCCACAGTCACACTCCCTTCCCAGAGACTATTATCCCACTGTTACTATAGGCATCATCTCTCCCTACTATACCTGCTATCCCACAGTCACACTCCCTTCCCAGAGACTATTATCCCACTGTTACTATAGACACCATCTCTCCCTACTATACCTGCTATCCCACAGTCACACTCCCTTCCCAGAGATTATTATCCACTGTTACTATAGGCACCATCTCTCCCTACTATACCTGCTATCCCTCAGTCACACTCCCTTCCCAGAGACTATTATCCACTGTTACTATAGGCACCATCTCTCCCTACTATACCTGCTATCCCACAGTCACACTCCCTTCCCAGAGACTATTATCCCACTGTTACTATAGGCACCATCTCTCCCTACTATACCTGCTATCCCTCAGTCACACTCCCTTCCCAGAGACTATTATCCCACTGTTACTATAGGCACCATCTCTCCCTACTATACCTGCTATCCCACAGTCACACTCCCTTCCCAGAGACTATTATCCCACTGTTCTATAGGCACCATCTCTCCCTACTATACCTGCTATCCCACAGTCACACTCCCTTTCCAGAGACTATTATCCACTGTTACTATAGGCACCATCTCTCCCTACTATACCTGCTATCCCTCAGTCACACTCCCTTCCCAGAGACTATTATCCCACTGTTACTATAGGCACCATCTCTCCCTACTATACCTGCTATCCCACAGTCACACTCCCTTCCCAGAGACTATTATCCCACTGTTACTATAGGCACCATCTCTCCCTACTATACCTGCTATCCCACAGTCACACTCCCTTCCCAGAGACTATTATCCCACTGTTACTATAGGCACCATCTCTCCCTACTATACCTTATATCCCACAGTCACACTCCCTTCCCAGAGACTATTATCCCACTGTTACTATAGACACCATCTCTCCCTACTATACCTGCTATCCCACAGTCACACTCCCTTCCCAGAGACTATCATCTCACTGTTACTATAGGTTCCATCTCTGGCCACTATACCTGCTATCCCACAGCCAGAGAGGCTATTTTTTGAACAGTGTCTTGCTGCATCTTGGCTTTTCAAGCAATTATCATTCTGGCTTCTCTGCTCTAACCCAAGCCTGGTTCTTGACTCTACTTCTGGCTCCTTGTTAGCTCCAGTCTGTTGTTTTGGCTCTGACCCAGCTGTTTTCTGACGTTATATTCTGCATTCTGTTCCTGGTGTGATGCTCAGACTTCAGGCTCTTTTGTTTGCTGCTGTTTCCTATCAACTTCAGGATATAGCTGTCATCTTCCTGCGCACCTGTCACACTTTATGCTGCTGCAACTACTGAAAATCTCCAAGGACACAATTCAGTAAGTTCACATTACTTTCCTGTGTATACCCTGCTGATAATTTAGCCTTTACTTAGCCTTGAAACCCTGATTATGTCTTCCTTCCTGTGCTCAGTGTCCCTCCAGCTGCTGTTCCTCTTGCTGCTGCCTTCCCTTGCTGTGTACCTGGCAAGACTGACAGAGATTTTGATAATTAACATCTTGCATTTGTGCTTTGAGATTATAATTATATTCTATGTGTATAATTATATTCTACCCGTTTGCAGGTTTTCCATCTGTTGTCCTGCCACTTAGTGATTCCTCCTTAAAGGGGTTGTTCACCTTTAAATTAACTTTTGGTATGATGTAGAGACTAGAGAGTGATATTCTGAGACAATTTGCCATTACTCATTTTTCATTACTTGTGGTTTTAGAATGATTCAGCTTTTTGTTCAACAGCTCTTGAGTTTAGCACCAGCATCTGGCTGCCAGGGTCCAAATGATAACAAACAGGCAGTGGTATCAGTGAGAGACTGGAATATGGATTGTACTGTATGTGGCCTGCATAGACAGATAAGAAAAAGCAGCAATAACATTGTAGCATCACAGAGCAACCATTTTTTGGCTGCTGTGGCCAATGACCGCCATTTGAAAACTAGAAAGAGTCCAAAGAGAAAAACAATTCAAAAACTTAGTTGCTAAGAATGGGCCGTTCTATAACATACTAAAAGCTAATTCAAGGTGAACTACTCCGTTAAGTGTTCCTAAGTGCAAAGGCACAAAACTGTGGCATCCAAGCAGTATTCAGATCAAGGTGCAACTCCATAATGTGTGCAAAATGTTGCGTCTTAGGGTGCAACCCATGAGGAAATATGCAAAGAACTGGGTGTTTTGTGTTAATTATAGACAAAGTCTGAAATTAAATCTCCTGAAGATGCTTCGTATAAATTAACAGACAATACATGTTTGCATTGTAACTAATGCCAGCAACAGTTAATTGTAATTAAAAGGGTGGTTCACCTTTAATATAACTCTTAGGATGTTGTAGAATAGCTAATTATAAGCAACTTTTCAATTGGCCTTCATTTTTTATAGTTTCTGAATTATTTGTCTTCTTCTTCTGACTCTTTCCAGCTCAAAATGGGGGTCACTGACCCCATTTAAAAAAACAAATACTTAGTAAGGCAACACATTTATAGCTATTGCTACCTTTTTACTCATCTTTCTAGTCCCTCAGCTATTCGTATTCCAGTGTCTTATTCAAATCAGTGCATGGTTGCTAGGGCAATTAGGAACCTAGAAACCAGATTGTTGAAATTGCAAACTTTAGAGCTGCTGAACAGAAAGCTAAATAACTCAAAAACCACAAATAGTCCCCATCTAGAATATGGCGTACAGTTTTGGTCTCCAGTGTTCAAACAGGACATTATTGTATAAGAGAGGGTACAGAGAAGGGCAACTAAGCTGGTAAAAGGTATTGAAAATCTTAGCTATGAGGAAAGACTGGCCAAATTGGGGATGTTCACGCTGGAGAAGAGGCGCTTAAGGGGTGATATGATAACTATGTATAAATATATAAGGGGATCATATTCCAGCTGACACAAGGTCACCCCATTCCGATTATAAGAAAAGAGGTTCCGCCTAAATATTTGGAAGGGTTTTTTTTACAGTGAGAGCTGTGAATCAGTCGTACAGGCTGATACATTAAATAGTTTTAAAGGAGAAGGAAAGTCATCTTGTTAGGCACCCCCAAGTGATTGTATTTACTTACCTGAAACCCCGGCCCGGTGCAGTTTTCTGCTGATAGGAGCACTGGCCCGGGGTTTCAGGTAAGTAAATACATTTGGCACCCCCAAATTGCAAGATGACTTTCCTTCTCCTTTAAGAAGGGGTTGGATGGCTTTTAGCAAGGGAGGAAATACAGGGTTATGGAAGATAGCTTGTACAACTTGCTGATACAGGGACTGGTCCAATTTCCATCTTAGTGTCTTTTTTCAACCTACTTACTATGTTACTATGTAAATAATAAAAATGAAAACCAATTGCAAATTGTCTCAGAATATCACTCTTTACATCGTACTAAAAGTTAACTCAAAGATGAACAACCCCCACTGTTTTTCTAATGATTACAGTTATGCCAATAACTCCATTTAAAAAAGTGGCAGAATTTTTAAACATTTTGTGCTTTATTCTTTACTTCTCTTGGGAAAACTATAGATATTTTTAAAGATTTTTTACTAAGACAACGTAAACTTCTTAAATGTTTTGTGTTTCGTTTAATTCCACTTCTGTAAAAAGATACAGGATTCGTGGGGGCCAATTTATCAGAGGTCGGATTTTAGAGGTTCTTAAAACCACGACTAAACTCACCAATTCTAAAACGACTAATGTGAGAATTATTAAAAAAATGTGAATAAAAAAAGTACGGACATAAAATGACACTGAATGATGCGCTAAAGAATATGCATACCTTGAAAGCCTCAAAAATTTTTGGACAATTCCTAGCAAAATAAAAAAAAGTCCGAATTGATTTAGAGCGGTCCAATAGGATCAGCGCAGCTCCCACTGACTTATGTAGGATAGCGACAACTTTTACCTGGTAAAGTTTTGTATTATTCGTGGTTTTTACATTCAATAAATCTCAAACTTTTAGAGCTTTTAAAAAATGAGAAAACCACAAATTTTTAGAGATTCGTGGGAAAAAGTTAGTAAATGACCCCCTAAATATCTAAAAGAAATGTAAATATATATATTAAGTCACAAGCAGCCGCACTCTGATCAGGAATATTTCAGTGAATGCGGGTGCAGGGTCAAGTAATATACAAAAATCTTCTCATGGACCCGCACTCTTATACTTCCGACGTTATTTTATTCAGGGCCTAATATGGGCTGAAACGTCGGATGTATAAAATGCATACAATAAAAGCAATTTGATTTACCACAAACTGGAGTGCGGGTCCATCAGAAGATTTATATATACAGGTATAGGATCCATTATCCGGAAACCCCTTATCCAGAAAGTTCCGAATTACGGAAAGGCTGTCTCCCATAGACTCCATTATAATCAAATAATCCTAATCTTTAAAAATGATTTCCTTTTTCTCTGTAATAATAAAACAGTATCTTGCTCTTGATCCAAACTAAGATATAATTAATCCTCACGGGAAGCAAAATCAGCCTATTGGGTTTATTTCATGTTTACATGATTTTCTAGTAGACTTAAGGTATGAATCCAAAATTACAGAAAGATCCATTATCTGGAAAACCCCAGGTCCCAGGCATTCTGGATAACAGTTCCCATACCTGTATATGTATATATATATATATATATATATATATATATATATATATATATATATAGATATATATATATATATATATATAGATATAGATATATATAGATATAGATATATAGATATATATATAGATATATATAGATATATATAGATATATATATACAAAAAAATACAAGTAATGCATGTTTCCCACGAGCATTGGTATAGATTTAAGGAGATTGCTGATTTGTATAGTTCAAAAAATGACAGCAACACAATACCAACTTTTTAAACTGCCATACCAGAACTTCCACATACAAAAAAAAAAAAATCTGTTTGCAGTTAGTTGAACTTTTTCAGTTTTATATCTTTTTCTTGGTTTAACATTTCTCCGTTTGTTATTTTAGCAGCTATCTGGTTACTAGGGTCTTATTTAGCCTAGCAACCAGTCAGTAGTTTGAACAAGAGATGGAAATGTGAATAGTAGAGGGCCTGCAAAGAGAGATAAGTAATAAAAAAAGAAACAATAACAATAGAATTATAGATTCACAGAGCAATAGAATTTTTTGCTGCTGGGGTCAGTGACCACTATTTGCATGCTGGAAAGAGAAAAGGCAGAAGAGAAAGGCAAATCAGTTTTTAAACATTATGAAAACTAATTGCAACGTTGCTAGGAATAGAGCATTCTATAACATGTGAAACGCTACATTTAAAGGAGAACTAAACCCTAAAAAATTAATATGGCCAAACTTATTGCACAGAAGTTTCAGCTTGTCAATAGCAGCAATGATCCAGGACTTCAGACTTGTCACAGGGGGTCACCATCTTGGAAAGTGTCTGTGACACTCACATGCTCAGTGGGCTCTGAGCAGCTGCTGAGAAGCTAAGCTTAGGGGTCATCGCTAATTATCCAGCAGAAAATGAGGTTGGTCTGTAATATAAGCTGATGCTACAGGGCTGATTATTAAATTCTGATGTTAATGGTACTGGTTTCTGTGCTGCCATGTAGTAATTATCTGTATTAATTAGTAATCAGCCTTATATTGTGAAATTCTATGTGCACTGTATATTGTGAGTGGGTCCCTACGCTCAGTAAGTGACAGCAGCACAGAGCATGTGCAGGGAATCAGCAGAAAAGAAGATGGGGAGCTACTGGGGCATCTTTGGAGACAAAGATCTTTACTGCTAAAGGGCTGTGGTTGCCTTGGGCTGGTACAGAAGCACAAATCATAATGTACAACATTTCTAGCTACTTCTTTAGTTTAACTTTCCTTGTCCTTTAAGGCGAATCACTCCTTTAATTAGAGAATTCACATAACAGGTCCAACCAAACTGTCCTGTCTGGTGTCCCCACCTTAACAGTGGCCTGTATGGTGTAAATCTACATGTCTGGTATGTATATACGGCAACTGGACACTGGGAGTTTACAAACATACAGGCAGCTGAATGTGAAAATCTGAGATATAAAAAGTCTCACTGAAACCCAATGATATTGATCAATGCTGCTGAATATAGAGGAAGCACGACCTGGGACATCTCAGGGCATTACAAGGTACCGGTGACCCTGTAGGACATTAAAGGGGTTGTTCACCTTTGAGATAACTTTTAGTATGATGTAGAGAGTGATATTCTGAGACAATTGGCAATTTGGTTTTCATTTTCTATTATTGAAGGTTTTGCGTTTTTAGCTTTTTATTCAGCAGCTCTTCAATTTGCATTTAAAGGAGAAACAAACCCTTAATAGAAAAAAACCCTACCCTACATAGCCTAGCTGCCCCCCCCCCCGGACAAATGCCCCTAAGTCTTTACTTACCCCTCCGTGCAGATTCTATCAGCAGAGTTCACGGGTGCCATCATTCCGAAGATTACCGAAGAGAAGAAGATGGCACCCGTGAATTCCGCTGGACAGAATCTGCATGGAGGGGTAAGTATAGAGTTAGGGGAATTTGCCCGGAGGGGAGGAGGTTCGGTGGGTCTATGTAGGGTGGGGGGGGTAGGGTTTTTTTTAAATTAAGGGTTTGTTTCTCCTTTAAGCAATCTTGTAACTATGGTCCAAATTATCCTAGAAACTGTGCATTGATTTGGAGAACTGGACTGGAAGATGAATAGGAGAGGCCTGAATAGAAGGATCAGTAATAAAAAGTAACAATAACAATACATGTGTAGCCTTACAGAGCATTGGTTTTTAGAAGGGAGTCAGAGACTGCAAAAAGTCAGAAGAAAAAGGCAAATAACTATAAAACGATAAAAAAAATAACAAAAACCAATTGAAAAGTTGCTTAGAATTGGCCGTTGGAAAGCTAATAAATGAAGGATGGGCAGGCTCTGGCATTCTCACTATAACTCCCAGTGTGCCTTGTGCGGGCAGAGTGCCTATACTACTGTGATGCTACAGCTGGAGTGCCAAAAAAGCCCGTCCATGTACTTACATCAATGCCTCAAGTTATCATTCCGAAGTCAGTTATTTGCCACTTCCTTCCCTGGCCAGGAGGAGGAGGAGGAGGAGGAGGAGGAGGAGCTGGCTGCTCTTCTAAAGTGCTTCTGTCAGTGAGCCAGACGCCTTCCTGCCCTGTCACAGACACACAGCCAGGCAACAGCAGCAGCACAGGCTCAGCACACACCAAACAGCAGGACCCTGCCCCAAGCACAGACTCATCCCTACAGGCTGTATTAGCCCACGGACTACTGACAGTGAGCCTTGTCCCAAGCCCCTACTGCTCTGCTGCACTTTCGTAAGTAACTCTTTCCTCTTCTCTCACTACTTGGCTTCAACACTTGCCGTGATCTGATTCTGAACTAATGCTTCTCAACTTGCTTGGTTTGTGTCACAGGCACACTAGTAACCTTTTAGAATGCCATAGATACAGTATCACCAGTACAGTGTTTTACAGGCACAGTATCACTAGTAGAATGTTTTACAGGCACAGTATCACCAGTACAGTGTTTTACAGGCACATTATCACCAGTACGGTGTTTTACAGGCACAGTATCACCAGTACGGTGTTTTACAGGCACAGTATCACTAGTACAGTGTTTTGCAGGCACAGTATCACCAGTACAGTGTTTTGCAGGCAAGTATCACCAGTACAGTGTTTTACAGGCAAAGTATCACCAGTACAGTGTTTTACAGGCACATTATCACCAGTATAGTGTTTTACAGGCACAGTGTCACCAGTACAGTGTTTTACAGGCACAGTATCACCAGTACAGTGTTTTACAGGCATAGTATCACCAGTACAGTGTTTTACAGGCACAGTATCACCAGTACAGTGTTTTACAGGCATGTTATCACCAGTACAGTGGTTTACAGGCACATTATCACCAGGACAGTGTTTTACAGGCACAGTATCACCAGTACAGTGTTTTGCAGGCACAGTATCACCAGTACAGTGTTTTACAGGCATGTTATCACCAGTACAGTGTTTTGCAGGCACAGTATCACCAGTACAGTGTTTTACAGGCACATTATCACCAGTACAGTGTTTTACAGGCACAATATCACCAGTACAGTGTTTTACAGGCACAGTATCACCAGTACAGTTTTTTACAGGCATAGTATAACCAGTACAGTGTTTTACAGGCACAGTATCACCAGTACAGTGTTTTAACAGGCACAGTATCACCAGTACAGTGTTTTAACAGGCACAGTATCACCAGTACAGTGTTTTACAGGCATAGTATAACCAGTACAGTGTTTTACAGGCACAGTATCAATAGTACAGTGTTTTAACAGGCACAGTATCACCAGTACAGTGTTTTACAGGCACAGTATCACCAGTACAGTGTTTTACAGGCACAGTATCACCAGTACAGTGTTTTACAGGCACAGTATCACCAGTACAGTGTTTTACAGACACAGTATCACTAGTACAGTGTTTCATGGGGACAGAAGTGAGAGTGAGAGTGCCAGTTCTGGACTGTACAGAATTACAGATGAAGGCAATATAACAGATTCATAAATAGGCAGACCGACAGCTACTGTCATACTACAAGTAAATTTATTGTGAATTAAATTATTTTATTTCTAATATTATATAGAAACTTGCCAGGTGAAAACATCAATATTTAAACGTAATATTATTACTGTGTATCGATAACGCACTGTGCACAAACAGCTTCACAGCAGCAGTTGTGAATAGTGTCAAAAAGTTAAAAAAAATACTTTCAGGGAGTGTTGAGTGTTAGAGATCTGCATGTAGTAAATAGGACCCCCCCCCAGGCCTTTCATCCTGCCAATGGACTACAATAAATTATTCTGAAATTGTCAGAATGCAAACTGAGCAGTATACTGTACACTAAGCTTTTCATACAGAAATATCTCCATGTTTATCTCAGCAATAAATGTGCCATTTATATTGTTTCTGTCATCCATAATTGGTTAGTATCTGGCTCCTGGGTTGAAGGAGTCTGTATTTAGGGAATAAAATGGATTTGAGACATTTCTACAAGAGTATTTATGGGTTTGATATTAATTTAAGCCTTTTTATTGGATCCTGCCAAGTATAAATGATTAATATAAATGCTAATACAGGTATGGGACCTGTTATCTAGAATGCTCGGGACCTGGGGCTTTCCGGATAACAGATCTTTCCGTAATTTGGATCTAAATGCCTTAAGTCTACTAGAAACTCATGAATGCATTAAATAAACACAATAGGCTGGTTTTGCCTCCAGTAAGGATTAATTATACCTTAGTTTGGATAAAGTACAAGCTACTATTTTATTAATTCAGAGAACAAGCAAATCAGTTTTAGAAATTTGGATTATTTGGATAAAATGGACTCTAGGGGAGACGGCCTTCCCGAAGTTTGGAACTTTCTGAATAACGGGTTTCCATATAATGGATCCCATGCCTGTGCCATCCCATCCTGGACTTAATACTTCTCCTTATTTATTGTGATGTTTTGGGGTAAAGCTTAAGGCATCAGCTGTTACCTATGGGAAACCAGGTTTCGTCCATGAGTCAACAGAACGGCGCTGTAAGGGAGGGTACAAGAGACTGGCTGTTTGTGGTCACAGCAATTACAAAATCCCTGATTTCTTAGAGAAGGATAAGAGACATGCAATACACTTACCTGATCAGGGAACACAGCATAAGCATAGGTTTATAGTGTAATCTACCAGCATGCATCACACTCCACATGCAAGTTTCTGTAGGGATTAACAATTAGGGAGTGTTAGAGTATAGAACTGAACTCTCAACACCCCAACATAGAAAATATTGTCCTGATGAACTCAGGCTTTCATAAATGTATCAGTTTATTATAGGACGAGTAAAGCTGGCCATAGACGATCCAATCGTACGAATCCTCGTTTAAACATTTTGGTGAAACTGTAACGGCTTCAGTCCAAACCTTAGTAGACCTGTTTCTTGGTGTATGTGAGGTTTATGGGGCCGGAACTTGTTTCCTATGGAGCTACCTGTGTTTAGTGCGCTATAAAACTAGTATTACAATAAGATAATAAAGATAATCAACATAGCTGTTAAGGGCAAAGACAGGCAGGGTGCTTTGTAGCACAAACCGTAATGTAGTTCAGCCGGCACTCAAATAATCATTACTCCACACAGACGTAATAAAAGTCAGGTAGATTTATTTGGTTCTATTTAGGTATTGCCTTAAGGTCGCCATACACTATAAGATCCGCAGTTTGGCAAGGTTGCCAAACGAGCGGATCTTAACATGATATGCCCACTAACGGCTGGGCAATATCGGATGAATCTGAATCTGGGGCCGAACGATCGGATAACAATACTACGAATGGGCTTCAACGGGTCACAGGACTGCATCAACTAGCAGATGCGGTCCTGGATCGTACAAAAAATCAAACTACACCAATCGATATCTGCCCGAGTTTTGGCCTGATATCGATCTGAAGAACCCGTCGGGAGCCCCCACACATGGGCAGATAAGCTGCCGAATCGGTCTAAAGGACCAATATCGGCAGCTTTAATCTCCCCGTATATGGCCACCTTTACGCGTTTCGTTTCTCAGCAGATATGAAACACGTAAGGCGATGCCTAAATAGGGCCAAATAAATCTACCTGGATTTTATGTCTGTGTGGAGGAATGGTTCTTTGAGTGCCTGCTGAACTACATTACAGTTTGGATCTGCTACCTTAGCTGAAGGTTCAGGGTGGTGCACCTGAATCTCCTCCTATATTTTGTTAGTTAACTTTGTGACCTTTTTTTCCATTTGATTTAAATATCATCAGCTTGGGTCATTGCTTTTTAGCAGAGTCAACAAAGTGCCCAAAATGCCTGCCCCTCCAGATCTATTGAAATTACCCAGTCTGTAAAGGTCCCCATAGACGCAAAGATTTCTTGTTGGTGAACGATCTTTGAAATGGTCTTTTTAGTTGATGGACAAATCGTACATTTAAACGATCGTTTCAAGATAATCGTGGTGTCGCGATAACGAAAAGATCTTTTAAAAATCTTTACATCTATGGCCGGCTTAAGGCTGATGCTTGACTACCCCATAGATACAGACATTATTACACTGGAGTGAACTTCCTAATCATCCTTTCCAAGGAGCATAGACATGGCTCTGTGTAAACACATCTGCCTATATAAAAAAGGGATAATAATATAACTTGTGGTTAGTAGCAGCCTTGGGGGATTACAAGACACAAACAAACAAAAATCCCAGTCAGTTATTTTCTTTCTCTATCCTTCTCTGTGAATGTTTCCTGCTGTGTAATGTGGCTTGGAAATTTCCCATCACCGCTCTTGCCAAACCTGCTTTGGAAGCAGAAGCTGGGAAACGTGTGTGTTAGGTGCATTTATCTCAGCTATCAAACAGCAATCTTGGGCACAAACAAGTACATGTCAGAGGATTAATATAGCGGGCCCCTGACCCCGGTGGAGGTCACATATTGCCTTGCCGGATTCTGAGTGTGAGGATAATGCTGCCTAAAAAAATAGAAAAAGCATTTTTGTCCTAAATTTCCCCCGGTCCCACTGCAGAGGAACTGGCTGCCCCCCAATTCCCTCCCTCTTCACAGCAGGAAACAGGTGCGGGAAGCAAAACCTGTACAAAAAAGGCACATTTCAATCAGCATTAAATTTACATGGTGTACTGTTACAGGAGAAATCTACCCGAAAATAAGCCAGGCAGAACTTGGTTTCATGCTGCTCCTGTCTAATATTTGGTTAACTGTAAATATTATCCAGGGGTGTTATTATGCGGAATGCAGATCCAGCAACTTTAATGTAGAAGTATATCAGTTTAAAATCAGTTTAATAAGAAATGCCTTATTCACAAACGTTTAATGATCTCTGCAACTTTCGGTTACAGCACTGACAACCTCTAGAGCAGGGGTCCCAAACCTTTTATCACCCGCGAGTAGGGTTGCCACCTTTTCTGGGAAAAAAATACCGGCCTTCCTATATATTTATCTATTTTTCCCCATTAATAACATTGGGAGCAGCCATCATTTTTACCGGCACGGCCGGTAAAATACCGGCCAGCTGGCAACTCTATCCGCGAGCCACATTCAGATGTTAAAAGAGTTTGGAAGCAACACAGACATGTTCCTGGGTGGTGCAAAATTAGGGCTGTGACTGGACATTTGGTAGCCCCCTATGTGGACTGGCAGACTAGGAGGCTCTGCCTGGTAGTAAATTAGTTTTTATGCAACAAAAACTTGGAATTCAAAAATAAGCACCTGCTTTGAGGCCACTGAGAGCAACATCCAAGGGGGTTGGGGAGCAACATGTTGCTTGCGAGCAGCTAGTTGGGGCTCACTGCCCTAGAGAGAGCACCAATTAATTAAGTTAATAAAATACAATTCTTGTCTGAGTGTGTCTATTATTACAATTGGACATTAAAGAATATATACACAAACATATATATTCATTTATTGATTTACCGATCCAATATTTGCACACACAGATTTCTCATATAGTCCAGTATATTCCTGTCCTGGCTGTGTATGTGTTCAATCGAATGAATAAGCAGAAATCAGTCCAGTAATGTACAGGATGCAGCTGGAGTCACACAGCATTCCTTGTCTGGATATAGATAGAAACAGGGCCAAAACTAGGGGTAGGCAGATGTGATATGTGCCTAGGGGAAACTACCTTTTCCTCCTACCCCTAGTTTGCTTAAATTTAGGCTGTGTTGTGATGCCAATCGTGATGAACAGAGGAGTCCCTGCTCGTCACCATTGTGCATCAGAAACTGCCTCCCTTCAGAAATGCCCCCTGCTCCACAGCAAGCGAATTTGTGCTCCACTTAAAGGAGAACTAAACCCTAAAAATTAAAATGTCTAAAAATGACATATTTTATATACTGAACTTATTACACCAGCCTAAAGTTTCAGCTTGTCAAAAGCAGCAATGATCCAGGACTTCAAACTTGTCACAGGGAGACACCATCTTGGAAAGTGTCTGTGACACTCACATGCTCAGTGGGCTCTGAGCAGCTGTTGAGAAGCTAAGCTTAGGGGTTGTCACAAATTATCAAGCAGAAAATGAGGTTGGACTGTAATATAAGCTGATGCTAGAGTCCTGCAGCGGGTCAGGTACCTCCGGGTTACCAGCAAAAACCGGCGGTACCCTATGGGTTGCGGATAGAAGTTCCGGGTGCAGATGCGGGTCGGATCAACGCTGCAACACCACGCGACATTTCAATTACTTACCTTATTATGCGATCTGACGTAGGCGCTTTGCTGCAGCGCGTTGGATCGCGCCGAAAACATCCATGTAGTCCTACCCTTAAGGGCAGTGACAATTGTTTTGGCACATTCTATAAAATTCTTGAGCAATCATAGGATCTAAGGGGGTTATTTACTAAATTCCGAATGCAAAAATCCTTAAAAATTTGTGATTTTTTAATAAAATTGGACTTTTAAAAAATCACAAATTTTTTCGACTTTTTGAGGATGGAAAAGTCCAAATCAGAAAATCAGGCATCTCAGACCTTTCAAGGTTGCATATAAATCAATGGGAGAAGTCCCAATGATTTTTTTATGTGCTCTGGGTTTCATGCAGTACCCTGACGTTTTAGAGTTTTCGGGCAAAAAAGCATGAGAAATCCCCAAAAATCTTGAAAATCTGATTTTTTTCTGCATAGCAAATTTTAGGGAATATGTAATAATAAATAAGCGTAAAAAAAAAAACAGAGCGGAATTGATTGGAGTTTGTAGCAGATAATGTTGAGATAAAATCGGACTTATAAATATAACCCCCTATGTATTAGCTGCGGCGATTCTCAGTATACGCTATGGCAAGGTATTCTCTGACATTTTGTAGCAATGACAAAATGCAGATGATAAAACCTACCAAGTTACATTGCCCTTAACAACACTGAAGCTGGCCATCATGCATACTGGAAAGTTGCTTACAATGACATCTTATTTCATAATGCAAAAAGCAGTTTTTGGGTGTAGATCCACATTAATTTATTTTTTTCTAAAACCACTAATGGGAGCCGTTTGCCTTAGCTTTCTAGTCATCATAACGGGCAGACCATACTTTTCAGGCTGGCCACTCCGTTGCTCCATGAATCCACGTATCCTTTACTCAAAATCCACAAATCCACGTGTCCTTTACTCAAGCAAACATTAAAATATATCGCAGTAAGCTTGAGTACACTGGAGGGAGTGGAAGTTGTCACCACAAGCACCAAACAGATCCCCGGGCTTCCTGGAAGTCACGGTTCATGGGACCCCACCCAGAAGAACACACATGAAGTTATCACTGAGGGATGCTGAACCACAGCGGTATATATAGTGTTAGTGGTTATATATTGTGAGGTTTACTGGTTAACAGCTAGCATTTAAAACTAAAGAAAAATAAAATAACACACCCAATGTATAAAATAAAGGACAATTTCAAATATCAATGCCATAAATAAATACTGTTTACGTCACACTTAAAGGGTAAACTCACAAGTGACACACCCTTACTATTTCTCAGCCCCATACAGGTATGACCAGTCCCTCTGACACACACACACACACACTGACTGTCCCTCACACAAAGAATAACACAACCAGACTGTCTGTCCCAATACCTTCTGGTGTGTGTTGTCTACTGCAGAGCACAGAAATGCAAAAAATATGCAGAAAAAGGTAAAAATAAATACT
This sequence comes from Xenopus laevis, assembly GCF_017654675.1. Lineage (NCBI taxonomy): Eukaryota > Metazoa > Chordata > Amphibia > Anura > Pipidae > Xenopus > Xenopus laevis. Next base: position 172,336,954 of record NC_054372.1, on the reverse strand, counting down.
ATATTAAGACAGATATCTATCATTAATAAGTAAATGTATATGTTTCAATTTACATACAAATTCAACCTACAGACCCTATCTCATATGTAACTCGGGGACTACCTATATATATATATATATATATATATATATTCCATATTCCAGTCTCTTATTCAAATCAATACAGTAGAACACCCATTTTATGTTTTTCAGTCAACCAGGAAAAAATGGGGTAAAATCCAGGAAAATGTAAAATCCGGGAAATGTATTCTGCATAATATATAGGTGGGACCACAAAACAACAATGTATAATGAGGGAAAACTTAAAATCAGGGGATGCAAAATAGGGGTTCTACTGTATATGTTTTCTAGGGTAATTTGGACCCTGGCAACCAGATTGCTGAAATTGCAAACTGGAGAGCTGCTGAATAAAAAGCTAAATAACTCAAAAACCACAGATAATAAAAAATGAAAACCATCTGCAAATAGTCTCAGAACATCCCTCTCTACATCATATTAAAGTTTAATCCCTTTAAAATGGATATACATTTAGTATTTTATAACAAGCTAAAATAGTAACAGAGAAACAAGAGTACCATTCAGAAATCACACCTCATGACAATCACAAAGTACTGAGGAAGGAAAACAGCAAGACACAGCGATATTCTCGAATCTGTCTGGCTTTATCCACTGGTACAGTATGTAATTCACATGACTAGCACCAGGGGTTCCTAACCTGTTTTACTTAAAGCACCCAGATGAATCGGTTTTGCCATCTAAATGTCTATCGTTATCGTAAGACATTTCTATAACAAAGGAGAATCTAGCCCATACTCATTAGCCTAAATGAGGTTCTACAAGTTTTACAGAGAAAAAGGAAATTGGATTGTTTGGATTAAAAGGAGTCTATGCTTCACACACACACACGTGTATATATATATATATATATATATATATATTATATATATATATATATATATATATATATATATATATATATATATATATATATATATATATATATATATATATACACACGTGTGTGTCCCCCTAATATTGCAAATGTATGCATGCAGTGCTTTACAAAGTTTAAATGCTAGGAGTTTCAGTGCATTTGAATGAGTTGCCCCTGTCCCAAAGAGCTTACAGTCTATCAGGAACAGCAGAGAGAAGCAAAAAATGATGACTGTGTAAGGAAGTGACAGAAAATGGCCATTTTAGTTAAATGTATTATATTATCTTTATCACTGCTTTAGCACTTGATACAAAAAGCTGGAGAGGGAATAGTCCATTGAAGCTTCTAGTCTGGGATGCAGGGACTTGAAATGCTTAGCCCAAGATTACAAGGAACCAATGTTTCTGGCCCCTAAAGTATTTTTTGGTGATTATCATGGGCCTCTAACTGAAGTTTATGGTGATTGCACCACTAGGAAAAGTGGGCCCTAAATGCATGTACCTCATGGCACCAGTAAGCCAGGGGTCCCCAACCTTTTTTACTCGTGAGCCATATTAAAATGTAAAAAAAAGAGTTGGAGAGCAACACAAACATGAAAAAGTCCATGGGGATGTGATTGGCTGTTTGGTAGTCCCTATATGGACTGGTAGCCTACAGGAGGCTCTGTTTAGCAACTAAAACTTGCCTCCAAGCCAGGAATTCAAAAATAAGCACCTGCTATGAGACCACTGAGAGCAACATCCAAAGGGTTGATGAGCAACATGTTACTCACGAGTTACTGTTTGGGAAACACTGCACTAAGCTATTGCTGGCCTTTAATTAAAATAGTCAGTCCATTTCAGTTAGAAAATTATATTAATGTGTATTAGTATATGAGTATGACATACAGAATGGCTTGACTATGGCTGCAAATGGGATACGAATGTGGCCGAAAGGTTATCCAGGCCTGTTGGAAACCCTCTGCACTTATACTAGCGAAGTGATTCCTGTGATTAGAAAATGAGTTATGTTATGACTGTAGCCTGGGTGAAGGACTATCATAACTTAGTCATAAGATTACAGACTGTAACTGACTGCTCATCTGGCCTTGTGGTTTCCAAAGTTGACTTTTCTTACAGTGAATGTGTAAGTGTTCAATGTATTTTGACAGGTGCTCAGCTGGATCTTCCATACACAATGATTTCCCTTAGTATGGGTGCGGACCAAAATTATTTTAGAGACATCATGAGGTCATGTTTGGCAATCGCCTCCCCAGTGCACAAAGAATGCCAGCTCAGCACATGTGTTACCAGCCTACCACTTTCTATTTTCCGGCAATATGAGAAAAAGAAAGTGCTCACATACTGGAACCCATAAACTTTACTCTGTGGCCATTATTTTGCTTCATATACTCCTTACTATAATATCTCCCTCCAGACTTCTACTTTCCAGACCTATTCATGTTGTCTCTGTTTTTATTTTGCTTAGACAATTTAAAGCTAACTGTCTTTTATAATAATCTACTCGTGCAAAGCTGTCAATCACTATATCATGATCCCTCTCAATGAAATTAGATTATATTAAATTGCAATTTTCATGCTAGCTCCCCTTCAGTTGGTCTTCTGGGGCCCAGCACAGGAAGAACATTAATGTGTATTATTTGATGTTGCTTCTCAGTGCTCTAGAATGACAGGGTCTCTGTACTGCTGTGTTCACCTGTCTGCTCACAACCCCCTTATATGTGTTTATTACCCTTATTCTTTCATCATTTTTATAGTAGTTGAAGCAGACATAGTCGTTTGGAGTAGTCGTTCAAACTAGCTAAAAAGAAGGGACAAGGGAAGACACAGTGGAATTTACCAGCATTGCTTCTAGCAGAAACCTACCCCTATTGCTTTATAGCTAGTGATACATGTAATTCTGGGTCACAAAACTCCATTCAGATTTATAACATAAGGTCAAAACAAAACCCATGTGATAATGCCACAGTTAACAGTCTATTCTGTTTCAACTACTATGTTTTTATATCAATCATAACACCACAACCTTCCTGCCATGCCTCCTGGTCAACAGTAAATGACACAAAAATTCAGGCTCTGATTTCATGGGATTGTTACCTGTTTGGGCCTGTGTTTAGATTTTTTAATTCTAATCAACAAGATATGGGTAACTCTATTTCAGTGGTCCATTTTTTACACGGAACACTGAGGGGCACATTTATTAAGTGTCGAATTTCGAAGGTAAAAAACTATGAAATTCGACCATCGAATTGCCAAAATTCGATAGGCGAACTTTTCTTTTTGAATTTTTTGGTAGTTTTCTGTCGAAGTAAAATCGTTCGAATCGAACGATTTTCAAAAAAAAAACTTAGACTTTTTAAAACTTAGCCAAATTTTGGCTCTAGGTTCTAGGAGGTCCCCATAGGCTAACATAGCAATTCGGCAGGTTTAAATTGGCGAAGTCAAAGTTTTTTAAAGAGACAGTACTTCAATTTTCGAATGGTCGAATATTCTAAGTATTTTCAATTCGAATCGAAGTCGAATTTGGCCTATTCGATGGTTGAAGTACCCAAAAAATACTTCGAAGTTTTTGAAATTCAAAAATTCACTTCGACCCTTAGTAAGTGTGCCCCTGAATGTTCATAGCAATAAAGAAAGGCTGTGCACAGTTCCTATACATCTAACCAGATAAGTAGGCAGGATCCAGTATTCTCTGCCTTATTAAAAAAATGACTATTGAAAATCAAAAAGCTGTCATTTCTGTCTGTACCAATAGAGAGGGGGGTAATTAAAGAGCCTGTTTTTCCAGTTGCCATTGTTTAGGCAAAGCAACATACAGCCGAGGTTGAGTGCAATTGCAAACTGCAATATATATATACATTACACAGGTGGGCTTAAGGGGTATGGGGCTTGCCTGCTCACTGTAAGCCCAAGGGATGGGCACATTAGTAATAAAGCCCCATGAAAAAGGTTGTGCTTGCAAATACCTCTCTCCCAAAAAGGTGTGTGCAATGGTTTGTAGCCATGGTGCTTTTTAGTGTATGAGGCACAAGGCACAGCACAATGGGACACAAGGGAGCCTTGAGGGCCCAGACAAGCTATATACTATATACGCCTTTCATAAATCATTCTGTCTATCTAACTGAATGCAATGAATCATTTGTGGTGCCTATAGAATGGCCAGCCACCCCCCCCCCCCAGCTTATTGGCCTGCATGGAACATCTGGCTGAATATCAGCCTGATATGTGAAATTAGACCTTTTTATGGGGGGGCTTAATAGGATCCTAGCAGCTATTTTATGTTGCTTTAAATTTTAGTAGCTGGCTGTGTGTCCTCCATTTATTGTGATTTCTATGAATATCAGCCAGATATCTATTGGGCAAGTTTGAAAATAGTTTTTACCTGCTGTAAAACCCAACAGTGGAACTAAGAGGGGGTTGGGTATTTCCTTGCTGGATTTGCACATGAGGGTCATTTACAAACAGTGGGCAAATTTGCTCCTGGGCTGTAACCCATGGCAACCAACAGGTCCGGACTGGGAGTCAAAATAGGCACTGGCATTCCAAGTACACAGAGGCCCAAATAGTCCTCCACCAGCCCACTAAATAGTGACTGTCTATGGAACCTTACAGCAGCCCATCTGGCATTTGCCAGAACCCACAGATTGCCAGTCCGGGCCTGGCAACCAATCAGATGATTGCTTTCAGTGCTCAACCTGCTGCTGGCTGAAAAAAGCTAATCACTGATTGGTTGTTATGGGTTACTGGCCAGGTACGAATTTGCTCCATGTTTTTAAATGTGCCCTAATGTCTTGCAGATAAGCCAGTTGGGTGGGACCGGGGGCAGGTAGTGAGGTGGGGGTCTGGGCAGCACCAGGTATTAGTAATGCACCTGTCAGTGGAGCTACACAAAGGAGCAGATGAGACAGGTTTCCTCCACCTGCAAATATGACTCATCTGCACCATATGACCTTCATTTTAAACCAATGTAACAGGAGCTCCTTCTGCTCCAGGTCAGCAACATTGTGCAGAAAGCACTATACCCCCCCCCCCTCGGCCTGCTCCAACTGGGTGAGGGGTGGCAGCATCGGCTGGACTGCCGAATCAGCTCTGGTGAACTCTTTTAAATACTTTTATTTGTTTTTTTAATCTCGTTCTGTGTTTTTGTTATTCTTCACTCCAAATGACTGTGGGTGGCTGCTTATGTAATGCGGCAGGATAGTCTTGCAACAGAGACCGTACAAGGAGTGAGCCTTCCCCTGCTCCATCTAAGGCAAAGCACAGGGGTTGCGGAAATAAAAGCAGATGAATCAACAATTGTTGCAGACATCTTTGCTGCGCAAGGCTTCAGAGCTTACTTTCATAGGGTACTGTTCCCTTGAGGTATTGTGCTAATGAACTTTGCAAACTCTTTCGTACAATTTATATGGACAACCAAAGTGCCCTATTAATCTATTCAGTGTAAATAATCTGGAGACGGCTGATTTATATGTATACTGCTGTCCTGTCCAGTAACATCAGTTTAGAATTTAGGGATGCACAGAACCCACTATTTGAGATTCAGCTGAATACCGAACCAAATGCTAATTTGCATAGGCAAATTAGGGCCAGGAAAGGCAAAAGTGAAAAAAATTCTTATTTTGTGACGAAAAGTCTCGTAATTTCCCTACCCGCCCCTATTTTACATATTCGGATTCGGTTCGACCAGGCACAAGGATTCGGCCAAATCCGAATCCTGCTGAAAAAGGCCAAATCCAGTGTCCCAGGGACACTGGAGGGAACTTATAAAGCAATAGCCTTATCATCATCACTCGTTTGCCTTTAAGCCTATTCTTAGTTCCCTGTATTATCATCACAGGTCTCAGGAAAATAAATAACTAGTTGTTGTAATAACATGCTGCTTTTTATTTTATGAGAAATAACATAAATGTCCTTCATACACTGAATGAGATGCCTCTTAGCAAGTATTATTATTATAATCTCTTATTTATATGTGAGTGCGTTTTTTGGGTGGAGGGGGCAGTATCGGGTGGCAAAATGCAAAGAACTGCTAGGGGCACATTTACTTAGCTCGAGTGAAGGATTAGAATAAAAAATACTTTGAATTTCAAAGGTTTTTTTTGGCTACTTCGACTACGACTTCGAATCGAACGATTCGAACTAAAAATCGTTCGACCATTCGATAGTCGAAGTACTGTCTCTTTAAAAAAAACTTTGACCCCCTACTTCGCCATCTAAAACCTACCGAGCACCAATGTTAGCCTATGGGGAAGGTCCCCATAGGCTTTCTAGGTAATTTCTGATAGAAGGAAAATCGTTCGATCGATGTATTAAAATCCTTCGTATCGTTTGATTTGCGGTAAATCCTTCGACTTTGATATTCGAAGTCGAAGGATTTAACTTCGATGGTCGAATATCGAGGGTTAATTAACCCTCGATATTCGACCCTTAGTAAATGTGCCCCTAGCTAGTGTTTCAGATGTCTGCTTTCCAGTAGATGTTACCTGCTGATTGGTTGCTAAGGGTTACTAGCTCTAGAGCAAATTTTGTACAGGTACGGGACCTGTTATCCAGAATGCTTGGCACCTGGAGTTTTCCAGATAACATATCTTTCCATAATTTGGACCTTTATACCTTAAGTCTACTAGAAAATCATGTAAACATTACATAAACCCAATAGGCTTGCCTTCAATAAAGATTAGTTATATCTTAGTTTGGAACTTCAACAACAAGGTACTGTTTTATTTTTACAGAGAAAGAGATCTCCATAGTCCTCTACAGTCTCTCTCCATTTATTTCTATAGGATTTTGAAAGGCGTATTTATCAAAGGACGAACTTTCACTTTCACCCATTGATAAATGCTCTTATAAAAATCCCATAGAAACTAATGGAGTGTAGCGGAATTTTTACTCTAGCGGACCGTGGCGATCTCTAACTTCACTTTTTGATAAATATACTCCTATGGGATAGACCTAATTCTGAGTTTTCTGAGTTCCTTTATTATAAACATTTTAAAATTTGCCCCAAAATATTGTATATATCACAACTCAATATTGTCAAAGCAGGTAAATAATACTACAAAGCTATCCAAACTACATTCTGACTGCAGTAATCTTTGAATAGTCATAATTTATTTATATAGAGCCCAGAAGAGCTTACTATCTAAATCAAGCATCTTCTAGCTGGAAGAGTACTGTAACATATCGTCATGGGCCTGACATTTGGGTCAACAGAGCAAGAGGCAGCTTATAGCCCAGAAATGAATATGTATTTCAATGAAATAACCATTTTGCTGGGTTGTTGACAAATTTGTTGAAATATTACAAAGCATCCAGTAACAATGATGTAATCTGATAACTGAACAAATAAAGTGGAACAAAAAGCCACTGCATTATCTGCATCCAACAAAGTCTTGATAGTCTCCAAGTCCAGAAGGGAGGAAGAACAATGGAGAGTGGAGAAAGAGACTCCTATAGGGCCCAGTTATTTGATTGCTCTCATCATACTGTACCATGCTTCCTTCCAAGAAATTGAGGGCATGAAGTCAAGTTCTGCTTCTGCAACAGAAAATAAGTGACAGATCTAAATGAAAATCATTCTATTTTGTATGCAGGGGGCGTAAGTTTAGAGGAAGCAGACCCTACGACTGCAGGGGACCCATGAGGTATAGGGGTACCACGAGGTCCTAATTCATCGATAATTTAAATAAATATTGGTAAAACTGCCTGAAAAATAATCTGCTGTGGTGCCCAGTAATATCTACTTATGCCACTGTTTGTATGATTATATCACTTTCCCCCAATGTGTTATTCCTCATCCCTTGTTTATGCTTCTCAGCCCCTTTATAAATGTTCAGCATTGTAATGTGCTTGTTATATGTGCACCAATGGCAGGGCAAGAACTCCACCCCCATATCTATTTTCAATACATAGATATGTATTTTCAGTAAACAAATGTATGAAAAAACGTCATACCCACACCACCTGCTGCTTGATGTATCTACATTGCAGCTGTCGCAGTAGACTCCCTATCTTCTTTTAAATACAGTACCTGTCCTGTAGTGAGTCGCTAGTTTGTTAGTCATAATTGGTAAATGTACAATAATTCTTGACCTAGGGGTTCCCTTGCTGTTTAGGCAGGTTTCAATGGTTTGTGACAATACTACAAATATTAAAACGAGTTGCATAACTGGTTCTGAACCATGTTTTTTGAGTGGCAAAACTGATTCCTTCAAAGTAGTTTGATCCTCCAGAGAGAATAGGGTATGAAACACTTTCCTTCATACTAACATCTATCTGTTTATCTCATGGCAGAATGAAGAGGCGTAGAATTCTGCATCACTTTTCCACTCTGGTTGTGTGTGCATTTTTCCTGCTTGGAATTTTGAAACTTCTGCAAAGTGACCCAGACCCCGCTTATGTTTTGGATCCGAACCTATTGATTTCACAGTCTGTCCGCAGCCGGAGCTTCATCACAAAGGAGCCTCATGGAGAAATTAACTGCACCGCCATATTTGAGCTGGAGCCAGTTGAAATTGGGAAAAGTTTAGAAATACGGAGAAAGCATATCGTGGACATTAAAGATGAGGACGTTATTGCAATGACAGATGACTGTGAGGCCTATAAGTATCAAAGACAGTTTGACCTGAAACCTCTTTCATCAGAAGAAAAAGACTTCTCCATAGCCTACTCCTTGGTCGTTCATAAGGACGCTATAAGCGTGGAAAGACTTCTCCATACAATCTACAGTCCAGCGAATATTTATTGCATTCACTATGACCAGAAATCAATGCCAGCTTTTAAAAAGGCTATGGCAAATCTGGCCAAATGTCTCCCCAATGTATTTATTGCCTCCAAACTTGAAAATGTGATCTATGCTCACATTACCAGGCTACAAGCAGATCTGAATTGTTTATCAGACTTGCTGAAGTCCCCTGTGCAATGGAAATATGTCATTAACTTGTGTGGACAAGACATGCCATTAAAGTCAAATTACGAGCTAGTGGCCGAATTGAAGAAGCTAAATGGGCACAATATGCTTGAGACATCTAGACCCTCCGACATTAAAAAGAAACGCCATACTTTTCACCATGAGGTGCAGAACGTGGAATTTTATTACAAACAGATGCCCGTCAGAACTTCTGTTACTAAGGAGCCCCCACCGGGCAATCTTGAGATCTTTATTGGAAGTGCCTACTTTGTTTTAAGCCATTCGTTTGTAAGTTATATTTTTGGTAGCCCCTTGGTTAAAGAATTTTTAGCTTGGTCAGAAGACACCTATTCCCCAGATGAACATTTCTGGGCGACCCTGGTACGTATGCCAGGGGTCCCCGGTGAAATCCCAAGGTCTCAGAAGCACATGACAGACCTTGATAGCAAAACTCGACTTGTGAAGTGGTCGTATCTTGAAGGAAGCCTTTACCCCCCATGCACTGGAATGCACGTCCGCAGCGTGTGCATTTATGGCGCCGGCGAACTGCGCTGGCTTATGAATTATGGTCATTGGTTTGCCAATAAATTTGACCCCAAAGTAGATCCTACTCTGATAAAGTGCTTAATTGAAAAACTTGAGGAAAAACAAAGAGATTGGGTAAACATGTCCTAGACAGACATTAACTGAATTTAATTGTGTAGCTGATGTGGACAGTACTTGTTTGTCTTTGCCACCATCTCTGCCTGCTTTCAAAGTGCAATTTCTACCAAAGTCACTTACGTGTACCAGGGTAAAGCTGCATGTGGAAAATTAGCCACAGTTCTGGTCAGAGTTCTCAATGCTAAATGTTCTGATAACCCTACACAAACAAAGTGTAAAGAGCTTTTATTACAGCCAGGGACACACTGAAGGCCAGAACATTGATCACTCAGTAATACACCTCTCACGCTCATTTTCCAGAAGAAGGTTTTGTTAAAAACCATTAAAGAGTGTTTTCTCCTATAGAGAGAGACCCATCAACTTCTGAAGGGCAGAACATTGATCTCTCAGTGATACGCCTCTCGCATTCATTTTCTACATTAAGTTAAATGGTAACTTGTACACTTTAATGAAAGGGGATGTCTGGTTGTCACTCTTGAAACAATGTAGCAGTCAGTCAATTCTCTGTTGATCAGGTGACTTCTTCTGCGTTGTTCGAGGAGCCAGAACCAGCAGCACGGAGAATATATATACAACCGGATGGATACGGCTTTTAATTGAAACTGTGTTTACAAATAACTTCAAAACTATTCATGTATCAAGCTGCTTAGAATTACAAAGATTTATTTAAACTTTATTTTAATTGATCTTAGATTTTTAATTGTATTTTCTTCTCTTTGTTTGAGAGGGTGGAGCATTTCTGTCCAGAATTTTTTACCGAATTTAATGTTTGAACGATCGAATAAAAATCGTTCGATCAAGCGATTAAATCGTTCGATTCGAACGATTTTTAGCGATTTATCGAACGATTTTTATTCGACCAAACAAAACTTAGAAAAGTGCTCTGGAAGGTCCACATAGGCTCACATTGCACTTTGGCGAAGTATGAAGTCATTTGAGAATAGAGCAGGGTATTCATTTGAGATTTAGCTTGACCATTTGCATTTGCTTACATTAATAAGGTGCCTTGTAATTAAAGCTGGCCATACATTTAAAGATCTGCTCCCCAGGGCCAATGATCAGGTCATTTTGCAGGTCTATGGGCCAAATAAATACCAGGTTGATTTTTGGCCAGTTATTGGTTGGGCAGGAATTCCCAAGCACCCAATACTTGGGTCAGTAATCTGTCTAGCTTTATATGACCAGTAAGTACAAAAAAAGTAAATAAATGAATATATACCAGTTGACAAATTTTATCCATATGATGGTGCTGTATAGTCTGGTAGAAAGAAGGTTTCATCATCAGCAAAGGGTTTAATTCCTTATTATAAGGACTGTCAAGTTAATGGAATGGGGTTGAGTGATTTATTGGGTTGGATGCAGGGTTGCTTCCTTTTCTGGGGCTGGAAACTGGGCAGGACGGATGATGTCGGAGCCAGGGCAGGGCAGGACCAGTGACATCAGGGGGCAGGGCTGGTGATATTGGGGGCAGGGCTGCTGACGTGGCGATCAGTGATTGGCTGCCCGACATATCATTATTTTCAATGTCCTGTCTGGATTTCCTACTTTCTGGACAGGAAGGTTTCATCTGGACAACACTTCCAAATACTGGGCTGTCCGGGTGAAATTCAGACAGTTGGCAACCCTAGTTGAATGGGTTCCTTTTAAGGGCTAATATAGTTTTGATTGAAAAATAATAGAAGCGAGTCCTCTGTACATGAATAAATTCCCTTCCAGTAAGCAAGCTCTTGGGTTCCATTAATCGCTAACGTGAGGAATTTGTCATTCAAATGATAGTTTTCTTATTTTGTGCCTGAAAAAAAATTAGGTTACTGGGGTAATTGCACTGGCACAGTTTAGCATCTGTGACTATAAATCAGCCCCTATTTATATGTATTTATATGTATTTTATGTAAATGGAACAGTCCTGTTATGCTGTCTTTATACCAAAGTAACCTTGGGCATTGGTCACAAATCCTTACTTCAACCTTAGGGTTACATGACTATAGCCTCTGAAGCCAAACAACTCATCTACTGGCAATACAGCAGGGATGCAAAAAAAAAAAAATATATATATATATACAGTATATACACACACACACATATATATATATATATATATATATATATATATATATATATATATATATATATATATATATATACAGTCATATTGAGTAGCACAGCCTGTGTTTGTATACAATTTGTGTAGACAGAGACCAATGCTTGGACTATATAGAAGCCTGTTTAATGACAAAGCCAATGTTATTTGCTGGTGCAGTAGGTTAAGATAATGTTGACACTGAAAAAATGAGGATTTTATTGCCTGAACTAATGTCAGTGATAGAATATAGTTACACAAGCCCATACAATATAAACATGCCATATATCCAGTGGCCCAGACCTGTTTTTTTGTTTATTTTTGCAGCTGGCATTTTATTATGTATGTGACTGCTGTTGGCACATCAAACAGGCCCAGACTGGAAATATGTGGGTTCTGGCAAATGCCAGAGGGGCTGCTGTAAGTTCCATGTACACTCACTAGTTATTGGGCTGGTGGGAGCTGAGCCTCTGTGTATCAGAAATGCCAGGGCATATTGTGAATTCCAGCCCTTTCATATTTCCACCAGAAGCCTTTATAAACTCTATACAATGTTGGGGTTTTCTTGATCTAATTGTGGGCCCTGGATATCAGGTTCTCTTGTCCAACCCTAATTGCAGTGTATTTGTGAGCTGCTCCAGGCATTACATACACAGAACTTCCATATTTTTCTATTAATACAAATGACAATCTCTTACCAATTGTTTTGTTGGCTTCTGCACTCTCCCTCTTATTCAGAACCTACATGTTATGCGTGTGTGTCTTTGTTTAGCTTCCTAGACTTTATCTTTACTCTTTGTGCAGTATGAAGTTGCTGCATAACCCATGTCCCATTTAATAACTAGGTGTGCCGATGGAATGAAGGAGAGAGAGGATTAGGCTAAGATTGGGACGAGTTCAAAGGAATTCAGGCTTGTTCAAATGCATAAATAATTCCAGCTTGCTCCAGGCGTTGGGAGCTATAGTTTAGGAGCAGATAGAAGGCTGATGTTTGCACCTGTACCTTTAACAATCGATGTTTATTTCAGGCAGAGGAAGGATGCCATATTTGATAGCAGAAGGGAAGCAGATTGTCATGGAGAGGATGCACCGTGTGCTTGGTTAGTGTGTATCACATTGCTCACATTGTATTTTCCAGGGATATTCTGCTGTGTTTTGTATGACTGTTGTTCTTTGTTGTTCTCTGGCCTTGGCTCTATGGCAGTGCATTGCCTTATGTTGGACTGGGTGATACATTTGCATTATTCATCTTATTCTTAAGGGCTTCAAATTGTTATCCAAACTTGGTATTCTTACACTTTATTTCCGTGACCATTAAGCTTTAATACAGGAACAGCCTTGATATTGTGCCACCCATACAGAATCCCATTTCCAGGCTAATTACTGAGTAACATGTGGAGCTGCTATTATTCCTGCATATCCTACTGACCAATTCATAGTCCTTGGTACTAGTCAAGTGCTTCTATAATAGACTGGATGGACTGGGTCTTTATGTGCCATGCACACTCTCCATACTGGAGAAAAAAACCTTACTGTGTCTGACACAATCACCTCGTCTGTTTTCCTCCTTTTATAAATATGTCCCTTGAGTTACCTCTGTCAGTGTAAGTGTAAAGGTGCCCCTATGCAGGCCAGACTGGTATACCCTACAACTGATGGGCCCTTGGGCTGAGAGAGTACAAGGGGCCACAGTATGGCTGCCTTTCTGTTGTTCCAATCATTCCCTTCCTCAGTTGCACCGTGCATTGGCTAACATCAGAGGATGAAATGTTCAAAAACTACCCAGTCCCCTAACTGACTGATATCCAGTTATCAGCCAGAACCAGCAGCCTCCTCACATGCACAGCTAATCATACAGTCTTATCTACACATGCATTGCCACCAGGGATAATGTCACGTTCAAGCACCCTGGCACTTTGTTTGGGTGATTTTCTTTGGCCAAGACTGGGGCATTGCCAAGGCAGCAGTTGCATAAAGTTACAGGTTTATGGGGTGTGTTTCACATTCAGCACCATAGTGTCACAGCCCTCCCGAGAAAAAAAATATCACTCATCTAGCCTTTAAGTCTAAGGTTAATTATTTATAGGGAAAAAATGCAGCTTTGCAATAGAGTTTCAGCTGATTAAGGCGTGTGTCCCTGCTACCTCTCAGATAGTCTGTTTGCAGACTGGTATATACGTAGAGAAAGATCAATAAGCCAAATCTGAAAATGGATATGTAAATACAACCCGAACATTGCAGTGGTGAGAACACGTTCAGCTGATATGTGTGTGGGGATGGGAGTGGGACCTGCTGACTAGGGAGACACAGATAAGGAAAGGGCAGAGGCTAGAGAAATGCACGCTGAGGGGGTTACACCCTATGGATTTCATTGTAATTTATGCTTGTGATATATATTTATATATGTGTGTGTATATATATATTTATATTAGCAGTTATACTGCTAACTCCATTCCCCCCAACACCTTCTTTCCAGCCTTGAACCACTGACATTCCCTAGTTATGCATTTATAGAGGCTGCCTGAGCTGATGATTCTCTGGTGTTGCCCTTGTTACAGCAGAAAATGACATTCTTAGCCACTGAAATGTTCCGTGGTTTAAAGGACAACTAACCCCTCTCCCTAATGTGAAAAGCCCCTTCCAATACCCTCCATAGTGCCCCCTCCCCGGATAGTGTATTAGGGAAAAATGTGCCCTGAATTGTGCAGAGTAGTAAAGGGGCTTTTCACATTAGGAGGGTTTAGTTCTTCTTTAAAGTGATGCATCATTGTAATTGCATTTGAAAACATGACCTTCTCTGGCTGAATATATTCTCTGCACTCCTGACTCCTGGCATAATCTGACATGGGGCTAGACATATTGTCAGTTTCCCAGCTGCCGCCAGTCATGTGACTTGTGCTCTGATAAACTTTAGTCACTCTTTACTGCTGTACTGCAAGTTGAAGTGATATCATCCCCCTTCCTTCCCCCACAGCAGCCAAACAAAAGAACAATGGGAAGGTAACCAGATAACAGCTCCCTAACACAAGATAACAGCTGCCTGGTAGATCTAAGAACAACAGTCAATAGTAAAAGCCAAGTCCCACTGAGACTGATTCAGTTACATTAAGTAGGAGAAATAACAGCCTGCCAGAAAGTAGTTCCATCCTAAAGTACAGGCACAAGTCACATGACTGGGGCAGCTGGGAAACTGACAATATGTCTAGCCCCATGTCAGATTTCAAAATTGAATATAAAAAAATCTGTTTGCTTTTTTGAGAATTGGATTTCAGTGCAGAATTCTGCTGGAGTAGAACCATTAACTGATGTTTTTGAAAAAAACATGTTTTCCCATGATAGTGTCCCTTTAAATGTATGATTCCATGACACTACGTGGGTTATTTATCAAAGTCTGAATCTATCTCAATATTTTCTGCTACAAACTCTGTTTTTTTTGTGCTTATTTATTATTACATTTTCATGAAAATTTGCTTTGCGGCCATTGACTTATATGCAACATTGACAGGTCTGAGATGCCGGATTTTCAGATTGGAACTTTTCCGTCCTCTGGGTTTAATAAATTCTGAATACATTTGTGATTTTTTAAATGTCAGATTTTATAAAAAAAAATAACCCCTACCTGATATATTTTCTTTTATATGTACAGTAAGTATTGCAGGTATTTGTATGATAAGAATTTAGGAAAAATTCTCTGTATAAAGTCCAGAACAGGGAGGTTCAGTGTTCAGCCCTATAAATGAACTGCAACTATGGACAAGCTGGAAAGCCCTGTTTTATATCAGGAAAGCCAAGTAATGAAAGTATCCAAAAAAAACAAAAAAGTTGCAAGTATATGTGATGGGGGGGGGGAAACAAAACAAGTTAAATGGGAATTACAAATGCAGTGCAGCTAAACTGGGCACTTTATTTCGTGCTTATCGGATATGTTATATTTTATAATATGCTGTGTTTTTTCTTTGGGTTCAAAGTAAAATTTAGGTAAGCAAATGAACATGATATGTATTTGTCAATATTGAAGGATTCATGTTAAATTATATTTTAAGCCAATTAAAAAAAAATCTGATTTCTTCTGAGCTATTCATTGTTTCCCCTGGGGAGGCAGGCATTTGTTGGTTATGGTTTACCGGCCTGTGAAGCCCTTGGCTGATGGAGAGACATGGAACCTTGGCACCTCTTTCTGTTCCCTTGAATGGGAAATAGAATAAGGTGAGATGCTGATAGGAAGGGTTTCCTAACAGATGTCACCATTTCCAAGCTATACCCATCTACCAGCATAGCTACACTATATGGACAAGATATAGCTACACTATATGGACACCTGCTTGTCCAACATCTCTTTTCCAAACCAAGGGGATTAATAAGAGCTTGGTTAGTGGTGTAACTATAGAGGAGCTAAAAAGAATACCTCCACTCCCCAGTTGCTCTCTTACCTGCAGTGGGAAAGCGGGACGCAGTTAGCTGGAAGTTGGATTGTGTTCGGTGGGGAGTGGGCAAGCACGGGATTACAGTGAGCTGAATTCTAGTTACACCACTAAAGGTTGGTTTTCCATGACTATAAGTCATCTTCTGCTCTTCTGGGAAGGCTTTTCATTAGATGCTAGAGCATGGAGCTTCTATTAGTAAGAATGGGCCCTAATGTTAGGGATGAGTTCTGACTCGCTCACTGTTTTGACTGTTTAGTGTAGATGCCATTGGCTTGATCTTCTAAGCAAGTGTGGCATCATCCTAAGGGAGGGACTTTTTTCTTTGCTTACATCTAGACATGGTGGGCAGCATACACTGGATCTATGTTATCAAGCACAACCTATGTTACCTGGGAATGCAGCCAATACCTGGCATTTAGTTTGTCTTTAAAGGATGTAGAACTGCCTATCACTTTGTATTGGGTCACAGTCACACAATCCAGGGATGTCCATACTGATTCCAATCATTATTTCTTGTGTCCGTCCTTATGTAAGTAAAATTGCATCATTACTAAATCGTCCTCTGTAGGCCTCCAAATGGTGTACTGATCAAAGTGAGATGATGGGGAAAAAAAGAAGTGATATATTTTTAATAAAGAGACTTTGGCTATAAAACTAAAATCGCTTTTGTCTTCTGTGCCTGTAAATCATTGGACTTTGATGTCATAATTATGACATCATACTGCATACTACACATCATACAACATTGTTACAACTCCTGCCCAGACATTCTGCCAGGGAGGTAGGAAAATGTGATGAAGAATTTTTTGGCAAAGCTTTGCATCTTTCATTCCATGGGAATCACTGCTGACGGTTGTTTGTCCCTAGAAATGTTCTCAGAGATTTATAACCAGACAACATCAATGTCCACTTTGCAATATCATTTACTTAACTGTAACCCTTAGGGGCCCATTCACTAACTTCGAGTGAAGGATTCGAAGTAAAAAAACTTCGAATTTCGAAGTGTTTTTTGGGCTACTTCGACCATCGAATGGGCTACTTCGACCTTCGACTACAACTTCGAATCGAAGTATTCGAACTAAAAATCGTTCGACTATTCGACCATTCGATAGTCGAAGTACTGTCTCTTTAAGAAAAAACTTCGACCCCCTAGTTCGCCATCTAAAAGCTACCGAACTCAATGTTAGCCTATGGGGAAGGTCCCCATAGGCTTTCCTAAGTTTTTTTGATCGAAGGATATTCCTTCGATCGTTGGATTAAAATCCTTCGAATCGTTCGATTTGAAGGATTTTATCGTTCGATCGAAGTCATAATCCTTCTATCGTTCGATCGAACTATTTGCGCTAAAATCCTTCGACTTCGATATTCGAAGTCGAAGGATTTTAATTCCCAGTCGAATATCGAGGGTTAATTAACCCTCGATATTCGACCCTTGGTGAATCGGCCCCTTAATTATTGGTACGGGGTGCACAATATGCAGAGTGGTCCAGATCTGAAGGTGCCATACAGCAGGGCTGGAACTAGGGGTGGGCAGAAGAGGAACCTGCCTAGGGTGCAATGAAAGGGGGCGCTGGGCAAGGTACCTGTTAAATTGTCTTCTGCCTACTCCTAGTCCGTGTTCACTGCCCTCCCTCGGGCGTTCTCACTCCATCCCTCCCCTCCATCACTCTCTCCCTCAACAATGGTTCCCTCCAGGTTGAGAAAAGAGACAAGGATGAAATTGCAGAAAGTGAGTGACAGAGATCAGTAACTGATGTGCAGGAAAGCAGAGAGTTCCAAAGGCAAAGGCAATACAGCAGGGATCATGGAAGGAATTTTGTACTATATATAGTAAACTTGTTACAGAGCCAAGAAAGGGGAATGCTGAATAGTTACTGCCAAGAGTTTGTTTCGTAGCACTGTATGTAATTATGTGATTAAAGAGTAGCGTTTTTAGTGCCATTTATAAAAAGAGCCTGGGAATAGGAGATAGAATAGTAATATGAACAGAAAAGTGGAGTATCCAAGCCATGTTGTGATTAAGGGTGTTTTTAAGGGTTAATGGGGTATCTGGGTCCCCAGTTTAAAATTATCCATCTCTCTTGTTCCTCTCACTATAGCCACCCATGCAGCTCCCCATTTTTAGTACCGTATTTCCCCTTTTTTAAAGGAGAACTAAACCTTAACTTAAGACGTAGGGTAGAAATGTCGTACATTATGTTTTGGGCTTCAGTACCAGCCCAAGGCAACAACAGCCCTTTAGCAGTAAAGATCTGTGTCTCCAAAGATGCCCCAGTAGCTCCCCATCTTCTTTTCTGCTGATTCACTGCACATGCTCTGTGCTGCTGTCACTTACTGAGCTTAGGGACCCACTCACAATATACAGTACATGTAGAATATAAATGTCACAATATAAGGCTGATTAATAATTAATACAGATAATTACTACATGGCAGCACAGAAACCAGTGCAATTAGCATCAGAATTTAATAATCAGCCCTGTAGCATCAGCTTATATTACAGACAAACCTCATTTTCTGCTGGATAATTAGTGACGACCCCTAAGCTTAGCTTCTCAACAGCTGCTCAGAGCCCACTGAGCATGTGAGTGTCACAGACACTTTCCAAGATGGTGACCCCCTGTGACAAGTTTGAAGTCCTAGAACATTGCTGCTATTGACAAGCTGAAACTTTACTTTCAACTTTTGAGATCTCAATAAATCATGATAAGGATTTAGCACATTTGCTCCAGTGTGTGCCATCTGATTTTTTTTCTATAACACTTTGATTGCTGAGACGTTTTTGCGCAGCAGAGTTCAGATTGAGCACCACAATATATTGCACACAGAATCTTGGACTTTTATATCGGTCCCTGTATGGGGACTAGGGTTGCCACCTGGCTGATATTTTAACGGCCTGGCCGGTAGAAATCATGGTTGATCCCAATGCTATTAATAGGGAAAAAAGATAAAAAATATAGAAAAGGTGGCAACCCTAATGGGGACCTTTAGATCTTCTCAAGGCCAGTCTGAGGAAATGCTGGATTTTGATAGAATGGACATCAGAGAGACCTTATCCTTTCACTACCACCTTACAGACAGTCACAGGGGAAACCATGATGTCTATGTGACTGGAAAGAGCAATCCATCCAAGATCCACTATGAGCTTGTGCAAGACTTGTCCTCTTCTTTTTCCCAGTGAGCCCAGACCATGCAGATCGAATGAAAAAGCAGGAAGATTTGCCTCATGTTACCCACAGTTACATACAATGGATTAGAAATGAAAGGATTACCTTAATTATAGGCTTAAAAAATGACAAGTCAATATAATAAGAGAAAAGGCACTGGTCAAAAAATGTGCAGATTACTTGTGTATGGTGTTGTCAGAAAAATAAATCTGATACACAGAACGAATCAAAATTCTGTGAATCTCACCAAATTCTAAGGAATCTACAGAAGAACCAAGAAACTGCAGTGTTTGTGTTTAACTGATATGTTTGTGCTTGTTACAACGTGAAAATCTGGTTCCATAGCAAAAGGATTATAGAGATAAACAAACACAAAAGCCGGTTCCTGTTGACCATAGAATGCTGAGCCTAAACTCACACGGGGCAGTTTCTCTACTCGTATGTTTTAGCAAAGCTATTTTTTAACCAAAAGGAGGAACCTGAACCGAGACAGTATGGAATCCTTTCAAATAGATCTTTTTAGAAAGGTTACTATATGAGGAGGTAACCAAAAGGCCACTCTATAAGAAATCTGGCAAAACCCATAAAGCACTGTAGGGCTTGTCTATCTGCTTGTAGAAACATTCACAGAACCTGGTGACCAGGGGCAGCTGGGAAATTGACAAAATGTCTAGCCCCATGTCAGATTTCAAAATTGAATATAAAAAAATCTGTTTGCTCTTTTGAGAAATGGATTTCAGTGCAGAATTCTGCTGGAGTAGCACTATTAACTGATGCGTTTTGAAAAAAAACATGTTTTCCGATGACAGGATCCCTTTAACTTCAGCTGGGATTGTAATTCTGCAATAGAGAATATAATCATGTAGAAAGTCAAGACATTGGGCAGGTAGTGGGTAGTGGTTAAAGGCAGGTGTGGGTGGGAGGTGTTAGTATGGAAGTTATGGGTCTCTATTAAAGACAAATTGTATTCTCTTCTTTCAGACCAGTCTCTTCTTTCACATAAAGGTACATTCAGCGTCGGCCCAGGCAACAAGAAGTGCAACAGTTTAACCAGTTTTTATTTTATAAAATGATTTAGGGGAAGGCAAAGAGCGCCATAGGCATTAAAGCAAACAGTACTGGGCTACAGAATTGAGAGAGAACATATTCTACTGAATAGAGCTGCTATTAGTTTTTCATGGTCATTCCTCTTCAAGTGCAGGACACGGGGCTGATCACCTGTTCTCTATTCTGTTCTGCTCTACCAACATGATATACATTGTGAAGTTACAACATTTCCTGCTCTACATCTCATCTTATTTTTGGTGAATATTAAAATTCTTTAAAGGGCATGTAAAGTCTAAAATAGAATAAGGCTAGAAATGCTGTATTTTGTATACTAAATATAAACATGAACTTACTGCACCACAAGCCTAATCAAACAAATAATTTATGCTTTCAAAGTTGGCTACAGGGGGTCACCATCTTGTAACTTTGTTAAACATCTTTGCAAGACTAAGACTGTGCACATGCTCAGTGTGGTCTGGGCTGCTTAGGGATCATCATAAACAAAGCTGCTTGAGTTCTGCATGGCTGGGAAGTAAGGCGGGGGCTCCCCCTGCTGTTCATAAGTATGATTGTTTCTCTGCTCAGCAGTTAGGGACCGTCTGACAATTCCTATCCACAGCAGTAAATGAAGGGAGAATTTCACTGCATACAGTCAGGTTTCTTATAAAAACGGTACACATTTTTTAATTAAAGTATATTGGAGATAGGTTTCTTTTTCATTAAAGAAAGTAAAAATGGGATTTTATTGTTTTGCATTTACATGCCCTTTAAGCTAACTTTTAGTATGTTATAGAATGCCTTATTCATGTCAACTTTTCAATTGTTATTTATTTTAATAGTTTTTAAATGAATTGCTTTCTTCTTCTGACTCTTTTCAGCTTTCAGATGGGGGTCACTGGCCCATCTAAAAAGAAAATGCTCTGTAAGCTACTAATGTATTAGCCACTTTTTATTGCTCATTTTTCTATTCAGGCCACTCCTATTCATATCCCAATGTCTTATTAAAATCATTGTATGGTTAATAGGGTAATTTGGACCCTAAAAACCAGACTTCTGAAATTGCAAACTCGAGATCCCTTATCCGGAAACCCATTATACCGAAAGCTCCAAATTATGGGAAGGCCATCTCCCATATTCTCCATTTTAATCAAATAACTCAAATTTCCTTTTTTTCTCTGTAATAATAAAACAGTAGCTTGTACTTGACCCCAACTAAGATAGAATTAATCCTCATTGAAGGCAAAACAGTCCTATTGGGTTTAATTAATGTTTTAGCAGATTTATCAATTTATGGAAAAACCACTTATCTGGAAACCCGCAGGTCCCAAACATTCTGGAAAACAGGCCACATATCTGTACTGATCGACTCCCCCAGTGGGTGATCTGATTTGACAGTTTATATATATTTATATTGATTGGAAATTAAATATAAGTCTCTAAACAGCTTTGCTGGGGCTTTTTAAACTTTGAGTATTATTTTACTGGCCATAAATTCTTTAATCAATAATGATATGTATTGTGGATATGAAATAAATAATGAAGCCACTCTAATGGGAACACAGGTAGAAAAGGGGGGGAGATACTTTTCTCTGACAGATCATTTATCTCAATAGAATTTCTGAATGTGACTAATTTATAAACACAGGAACTCAAGTGCTTTAGTGCAGCTATTCATTTTGATCAGTCTACACATTAGAAAATCTCAATTTGGTTGTGGCTTCCTTGTCCAGTTATGGGATCTGTTAGTCAGAATGCTGGGGTTTGTCTGGCGCTTTTCCCAGATAACGGATCTTTCCATAATTTGAGTTGTTCACCTTCAAACACTTTTCAGTTCATTTGGTTTCAGATTGTTCACCAGAAATAAAGATTTTTTCCAATTACTTTCTATTTTCCATTTGTGATCATTTTCCTAATATTGAAGTGTAAAGTTTCATTTTTCACCTTATAAAGCAGGTCTGGGAGGGGGGGGGTCGCTGACCCTTTAACTGTTCTAAATTGATACATTTAGGGGCAGATTTACATATGGTCGAATATCAAGGGTTAATTAACCCTCGATATTCGACTGCCGAATGTAAATCCTTCGACTTCGAATATTGAAGTCGAAGGATTTACCGCAATTAGTTTGATCTACTGATCGACCGAAAAATCGTTTAATTAATAACAATTAATAATGGTTTTAATCCATCGATCCATCTTCGACCAAAAAATTGTTAGAAAGCCTATGGGGACCTTAGGTTTTAGATGGTGAAGTAGGGGGTCGAAGTTTTTTTTAAAGAGACAGTACTTCAACTATCGAATGGTCGAATATTCAAACGATTTTTAGTTCGAATCGTTCAATTCAAAATCGTAGTCGAAGGTTGAAGTAGCCAATTCGATGGTCGAAGTAGCCAAAAAAACATTCGAAATTTGAAGTTTTTTTTATTCTATTCCTTCACTCGAGCAAAGTAAATGTGCCCCTTAGTGAATACATTTCTTATCTTTGTCCCTGCTGAGCTGAATCCCTGAGTTTCATTAAAGGCAACTGTTAGAATTGATACAATAGTTGCTAATATTCTACAGCTACTGCTGAGAAATGGATCAACTAATTGTATCAACTATGGGGCAGATTTACTATGGGTCCAAGTGAATTCGAGGGAATTTTCAAAGTAAAAAAATTTGAAATTCAAAGTAATTTTTGGATACTTCGACCATCGAATAGGTTCCTATGACTTCGAATTTACTTCGAATTCGCTTCGAAGTAAAAATAGTTTGAATATTCGACCATTCGATAGATCAAAGTACTGTCTCTTTAAAAAAAACTTCGACTTCAATACTTCGCCAAATTAAACCTGCCAAAGTGCTATGTTAGCCTATGGGGACCTTCTACAACCATTTTCTAAGTCTTTACACATCTAAGTAAAATCGTTCGATTGTACGCTAAAATCGCTTGAAAGGTTCGATTCGAACGATTTAATCGTTCGATCAAACGATTTTACTTCGATTGTTCGATGGCCAAATTCGAAGAAAAATACTTCGACATCGATATTCGAATTCGAAGTATTTTAATTTGATGGTCGAATTTCGAAGTATTTTACACTTCGAAATTCGACACTTGATAAATATACCCCTAAATGTAGCAAATTGTAACAATTCAGATGCTCCTGGATCACTGAGCTGTCAGACTGAAATGCCAGAGACAGGAACATTAAACTTAAATTTTGGGAAAACGGTAAAAAATAAAAGATGGAAAGTAATTGGGAAAAGTCTTTGTTTATGGTGAATAATCTGAAAACAACTGAAATGAAAAAGTGTTTGTCCACTAAAAATCATTTAAACATGAATTAAACCAAATAGGATTGTTTTACCACCAACAAGGATTAAATTGCCAGTAAGTACAAGGTGCTGTTTTATAAGTACAAAGAAAAAATCATTTTTAAAATGTGAATTATTTGCTTAAATCAGAGTCCATGGAAGATAACCTTTCCGTAAGTTGGAGCTTTCTGGATATCAGATTGCCGAATAATGGCTCCTATACCTGTGGCAAGACTAAGAGCGGCTTCCTGGATATTTACCAATTGTTAGCCATTTTAACAGGGCACAAGGCCGGCAGCATTTCGTATGGAAAGAAATTAAACTTTCTACTTTAAAGGGATGGGTTACCATTAAGTGAACAATTAGGGGCAGATTTACTAAAGGGCGCATTGTCGCCAGCAACCGCTTCACACCATCGCACCACTTCACCAGGCGCAAATTCGCTACGGCTACACTAATTCACTAATATACAACGTTGAGCCCTGGGCGCCGAACACTGGCGACTTTTTACTAGTGTAACTTCAGCAGTCGAGCATTTCATAGAGATGATGAGCTAGCGCTCGTTTGTGCCTAGCGAAAATTCGCTAGTGATCTTGCGCTTAGGTCAATTTGCATACGGCGAGTAATTTAAAGTTGTAGGGAGATCTTTATTATAAATGTTGGCGCAAATGCTTGAAGTTACCCCTTGTTATTACAAATGTCCTAAAGACAAGAGAGTTAATACAATGCCCTACACATGAGCCCACTGTAAAATGAATGATCCATATGAAATGTCTGGAGAAAACCAGTTACCCAAAAAAAGTTTATGTCAGGACTTTTGCAGGCAATTCCGCTTCAGAAAAGGAAAAGTCGCCAGCGTTTTTGGAACTTTAATGCATTTTCGGCAGACAGGATATGATGTAAGTGATTGAGGAAGATGTAGCTTCATTTTAGCACTTTGCCTGGTCTGAGGTGGCGAAGTCAACTCTGTCGAATGAGGTAATGTTCAGTAAAATCCGCACTTTAGTAAATTTGCGCAGTAGCGCCCATTTGGCGGAGCTACTATACGCCTGGCGATAGGGTCCAAAACTGCGCTAGCACCAGTCTGGTTCACTAGCGAATTGGCGATTGCACCTGTTAGTGAATTGCCTATGTCCCTGCGGGTGTCAACATTAGCGAATTGTCACTAGTGTTAGCCACTTCGCTCTTTAGTAAATCTGCCCTCAAATGTGTTAAAGAATATGCAATTAAAAGCAACTTTTCAATCAGCCTTATTTTTTTCGTTTTTTTTATGGCTTTTGAATTATTTGCCTTCTTCTTCTTCTGACTCTTTCCAGCCCTCAAATGGGGGTCACTGACCCCATCTCATGTTATCATTCTATTCAGGACTCTCCTATTCATCTTCCAGTCTCTATTCAAAGCAATGCATGGTTGCTAGGGTAATGTGGACCCTAGCAACAAGATTGCTGAAATTGCAAACTGGAGAGCTGCTGAATAAAACGCTAAATAATGCAAAAACCACAAATAAAAATTAAAAACCAATTGCAAATTGTCTCAGAATATCACTCTCTGCATCATATTAAACGTTAACTTAAAGGTAAACATCCCCTTTAAAGGTTTCTTTATCCCAATAAGTAGATTGCAAATTACAGTATATTTTATACTTTATTTCAGGTAGAGAGGATAACGAAGACTGAGAATATAACTATAAAGCAGAAGAACCATGGCAATATATACATTTGGTTAGTATTTTAAACCTCTTTATTTCACTAACAATAACATTCAAAGAGGACAAATAGCAATTTCTGGGAACATCAGGATAAAATCTTTATGTAAAATCCAGGAAAACATTATGTAAAATCAGGGAAATGCACCCATTTAAATGGTAAATCGGTGGGACCACTGAAAACAAATGTAAAATGTGGGAAAACTTGAAATCGTATTCCTATTAAAAGAGTAGGGCAGCTTATTCTTGTTGGCCATTAATAAGAGCATATTAATAAAACTTTGCGAAAATATTTAACAGCCCCTCAAGAAATGGTGTAAAAGGCGCTGTAGAGCTAATTGCTTACTTTTCTATAGGGATACACCAAATCCAGGATTCAGCATTTTTCAGCAAAATCTTTGCAAATCTGCAAATCTTTTGCGAAGAATTCAGGGGTTCGGCCGAATCCAAAATAGTGAATTCGGTGCATCCCTACTTATAAGGGCTGGGACACACTGGGCGATTTGGGGAGATTTAGTCGCCTGGCGACTAATCGCCGCGACTTTCCACGACCAATCTTCCCCGAATGCCTCCCCTCGCTCTGCGCCTGGCTAAAATGAAAAATCGCCTGCGCTAATCACACGCGGCGATTCGTTTTCCGAAGTCGCCCGAAGTTTCCTCGTGAGGCATCCAGCCTTGGTAAATAAGTGGCATGATGTGGCTGGAATGTGAGTGTCTGAGCATGAGTCACTGGGGGAAATTTACTAAAGGGCGAAGTGGCTAACGCATTGACGCCAGCTACCGTTTCGGTAAACGGTAGCTGGCGTCAATTCGCTGGTGTAAATTTGCCAAACTTCGCACTCTAACTTCGCACTCTAACGCCAGATTCACTACGTTTTTGATTTTACTGACTGTTACCTCTATCGCCAGACTTGCCTTCACCACCTCAGACCAGGCGAAGTGCAATAGAGTAGATAGATAGTAGTTTGAAAGTTTTTCTAAGGTCCAAAAAACGCTGGCTTTTTTTCCTATTTAAAGGGTAATAGACTGAAAAAGATGGTAAATTTCACCAAGGAGATAGATTCTGGCGCAACTTCGCACTCTAACGCCAGGCGAATTTACGGTCTGGCGAAAGAGCGTTACTAGGCAAATTCACTAAGTTTTTGATTTTACTGACCCTTACCTCTATCGCCAGACTTGCCTTTGCCACTTCAGACCAGGCGAAGTGCAATAGAGTAGATAGGACTTCCTCAAAAAAAGGTTTAACATTTTTCTAAGTCCCAAAAAAACACTGTCATTTTTTCCTATTTAAAGGGTGATAGACTGAAAAAGATCGTAAATTTTTTTTTCCGGTATCCTCCTTCCCCCCTACATTTGCTAATATAATGCACCTAAACTATACAGTGCGCATATGTGTAGGGCATTATAACAACTTTATATAATTTTATTAAGGTTCCCTGGCCTTGTGTAGTGTAATGTATTTGCTGCAGTATATACGGCCATTGTATTTTAACTGCACACTGTATGCTAATTAGCCAACGCTGGCGTAACTTCAAACTGCTGAGCGTAATTTCGCTGGCGTTCGGTACCCTGTGCGCAACTTCAGATCTTCGTGAATTAGCATTGTCCAGGCGAATTTACGGCTGGCGAAGTGTTGCAATGTGCGCAAAGCCATTGCTGGTGAATTTTCGACTGTTAGTGAATTTGCCCCACTGTCTTTGCTACAGGAATGAGGGAGCAGGTTTTACTCATTACATTAGTTAGAAGCTGTTGCACATGTTATGACACAATAGATATTTTATTACTTCAGCTTACTGGTTTGAACAGAACAGGAAACCAACACAGTAGGGATACATCTATATAAACACACCCTCCAGGCATGTCATAGAATAATGTGAACATTGTATTCACTGTTCATTTATTTTGATGCCATTATTTAAGCGCCGGGCATTTTATAAACACTGGGCAAATTTGCACCTGGGCAGAGATCCAGAACAACCAGTTGTATGTTTGTCTGTGTTGTTCTAACTGATTGGTTGCTATGGTTACTGCCCATGTGCAAATTTGCCCAGTGTTTATAAATGAGCCCAACAGTCATAGCAATATTTCCTTGTAACACACAAGAGCTGCGAATAAACCACAATAAACATCCCTATAAATGGTGCTTAGTGATGCCATTTTTGTCGCATGACATTGAAACATGAATTATTAAGACAAACGTACTTTCCTCTTGTAAAATATTAGGTTATTGGAAATCAGTTTCAGCTTATACAGTCCAAGAACTCAATTTGAATTTGGATTTGCTTTTATATTAAAATGTGTGGCACAAATGGAAATAAGGGGAAGGGGGCATATGTGCAAGGGCTATCCTGCATGGCTGTGCCTAGGGCAACCCTGTCTATACATCTAACTCCCCCTTGTGTAATGGACTCCTCATTCTCTGTAAGCTTGAGACAAAGTTACCAATAAAGCTGGCCATAGATGTACAGATTTTCAACAGATCCAATCCACATCGTGAGACCAAGATCTTCTGAGAACCATCGTACGAACGTTCGAACTGTCCATCAACTAAAACGACCAATTTACCAGGAAAACAAAGGGGAGCTGCCTGCTTGGCCCTGCAAACATCCATAGATTGTACTGGGACCGACAAAGATTTTTTAACCTGGCCGATCAATTTCCTGGCAGATGTCGGACGAAAAATCGTAAGATGTTCGATCGTTTGAATCCCACTAACCGCACGATAATTTGACGAATCGGTCGGGCTGCGCTGAAATCGGTCGTTTCGCAAAGAAGAATCGTCGCGTCTATGGGGGCCTTAAGGGAAAGAAAGTTGCTTATTTAAACAGAGAATTTGGGGCCAGAATTAACTTAACCAGAAAAACACAAGGTTTATTTCATAAAACCTTAATAGAAATCTGTGGGAGAAGAGAAGTATTTGTAATTGTGTGTAGTCTGGCCCATTATCTCTTGATTATCTTTCTAAAGCTGGTCATAGATGTTGAGATTTTTAAAAGATCAGATCCTCATCGCGAGAGCACGATTTTCTTGGAACAATCGTACGAATTGACCAACAACTAAAAAGACCAATTTGCCAGGAAAACAAAGGGGAGCTGCCTGCTTGGCCCTGCAAACATAGATAGATTGCACTGGGACCGACAAAGATTTTTTGACCTGGCCGATCAATTTCCTGACAGATGTCAGACGAAAAATCGTAAGATGTACGATCGTTCGAATACCTCTAACCGCACGATAATTTCGAAGGATTGGTCAGACTTTCCTAAAATCGCGTCTATGGGGAGCTTTGGATTGTAAGATTTACAGGGCAGGGGCTTTCTTATGTGTCTCTGGCCACATGGCACTTAGATGCACATTTACTTATCTCAAGTGAAGGAATAGAATAAAAAAAACTTCGAATTTCGAATGATTTTTTGGGCTACTTCGACCATTGAATTGGCTACTTCGACCTTCGACTTCGACTTTGAATCGAACGATTCGAACTAAAAATTGTTTGATTATTCGACCATTCGATAGTCAAAGTACTGTCTCTTTAAAAAAAACTTCGACCCCCTACTTCACCAAGTACAACCTACCGAACCTCAATGTCCCCATAGACTTTCTAACAAATTTTTGGTAGAAGGAAAATCGTTCGATCGATGGATTAAAATCGAACAAATTGCGGTAAATCCTTCTACTTCTATATTCGAAGTCGAAGGATTTAACTTCGCCAGTCGAATATCGAGGGTTAATTAACCCTCGATATTCTACCCTAAGTAAATGTGCCCCTTAATGTCTACATATTTAAACTTGTTCATTACAACGTTTGGTCTCCCTGTGCAGACTTTTCTATACAGGTATGGGATCTATTATCCAGAATGCTGGGGACCTGGGGTTTTCCAGATAAAGGATCTTTCCCTAATTTGAATCTCCTTACATTATAGTCTACTCAAAATTAGTTTATACATCAAATGACCCCGTGAGGATTTTTTTCCTCTAGCAACGATAAATAATATCTTAATTGGGATCAAGTACAAGGTTATGTTTTATTACAACAGAGTATAAGAAAATCAATTTTAAAAATGTGACTTATTTGATTATAATGGAGTCTGTGGGAGAATGACTTCCAGTAATTTGGAGCTTTCTGGATAACACATTTCTGGATAACGGATCCTGTACCTGTAATGTAAAACGTACAGCTTTGCATATCCTATTAGCCCTCTATAAATAAGGTTATACATACATCTCCCTAGAAACTAATCCTGCTTATTTCAGGATGAATAAGACTGAAGGTAGTAAAGATAAAAATCAAACCATCATTTTTTAGTCTTAAAAATAGAGAACATATGGATTTTTTCACCTTTTTATATATTATCAGTAGGTGTCTTTTCTCACACCAAAATGGATGTTTTTAACACCATGGAAAAGCAATGGGAAAAGTTAATGGACGTTTTTTCTCTAGACAAAAAAAAAGCATATAAGGTTAATGGGCGTTTTTTCTGTAGACAAAACAGCATTGGAGTCAATGGGTGATTTTTTTTACCATGTTCTTTGTTGGTGAAAATTTTTACGTAGAGCTCCCTCTGTAAAGATTTAGGGGCACATTTACAAAGCTCGAGTGAAGGATTCGAATTAAAAAAACTTCGGATTTCGAAGTTTTTTTTGGCTACTTCGACCATCGAATGGGCTACTTCGACCTTCGACTACGACTTCGAATCGAACGATTTGAACTAAAAATCGTTCGACTATTCGACCATTCGATAATCGAAGTACTGTCTCTTTAAGAAAAACTTCGACCCCCTAGTTCGGCAGCTAAAAGCTACCGAACTCAATGTTAGCCTATGGGGAAGGTCCCCATAGGCTTGCCTGTGTTTTTTTGATCGAAGGATATTCCTTCGATCGTTGGATTAAAATCCTTCGAATCTTCGATCGATCGAACGAATAATCCTTCGATCGTAGGATTAGCGCTAAATCGTTCGACTTCGATATTCGAAGTCGAACGATTTTAGTTCATAGTCGAATATCGAGGGTTAATTAACCCTCGATATTCGACCCTTAGTAAATCTGCCCCTTACTGTATTTTCGCTATATTATGCTTTTAAAAGATTAAATGAAATCTGCTGTTCCCCTAAATCATAAAGAAAATGCCTGGAAATGGGATTTGCGTGTAATCTGATCCCGTGGATAAGATCAATAGTAAAATTATAAACAAGAGCTTTCAAGCCTTTTCTCGTTATGTCGAAAAGATGTTCAAACTGTGAATATGAGCATTGCCAAACATAAGTGCTGAGGGATGAGATCAGTTGCACTATATAGCAATTCTAATGGGAAACGATAAAAGCTGCAAGGCTGGAAGTTGGAGCCTTTACCACCATAAGTGCTAGAATATTTATGGTTTTCTGGATTTCAGAATATCTGCACAAAGTCATTTCACTTTCTGCCAGAGTTTGATTGCAATACACAGCAGAAAAGAAATGCATTATCAGTAACCCACGGGCCAATTAAAATATAATGAATTATCGCTCTAGGTGTAGATCTGAATGTCCGGCCAGCTCCAAGCTATTTAATGTTAGGACAGAAAATCAAATATTTGAAATGAGACAGAAATGCATAGGATGTAATAGAACACTAACATATTACAGGCTGCAAGCAGGTTACTGCCATGAAATAAATATTTGAAGAATAATGAATAAATCAAGGTAATATGTAATAAGTAGTTAATGTCACCTTTTGCCCCTTCATTCCTAACATTTGCTGCTTCTTTCTTGGAAGTTCTCTCCATTTTTCTCTACCAGTAGGTACAAATGAATACACGTATTTATTTTTTTAAAGCGGAATACAATCCAATTAATCCTAAAATTTTAGGTCCTTTTCAATTGTTTTTCATACATGGAATCCTGTTTTCCAGAAAGTTACTGGGAGGCCATCTCCCACAGACTCCATTTTAATCACACAATTCAAACTTTCAAACAGTATTTTCTTTTTCGCTGTAATAATAAAACAGTACCTTGTACAGCTGTACTTGATATCAACTAAGGCAGAATGAATCTTTATTTGAGGCAAACAATCCTGTAAGGAGATAGAATAAAGTCTAATTGGCAGATATGAGGACGTGTCTGGTTTTTAGGAGGGTGACGTGTAAAGGTAAAGGCAAACGCTAAGATTCAGGGAGATTTAGTCAACCGTCAACAAATCGCATCTTCTTCGGGCGAATAATCTCCCCGAAAAGCCTTCCCACAAATTGCCAGCAGGATGGCACTCAGAGCGCTTGTTTTCTGAAGTCGTTCAAAGTTGCCTCACAAGGAAACTTCGGGCGTTTTCGGAAAACAAAAACTCTGAGTGCCATCCAGTCGGCGATTTAGATTCTAGCCGGTGGGAAGGCTTTTCGGGAGATTAGTTGCCGAGCGACTAAATCTCCCCGAATCTTAGTGTGTTCCCTTACCCTAAAGGGGTAAAAAAAATAAAGAATTAATTTTTATAATGTACAGCAGCAGGAGCAGAACGAAGTGGCCAAACCCTTGAGAAGGTTGGTGCTGTGAGGGCTAGCTATTGGATAGAAGTGGCCAGTGAGTTCACTTAGTAGTGAAAGAAAGAGAGGGCTAGTGAGCACGGACAGTCTGTTGTCCCAACAAGGAGTAATAGTGTGGGTTAGAGACTTGAGGTGATTGTACACCAGAGAGGGAAGTGAGTGTTTAGGAGTAGGTGAGTGAAGGGCCTATGTGAGAAGCTTGAGCCGTGTGAGGACACAGCAGAGATTGGGGGGATAGTCCCTTAGGCGAGGAAGCCCCTGACAGCTAATGACACTCCTGCCAGTACATCCCATAGGTGTTGGTGAGGAATTACATTTGGGAGACTGTAAGTACCCAGTGTAAATATGAGTGGGTTTGCTGGTATTACTCAGTGTGTGTCTTGTCACATGTATGTGGTGTTGGAGCAGCAGTTCCATGCAGTATTTACATGTGAGAGATGTCGGTGGGTTTTCATCTTGGAATCTGAGCTGCAGACTCTAAGGGGTGAACTTGCAGCACTGAGAGCATCGGCAAACGAGGGGGAGGAAAGGAGGCTCGCAGAGCAACCACTGGCAGGGGCTAGTGGAGTGGGGGGAGGAGAAGGGGCAGTGGAGGCTAATGAGGGAGGAAGGTTTGTGACAGTCAAGAGGGGAAGTAGGGGACAGAAGAGTAGGGGGGCTGGTCCACAGTTTGTCCAAAACAGCAAATTCGCCGTTTTGGCTGAAGATGCTGGGGAGGAAAACTCCGAACTGGCGTGTATGGAGCAGGCTGACTCTCGGAGCACCCCGGGAGGCAGTGGCTCTAATACGGGTGGTGGGGGGAGTGCAAGGAAGGAAAGGCAGGTTCTAGTTATAGGGGATTCAATTATTAGAAAGGTGGATAGGGTAATCTGTCGCAAGGCCCCTACATGCCGAACAGTCTGCTGCTTGCCTGGTGCTAGGGTTCGGCATGTGGTGGAACGAGTTGACAGTTTATTGGGAGGGGCTGGGGAAGACCCAGCGGTCTTGGTACACATAGGTACCAATGACACAGTTAGAGGAGGTGGTGAAGTCCTCAAAAATGATTTTAAAAAACTAGGTTCAAAGTTGAGGGCGAGGACTTCCAAGGTAATTTTCTCAGAGATATTACCTGAGCCACGAGCAACGCTAAGGAGACAGCGGGAGCGTAGGGAGATTAATGTGTGGCTAAAAGATTGGTGTAGGGAGGAGGGTTTTGGGTTTTTGGAGAACTGGGCTGATTTTTCAGTCGGCTACAGGCTCTTTGCTAGGGATGGGCTGCACCTCAATGATGATGGGGCAGCTGTTTTGGGA
The DNA here is from genome assembly GCF_017654675.1 of Xenopus laevis. Classification (NCBI taxonomy): domain Eukaryota; kingdom Metazoa; phylum Chordata; class Amphibia; order Anura; family Pipidae; genus Xenopus; species Xenopus laevis. The sequence goes on along the minus strand of NC_054372.1, from coordinate 172,303,941 downwards.
GAGAAGATGGCTAGAGGGTTGGAGGAGATTTTAAACTAGGTGTGGGGGGGGAGGGTTCAGTAAAAGATTCAGTGGTAGACAGGTTAGATGAGATAGTGGGCAAAGAAAGGGAAAATGGGGGAGGAGATTTGGCTAGGGATACTGTTAAGGATAGGGAGGACCACATGTCATATGTTCAATATGGTGCCAGTATTAAATGTATGTTTACAAATGCAAGAAGTCTGACTGGTAAAATGGGAGAGCTGGAGCTGCTGGTGATGGAAGGAAAATATGATGTGATTGGTGTGGCCGAAACATGGCTGAATGAGTCGCATGACTGGGCAGTAAATATCAGTGGCTATACTTTGTTTCGGAGGGACAGAGGCAATAGAAAAGGAGGAGGGGTATGTCTGTATGTTAGGCAGGATTTAAAAGCTCATATAAAGGAGGAGGTTGTGTTAGAAAATGAGGGGCCAGAAGTCGTATGGGTGGAGTTCTTCACCAATTGTAAAGAATCCAGCAAATTAATTGTAGGAGTATGCTATAGACCCCCTAATGTAAGTGAGGAGGAAGAGACAAAGCTCCTAATGCAAATAGAAAAGGCTGCTAGTTTAGGTAAAGTAATGATAATGGGGGATTTTAATTGCCCAGATATTGACTGGAGCAACGGTACTGCTAGATCAGTTAATGGGAACAAGTTTATAAACTTATTGCACGACAATTTTTTAGCACAGGTTGTTGAGGAGCCTACCAGAAAAAATGCTATTCTTGATTTAGTGATCTCAAATGACCCAGAACTTATAGCAAATGTGCAAGTCATTGAACCCCTGGGTAATAGTGACCATAATGTTATATCCTTTAATGTCTGGTGCAAAAAACAAAAATATACTGGGGCAACAAAAACCATGAATTTTGCCAAAGCTAATTTTAGTGCCGTGAGGGCTGCCCTACAGAGCATTGATTGGGGCATTAGGTTTTCAGCTAAAAACACAGAACAGAAATGGTTGTCCTTTAAAATGATATTAAATCATTACTGTTCTCAATTTATTCCCTTAAGGACTAAACGTAGAAGCTCTAAGAATCATCCTGTGTGGCTTAATACAGAGGTAAAGATGTTAATGGGAAAGAAGAGAAAGGCATTTAAAAACTACAAATCTGTAGGGACAGAAGCTGCATTTAATGAATATAAACACTGTAATAAATGTTGTAAATCAGCAATCCGGAAGGCTAAGAAAAGAAATGAAGAGTTAATTGCGGTGGAGGTGAAAACTAACCCTAAAAAGTTTTTTAAATATATTAATAGTAAAAAGATGCAGGTTGAGAGTGTTGCTCCATTAAATAATGGTACCAGTATGGTTGTAGCAGATACAGATAAGGCAAATGTGTTAAATCAGTTCTTTTCTTCAGTGTATACAATAGAGGAGTCTGGGTTCACAGGCTCACTTAATAACTGCACGAATGGTTCAGCTCAATCTAGTCAGTGGCTGACTCAGGTTATGATTCAAAAAGCTTTAATACAAATTAATGTAAACAAGGCTCCAGGGCCTGATGGCATACACCCCCGGGTTCTAAGAGAGCTTAGTTCAGTTTTAGACCAGCCCTTATTTCTGATTTTCTCAGATTCACTGTCATCTGGTATGGTGCCTATGGATTGGAGAAAAGCTGATGTTATTCCAATATTTAAAAAGGGATTACGATCTCAGCCTGGCAATTATAGGCCAGTAAGCTTGACATCTGTGGTGGGCAAATTATTTGAAGGCTTGTTAAGGGATCACATTCAAAATTTTGTCCTAATGAATGGCATTATGAGCAACAATCAGCATGGCTTTATGAAGGATAGGTCATGTCAGACGAATTTGATTGCATTTTATGATGTGGTAAGTAAGATTCTGGATAGTGGGGGGGCAGTAGATGTGATCTATTTGGATTTTGCCAAAGCATTTGATACTGTGCCCCACAAACGACTGCTTTCTAAACTAAGGTCTGTTGGGCTTAATGAAGTCGTTTGCACATGGATAGGAAACTGGCTACAGGATCGGGTACAGAGGGTGGTTGTTAATGGGACATTCTCTACTTGGAGTAAGGTTCTTAGTGGGGTCCCCCAGGGCTCAGTATTGGGTCCACTTTTATTTAACTTGTTCATTAATGACTTAGGGGAGGGTGTTGTAAGTAATGTATCAGTGTTTGCAGATGACACAAAATTATCCAGCCCAATTCATTCCATCCAGGATGTGGCATCCTTGCAACAGGATCTTGACAAACTGGCAATCTGGGCAGCTAAGTGGCAAATGAGATTCAATGTTGATAAATGTAAAGTCATGCACCTGGGATGTAAAAATATCCAAGCCACTTATACCCTTAATGGGACTGCACTAGGCAAATCCATTATGGAAAAGGACCTTGGAGTCCTTGTAGATGATAAACTTGGCTGTAGCAAGCAATGCCAGTCAGCAGCATCAAGGGCAAATAAGGTCTTGAGCTGTATTAAAAGGGGCATAGAGTCACGGGAGGAGGGGGTCATTCTTCCACTGTATAGAGCACTTGTAAGGCCCCATCTAGAATATGCCGTACAGTTTTGGTCTCCATCACTCAAACAGGACATTATTGTATTAGAGAGGGTACAGAGAAGGGCAACTAAGCTGTTAAAAGGTATTGAAAATCTTAGCTATGAGGAAAGACTGGCCAAATTGGGGATGTTCACGCTGGAGAAGAGGCGCTTAAGGGGTGATATGATGACTATGTATAAATATATAAGGGGATCATATAACAATCTCTCTAATGATTTATTTACCAGTAGGTCTTTCCAGCTGACACGAGGTCACCCATTCCGATTAGAAGAAAAGAGGTTCCGCCTAAATATTCGGAAGGGGTTTTTTACAGTGAGAGCTGTGAAGATGTGGAATTCTCTCCCTGAATCAGTTGTACTGGCTGATACATTAGATAGCTTTAAGAAGGGGTTGGATGGCTTTTTAGCAAGTAAGGGAATACAGGGTTATGGGAAATAGCTCATAGTCCAAGTTGATCCAGGGACTAGTCCGATTGCCATTTTGGAGTCAGGAAGGAATTTTTCCCCCTCTAAGGCAAATTGGAGAGGCTTCAGATGGGTTTTTTTGCCTTCCTCTGGATCAACTGGCAGATAGGTAGTTAATAAAAAAAAAAAAAAAAGGTTGAACTCGATGGACATGTGTCTTTTTTCAACCTTACTTACTATGTTACTATGTTACTATGTGACATGGGCCCTGGAGGTTTCATTAGGGAGAACGCTGTGGTGTACGTGAGTAACTGATTTTTTATGAAGAATATCCTTGTGGGCAACCAGAGCCCTGGTCTGTACTGTAAACTAAACTCTATAGAAGGCTTTGACATCAATAAAACTTGTTTGAGTTCATCGCATCTGCTCTGAAGTGTCTCCTTCTACAGCAAAGGCCTGGTACTGTTAAACATCTATGTGACAGAGCCACAAGAGGCCATATTACATTCCTATGTGGTTTAACTAATGTTGAAACAATTTTTTAGTAGACGTTTTGAGCTATGGGAATCCAAATTACAAAGACCTCTTATCCGGAAAACCCCAGGCTCCAAGCATTCTGGATAACAGGTGCCATATAAAATACATAAATCAAGAAGCTCGGGAGCTTTACAAGTAAAGCATACACAGATGAAGAGGTACAGAGTTAAACCAATAGTGATATACTTCAACAACTGGATCAAGTTTCCCAGCGAGTGGAGAAGATAAAGTAAAAGTAACACTGTGTAGTACCATGTGTGAGTTTGAACTAAGGCAGTAGTTAGGGGTTCAGCCAATTTCCAGCATTTCATATGAATATTTTTATGCACCGTTTAATATTGTTCCCCTGTTGTAACTTGCTGAACTCTTGCTTCTTTTGTCTTATAGAATCCATCCCTTCCTATACTCACTTTACTGCTCAGGCCTCTTTATTTTGGTTGAGGAGCCTCACATCTTGAACAAGGATAGTTTTTTGGGTCTTAAAACTAGAGATGCACAGAATCCCAAATTTTGTTCAGGATTCATACTTCAAACAAATTGCCCTCACCTTTGGCTACAGGAGGAGCGAAGTGTGAAAATGGAGAGATGATGGGCGATTTGGACCCAAGAGCGATCCTTTGCCAGAGGAACTTGAGAACATCAGTGATTTATTATATGCCAATGGGAACATTTAAATGAATCTATGACAATTTTTTTTTTCTTCTCTGAATAATTACTGCTTTTATCAGCAGCCCCTTACCATAAGTGTCTATGCACCACAGCTATAAAAAGGCTGATAGAAAGCAGCTTAATGGCTCAATGAATTTTGCATTGAGTCAAGAGATAACCAAGAGATGCTTTGTTGGTTTTTTTTGGAACTATTTCAGTTTGGTCTAAAAACAAAATGATTTAGGCCACGTCAGTCACCAGTACAGTTGGGCTTTCCCACATTCCCATATTTATTACAACTGTGCATCAGTCAGGAGTGGACCTCCACCCCATTGTGGCCATCAGCAGCATTTGCTCTGCTGTCTCTGCTGTCTCTGCTGTCTCTGCTGTCTCTGGACGGAATGTAACATAACCAAGAGCTTACACCTGTCTTGTATCACAGTACAGGGACTATATCCACTTGTATATAAACAGTAAGGGCAGATTCTTGGCAATCAAGCTTTCTTTTGAAGACACATGTTTACATAGCCAAGAGGAAGGAAGGAGAGACAATTGCTCTGATTTGCTTCTAAAGGGACATTAGTGAGAAATTCGACAGACAGTGTTAATTACATATTTGTTAAGCCCAGAAGGTTTGGGGGTCATTCCTTTAGCTTCATGCCATTAAATAGAACATGACACAGGAATTGAAATCCTAAGAGGAATAATAAGTCAGAGAATATACCATTACGCATTTATTGCATCAGGCTCACATGCTCATGTCCAGTTCAGGTCCAATTTGTAGATGCAAGAAGCATAATTCTTACATTGTGCAACTATTTACAGAAATATTTCCTCCCACCACTGAGCACTTGCAATCAGTAAATGCACAAGCAAGGGGTCCATTGCCTAGGGCAGCTCTGGGGCTAGCACACCAGTTCTTTTTTTTTTCCTATTTGTTTTTATTTAAGTTTTAACATAGACATTCAGATATATCACAAAATATCAATATTATTGACAAGAGAATCAATACAGAAATTCAAGCCAATGCTTGAAAAAATAAAACAAAAAACATAGTAATCATATTTAGTTAATTAATTGGTTAATTAGTTCATAACTTATCTCTCTGCTTTGACACCAGTTCTTTAATGTTCACACCATAGATTCTACATTGCCTGGCGCCCACAGGGATTACAGCTATGCCCCAACTATAAAAATAGACACTAACTGTAATAGATGTTATAAAATAATCTGTTTTATTTCTATAATACATTTCTATTATATTTATTGAGACATTATGGTTTATAGGCGCATACTCTCTCCTTCATATTTTACCCTGCTGCAAATGATTTTGTCATGCTGTTTGTAAGTTGGGCAAATCACTGACTGCTGCTATAATTAGTTTGGTTGGACCAGGGAAATCACACCAGCTAATCAGTTTCACCCAGTACAGCCAATTGTATCTGCTGTCAGTCACAGGTAACTAATGAAAGGCTAATGTAATCTCTTATAATGAGATTTTACTACTCCAGGCAACTTTTGTTTTTAATCTGCCTATCTCTCACCAAGCAAGTTCAATGAGTCACACACAGACAAACTTTATATACTATATATATATATATATATATATATATATATATATATATATATATATATAGATAGTAAAGAAACCTAAACAATTTACCTTGAGGAAGGTCCCTGCGTGGACCGAAACGTCACGTCGGCTATTCATGCAATAATTGAATACACTTTGTTTTGATACACAAAAATCCTGGTGTTGCTGGTCTTTTTGAAGTAGATATATATATATATATATATATATATATATATATCAACCAGTGGCAATCCTGGGGCTGATGCCGCCTGAGACCGCAGCCCAGATGCCGCCGTTGGTCAAAGTGGGGCAGCATCAATAACACATTGAGTGCAATAGCGCTCTCTGCACTAGCGGAGGCAAATTCGGCTCTTAAAGTTATGAGGCTTTTTGCGCCCCTTGTAACTGGCCACACAATGCCACCTAATGCAAGAATCTCACCTTGCCTCACAGCAGGAGCAGCCTGATATCAACATATCCAGTCCTCTGTGTAGACCCATTTTCTTGCTGGATTTGTTTGACCACAGAGGCAACAGCAAAGTAATTATCTCTTAAATGTTATTCATTGAAGAGCAGGAAAAAAGGTATGAGGAACTTTATCAGAATGAGCAAATATTTGCTCATTTAGCCTGTGACGTGCAATCAATTTTACCATGCACACAAATGGCCAGATTGCACCAATGGAGTCTCAAGGAAAGCTGGAAGGAAGTGCAGCTTCATTCTGGTTACTATTTCTGGATCCTTCATGAATCTGATGGTTTAAACTGGGAGTTGCTTGTATGGTATGGAATGGGACCTGTTCTCCAGCATGCTTGGGACTTGGGGTTTTCTGGATAAGTGATCTTTCCATAATTTAGATCTCCTTACATTAAGGGGGTTGTTTATTAAACTCAGAATGCAAAAAAAAATTAAAAAAGGTGTTTTTTTTTACTATAAAATCCAAACTCTTAGTGGAAAAACCCCCACAAATTTTCGGGATTCATTATACTCCCAGGATGGAAAAAGTCTGAATCCGAAAATCTGGCATCTCAAAACTGTAGAGGTTGCATAAAAGTCAATGGGAGAAGTCCAGAAGATATCTCGATCTGCGCTTTTCTGTTGGAAAATCCAAAAAATTCTGCCAATTTTTTTATTCATGATTTTTCTTGTGTTTTTTCCAGCACAGGAAATTTTCGGGAAAATGTATTGATAAGTAAGGGTAAAAAAACCCATGCGGATTTGGTCGGAGTAGTTTTCAGAAAATAATAAGATAAATTCAGACTTTGATAAATGGGCCTGCCCGTCAACTAGAAAATAATTGAAACATTTTATAAACCCAATTGGATGGTTTAGGATTAATTATATCTTAGTTATGATTAAGTACAAGTTACTGTTTTATTATTACAGAGAAAAAGAAAATAATTTTTGAAATTTTTATTTATTTCATTAAAATAGGGTTTATGGGAGACGGCCTTCCTGTATTTTGGAGCTTTCTGGATAATGGATCCCATACCTGTATTCTGAAAAAGAAGAAAAGAACAATTTAAAAAGCTAGAAACAATATAGAATTTAGAAAGAAAACAGCTTGAAGAGATAGATAAAAGGGTACTTTGCGCCATACAATTAACTTTAAACACATTACTTGTAGCGATCTGGCTTTACTGCTTCCTTTTTCCAGTAAGGTGTTTAAAGCAGGTGTGTTCTGTAATTGCAAATTAATTAATTGGGTCACAAAGGAGAAGGAAGACAGAAACGTTACTCTGACACAGAGCCCTAATCTTTCCCTGTCACAAAAAATTTAATTTTGCTTTTATGTAAGGTAATATTTCATGGAGCTGGAAGGAACAGTCGGAAAGTAAAAATGACCTTGAAATACATTGATAATGCTAAAAACACTGTATCGGTGTCCCACTTTCCAAACCCCCCAACCCTAAAACCAGGGTGTCTGTAAAGCAAGTTTTTAAAAGAAAGTATAAAAATACTGTAATGGGAACCGTTATCTAGAAACCCGTTATGCAAATTGCTCTGAACTACAGGAAGGCCATCTCCCATATCCTCCATTTTCATCAAATCATTGTTTTTAAAATGACTTCCTTTTTCTCAGTAATAATAAAACTGTTCATTGTATTTGATCCAAACTATGAGACAATGAATATGTGAGAATACCTGGTCGTCTAATTGTGCAGCGGGGGCAACCCGCGTCCTCTTTCTTCACGTACTGATGTGCAAATTAAATGCTGCTTCTGGGTTTTGACGATATTTAAAGGGCCCGCAGCCAAAAATTCACTGCCCAATGTAGGTCTGTTTTCATACTTCCTGGGTGCGATTTCTAGTTTGTCTTGCCTGTTCCTGATCTTGCCTGTCCCTGACCAATTCTAGTTTGCTGCCTGTCTTGACCTTAGCCCATTTATTGACTACTTTCTTGGATCCTGTTTCTGTACTACAATGCTCTTGGTTTTGACCCAGCCTGTTACCCCGACTATGATCTTGATTCTTTACTGCACTGCCCAATTGGTATCAACTTGGCTTTTCCCTCAACCACGTTCCTTGTTCCCCGTCCTTCGAGTACACGTTTGGTTCCCTTGCATGCCTAGAACTCTCCCCTTGGTCCTCTCACTATAAGACCTGGCATCCAAGTAGCAGAGGGTTTCTCCCTAAACGAAAGGCGGCAGTTATAGGCGGAAGCATGAGCCATGACCGGGACCTTTGTCTTAGTTCTGGGTTTTAAGAAACCCTACGTTACAGAAGCCTTATTTGAGGCAAAATAATCTTATTGGGTTTATCTAATGCTTAAATCAATTTTTATTAGACTTAAGGTATGAGAGACCACTTATCCAAAAAACCACATGTCTCAAGCATTCTGGATAACAGGTCCCATGGTCCTTTTGAAGTAGGCAATTTAATAAAAGCTATAGCATGATAAAGTAGTCTGGCTGAAGAACCAAGGCCAAGGCTGGTTCTGGGACAGAGTTAGACGGGATTTCAAATTTAGAATATTTCCTTTATGTTCCTGAATTCTACATTTTATTTTCCTTGATGCATGTCCTAAACCACAAGAGTATTTCAGTAAGTATATTATATAGGAGGAGTTGCATGTATCTTATATCTTCAAGCTTATATCATCATTTGTTGGGTGTTTAATTGATTTGCCTTTGATTGACTAAAGAACAACACTTAAGGTGGCCATACAACTATATCCGCTTGTTTGGCGATTTTGCCGTTGGATATTTAGATGCTCCTGTGCTGCCACCATGTGGACAATTGGCAAACAGCGTCAAGGGCAGACTTATACAGTTACACAGTACCACTATGTAGCGTAAATATTATGGGGGGCTCTACATATTAGAATGCACATTTTTAAACATTGATGTTTGATGGCCTGACGCAATGGGATACTATCAGTGATTATCAATGATATGCTCCCACTATAGTCCATTGCACAAAGGTCACATAGTGGTCTATAGACTGTTTGGTTAATAAATGCCCCACTGAATTGTAGCTAATTGTCATTAGTTATAGTTACCCCAAATTAAACTGTTCAATAATCAGCAACCCAACACAGAACAGCTATAATTACTACTAGCAACCAGCAGGTGGCACCATATCTAAACTAAGGCCCACTATCTGAACCAGGAGAATTATATAACCACTACAGACTGAGTCATTAATTCATCAAATGGAATGGATACAGCATGTCTGCATCTATCATTTAGGGCTCAACATGTTATGCTGTGACTTCATATAGAGGGCTGGATCACCTTTAAGTTAAATTTTAGTATGTTATAGTGTGGCTAGTTCTAAGCAACTTTTCAATTGGCCTTCTTTACTTTCTATAGTTTAATTGCCTTTTTTCTCCTATCCCATGTAAAAAAAATGCCCTGTAAGGCTACACATTTATTGTTATTGCTACATTTCTTACTCTTTCTATTCAGGCCTCTCCTATTCATATTCCAGTCTCCTTATCAAATCAATGCATGATTGCTAGGGGAATTTGGACCCTAGCAACCGGATTGCTGTTATTGCAAACTGGAGTGCTGCTGAATAAAAAGTTATAATAAATCAAAAAACACAAATAATAACAAAAATTAAAGCCAATTGCAAACTATCTAAGAATATTATCCTTTAAACCAGCGGTCCCCAACCTTTTTTACTCGTGAGCCATATTTAAATGTAAAAAAGAGTTGGAGAGCAACACAAACATGAAAATGTCCATGGGGATGTCAAATGTGATTGGCTATTTAGTAGCCCCTATATGGACTGGTAGCCTAAAGGAGACTCTATTTAGCAGTACATCTGGTGTTTATACAACCAAAACTTGCCTCCAAGCCTGGAATTTAAAAATATCACCTGCTTTGAGGCTATTGGGAGCAACACAAGGGGGGTTGTGGGAGCACCCGCATTGCTAAGTAAAAATATATATAAGTATAAGGGAAGTGCTACTGGCATATCCAAATGGGTCAGTGCACATTCCCTGAGCCCCTGTCTAAGTAATTCAGTAATTCAGTAGATATGCAAATGTATGTGTTAACAAAGACAGGGGTTTTTAGTTGCAAAGTTATGATCATAAAGTTGAAAAGCCACCATACCACGTCAAGGTAAACCCCATATGGCGGTCCCTAACTTGTTTACCTACCAGTCATAGTATTGAGGATCCTGTGTCTCTCTGCATAATAGCATTAGTAAAGTAAAAAGTAAATGTCTGCTGAACCTTGGTTTCTGGAGGGCTATATCCTCCCCCGCTGCTGAATTGCAGCTTTTAAGAGAGAGTGATTGCCCAAACCAACGCCCATTTTTGACAAAAATATATAAATATGGTGCAGTTAAAAGCATAGGGCCACTATTAATTAATAGGGGTGGGTATGGGGGGTGCTACAAGCCACAAGAAGCTTAGCCAAAGCTACAGGCTGTAAAAGCAATGTGCACTGACCCATTTGGATATGCCAGTAGCACTTCCCTTATACTTATATATATTTTTACTTAGCAATGCGGGTGCTCCCACAACCCCCCTTGTGTATTTACTGGGAGCAACATCCAAGGGGTTGGTGAGCAACATGTTGCCTGTGAGCTACTGGTTGGGGACCACTTCTTTCAACCACACTTAAACCTTGCTGAAAGGTGAACAACCCCTTTAGTAATAATCTTTAGTCGTTTTGCATTTTTATATTTTTTGCATTTTGTTGGCAGGTACATGGCTCGCATTTCGCTTTAGGATACTTTGATTTAAAGGAACAGTTCAGTGTAAAAATAAAAACTGGGTAAATATATAATATAACAAAACAAAAAAATGTTTCTAATATAGTTAGTTAGCCAAAAATGTAATGTATAAAGGGTGGAGTGACTGGATGTGTAACATAATAGCCGGAACACTATTTCCTGATTTTCAGCTCTCTAACTCTGAGTTAGTCAGTGACTTTAAGGGGGGCCACATGGGTCATAATTTTTCGTTCAGTGAGTTTGCAATTGATCCTCAGCATTCAGCTCAGATTCAAAAGCAACAGTTATGACCCATGTGACCCCCCTCAAGTCACTGTGTTCTGGCTATTATGTTACAGATAGAGTCACTCCAGCCTTTATACATTACATTTTTGGTTAAATAACTATATTAGAGACATTTTTTTAATTAGCACATACTATCTACTTACCCAGTTTTATTTTTGTACTGAACAATTCCTTTAAAGTCCATTGGAAGGCCTATAGAACACTACTGACTGTTGCTTTTATTGCCAAAGCATTTTTTCAACATTTTGATCCCCTTGCCACCTTGGTGTCTGGAACAAATGTTTTCCTTCCTGATAATGGCAATGAAAAATAAATGCCACTGGATATACTTATAAATGCAAACATGCAATAGGACCCCTCGTGGCTGGTGAGCACCTGTCATTAATATGTTCCTAGGTTAGGCCTTTGCCGCCAGAAAATCCACTTCCACAATAAATGCGACAAACCCAAATACTTTTATTGAGATAGCAGCCTCTTGCAGGGCAACAGCTTACACTAAGACCAGGTCACTGATTGCCAACAAAGATCTTATTCACACAATGTCGGTTACTCACACACATACATAGTGTTCTCCCCTCTGAAGCCTCCAGGGCACTTGTCATGTAAGACACATTGGCAGGAGTGGAATTTGCTGTACAGGGGCCCCCTTTGGCTAAGAAACTGTTACCCCAACTCTCTGCCACGACTTCACGTTCAATGCCCAAGCTTCTCCCTTAGGCTTAGCCTACCCCTGAACACTCAATTCCCTAACTCTGGGGGCTCTAGCCCAAACTATTACTTCTTGTTGGAACAACCTCAGAGTACCTGCCACAATCGGGTGAGGTTTGAAAGAAGTGGCAGCAGTTTTTTTAGGAAGCAGATCTGAGTCACAGGTTTTTTCCCAGTGTCCTGTTGGCCCAGTCTGACACTTTCTCTATCCTCCAAGTTTGGTCTGGAGTACCAATAGATCTCCCAGTAAGCCTAGGCTCTACTGGTCTCCAGTCCATAACCCCTATTCCCACCATATATAAAACATGTTAGAGTTGGCACTGTCTCCTGCTTATTGCTGTGAAAATGGGTCCTGGGTGTCACGTTGTCTGGTGGACCCTAGGGAGCCCAGTCCATCCCTGTTAGCCAGTGGTGGAATTACCAGCAAAGCATACACTTTCTCCATATTACAACTGAGGACCCACCTGGGAGAAAGACCACCATCTAACATGTGTGAGTACAATTAGTTTTATAACGTGCATTTTCCTGCTTTGCACAGAGGTTATTATAGATTTGTGCAGCTCGGTTCTGCTTTGATTTGCATTTGAGCTTAGGGAATGAGCACAGCTGGAAATATTTTCCATTGTTTTCTGTGCACAAGGAAGCCTAAAGCTGGCCATAGACACAACGATCCGATCGTACGAATCATGGATTCGTACGATTTTCGGACCGTGTGGAGAGTCCCGTCATTTTTCGTCCGGCGGAGATCGGTGGTTTGGTCGATCAGACAGGTTCAAAAATTTCTGTTGCCTGCCGATAATATCTCTGCGTGTATTGCCGATCGTACGATTTTCAGTGGGAGACTGTCACTAGCTTTGTCAGACATAACTATCGTACGATTGCTGTCAGAGGTAGTACATTGGCTGATCTGTTATTTTACTACTTTATTTGGTCAGAATGGTAAGACTTTGATCGGAATGGTTAGTGGTTGATTCGTACGATCGGATCTTTGCGTCTATGGCCAGCTTTGAGGGATCCTGTCATCGGAAAACATGTTTTTTTTAAAATGAATCAGTTAATAGTGCTACTCCAGCAGAACTCTGCACTGAAATCCATTTCTCAAAAGAGCAAACAGATTTTTTTATATTCAATTTTGAAATCTGACATGGGGCTAGACATTTTGTCAATTTCCCAGCTGCCCCTGGTCATGTGACTTGTGCCTGCACTTTAGGAGAGAAATGCTTTCTGGCAGGCTGCTGTTTTTCCTTCTCAATGTAACGGAAGGAGTCTCAGTGGGACATTGGTTTTTACTATTGAGTGTTGTTCTTAGAACTACCAGGCAACTGTTATCTTGTGTTAGGAAGCTGTTATCTGGTTACCTTCCCATTGTTCTTTTGTTTGGCTGCTGGGGGGGGGAAAGGGAGGGGGGGAAATCACGCCAACTTGCAGTACAGCAGTAAAGAGTGATTGAAGTTTATCAGAGCACAAGTCACATGACTTGGGGCAGCTGGGAAATCGACAATATGTCTAGCCCCATGTCAGATTTCAAAATTGAATATAAAAAAATCTGTTTGCTCTTTTGAGAAACGGATTTCAGTGCAGAATTCTGCTGGAGCAGCATTATTAACTGATTCATTTTGAAAACATTTTTTTTCCCCATGACAGTATCCCTTTAAGGCCTACAAACCAGTCACATTTATTTATCTGTTTGGACGTTACATTTATTTAAACCCCTGGTGGGGGTGTAGTTTGTGTGTAATGGGGTGTGGTATGTGCAAAAAAAGGAGTGGTGAAAATTATAGATTTATATAGGGGGAAGGAGGAAGGTTGATAAAGGCCTATGGCACATGAGTAATGTCTGCTGAGAGGACTGCGTGGGTCAAAATACACTGTATGCCCCATATACAAGCCTCTTTGGAGCCAGTTACAAGTAGAAGGCACTTATTAGTCTGGCCTCCGTAGGCATTATGTGAATCCTTGTAGCATTTGCATAGATTACCATCTACATGTTTAAATAGTCCTTGATTCTACTAATTATTTACATAGTTGACAAGGGACTCTTGTATTTGACAAAGCACTGTTTGAATAGCTGCAAGTATTTATCTAGGGTTAGTAAGTTCGTCACTGCAATAATAAGGAGAACCTTCCACTTTGCGTTAGAGTATGAAATGCTGGATAGAGGCCAACAAACAGTTGGCTTTTTCTGGTTAATCTGTGCTTGCTTGGATATTTTTTGTTCCTCATATATGCTTTGGGTGCCCATGGGTGACAATGTAAATAGAACTACCTATAATTTCTTGATAATAATAATAACAAAAATAATTTACCACCTTTTGAACCCTAACTGTATTGTGGAGCAGGGTTCAGCCTCAAGGCTGGAAGCAGGGAAGTAATAGGGAAAGTCTTGCAGGAAACATTTTTTAATCTTTCCTTTAGGGATAGTAAATATAGTTAGTAGGACAATATATACACAAATAGCCCCAGACATCATGTAGTAGAGCCTTAGCAAACAGCCTTTAATAATAAAATAGATTCTATTCTAGTTTAATAAACAAACTGTACATGAAATACAGCAGTTTTCAGTTGAAAGAAATGGTCTGTTTGGATGATGAAGAATGGCTGTCATTAGCACATTGAAAGGAACAGGAGAAATCCCGGGCTTTCACTGTGCTATCTTTGTGCTATCCCTGTGCGAACCGGTTCGTCTTGGCACGGCAGAAACCATCTGATTACACCCTCCAGATACACTGCGCAGGGGTCTTGCAAAGAACGACACAGTAGGCTCGTGTGTTACAAAGCAAGTTCCGATTTATTATGGGTAGTACTACAACTTATATAGCATAGTAAACAAAGAGATTCCATTGTGATGTCATACACAATGTGATTACCCTATATTTGGTAATGTTTGAACACCTGAGTGGCTATAGTATGTTTACACAGTCTACAACTTGTGTGTATTTGATAAGAAGCATACTTGTGCAATCAAGTGTTCAGGCAGGAAAAGACATTAGCCCCTTGCAATCCCTTTCACACATGATTTAAGAAATCTTCTTCTAACCCTGGAACAAGATTAGTACACAGAGTAGCTGTACATGGTTAGTTTTAGTTACACCTGAATGCAATACAATGGGGTGTTGTGGCCCTAGGGCTAGGGCCACACAGGTGCAGAAAACCGCTAGCCAAAATTCGCTGGCTGATTTCTTACCTAGTGCAGGCAGTAGCCTCAAAATGCAGAGACTTGTGGTTCTTTACCAAAATCTGCTGAGTCTGTTCACACAGAGCCTATTCAATGCTGAAGAGAGGAGGCTACTGTCCTCGAAGGTAGGGCAGAAATTAAAATCAGTAAGCCGATTTTGGCTAGGAGTGTTCTGCCCATGGGTGGCCCTAGCCTTACACTGCTCCTTAAATGTATAAGTTACTGTAAATTTCTTGTTTATGGTACAACCATTTGAGAAGAGCTGCTGGTATTGTGACTATAAATACAAATAAATGCATGTTGGTGTGAAGCCCCCACACTTCGTGACATTCTGGACCCCTGGAGAGGATTATTGCTAATACCACTAATGGTAGCCAGACAGGTGCCTGTCCAATAACTCATAGCAAAACTAGGGCTGTTCACCAGCTAGTATTTCACCGGATTGTCCAGTAAATTTGCCTTAGGTCAAGGCTCGTATTAAATATTTTCCTTCAATTATATACTTTTACATTTAGACACCTCTCTTGCTACTCCTACTCCCCCTAATTGCAACCCAATTACATAGCCAGGTTATGCCCATCTCACCTTCTTTCCTCTAATCCACCAAATAGTGCTCTGATTCACGTCAACCCATTCCTGATTACGGTGGCACCGCAAGTCATAGAAATTACTGAAGGTTAGAAACCAAATCCAAAGTCTATGCAGGTTCTCTAGTTATGAGTGAATTTGTCCCGAAAAATTAGCAAAATGCATTGAAGTCAATGGGCATCAAAAATTTTTTTCCACACAACAGATTTTTGACGAGAACGACAATTTTTTTTTCTGCAGTGAACTTTTGCTGCAGTTTCGCGGAAAAATTCACAGATGGCAAAATGCGGACTTTTGCCACGAATCCATGGCTGGCGAAAAAATTTGTTTGTCGGTTTGTGGAAGGGCTGCCCAGGTGAAAAGTTCCTGTCCAGATTTCCAAATTAGGAAATCCGGATAGGACACTGAATAATGACATGGTGATCAGTCATCAGTCCTGCCCTGACGTCACCTGCTCCACCCCAATGTCACCTGTCCCGCCTCTGACATCACTGGACTGCCCCCAACGTCACTGGACCAACCCCCAACTTCACCGGCCACCGTAGGCAACTCTATTAGGGAAGAGGATATATATGAGAATAAGTATAAAGATAATTAGTGCTACTCACCCTAGTTACTAGGTAGGAAGGTATTCTCTTTGTAGGTAATTTCTTCAAGAAATGTCAGAGAATTCTTCTATTCCAACACATCTTCCCACAGTTCCTTTTATTTACTCTCTTTGCACATATATAGTATATCCTGCTTAGCAGGTTCCTCTTGCCGTGATGGATAGTGCTCAGCTTCAAGAGATTTTTACTGCAATTGTTTTTAATTCCCTAGGGCCAGACTTATACTGAATGTGTTCCATTGGAGCTAGTCAATACTTGCTGCATGGACCCCAAGAAATTTTCAT
The DNA here is from genome assembly GCF_017654675.1 of Xenopus laevis. Lineage (NCBI taxonomy): Eukaryota > Metazoa > Chordata > Amphibia > Anura > Pipidae > Xenopus > Xenopus laevis. Next base: position 172,287,392 of record NC_054372.1, on the reverse strand, counting down.
AACTGGGGAGGGTTATTTATGCTTCTGCATGACAAGTACATTCAGCACAGCAAACCAGAATTCAATGGTACTAAACTGTACTTGACTGGGAGCTCCAAAAGTAATGGGGCCCTATATAGTTGTATCACCTGTACCCCACTAATGGCTGCCCTCGCTGCAGCCCAAGTGAGAGCCTGTGTGACAAAGGCAGCTGCTGATGAAGAGATGCTCCAGGAGAGGACACACAATTAAGTGAGAAATTGTAAAATGCTTAGTCCAGCATTCTTGGTACCTTTAGTATGGGACACTCTGTAAGGAGTAGCATATGGGTATTGGCATGGACACTCATAAATGACTCCTTTGGAGAATATGTGGAAGCAAGGCATGCTGCAAGCTGTGTACTTTAAGGAACAGTACATCATTTAAAAAAAAAAAAAAAAAAAAATCGTTAGTATAGAACAAAAAAAGAAACACAAAGACAAATGAAACTTTTAAATCGCTAAGTCTTTATTAAGAAATAACTTACCGAAACTCCACTTGCGCTCCTCTTCAGAAAAGGTGATCCGGCGATCCATTGTGTGGTGCTCGATTTCTCCTCCCTGCCTTCCTTATAGGAGATAGTAGACAAGCAGTCAGCACAACGATTTTCACTCTTTTTTTGTGGGTGGTGCACGTCCACCAGTGGCCACTTTCCACTGGCACCACAAACGACAAAAGACTTCAGGACAGCACCAACGAATTCTTTTATATTAAAACGCCTTTATTCGTGCTTCACAGGGGCATCACGGCCGTGATGCCCCTGTGAAGCACGAATAAAGGCGTTTTAATATAAAAGAATTCGTTGGTGCTGTCCTGAAGTCTTTTGTCGTTCCTTATAGGAGATAGCCAGCGAGGAGAAATCGAGCGCCGCATGATGGATCGTCGTTGTGTCGCCTTTTCTGAAGAAGGTCGCAAGCGGAGTTCCGGTAAGTTATTTCTTAATAAAGACTTAGCCATTTAAAAGTTTAATTTGTCATTGTGGTTTTTTTTCGTTCTATACTAACGGAAATTTAAAAAAAAAAAAAATTATGTTACCGGTCCTTTAATGCTTACTCGTAGTAGGCCATGGTATAGGGCTCTCAAGCACAATGGGGCAAATTCACTAACAATCGTAGTTTCGCCAGGCGCAACTTCGCCGCACTTCGCCAGGCGTAGTTTCGCCAGCGCTCCGCAAATTCACTAAAATCCGAAGTTGCGCACAGGGGTAGCCTAAGATTGCGAAGTTGCGCTAGCGTTGATTCGCTAAGTAAAGCGAAGTTACGCTAGCGAAGGCTAATTTGCATAGGGCGCCAAATTCAAATTTCAATGGAGGAATACGTATCAGCACTACAAATGCCTAGAATACCTTCAAATCATCAAATAAAAATGTTATTTTGCCCTACACATGTGCCCACTGTCTAGGTAAGTTGCCATGAGTCAGGAAATGTAGGGGGGAAGGAGGGGAGCCCCAAAAAAAATTTCGATCTTTTTCAGCCTATCACCCATAATGTAGAAAACACGCCAGCGTGTTTTGGGACTTAGAAAAAATTTTGACTTTTTTTGAAACAATCCCTATCTACTCTATTGCGCTTCGCCAGGTCTGAGGTGGCGAAGGAAGTCTAGCGTAAAAGGTAGCGTTCAGTACACTGCGCGCGTTAGTGAATTTGCGTAGTTACATCGCTAGCGAAAATTCGCCAGGCGTAAGGGTGCGAAGTAACACTAGCGAAACTACGCCAGCGTTCGTTAGTGAATTTGCGCAGTAACGAAAATGCCAAACGCTAGTGTTCGGCGATTCAGCGCTTAGTGAATTTGCCCCCATGAGTCCTGAACTGGGGGCAAATGCTATATGTATTTTGCCCTGATGGGTGCAAAGTTTGCCCATCTATGCAGAGTACCTGCATCTGCTCATTGTGAACAAGGCCAGAGATTTAGCAGGAGCTGAGGTGCCAGAACCATTATTCACCTGTGAGACTCTGTTAAAGTGCAGTGCCAGTGATTATTGTAGGGAGGTACTCCAGAGGCAACACTATTATTGTATATAACTCCAAGTAACTTTGTGTGGAAAATGATATACTGTAAATCTAGATGTCTGTCCGGCAGCACACCAGCTATTGATGTATCACTCTTAAATAAGATTCCCAGAATGTTAGAAATACAGTCCTTTCCATATCTCTAATGATTCTTCCAGATTGATAACATTGACAGCTGTAACAGTAAAATACCAGGCTGGTGGCAACCTGACTCATAGCTAGCCAAATGATGAAACTAGCAATTCAACAGCAGCTGCATACTTATACCAATTATATCTATTAATATTTAAACAATATACTATATTCTTTTGTATTTTATTTATGTTTTGTCTCCAAGGGGCCCCTGTAAAGATGGGGACCTAAAACAAGCCCTGTTTTGCCACTCTCTGTAGCCACTGTAACCTGGCATGTGGATTCATTGCACTATTGCATAGCACAGAAGTGCAGGGGCACAAAGGGGCAAATACCATGCCCATAAGAGGGCCACATAACCAGGACAGCTAAGGACAGAGGTGCCTTGACCAGATGGCCTGCACTCTGTATGATGTCCAAATGGTGTGAAAGTTAGGGGTTGGAAGGGAGGCTGCCTACTTACCGCCCCAACCCTTCCACTCATGAATACAGATTGCAGATTTCTTGTTTTTGCAATATTAAAAAGTGCAGTGCATGGTGCAAAGTGTGCAAAACATGACAAATTGCACCTTTGCACTTGATGACCCCTATCTGAGTGCAAGTCTGAATACCAGCAATGCCTGAAGCAGATGGTTTGTGTCACCCTAGGCTTGTGCATAGTGCCAAGAAAGGGCACATACTACCCTAGTGCAACATTTCACCTATGTTGGTAAATTTGCACATGTAAGTGAAATACACTGATCAGTCTCTGCCGTAACATACAAACTCACTGGCATTAAAATAGGAATGTGCCAAGCAGTGCACTTTTATTCCGCGGCACAGCAATGCATGTGTTAATTCATCCAGTTCTGGCCTGCGGATAGCACCCATTGACAACACACCATCACTGAATGCTGACAACACTAACTTTGGGAAGGATTGCGAAGGGATATCTGTTCATGTGTGTACTGACCCATAAATAGGGTTGCCACCTTTTCCGGAAAAAAATAGCGGCCTTCCTATACATTTATCTTTTTTCCCTATTAATAACATTGGGATCAACCATCATTTTACCGGGCAGGTGGCAACCCTACCCATACATGAGAGCTGGATCAGTTCACACATGCTTTTCCATGCAGGGGAGCAATGTGTGTACAAATGAATATTTAATGGACAGCGGGTAGGTACCCTTGTACTTACCTACACTGATTCCCATTACACCTCACTTTATCTGATCTACTCGGACATAGTGGCAACAGAATCATGCCATATTTTCCCTGCTTGCATCCCCCCTCTCAGCTGTTTTGCTCTGACAAATACTTAAACTGCGCCTCTGCAGGAAGGAGGCCGTGCCCTTGGTGGGGCCCTGCAGCCAGTTTGGATAACACTGGTTACTTTGTCTTTTAAAGGACAACTGTAGCTACAAGCTGCACTATATTGTACTTGCAGTTTCCCTTATGTAAATAAATACAGTACTAGATAAATAAAGACACATACATTGCTTGGTATACGTGTGCATGCATTCACAATTGACAGAACTAAATATTTAAGAAAAATTATTCTTTTTACTAATATAGACTTCATTCAAAGTGTAAGGGCATGAACACACAAAACATTTCTCCCTTGCAGGTTTGCATTTATACTTACTGTTCTGCAACACCGCCTGCCTCACTGGAGCTACAGTCCTGTTTTGTTGAAGTTTATGGAAAATCATTTAGCAGCCAGTACAATCAACATGGCAGCTCCCAGTATTGTAAAAGAAATACAAATGGAAGGCAGATGAGCAAGCTCATGTCAACTCACTCTTTACTACAAAAGCAACAGGCTATGTTGGTATAACCATGTAGCTGAAGAACCAATCCCATTGTGAGCTTTCTCCATGGCATGTGGGAGTTATTTGTGGAATTCAGGGTGCAACAAAGCGCTGATTTATCGTGCTGCTCCTTGACACAATCCAAGGTCAGATGCTCGGCTGCAGCAGGGGTTATTTTTATTTATAGGAAACTTTCCCTTTCCTGTCTCTTTAGCAGGGAGCCCGGGTTGAAGGCAGGGAGGATGGGCTGCGTGCCTGTCGCTTTAAGGCCGTAGGCAGTGAGTGCGGGGACTGATCGCAACGTCACAGAGGTAGGGGCAGCAGACAGCGGCTTAGGGGGAAGGGGAGAGGATTGAACCTGGCAGTGTCCGTTCGGCGCAACCATTCAGCACCCGGGGAGGCGCAGCTTTGGCCAAGGTGAGTGACAATGGGCAGAGGAGCTGACACCGACCTGAGGAGCTCTGGGCTGGGCCCCTGTGACTGGGGGACATTGGTAATACCCAACTTGTATCTGATCTAAGCATTGTCCTCTCCTGGGGCTCACAGGCAGGTAAGCAGTGTCAGGCTAATGGCAGCCTTCTGTACTATTCCTTCTATTGCTTTGGTGTCATCAGCCTTTAATACAGGGTGCCAGGGATGACTGCACATGGGTGCTGATTGGTGCCCTATTGGGGGGTGCAGCCATTGTACATATTTGGGGGGGGGGGGTGCTGTGTAAAGTGAGTGTATATTTCATGGAATTGCAGCCAGTGACAGCAGGAATGCTACAGCCACACACTGGCAGATTGATAAAGAGCCTTTGTTGCAGTACATGTAGCTGCCATTGTCCTGGCCCAATACCTTATCATTGCTCTCGTGTATTTCTTTCATTCCTTCTTGCAGCCTCTCTGATCACTCAGCCATGCGTAGCCGTTCCACTGTCACACGTAGCAGCTGCTTTTATTGTCATGAATGTGCTTCTCGGAGACACAAACACAATTTGTTTCTACAGAGGCCGTTCCTGCACAAAAGCCAATGGCACGGATGGCTACAAACTTATTGGCTGAGGCTTCTCTTTGCTGCACATGTATTATATTCCTTACACGTCTGTATTCATCAGAACACACAGCAAACACATGTGTAATGTCATTATTTACCAGGGACTACATTAAACTACATTGTGGCAGCGTATTGGGCATGGTCTTATTATGTAACAGAGAATGAATGACAGGGTCGGCTCATCAGCTTAGGATATGGCAGCTTCCTTGTGTAATGTAATGGGAGCAGTATGACATCATTGGGACTGGATATCTGCTCGGATCTGGGGGTACATATTAATGTTTGTGCAATAAAACTGGGTGCCGGGGAGTTATTCTATCCCAGTGACCTGTTCTAGAGCAAAGCTACCCAACCACAAGCTTAACCGCAGATTTAGAAGCTGTTTGTGAGCCAAGTAGTATGTGATAGATTTGCGCCAAACAATAGATATTGAGAAATGAACTAAAGAAAAGTTTTTGCTATGGGCCCCTGAAAATACTAGTTAAGCTTGAATACCCATAGGTACATATTACTGATCAAGTTGTGTCCAAACTGTTAAGCAAATTAATTCTGCACAGATAGAAAGCAGTCGTGTTGGGTAACTGGCCTTTGGCGTTATATTATATCAACGCATGTTGAAATGATTATACAGGTATGTGATCCGCTGTCCGGAAAACTGTTATCCAGAATGCACCAAATTACGGAAAGGCCTTCTCCTATAGACTCCATTTTATCCAAATAATGCAAATGATTAAAAATTATTTCTTTTTTTTTCTGCAATAATAAAACAGTAACTTGTACTTGATCCCAACTAAAATATAATTAATCCTTATCAGAAGCAAAACCAGCCTATTGGGTTTATTTAATGTTTACACGATTTTCTAGTAGAATTAAGCTGGCCATAGACGTGTAGATTTACCTTCATATCGGACAAATGATTGTTCTGTGCCATCTCCCGACCTGCCACTAACTATTCAGATCAAATAAAGTAGTAACAACATCAAACGATGTTCGGCCCCTGACAGCAATCGTACGAAAGATAGGTCCGACAAAAGCTGGTCTCTCACTGATATCGTCAGATCGGCAATACATGAAGAGATATTATCGGTAGCCGACAGAAATTTTCTAACCTATCCGATCGTCTGAACGACCGATCGCCATGGCACGAAAAATGTTGGGGCAAACCACACGTGGCACGAACATCGTACGAATAAAATATTTGTACGATCAAGTCTTTGCTTCTATGGCCAGCTTTAAGGGCAGATTTATTAAGGTTCGATTGGTAAATTCTAATTTTCAAGTTGGATTTTTGGTTAAAACTCACAAATTCGAGTTGGGAAAAATCCCAACTCGAATTCGAGATTTATCATACCTCGACCCTGGGAACAACTCGAATTCTATAGTACGCCACCAAAAAAACCTGCCGAGTTCATGTAGAAGTCAATGGCAGAGGTCCAGTAGCCCATTGGAAGATGTTAATTCCATTCGAATTTGATTTGAGTTTTCAGGTCGGAAATATAGATTCCATTTGAGTTTCCAGGTATAAAAAAAAACCCTATCACTCGACCTTTGATAAATCTGCCCCTAAATGTATGAAGACCCAAATTACAGAAAGATCCATTATCCAGAAAGCCCCTGGTCCCTGAGCATCCTTGATGCCACACGGAGTGAGAAAAAACAGGGATTTGTTTATCACACTTTTTTTACTCCTTTGTTTGTATTATATATATTTTATAATCAATTTAAATCATCAAACAATAAAATATTATGTTTAAAATTTCAAGTATGTCTGTCCTGCCAGCTCCCACAAATAAACAATTTCAATCCAACATATATGCTTTGTAAATGAGAAAGGATTTCAAAGCTCTAGAGAGAGCCATGAAATGCGTTTGACCCCTGTTTATCTCCCCTGTTAAGTGCTAAAACCTTTGTATTCTACACAGTTTATCTGTTATTTGCTGTGTAAAAATGTGACCTATTGACCTATTTAACTTGAATGCCTGCCACTATGGCTACAGAGAGGCTTTGTAGAGTATATTCACGATTTTGAAGCATGATAACTATAATGTATAACATATAAAAATACAAATTTCCCTGATTCTACCTTGAAATCCCCTCTCTGCCACTGTTATTAAAGAAATTTGTTTGAATGCAGATAATGAGCTCTGTGTAAAAAAACCCTCCTTTTCTAAACTGCAGCCTTTCTCAGGCTTTAAGATAAGGGCAGCTCATTATACAGAGGATATACCGGATCTGTGGACTGTTAATTTTTTTACCCCCCCAGACAGTGACAGAAACGCACAAAATAAAAAAAATACAAATATTTCCTAATTAAGATGCAAGTATGTACAGCACTGTAGTGTAGTAAAATGGCAGCAGTGGGGCAAGATGAAAACAGCAATACCTTATTGCTCAATTTATGGTCCACCAGTTGTTGAAGTTCAGCTCCCAGCATCTACAAACGAATTGATGTGATTTGTGGTTCGATATTTATAAATCCAACATTTCAGTCACTACAGTTTGACCTTTCTCATCATACTGTATTGACCAAAATGTTGGAGTTTTCATGTAATTAAATACATATTTTCTATTTATTTCCATAAGACTGTTGAGTGCAGAAATGTTTTTTGCTTATTTTTAATTTTTCTTGCACCAGTGCAGCTGTTTTCTACATTCTTTTGTGCGGACCTCTGTGTTGTGTCTAATAACTATTACCAGTAGGTTGGAAATGATGTAGCAGCTTATGCATTGGGATTTTTGTCTCAGTTCAGAGGTCAATGACAGTGAAGGTAAATATCACCTCAACTGTAAGCAAAGCTCATTCTCTTTCTTTTCATAGTAAGCCTTGAACATAAAGCGAAGGTTCTGCATGGCTTATTGCTTAGGGACTGGGGGAAATTACCTGGGGGAACAGAAGTGAAGTTTCCTTGTTCTCTAACTTAAAGGGAAACTATTGCGAAAATGAAAATTTAAAGGGCATGTAAAGGCAAAATAATAAAATCCCATTTTTACTTTCATTAATGAAAAAGAAACCTATCTCCAATATACTTTAATTAAAAATTGTGTAATGTTTTTGTACATGTTTATATTTAGTATACAAAATACAGCATTTCTAGCCTTATTCCATTTTAGACTTTACATGCTCTTTAATATAAGCTTCATCATACTGAAATAAGCTATAATATAACTATAATAAGCTATACTATAACTATAACAAGGTATTATACACTTTCTAAATACAATCAATTAAATATTCTGCATCGTTTCTGAAATAATCAGGTTTATCTTCACTATTCCTCTGTCAGCATCTGTTTCTCCTCATTCTGTCTTCATGCAGCAGTTGAGCGTCAGATATTCATTGACAGTTAGATCCAAAATATCTTATAGGGGGGCTTCCTTTCCTAACAGATGGATTAGAGCTCACTTTTGCACAAATCCTGCATGTAGAGAGACATGACACAGGCACGGCCTAACTTTGCTTCCTTCCTCCAATTAACCACGCGTGACAATCTGCTTATTTGGAATGATATTGGCAACAGCTTTTATTTAATCACTTCCCAACAGTTGTATACATAACAAATGCATGTCAATTAAAACATATCAGCCCTTATATGGTTTCAACATGGTATAACAACAATTATCATAACATCACATAACAGTATATATTCATATATAGCCTTAAATGAAAAACCCTGGGTTCCCTGTCAGTCTGCCGTTCCTCAATGCCTTGTCAGCTGGCCGCAATTCCTAGCTCAGCAGACCTGCAGAACACAGTCCAGTTATCACCAATCTGCTGTACTTTTCCAAGTATATAACTTATCCCCTTCCAAGCTTGTGTTAAATATTCCAGTTGTTACCATGGTTACCCACCTCAGGGGTTAACCATACCTTTTATACCATCCCATACCATGAGTATCGCCCTAGCGGACTGACAAGGACCCGCCCTTCGAGCTGTGACTTGTAATTACTTCTTATAATATTTCCTAACCTTAACCGTCCTTCTTCTCTTTAACTAGGGAGGGTGGGTGGGGACCAGTCTCTTCTCCTGTAAAATGGCCGCTGACTGACTTTCCTTTTGGCGCCCAAACCTATGCCCACTATAACTCCCCCCCTTTCCTTTGCCCAGTCTATTCTGCCTAACCAATCCCCGCTTAGTAGGCTGGCCTGGTCATGCCGCCCTTCCCCCTATGCTACGCTTGTCTCCAGGGCTCTCTTGACACAGGCACGGCCTAACTTTGCTTCCTTCCTCCAATTAACCACGCGTGACAATCTGCTTATTTGGAATGATATTGGCCACAGCTTTTATTTAATCACTTCCCAACAGTTGTATACATAACAAATGCATGTCAATTAAAACATATCAGCCCTTATATGGCTTCAACATGGTATAACAACAATTATCATAACATCACATAACAGTATATATTCATATATAGCCTTAAATGAAAAACCCTGGGTTCCCTGTCAGTCTGCCGTTCCTCAATGCATTGTCAGCTGGCCGCAATTCCTAGCTCAGCAGACCTGCAGAACACAGTCCAGTTATCACCAATCTGCTGTACTTTTCCAAGTATATAACTTATCCCCTTCCAAGCTTGTGTTAAATATTCCAGTTGTTACCATGGTTACCCACCTCAGGGGTTAACCATACCTTTTATACCATCCCATACCATGAGTATCGCCCTAGCGGACTGACAAGGACCCGCCACAATATGTGTGTTTGGACTCCTTCAAGCACACATATGACCCCATACTTTAAGAGCGAACTCCAAGCCTTCTTGAATGCCCCTGTTGAATAAGTCATGCCCTATGTCATTCAAATGCACTCCATCCGCTGCATAACATGAATCCTGACTTTCTAGCTCTACATGGCGGATTACTACCCCTCCGTTGCTCTGTATAAATTTTCCTACTGCCTTGTTGACCTTAATCCTTGCTTTATTGATGGCTATCTCTGACCTGACCCCTTTCCAAACCCGTCTGGGGATAATATCTGACCATATGATCAGCAGCTTGTGGAATAGGGACCATAATCTCAAACAATCCCGGCGTATATCTTTTATCAACTGTTTCATTGGGTACTTCCCTAAATCATTGCCCCCTGCATGCAAAATCACCACGTTCGGCGGCCCTTGTTTCTTTGCATTTTCCACTAAAATGGGTACTATTCTTTCCCATTGTAGACCTGGTACTCCAATCCATGTTAACAGTAATTGGCTCCTTAAAAACCCCAACTGCCCACTGGGTTCCCGGACCCTGGCCCTGTTTTCTGCCCGCCGAATGTAGGAGTGGCCCACGATCCAAGCCACACAAGGTCCTGAACCTGTAAAACATAAGTAAATTCAAACTTTCGATTCTCACTAAAAATTTTTTTTTTTTTTTTTTTTATTATCGAGTTAGCCCGTCTTCCATCCTATGTGGTCTTACATATGACCTGAACCTAGATGATTCCCATCGCCCGATTCTCTTGATCGATTCCTCCCCGAGGCCCCACCTTGCCGCCTCGGTTGCCGCTCCAATACGAAAAGAGTGGCTGCCGTACTCTGAAAAAGTCAACCCTAAAGATCTTATTGCTTTTTTGAATATGGCTATGAATTGAAACTTGGACAAACATGCTCCATTCTCGTGTATCAAGCACGAGCCTTGAGCTGTTGGCCTAACAGCCCCAAACTTTTTGAAGTTTTGAATTGGGCAAGTGTCGCACCCTTCAACCCCGTAAAGGAATATATGTAACCCTGCCCCTTTTTTATCTGTTTTCGAATGCCTGACCACAATGTGTAGGCCGTCATTCGTCAGATGTACATCTTCCCACTGTAACCCTCCTGAACCTTTTCTACTATTGCTCACTAGTTCCGAAATCCGAAGTGCTCCGAAAAATGCCCACGAAAACGCCAATCTAAATAACGCCACTTCGTATTGGGAACGCAGCATATTCGGTAACAACGCAATAATCTCCCTCAGGATCTGCAACGTGACTGGTCGTCTCTTGTCCATCACTTGTTTCCCTCTCTTAAAACCTTTTACAATTTGCTGCACCATGAAATCTTTTGTCACGTCCCTCCAACCCATTGCTTTAAATAAAAATGCCAATGCTGCCATCTTCTTACTTAACTGGCTCACCGATATAGCCTCCTCAAAATACAACGTTAACTGCCAAAGTAAAATGTTCAGCCTATCTGTGTCATCCAGTGCCCTTCCACTCTCTCTCTCCAACCTGAACTATTCTTCCTATACCCTTTTGTAACTCAACCATGTTGTTGGTGCCACTGACTGTTCCAGCCATTCTAGCATACCTCGCACACGATTTTCCAGAGATGTGCCGGGCAGCGTGTTCCTTTCCGTTCTGCTCCTGGTGCCAAGATCCTGAACCTGTCCCACTGGAATCGAGATAGAGCGTCAGCAATATCATTGACAACTCCAGGCAAATGTTTTGCCCGAAACACAATGTTCAACTGTAAACAACGTAACACCAGGGACCTTAGCACCGCTAATACTGGTTGTGAAGATGACGTGAGGTTGTTTATCGCCATCACTACTGACATGTTATCTGTGTGAAAAAGGACTGATTTGTTTGCAAAACGTTCACCCCAAATTTCAATGGCCACTCTAATAGGAAATAGTTCCAGCAGTGTAAGATTACCCGTAAGGCCATCGTGCCCCCATGCCTCCGGCCATTGCTCAGCACACCAACTGCCTTCCAAGTAGGCTCCAAACCCCAGAGACCCAGCTGCATCTGTGAATAAGTGCAGATCCACATTGGATTCTGTCTCCCCCAACCAATAGGACTTGCAGTTATAGGTCTCCAAAAATCGCTCCCAGACCACTAGATCCGCCTTATGACTCTTATTCAAACGAATGAAATGATGTGGTGATTTTACTCCTGATGTGGCCATCGCTAACTGTCTTGCGAATACCCTGCCCATTGGCATAACCCTGCAAGCGAAATTGAGCTTGCCCATGAGTGACTGTAATTGCCTTAACGTGACCTTTTTTTGCTGCCAACGCATTGTGAATGTCTGTTTGTAGCCCTCGAATCTTATCCTCAGGGAGTCTGCACACCCCTTCCCTTGTGTCGATTTCAATGCCCAGAAATTTTATACACGTTGTTGGGCCCTCAGTTTTTTCCGGCGCTAGTGGAATGCCAAATTGAATGGCAACCTCCTGCATCGTTTGAAGCAATACAGCACACACCGTGGAATTGGCAGGGCCCACACATAAAAAGTCATCTAGATAATGTATCATAGAATCTAGACCAGCCCTGCGCTTCACAGCCCATTCCAAGAATGTGCTAAAAGCCTCAAACAGCGTACATGATATCGAACACCCCATTGGCAGACATCGATCTATATAAAATTCCCCTTCAAAATGGCAACCCAAAAGGTACAATGAATCTGGATGCACTGGCAGTAGCCTGAAAGCTGCCTCAATATCCGTCTTGGCCATGAAGGCGCCATTGCCTGCCTCTCTGACCAGCCGTATGGCTTCGTCAAAAGATGTATAAGATACTTTTGTCAGATCTTTATCAATGTAGTCGTTTACTGAACCCCCTTTTGGATAGGACAGATGATGAATTAATCTGTATTTCCTTGTTCCTTTTTGGAATCAAGCCCAATGGTGAGACCTTGATGTTATCCAAAGGTGATTCCTTAAACGGCCCTGCCATACGCCCCAATCTGACTTCCTTCTCCAATTTTTCCCTCACCAATTGTAGATTTTCATTCACCGATTTTAGGTTTTTAAAACGGTTTGCAACCATCATCTCCTTCCCAGGAATTCGGAAACCGTCTCTAAAACCCCCAATCAGCAATTTTGCTTTATCTCTATCAGGGTATTCATTTAGAAAAGGAAGCATCTCCTCTATTTTCACTGGTGTCTCCCCTTTTTGTATAGCTATCTTTTGCTCTGGGTGAAACCGCCTTGTTCCTTTTAAAGCATCTGGAAAACGGGTGTGTTCCTGCACATGTTGAGCACTCGTGCTTAAATCGACATGTGTTCCCCCATTTGCAGTAGCTGTCATTATACAGCCAGCAAACTCCTTTTTTGTGGGCTCCTGCCGAGCTGGCCGTCCCCCCGCTGGAGCCCCCCTGAAAGGGCTGAGCATTATGCGCCACTGTATAGCCCTGATAACCTTTGTTGTTCATGAGTCGCATCCACAGACCAATGTCTCTATGATCCCACTGAAGGTCCTGTCTGATCGCCATCTTTTGCCTAAAATGCTCATCGTATCTTAACCATGCCAAACCACCGTATACTCTATGTGCCTCCCATATCCCATCTAAATAACAAAATAACCCAGAACATTGCCCTGGGTGCTTTTCACCAGTCACACTGGCCAAAATTGCAAATGCCTGTAACCAGTTCCCAAATGTTCTAGGGATCAACCGGAAACGCCTTCTGTCCTCGTCTTCCTCTTTTCTGTGTTCTTTCCCTTTTTCCCACTTCTCTACATTAAACCTCTCCAGCGGTAGTAAGGTAAATATATCCACGTACTCTCGTTTCCAAATTTTTCTCTAAGCTCCTGTTTCAGATGTGCCCCTAGTGGGCCTTCATAACACACATATGTATGCCCCTTAGCTGCATCTGAAATAGGTGTTGGTTTATTCCCTGTACTTTCTGCCGCCTTTTCTGTGGTGCTTACCACTGCTGGTCTTATTTCACTTGCCGCATTGGCTAATATATTGTTACCTTGTGCACCACCCATTTGCATCAGCAAGGTGCGCAAACCCCCTAGGAATGTCTCCATAGAATTGGCTGCCCCCGGAGTACTACCCTCTTGGACCTTATGGGCTCCTTGTCCCCCAACTGGGATTGTTAGCTCCCTTCCCTGTTGCCCCATTTCACTTTGCATGTTCTGTGAGGTGATAATTTGTGCCGTATGGCTAGAGCTACCTGTGGTTAGCAAACGTGCTACGTTGATCCTCTGCTGCTCTCTCTGTCATCCCAGCTGTAGAAGTGCTGGGCAACACGCTGTCATCTGTGCTCTGTACCGAAACATTGCCTGACAGGGATCTTACCCTGTCGCCATCGAACCCTGACTGCCTGTTCTCAGCTGGCTGCGACCCCTCTCTACCTTGTCTGTTCCCCTGTAATAGTTGTGGGTCTGTTATTGCCTGAGCTGACTGCCGTGCTGCAGCCACTGCGCTGTGATGTGGACGCTGTGCAAGCTGACCCTCTCCCCTTGCCGTAGATGGGGTAGACCATACGGCTTCCTCCGGCGGCAGCGCTGTCACCTGTCGGGTCCTTGCTCTAGACCCCCTGCTGGCGCCCCGCTCCTGTGCCGCTTCCAGCCCACCCGCGGGGTACCTCCTCCCCCTGGTGCCTGGCTTCTCCGTCTGCTTTCCGGCGCTGCCCTGAGGGATATTACCGTCTGCCGCGCCGCTCCCTCTGTCTCCGATTGTCCCTGCTGACTGCCTCCCGGGTGTCTCACCTCTCGCCGCATCAACTGACTCCTTCCGACTCCGGTACCTCTGTTGCGCTGGCTGCGGGCTGCTCCTTGCTGTCCGTCTGATGCCTCTGCGCGGTGGTGACGGGCTGAGTCTCACTGGAGGCCTGGACCGCCGTGCCTTCTTGGCTGGAACCGGCGCTGCTCCGTCGCTTCCCGTCCTTTCCGACTCCGTTGTTGCTTCTGGTAACAGCTGCTGAAGCCACCCCGCTCCTCTCGTTGATGCCTCTGCTCGCAGCTGTTCCTGCATCGCTTCAATGTTCGGCTCCATTATCGCTCGGTTTGTAAGACAGTGACCAGTCTCTTCTCCTGTAAAATGGCCGCTGACTGACTTTCCTTTTGGCGCCCAAACCTATGCCCACTATAACTCCCCCCCCTTTCCTTTGCCCAGTCTATTCTGCCTAACCAATCCCCGCTTAGTAGGCTGGCCTGGTCATGCCGCCCTTCCCCCTATGCTACGCTTGTCTCCAGGGCTCTCTTGATGTCTGGTGATTTTAATAGAGTGAGCTCTAATACATCTTCTAGGCAAAAGGAGCCCCCTATAAGATATATTGGATGTATATGTGCATATTTGACTAAGGGGGAAATGTAATAAAAATGGGCATGTTGCAATGTAATATTCTTCATTAGGCTTTTATTGCATTGCGAATCTCAATTGCGCATTGCAAACCTTTAACACCTGCTCTGCAGTTTTGTTAGATATTTTGTCGCAAAAAATGGTTTGCGATTGTGAAGTTTTATTACATAAAACGATAAAGGATAAAATTCGCAATCGCTATCATACTGTCGTGTGAGGGGCAAAGTATTTACAAAGGCAACATTTTTCACTTTGCAAACATTTATTCGCATTGCAAATGATTTTGTGTGAGTGACCAATATTACATTCCCCCTATGTATATTAAATAAATAAATCCTGTAAGCTACATACAATTATAAGTACATTTCCATATAATATATTATTAATACATTTAGCAAATGTCAGTGTCAGAGTGGTGACTGGAATATCTCAGGGAGTGTTTGTTTACCTTTTCATACAGATCAGTCAGTAGAAAATGTTTTGCTGGTTGCAGTGGAAAGCTCATTCCCATTCACAGGTTACTACCTTTTTTAATTTACAAAATTCTAGTCATTTTTTTTAAATTCAGGTTTACTGGTTGTTTTTCAGTTACATAAGAACATTTTGGCAACCTACAGTGATGTTATTAGCGCTTCAAATGTGCTCAAATTACATCCCTTTTTGAAACACTTTCTGTTCCAAAATGGCTCCAGCCCCGTAGTAATAATAGTGTTTATTGTGCACTGCGGGTATAACAGGCCTCGGCTTTTAGCACTGTGTGATGTGCCAGTCTGTGTGTTTGCTGCACCTGTGCCTTTAGTAACATTTCTCCATGATTGCTGAACTGAAATGAAAAATATACAGCATTTACAGCAAAGGTTTACCCACCACTTATATCTCTATAAATAGCCTGTCATGCAGTGGTTGCTGCCTTTTTCCGTTTAATTTCCTCTTGTAGGTCCAACCTTGGGTCATCTTTACCCCCTTAGCTCCTAATAAATATAGTGTAACTAACATGAAAATATTGGAGTATCAATTCTAAGAGACATATTCAGTAAAGGGTGAATTTTCGCCTACTTCGCCACACTTCACGTCATTTCAGGCACAAATTCGCTACCACTACACTAATTCACTAAAATGCCAAGCTGCGTCTCAGCAGCCAAACGCTGGCGAAGTTTCACTAGCATTAATATGTCAGCACTAGCATTTCATAGCGAACTTTTGCTAACGTTTGATTCTGCCTAGCAAAACTTTGTAAGTACACTTGCCCTTAGGTCAATTTGAATAGGGCAGGTACATATAGATCATAAATATGACTTTATTAGAGATGTTGGTGCAAATGCTTGAAGTGGCCACTTATTAAAAATTTCCAAGGAAGCAAAATAAAGACAAAAGAGATCCTCTAATGCCCTAGACATGAGCCCACCCTAAAATAAATTTGGCATGCCCCTCAAATGGTTAAAACTAAAATTCGTAATAGTTTCAACTTTTATATACAATACCACTATAAAATATGAAAAAATGCCAGTGTTTTTTATCATTTAACAACTTTTCAGCATACAGGATATGATGTCACTAACATAAGATTGAGGAGGATGTAGCTCTATTTTATCAGTTCGCCAGGTCTAAGCTGCGAAGGAAACTCTGGCGAAAGAGGTAACGTTCTATAAAATCCGCACTTTAGTGTATTTGCGGATTAACAATAGTTCGCCAGGCAATAGGATGCAAAAAATTTCTGGCGAATTTCCACTAGCCACGGCCACTTCGCCTTTAGTAAATCTAACTTACAACAAATCTTGTACAACTTATACATATTTACCCCAGAACCTTCCCCAATTTAGAAGAGCAAACTGTCCCTAAATCTGGCCATACACAATCAGATTTTATTTGTCATACAGCGAATATTCAGATATTGATTGTACGTTTTAGAGCAGAGAAGTTTGAAAAACAAGAATGTGCCATTGGCACAGAGAAGGGGCAGACAATATTTGATTGACAGCTGAGATTTTTAAATGAGCTTACAACAGCTATGAATGCTTTAATCAAAAATAGAAATTGGATTTCATGTTTAATTTGAAAAGGACTTTTATTATACAGATTTTTGTGTCTGGATGACTGGTCTACTTTAAACTTCTGAGGGGGAAAAATAATTTCCTGATTCTTAAAAGGGCAATCAGACAGTCAATATGGTTGGCAACCATACAGTTTTCACATGGACATAGGGTGACATCACGGACCCGGCCCCAAATGTCGCCACCTGCCTCCTGACTAGCATTGGACTGAGGGTTCCGAGGTCCACTGGGAGCCTGGTGCTTTCTTTTTTCGCAACTGTATACTCCCTTTTAATATCTTGGTATAGATATCAGTCAGGATTTATGCAGAAAATCTCTCCAGCCAGTCCATAAGTAACCTGTCGGATACCCAAGTAAGGAGAAGGGCTTGTCTCCCTCACCCTCCCCTGGGATTCGATCAAGTTTCTTTCCCTACCCTGCTGAATCTGCGCCGGAGTGATGTCACTTCTGGTTCTGCAGGTCCCGGTCTGAAGGTTAGTTAACTGTGTGCTGTCCTGGTTGGGTAGGGGTGTATATTGGGTGGCGGGTGCAGGTCAGGTTACAGGTCAGCCGTTCTGAGTTGGGAATGGATTTTTCAGACTGAACCCATGCAGTACTCTACCTTGGTGGTCTATCCTGTTAGTGTTTGGCAGCAGAGGCGTAACTAGAGGGGGGCAGGCCCTGGCGCGGGACGTGCAGCCGGGCCCCGCCCCCTCCGTACGGCCGGAAATGGGCGCAGAACTGAGTGGTGCGCGAGCTGCCGGGGGGCCCTGAGGGGGTGCGGGCACCGCACCCCCTGCTCCACCGGTAGTTCCGCCACTGTTTGGCAGTCAGTAATGTGTCAACGGCTAATAAAGGTGTACTGCTTTCAATACCCTTCTCAAAGTCGTTGACCCATTAAAAATAAAGTGTTCGGTCTAACCTACATTCTGGGGGTGAGCAGCTGCTACAGATATTATTTGCACATAACCAAGAGAAAAAATTTTCAGAGCTCAAATTCAGCCTGTGCGAATCCCTTTAAATAAATTTTTACAAATATTGAGGTGTTAGTAGCATGTTTTTGCCAAAATATGTAAGCTCACGTGCCATGTCCAGGACGTAAAGTATGAAGATCCAAGTTACGGAAAGATCAGTTATCAGGAAAACCCCAGGTCTCAAGCATTCTGGATAACAGGTCCCATACCTGTACTGTAATCTTACTATTTATCTATAAGTTTAAATATATCTGGGTGGCGGGGGAATATGTATATGTATCAAAAAGAATGTTACATTTACAAAATGCTTGGGACCTTAAGTCTACTAGAAAATCATGTAAACATTAAATAAACCCAATAGGCGGGGTTTGCTTCCAATAAGGATTAATTATATCTTAGTACCAAGTACAATGTATTTATTTATTATTACAAAGAAAAAGGAAATAATTTTTAAAAATGTGGATGATTTTGATAAAATGGAGTTTATGGGAGACAGCCTTTCTGTAATTCAGAGCTTTTTGGATAACGGGTTTCCAGATAACGGATCCCATACATGTACCATATAGTACCTTATATAATTAACCCATATTGGAACCAAAATCAGCCTATTCTGTTTATTTAATGTTTTAATGATTTTCTAGTAGACTTAAGGTATACAATACAAATTACGGAAAGATCTGTTATCTGGAAAACTCTAGGTCCCGAGCAATCTGGAGAACAGGTCCCATACAGGAGTTTACAGAATAAGGCTTAACTCCTAAATATGTTGAACCATTGGTGGGAGGAGTATGTAGATCTACCTATGCAAATGATGGGGTCTTACTCGAGTTCAGCAATGGAAACCAATGGAGAAAACTATACTTTTTCCCAGTATGTTTCCCTTCTGGAGGCCTTTGCATTGGATTTGTGGCTTAATAGAAGACCCTGCCCCAGCTGTGCAGAATGTGCCTAAGACTTTTCAGCCAGAAAGAATGTCCCTGAGGGAACCGCATTGCTTTCTTATCTAATACAGAATGGCTGTTGCACACATATTATTACTATTATCCTTTAATACATAGAGTGCTGATATATTTCATAATCCTTTACAAAGGTTATACATTGAGGGGTATGAGTTACATATGCTGCTGGGATTTAAGACTGTGGAATTTTGCCGCTTATAATAATGAGGGATCTAAAGCATCAATGGAAAAAGGCTGTGCTTAGGCTGGTCCCCTTTAATAATGTGTTCAGGAAACAGACAGATTAGGGAACGGGTTTATTTATTATTAAATAATAAAGTCAGAGCAAACTAGAATCTGCGATTTGACCTTATTTATTTATAAAAAAGCACAATTTCATCGGATAGGGGACAAACTTGTTAAAATCGAGGGAAAAATGGAGGGAGTTTTTCCTGAATCACTCAATTTTTTTAGGACTTTTTCCCGAAAAGTCCGCAGACCACAGAAACTTCCAAATAGTATTGGGAACTCTCCCGTTGACTTATATACAACCTTGGCAGGTCTGAGATGATTCTGAGATGGTCTGATTTTCGGATTCGATTTTTTTCCATCCTCTGGGTTAGTGAATGTCGAATAAATTAGCGAGGCGCGAATTCGCAGAGAATTTCCGTGTTTCTCTGCCGGTGAATAAATTTGCTAAACTCCCGCGAAAATTTGCAGGGGTCAAAAATTCTTGGACACATGTTGGAAAAGTCGCTCTCGTCAAATCTGTTGCAGGTCAACACTATTCGGACTGCCATTGCGTTTAACACCAGCGTCAATTTCCGAGCTTCGCTTTTTTTTCCCATAATGAAAGAATTTTGCCCATTACTACTTGGGGTATAATAAATTTCGAAAAATTTTAGGTTTTTTTAGGTGGTAAGGGCTGCATCTCCTGATGTTGCTTGGGAAGCAAATGCTTTGTAAGTAAGAACTAAGGAGCACACTCTTGCACCCCTTAGAACTCAAGCACAGGCACACTTCATTACATTACCCTCCTTTTTATAATACTTCAGTTTCTGTTTTTTTACCCAAGCTTTAAAAGGTTTCTGTTATTTTCTTTTTTGGACAGTAGAGATTTGGTTTCATACGTCAAGTATTTATACAGTTTAAAATAAGTACAATGAATGCATCTGTTAATTTAGCCTCAAAATAAGTCTATTTATGTCATGAATGATAACTGTTAAGGCAGCCATAGACTTTCCAAGCAGCAGCAGGCCCGGACTGGCAATCTGTGGGTTCTGGCAAATGCCAGAGGGGCTGCTATAAGGTCCCATAGAAAGTCACTATTTAGTGGGCTGGTGGGGGCTGTTTGGGCCTCTGTGTACCTGAAATGCCAGGGCCTATTTTAATTCTCAGTCCGGACTTGAGCAGCAGTATAGTAAATGTTTGGGATTATGGCACACAAGGGGACAGATTTACTAAAGAGCGAAGTGGCTAATGCTAGCGACAATTCTCTAGCGTTGCCACCCACAGGGACATCACCAACTCACTAACAGGCGCAAGCGCTAATTCGCTAGTGAACCAGACAGTTGCTAGCGCTGTTTCAGATCCTATTGCCAGGCGTATTTTCTCTCTGCGAATGTGCGCTACTGTGCAAATTCACTGAAGAGCGGATTTTACTGAACGTTACCTCTTTCGCCAGAGTTGACCACCATCTCAGACCAGGAGAAGTGCTAAAAAGCAGCTACATCTTCCTCAATCCACTGTCACTTACATCATGCTGTGTGCCGAAAATGCATTAAAGTTCCAAAAACGCTGGCGACTTTTCCTTTTCTGAAGCGGAATTGCATGCAAAAGTCCCACCAGCCCAGTCCGACCCTGATCCTGGCCCAAAGTGTTGGCTGCAAATAATTATAACAGTAATAACACTGAGTTCATTAATTCTGGGCTTTTATTTACGAGTGCTGGCAGGAAGCAATTACCCTGTTTCTCTGTTTTACTCACTTTATTTTATATATAAATCGCTGCTTGTGTCTAGCAGTCTTTTTTTTTAAAAACAGCCACACAAACATGGGCACTAAAAACCCATTGGTTGTCGGGGGCCCACATAAAATTTAAAAAAGAAATTGGTGGACATGGCCCTACCATAAAAGTTAAAAAAACTTCACTGGTGACCAGCCCCCTCTCTACAAGTTAGAAAAACCATTGATGGCGAGGGCCCCCCTACAAGTTAAAAAAAATTATTGCTGGCCAGGGCCCCCCATAGAAAATTTAAAAAATTGGTGGCCAGCCCCCCCCCATACAAGTTAAAAAGAAAACATTGGTGGTCAGGGGCCCCCATAGAAAATGTAAAAATAATTGGTGACCATATCACTTTTCTTGAGGGGGTGTCGGACCGTACCTCTTTTCTTGAGGGGGTTGTCAGATCGTACCACTTTTCTTGACGGGGGTGTGTCGGACCATACCACTTTTGTTGGGGGTTGTCGGATCATGCCACTTTTCTTGATGGGGACGTCAGACTGTACCACATTTCTAGAGGGGGGGGGTGGTACAGTCCAACACACAAATAGAAAAGGGGTACAGTCTGACACTTTTCTTGGGGGTGTTATAGCATACCACTTTCTTTAGGGGATGTTGGACAGTACCACTTTTCTTTGGGGATTGTCGGATCGTACCACTTTTCTTGAGAGGGGGGTGTTGGACCATACCACTTTTTTTAAGGGGGGGGGTTGTCGGCCTGTACCACATTTCTTGAGGGGGTGGGGGTGTCAGATCATACCACTTTTTTTGAGAGGGGGTGTCGACCCATACCACTTTTCTTGGGGGGTGTTGGACCATGCCACTTTTCTTGATGGGGGCATCAGACTGTACCACTTTTCTTGGGGAAGGTTGTTGGGGTTATCTGTGGAAATGTCAGACCTTACCACTTTTCTATAGGGTGTTTTTGATCCAAATCACTTTTTCTTGATGGGGGTGTCAGACTGTACCACTTTTTTTAATGTCGGATCGTACCACTTTTCCTAATGGGAATGTTCGGACCGCAGCACTTATTCTTGGGGGTGTTAAAACATACCACTTTTTCTTGGAGTTACCACTTCTTACCACTTTTCTATAGTAGTCCCATTGTGTACTAGAGAGCTTATCTGTTATCTGCAGTGTATCTTATGCCTTTTCTCCTTCTTCAGCTTGAATGGCTGCCCCCATGGCTACACATCAGCTTGTTTATATAAACTACAGTAGAGTTCTGAAGCAAAACACCATTGAAGGGCAACACCATTGTACCAGTGATCCTGCATAAATCAGCCCTACTGATGATCGATACCATTTAAAAAGCTGTCAACCGTGAATTTTGAATTTAGCTTATAAACAGCAAACAGGGAAAACCTATGAGACAAAAATAGTTTCTCAAACATACTGTTAATGTTCTACAGAAAAAAATATCTACTTTCTTACTTGCTAAAGAACACAAAATACAACGGGCTATAGCCCTTATAGTTTGCTTTTTTTATATCGCAAATTGATTTAAATTGATTTAAAATTAAATGCAGCACATTACAATTTTTTAGGCACAAACTGTTGCCCAAGGCACAGACGAGATTGAGAGAATTGCCTAAAGTCGCCTGGTGTTGGTATGGATGTCTTTACAGGAATCAGACACAATGCTGCCTGTCTAGCTATTTCAACATTGGGCCGTGTTGTGCTTACATAAAAACACCTAAAAAATACAGATTTTTACTTTAATTTCCCTTTCTAAATTTCAGGTTTTTGTTTGTCTGAAGGTGGCAATACATTATAAGATCCGCTCATTTGGAAAGGTCACTAAATGCAATAGGGGCTGTTGGGGTGAGGACTGCATCCTCGATCTGATGTAAAATTCAAACATGCCCGGTTATCATCTGTATGAATTTTGGCCAGATATTGGTCAGGTAGCCCTGTCGGAGGGCCCCATGTATGGGCATATAAGCCTCTGACTCACTATAAAGGACTCAAATTGGCTCCTTAAAGCTGGCCATAGATGCAAAGATGCGATCGTACGAATCATTGTACGATCGGACTTTCCCATCTCCCCACCCGCCACTAACCATTCAGATCAAAGTCTTACCAGTCAGATTAGTTAAAGAACAGATCAGCAATGTTCTGCCCCTGACAGCAATCGTACGATACTTATGTCTGACAACACTAGTGACAGTCTCCCACTGAAAATCGTACGATCGGCAATACACGCAGAGATATTATCGGCAGCCGACAGAAATGTTCTAACCTGTCCGATCGACCAAATGACCGATCTCCGCTGGACGAAAAATGTCGGGACTCTCCACACACGTTCCGAAAATCGTACGAATCCTCGATTCGTACGATCAGATCTTTTCGTCTATGGCCAGCTTAAAGCTGCCTTTGCATGGCCATCCTAAGAATAAGAAAGCATATGAAAGAAACATACCCAACACAATGGCTTTCCTTTTTTGCAAATTGAAACTAAAAACTGGTCATACATGGGCAGTGTGTTTGGGGCCTCGATTACAGGGCAGATTTAAAAATCACATCTGGTGAGGACAGTATTAGCCCATTGAGTCTGTCCTCTCCTGGCCCACATCATGATCTAGTTGTTATTCTGGGGTTCATCTGTATTTATTGGTGTGTCTGCCTAGGAGGTATAAATCGCAGAGCAGTATCCAGGCAGAACTTCTCAAGCCACACAGTAGCCTCCTCATATGCAGACATCAACATCAGGGCCAGAGTCTAATACTTTTTGGCAAAGCGCTGGCTTACATCTTCACTTGTGTCTCAGAATTGAGCATCTGCAAATGATCTTCTCTTGAATAGTATGGTATTTATTTTCTGAAACTTTTCAAACCTAAGTTATTTGGTTTTTTTTCCCATAATATGGATCAGCATACCTAAAGTCTACTTTAAAGTCTACAAACAATGTAGGTCTCTATAAAAAGATATTGCATAAACAGCTCATATGTAAAACCCTTCTTCGTGTAAATAAACCATTTTCATAATAATATACCTTCTTAGTAGTATGTGCCATTGGGTAATCTTAAATAGAAAATTGCCATTTTAAAAAATAAGTGCCGCCCCCTGGGATTGTAGGATTCATGGTGCACGCAAACAAACTATACATGTTAGGTCACATGAGCCAATTAACAGACAGAGTTCTGTCTTTTGCTTCCACACTTCTTCCTGTTATATTAAGAGCTGCAGTATTTCTGGTCAGGTGATCTCTGAGGCAGCACACAGATCATCACAAAATGGTGGTTCAAGGCAAGAGATGTAAAAGAGCAATATTTACTTAACTATATATACCAGTTTGGTAATATTATTTAATATGTCACTTAATATGATATAAACTATCTGGTACTTAAATATTCATTTGGGGGTAAAGTATTCCTTTAACATTACAGAGAAAATAATTTATAATTACAATTATTTGATTACAATAGCTTGTACTTTGGTTTGTGGATATAATGCTAGAGAAGCACTGTGGTGTCAAAGTGGAGGTTTAGGCTAATAGCATTGGGAACCTCATATATATGTCTTAT
Source organism: Xenopus laevis (assembly GCF_017654675.1). Taxonomy (NCBI): domain Eukaryota; kingdom Metazoa; phylum Chordata; class Amphibia; order Anura; family Pipidae; genus Xenopus; species Xenopus laevis. Next base: position 172,262,938 of record NC_054372.1, on the reverse strand, counting down.
CATCCCCAGATCATTGATCTGAGGTTGCATATAAATATTAATTCAAAAACTATTTTATTTCGGATGTCCAGTTGAACACACTGTTAACACCAAAAGATCAAAACATACAAATCTCTTTTTATTGCAAGTGACTTTGGAGTCTTTGGGTCTCCCTCAGAGTCTTGAGTTGTGGGTGGCCCTCAAATCACCTATAGTATAATTCTACACTGCAAAGAATAACTGACTGGCTAGTCCAGAGCTGTATTTAATGGAGACTTGGGAAATTTGTAAATCCCAAAAGATTTATCTCTGTTTTGGCAAAAAGATGTAGCTGTGGGGTAATATAAAATATAGTGCAACATACTGTCGTTATTACTTTGTGTATTGGCTCTTCAGTTTAGGGCCTATAGTCATTGTTGGACTACAACTTCCAGGACGCTGGCAGTTGCAGTTTAGGAACAGCTGGAGGGCTCCAGGATGCATAAGTTCCTGCGTCATATAAATTTTAGGGCCCCATACAGGATGTTTTGTCATGAGCCTTTCCATGAATGATCACAGACCTGAGGCCACCTGTTTTGCTCTTTTCCAAATTCTAAGCTACAGACTTTATTGTAATGCCAACCAGTTCCTACACTTGTTCCTGAAAGTTATTGCAGGCATCCTCCACCAGTTTTGTAAAGAAATATCCTAAACATTGTTTCTAAGTCTTCAGATGCCTTGTGTGGTATGTCTTGTGCAGATGGTATAGGTTTGTTTCACAGTCAATACTTAAAGTGGAACTATCGTGAAAATGAACATTTAATATAAGCTTCATTATACTGAAATAAGAAACTTTCTAAATACAGGTATGGAATTCATTATCCGGAAACCCATTATTCAGAAAGCTCCAAATTATGGAAAGGCCGTCTCCCATAGACTTTATTTTATCCAAATAATCCAAATTTTTAAAACTGATTTCCTTTTTCTCTGTAACAATAAAACAATACCTTGTACTTCATCCAAACTAAGATATAATTAATCCTTATTGAAGCAAAACCAGCCTATTTGGTTTATTTAATGATTACATGATTTTCTAGTAGACGTAAGGTATGAAGATCCAAATTACAGAAAGATCCGTTATCCAGAAAACCACATGTCCCAAGCATTCTCCATACCTGTACAATCAATTACATATTGTGCATAGTTTCTGAAATGATCACGTATATATTCACTATTCCTCTCTCAGCATCTGTTTCTCTTCATTCTGTCTTCATGCAGCAGTTGGGTGTCAGATAATCATTGACAGTTAGGTCAAATATATCTTATAGGGGGGCTTCATTTCCTAGAAGATGTATTAGAGCTCACTCAAATAACTGATTCCAGTACAAACAAAATCTAAAAAAATAACTGCCTTTTGCACAAATTCTGCATGTAGAGAGACATTATGTCTGGTGATTTTAATAGAGTGAGTTCTAATGCATCTTCTAGGCAAAAGGAGCCCCTCCATAATATAAATTGGAACTAACTGTCAATGAATATATGACACCCAACTCCTGCATGAAGGGACAATGAAGAAAAACAGATGCTGAGAGAGGGATAGTGAAGATGAACTTGATTATTTCAGAAACCATACAGAATTTTTAATTGATTATATATATAAAACTTATTATTTCAGTATGCTGAAGCTTATATTAAATTTCCATTGTTGTCATAGTTCCCCTTTAACTTATTCTCTTTTTTAAATATATTTGCATGTACCAAAAATGGTTATATGATTTCTGTATGGTGCACAGATAGTTGAAAGATATTCTCCTATTGTTTTTGCATTAATGGGTAGAGCACTGAACACAGTGTTTAACAGCAGTTTGTAGCCCACTACAGATTTGCCTTAATAATCAGCCAGAGTTCCTACATAGGTTGAAATATTATCATATTTCTGTAAAATAAACCGGGCACATTTTTTATCTGCTTTATTTGGACATTCTTTTCCTCTCCAATATCCGTTCTGCGTGTGTGTTTGATCAGATGGGTTGCCCGAGGCTGCTTTTACTTTACTTATTCGGGCGGAAGGGTTTCTGGCCAATCACATGGCGCATTCGTGAGAAACACATGATGTGACATATATGTGACCTGACAGGCTTGTGGGCATTTACAGCTGTTTCTGCAGTTTGCTTTATCCTTCCCAGTATAATTGCTTAACCATGCTAACTGCCTACATTTCACAAATAACATATATGGCATCAGTTGGCAGTTAATATCATTGTTTATTGGGGGTGCTGCCTACGTTTGGTGGAGTGCCGTATACCAATGCCTGGGTCTATTATTGATATAAATGATTTTCATGTATATGTTTGTGCTCATATGATAAGAAACATAAATGTATGGACTTCACTGTAAATGTATAGACATCATATGGTCCCTAATTTAAAACTAAGGATGGCTGAGTGCATACACATTGACATATGTCACTGCTTTTAAAATAATAATTGTATATAATGTATTGAATTTTACTTATAGCAACCAATCTATCCTTTGAATTAAAGAGGTGGTTCATCTTAGCTTTTAGTATTTTATAGAATAGCCTATTCCAACTTTGCAATTGAGTTTTCATTATTTATTTTTCATAGTTTTTAAGTATATGCCTTCTTTCGGACTATTTCCAGCTTTCAAAGTAGGGGTCACTGACCCCGGCAGCCAAAAAACTATTGCTCTGCGAGGCTATAATTTTATTGTTATGTAGGGACCCATAGGGTTAATGTGGAGAAGGGAAGGGTGGATCTTCCTCTTTGGCTTCTGGTTGCTGACCCAGCTGGGTGTTTCCATGAGCCTGGGTACAACAAAGCCCAGTAAAACCAGTTTGCTCTAGAGGGACCAGTACCTCATGAATGAGGACAGATAGAGATTGGTTACTACCTGTTATAAGACTCTCTAGGAGAGTAATATAGGTAGGTTAAGTAGCAAGAGCGGCTTGGCTCCAACTAGGAGGGATAGCAAGGAGGTAGCTCTCCCCTCAGGCAAGACTGGCCTGTTGTATTGGGACACTTCTTATTAAAGGAACAGTAACACCAAAAAATAAAAGCGTTTTAAAGTAATGAAAATATCATGTACTGTTGCCCTGCACTGGTAAAACTGATGTGTTTGCTTCAGAAACACTACTATAGTTCATATAAACAAGCTGCTGTGTAGCAATGGTGGAAATTGAAAAAAGCCTATATGGCACAGGTTATATAGTGGATAACAGATAACACCATTGTGTTCTACAGAGCTTATCTGCTGTGTAACCTGAGCCTTTTCTCCTTTGAATGGCTGCCCCATTGCTACACAGCAGCTTATTTATATAAACTATAATAGTGTTTCTAAAGCAAATACGGCAGTTTTACCAGTGCAGGGCAACGCTACATTATATTTGTATTACTATAAAACACTTTTTGGATGTTACTGTTCCTTTAAGTATGGGGGAGGTGAATGTAAGGAAGGGATAGAGATAGCAGTAGGTGGGACTACAGTGGATTGTGTATTGACTAACTGCTTCTCTGTTTAGCATTTAATGTTTTGCAACTAAAACAGAATACTGTGATAGTTGGTGCTATTTTTTTCGGTGTATTGTGCCATGTATGAACTGCAATTTGTGTCTTTCCTTTCCAAACATCTGTATGTTAATAAGGACTGGCTCCACCCTGTGACTTGTCTCCGAATTTGTCACATCAGTAATTAGATATACACAGAAGGGCTCATTTGCTGTACACTAAACACAAAGGGGGTTATTTATCAAAGTCCGAATTTATCTCAATATTTTCTGCTACAAACTCTGATCAAATCTGCTCTGCGTATTTATTATTACATTTTCCAGAAAATTTGCTTTTGGGGAAAAAAAATCAGATTTTCACGAATTTTCTGACTTTTTCATCCGATTTTCAAGATTTTCATAATTTTTTCGTAATTTTCACTCGAAAACTTCAAGGGTATTGTCCGAAACCCAGCGGACATCAGAAAATCATTGGGATTTCTGCCACTGACTTATATGCAACCTCGACAGGTCTGAGATGCCGGATTTTCAGATTTCCATCCTAGAGGTTTATTAAATTCGAAAAAAGTCAGTGATTTTTTAAAAGTCAGATTTTATATTTATATATATATATATATATATATATATATATATATATATATATATATATATATATATATATATATATATATATATATATATATATATATATATATATATATATATATAAAAAATCACGAGTGTTTCATGATTTTTGCATTCGGAGTTTAGTAAATAACCCCCTAAGTCTATGTAGGGTAGGGGGTAGGGTTTTTTTTAAGATGTGTTTCTCCTTTAAATATAGATTAGGCTTGAAAATATATTCTGTGGGGAAGCGTTGTGTTTGCAGGTGTTCCTATATGTGTTACACGAATCACATGCAAGTAGGAAGCCTGCATCTCCTCAACATTGCAAACCACACTTACACCTGCCAGAGGGCAAGTCACTGTTAGGCACAAGCAGGGCTAAACGTGCTTTGTAAACAAAAGTATTTAAAATATATGATACCCAGATACGCAGAGAGATATCTGCAAATAAGGATAGATACTTTTTTGTTAATAATCATATTTATCTTACGGTAGTATAAAACATTTTGTGTAATATGCTTTTTTTTTTCAGGCATGGCTTTCCTTGTTGATATCCTGGATAACTGGAGCCGTAATGAACTGGACAACTCAGCAGAGGACTATCTGGCCGACCTGCACTGTGCTGATCCTGACAACCCAGAGTATTTCTCTCTAGCAGATCACAGTGAGGTAATAATACTGCATTGAGTACCACCAGCAGGTTCTGTTGAAATAATTGTGTGTATTTTGTCTACCACTGGAGACCAGCTAAGTGGTTACAGAGACATTTAAAGAGTGGATAATAGAGTTTATAGTTGAAAAAACAACTGGTGATTGTAGTAATTAATCATGTTGCCAGTAGGTATATAAACCCAAAGACTGACTGTAGAATTACTACCTAGCAGGGTAATAAAATTCAGGGCTCGAGCAGTAAATTAAAGGGATCCTGTCATCGGAAAACATGTTTTTTTCAAAACTCATCAGTTAATAGTGCTACTCCAGCCGAATTATGCACTAAATCCATTTCTCAAAAGAGCAAACAGATTTTTTTATATTCAATTTTGAAATCTGACATGGGGCTAGACATTTTGTCAATTTCCCAGCTGTACCTAGTCATGTGACCAATTTCCTAACAAGAAGCAACTTTTTAGTATAGACTTGTGGCCTTCTCGTGTAAATAAATACAGCATTGTGCAATGATAACCACAATAAAGCCTCATAAATATATGTAAATATTCTCTAAACAGGAACAATTTTGCTCAGTTATCATGGAACAGTACAATGGGAGGCTAAATAATTTTACACTGTATGATTGTTTTGCTTATTGTGCTGGAACTGAGACAAGGCTGGAAGGAGTGGCCCAGGTTAATAAAGTCATACCTCCCAACATTTTTTAAGTAAAAAGAAGGAGAAACATTTTTTTGTACGTAGCGCAGCAATTTTTTTGACCACGCCCTTTCTGTGGCCACACCCCCTAATTACCATGTTCATTTTACAAAATTTGCCAGTTTATTAAAGTTTGAAAATAATTCTCCTTATCTAAACAGTTTTTTGTGCCTCAAAATTGTTACAAAGTATTTTATTTGCACCTTTTAGCTCTTCTGTGCTCTCTGCTAAAAGCCAATTAAGTTAGAAACTTTGTTTCTTTTTATGGTTGTTCAGTGCAGAGAAAATAGGGACTTTCCAGTACAAATGAGGGACTGCGGGTTAAGCTGTCAAAAGAGGGACTGTCCCTCTGAAAAAATGTTAGGCTATAGGTATGGGACCTGTCATCCAGAATGCTCGGGACCTGGGTTTTCCGGAAAATGGATCTTTCCGTAGTTTGGGTCTTCATACCTTAAGTCTACTAGAAAATCATGTAATTATTAAAATAAAACCAATAGGCTGATTTTGCTTCCAATAAGGATGAATTATATCTTAGTTGGGATCAAGTACAAGCTACTGTTTTATTATTACAGAGAAAAAGGAAATCGTTTTTAAAGATTTGGATTATTTGATTATAACAGAGTCTATGGGAGACGACCATTCCGTATTTCGGAGCTTTCTAGATAACGAGTTTCCAGATAACAGATCCTATACCTGTACTGACCATTCTGAATACACAGTGAAAGCTGCAAGGAAGAAAATGTCAGCAGCACAATGAATGTCTGAAACAATGTGAGGTTTATTGAACCCAAAACATACAGCAGAAGGCTCTCTGCTTCTGTTACTGAATATAACAACCTATGACACAGTTACAATGCAAAGAATGTCATTTTTTTATGTGGATTTATAAAAGGTAATTGATATAATATTGTTTTCTAGGTCCAAATCAGCCTTTCTACAGTAGGTTTTGTGCCTCTCTTTGGTGGAGATCAGTCGCACAAAGTCCTTGCTCTCTTTGCACCCGAGGATACACTGACAGGTATGTGATCTTTTATAAGATTGCTGTTAAAGGGATGGTTCACCTTTAAGGTAACTTTTATAATGTTATAGAACGGCCAATTCTAAGCAACTTTTCAATTGGTTTCCATTATTTATTTTTTATAGTTTTATAATTATTTGCCTCTTGCCTCAAATGGGTGTCACTGACCCCTTCTAAAAAGTAAATGCTCTGTAAGGCTACAAATGTATTGTTATTGCTAATTTTTACTCATCTTTCTATTCAGGCCTCTCCTATTCATATTGCCGTCTCTTATTCAAATCAATGCATGGTTGCTAGGGTAATTTGGACCCTAGCTACCAGATTGCTTAAAATGTAAACTGAAGAGCTGCTGAATAAAAAGCCAAATAACTCAAAAACCTTAAATAATAAAAATCGAAAGCCAATTGCAAATTGTCTACATCATACTGAGTTATCTTAATGGTGAACAACTTCTTTATTTTAAAGGCAACTATAGCGCAGAAAATGTGAACAATGCTACCCCAACTATATCTGGTCCTGGGAATTATATGGTAATTTTCACATATTCAGTGTTAATTTAACTCACATCAGATTTTTTAATTTTTTTGTGCTACGTGGAATACTCTAGGGCAGCCCAACCCTTTTCACTTGAGAGCAACATTCATTCAGTAAAAATAGTTGAGGTGCAACACAAGCATGGAAAATATTCCTGGAGGTGCCAAATAAGGGATGTGATTGGCTATTGGTAACCCCTATGTGGCCTGGAAGCCTACCGGAGACTCTGTTTGGCAGTACACCTGGTTTTTATACAACCAGAACAATGCAAGCCTGGCATTGAAAAATAAGCACCTGCTTGGAGGCCTCTGAGAGCAACATCCAATGGGTTGAGGAGCAACATATTGCTCACGAGCTACTGGTTTGGGATCACTGCTCTAGGTATTATAACATAAAGTAAACAATGTTTTTCACTACAGCTATTCACCCAGCCATAATCTGGTGAGAACTCTGGTGCTCTGACCTACATATCATTTGCCCATGAGATTTTCATGCTCAGTACATTAGATTAACTGGAGCAATAAATGCCTTAAATACCATGAAATGCAATAACAACAAGAAGTAATCAGTCCCAGATCATTACAGTAGACCAGTTCTAATTTACAGTCATACCAGTATCTTCCTTCAACTACTACATTTCTGCTTGTAATGCAGCGTAATATAGCACTGTAATGAGTATGTATTGAAAAGTAGAGTAGATCTGGAGACAAACAGAAATCTTAGCAAGACAAAAACAAATATGTTCTATTATGAAAACGTGTAGAATTAGTAACAGGAAACTGGGCAGCACTAATCAGAAATGCTTAAAAGGAAATGCACATCTGTAAAAAGACACATTTATGGATTATAGTATAAAAAGAATTAATGGCTTGATTATGCACCACTTGTATAATATAAGGATGATCTGGTTACATAGATGATGTTTCTAGTAAAACTGTTCAACCGGTGATAATGTTGTGACTTAAATAAGGTTTGTTCCAAAAAGCTTAATATGTTTTGTAGCTACCCTGCCATCATTTACTGTCAGGGTGGGACTGGTGCATTTGGGGCCCACTGGGTTACAAACCATGCGTAAAACCCGGAAGGCGGCGTGCATGCGCGAAATCCGGAAGGCGGTGCACATGCGTCAAATCCAGCGCACCGAGCGCCCTTCATATTTTTCTTTAAAGGGGTTGATCACCTTTGAGTTAAATTTTAGTATGATGTAGAGAGTGATATTCTGGGACAATTTGCAATTGGTTTTAATTTGGGATGCACTGAATCCACTATTTTGGAATCCCCGAATCCTCCACGAAAGATTCGGCCGAATACCGAACCGGATCCTATTTTGCATATGCAAATTAGGGGTGGGAAGGGGAAATCATGCTTTACTACCTTGTTTTCTGACAAAAAGTCACACAATTTCCCTCCCGCCCCTAATTTACATATGCACATTAGGATTCGGATTCGGTTTGCCCAGGCAGAAGGATTCTGCCGAATCCGAATCCTGCTGAAAAAGGCCAAATCCTGGCCGAATCCCAAACCGAATCCTGGATTCCGTGCATCCCTAATTTTTTATTATCTGTTATCTATTTTTTTTAGTTATTTCGCTTTTTATTCAGCAGCATTCCAGTTTGCAATGTCAGTAATCTGGTTGCTAGGTTCCAAATTACCCTAGCAACCATGCATTGATTTGAATGAGAATATGGATTATTAATAGGCGAGGGTCAGGATAGAAAGATGAGTAATAAAAGGTAGCAATAACAATAAATGTGTAGCTTTACAGAGCATTTGTTTTTAGACAAGCTAGAAAAAGCCAGGATAAGAAGGCAAATAAGAGCCAGGATAAGAAGGCAAATAATTCATAAAATATAAAAATAAATAAATAATGAAGACCAATTGAAAAGTTGCTTAGAATATAATTAAATAACATACTAAAACCACCCCTTTAAATTCTGCCCAGATTGGGGAGCAGTTCTCGGCCGGCAGGGGGCCCATGAGGGCCAGGGCCCACCCGGTCTTTTCCCGGTGTTCCGCCGGCCCAGTCCGACCCTGTTAACTGTATATTGAGTATATGCCTTAATGGTTATAAAGACTTATTTTCTAATGGTAAAATATCATTTCCTCTGTATTGCAGCTGTTGCTTTCTACCTTGCTGATCAATGGTGGACTGTTGAAGACATTGTGAGAACATCCAATCCTTCCCGTGAAGGCCTTCATCAGGTTTTTTATTCCTGACTTGTACTTGTAGGGCTGTAAAGTGGAACGGAGATGGCAGATGCACCATTCAGTATACAGAAGTTATACTGTTTATAAAGAGAGGGTAGCATTAGGAAAAAAAGCAATGTTACTGGTAACTTTGGTTACATTTATCCTAATATGTGCATTGTGCTGCAGTAAGTTTAATTTCTATATAAAAGATCTAGATCTAAGTTACAGTTTTCTGCATCTCTGAAACATTTTACCTACAGAATATTTCTCTTAAAGGAACAGTAACATCAAAAAAAAGGAAAGTGTCTTAAAGGAATGTCCATATAATTTACTGTTGCCCTGCACTGGTAAAACCAGTGTGTTTGCTGCAGAAACACTACTATAGTTTAGATACATATAAATGGCCATGGAGGCAGCCATTCAAGCACAGGATACACAATGGATAACAGATATATACTGAATAATCCTATTGTATAGTACAGATCTCATCCGTTATCTGCTGTGTATCCTGTGCCTTTTCTCCTTTTTCAGCTTTGAATGGCTGCCCCCATGGCTAAACAGCAGCTTGTTTATATAAACTATAGTAGAGTTTCTGAAGCAAACCCATCAGTTTTAACAGTGCAGCACAACAGTACATTATTTTCATTACTTTAAAACACTTTAATTTTTGGTGTTACTGTTCTTTTAAATATGAATAAGGCATAAGGTTATTTTGACATAGTCAATGTGGGTGATGTGCTAAACCTCAGACAAATATTTATTTTGCAGGTCAGGACTCTGGGAGAGCGAATGGTTCTTTATGTCCTAAATCGCATTATATATCGAACGCAAGAGATGGAGAGAGATGAGGTCCCTTTTTTGTGCCACAGCAGTTCAGATTATGCAAAGATCTTCTGGAGGAAAGGGGAGGCTGTTGGATTCTATTCTGTCAAACCCGCTGGTCAGTTGTGGTTTTGTATAATATAGTTATGTAGTTGTGCCTTAATTGTTTAATCTGTTAAAAAAATGTTTTCAAGTTCCAGTTTTCCAGTTCAAGTTTTTAGATTTAGGTTTAGAGCTGAATTAGCAAATTATTTCTAATCTAATGATGTGGCTCCCATCAGATCTTGCCTCCATACTTCTTCCCGTATTCAATCTTCTTGATGTTTAGCAACGTTCTTCTCATAGCCTTAAACAGCCCTGCAGCATAGAGAGAATGCAGGAGAATAAATTGCCAACTCTGTAGTTGAATGGAACAAGCTGACAGAGAGTGGTAAATAAATGATAGCAAGGGATGAATGGAATACATTTTTTTTTTATTCAACCGGATACAGAATCTATTGCAAAAAAGTTGTTGACTCCAAATGCTCATTTGCATATTGAAATTTGAGATAAAGCAAGACAACGTATCATCTGTAGACAATATATTTGTAGTAAGTTATGTGAGTTTAAGGATCCCACCAGACCAAATCCCAGCCATCAGGCCCAGATTGGTGGCAAGGCCACAAAGGCCCAGTCCTAGGCAAGCATGGACTGAGATTCAAAATAGGCCCTGGCATTTCAGGTACACAGAGGCACAAACAGCCCCCCCCACCGGCCCAATATATATTGACTGTCTATGGAAACTTACAGCAGCCCCTCTGGCATTTGCCAAAACCCACAGATTGCCAGTCCTGGCCTGGTCCTAGAGCAGCAGAAATTCAGGGGTGGCATGCCATCCAGTTGCCCAGTTATGGGCACTCGACATGCGCAAATCTCCTGCATACCAGTCGCCTGGAGTAGAGTCCTGCAGCGGGTCGTCGGGCACCCTGCGGAATGAGGGGAGGATTTTCAGGTGCGGGTATATATGTGGGCAGAGGGTCTGCATATCGTGGGTCGGATTGTGGGTCTCATCTAAGTTTCTTATGTTCTTTTGTCTATATTTTACTCCTTTTAAAGTTTTACAAAACGTGTTTCTGTCCCCGCCCACTTTTGATGACATCACTTCCTGGTTTGCAGCAACATTACTTCCTGTTTGATGGTCGTCATCGGGTTGTGAATAAGGCAGTTGCAGGTCTGGGTCAGATAGCGGATCAAAGTGGGTAAATATGTGGGTTGTGGTTCGGGTTGGGTCCGGGTCTTAGAAATTGGTTCCGTGCAGGACTCTAGCCTGGAGTGCAGGAAGGAGAGGTAGACTACAAACAGGAGGGGGTGGGACAGGAAGAGGAAGGAAGGGGACGGGGCGACAAACCGAGCCAGCCTAGGTGCGCCCGGGAAGTAAATATCGGTAGTATAGATGTTGACCTACACTTGGAAAAGTAGCATGTGCCAATACCATTCCTATTAGGAGTTGAGAGAGAGAGAAAGAGATCATTTACAGTGTAGATGTCCAGATTTGTGAGTATTTCAAAGTTCACCAGAGTGAATGGCTAAGCATGACTTGTTTAATTGGCAGCACTGAAACAACATGATCTGATTGCATTTACAGGGAGTATGTGTCCTGCTTACCTCACTCAAAGTTATCAGCTGCCTGTTCTGGATACCATGTTTGTAAGGAAGCGATACCGGGATAAGGAATTTGCCCTAAAGATACTGGAAGACTTTGTAGATTCTTTTACTGAAGAGAACCTTGGTTTGAGGTATCCTTTGTCTTCACTGATGTATACAGGTAACTGCTTGGATCATTGTAATATTATTCAAATTAAGTTCAGAACAGGTCTGGCGAACAGAGATCGTGCCCTGATATTCTTATTATAGTTAGCAGTACTTGCAGTAGTATGTATTATTCAAGTTCAACTCACTGTGTAATTCACTTGCAGTGGTAGGTTCCAGTGTTTGGATAAGCAAACCTCACATTAATGGAATTTTTCAGGGTAAAAATAAAAACTGGGTAAATAGACAGGCTGTGCAAAATAAAAAAGGTTTCTAATATAGTAATGTATAAAGTAGGAATGCACCGAATCCAGGATTCGGTTCGGGATTTATTGTTTTTCAGCAGGATTCGGATTCAATCGAATCCTTCTGCCCGGCCGAACCGAATCCAAATTTGCATATGCAAATTAGGGGTGGAGAGGAAAAAACCATTGACTTTTTGTCACAAAACAAGGAATAAAAAAATGTTTTCCCCTTTCCACCCTTACGTTACATATGCAAATTAGGATTCGGATTGGTTCGGTATTCGGTAATTGGTCGAATCCAAAATAGAGGATTCAGTGCATCACTAGTATAAAGAGTGACTGGATGTGTAACATAATAGCCAGAACACTACTTCCTGCTTTTCAGCTCTCTTGGTTTCCACTGATTGGTTACCAGGCAGAAACCAATCAGTGGCTTGAGGGGGGGCATATGAATCATGAATGTTGCTTTTGAATCTGAGCTGAATGCTGAGGATAAAATGCAAACCCACTGAACAGTTATGTCCCATGTGGTCCCCCTTAAAGGACATGTCAACCCCCCTAACATAAATTTTATCAGCGAAAAGCCTTCTAGAATGGTTCACATACCGACCACTGAAGTGCTTGACAGTTAATCTGTGAAGCAGCAATGTTGTTCTTCTCTTCCGTCTGGTTTCCAGCACTCGCAGCCTCTCTCCTCCCTCCCTTAGGAATGCACGCTGAAATTTGGCGATGCGCACATGCGCAGTTCACCAAAAAAATCTAGCGCATGCGCACATGCTTGTGTTAAGCGTCGGAAGCAACCTCAGTGTAGAGGTCAGGAGGATTGGGCTATTGGCGCATGCGCATTGGAACGAGGAAGCGCGCATACAGAAAAAAATGGCCGCCGGGTAAATCAGAGCGCAATGGTGTAAAGAATGCGACGGTGCAGTGAAACTGGAGCGCTTTTCAAATCGCAACTAATGCGGTTCACATTGGGCTAAGGTAGGCTACACAGGGATACTGAAATGAAAAAGCGACTTGACTTTTCCTTTAAAGTCGCTAACTAACTCAGAGTTAGAGAGCTGAAAAGCATGAAGTAGTGTTCTGGCTATTATGTTAGACATCCAGTCACTCCAGCCTTTATACATTACATTTTTGGCTAACTAACTATATTAGAGACATTTTTTATTTTGCACAGCCTATCTATTTACACAGTTTTTATTTGTACACTGGTCTGTTCCTTTAAGGCTAGGGCCACACGACATGGAGAATCCGCTGCCCCACTGCTCCTAATCTCTTTCTACTGCTGTGCTGCCGGCATGGGCAATTTTGGAGGATTTGGATTTTTGGCACTTCTGTTCTGTAATCCTGGACAAAACAGTTTTGGGTCAGATCATTGAATACATTCTTGTATGGGTTCTGAATTTCAGCCTGCAAGCAGTATCTAGAAAAGTATCCTGGAGACCGGGAACTCTTGTGGGAGGTAGAAGGAGTTGGTCTCTTGTTCCAGAGGACTCTCATTTCAAGTGTATTCCAGAAGAAAGCTCAGAGACTCTCAGGTATATACACGGGATGAAAGTAAATATGAATGCCTTAGAAAAGCCCATTTGTAAACTAAGTTTTCAATTTGTTCAATTTGAATTTCTTACTGTTGTTACCTTTAGCCTCCAGCTTGTTTCTTTGCTTCCAAGGGAGGTCTAAGCAGCCTGACTTAGTTATTAACATGTAGAACATGTAGGGGCACATTTATCAAGGGTCAAATTTCGAATTCATATGAGTTTTTTTTAACTCACATGAATTAGAATTTACTCAAAATACTCAAATTATTATTATTATTATCGGATCTTCAATTATTTATTAATAACATTAAATATGTCAAAATCGGACGAATTTTACCGACTCGAATCTAATTTGACCAAACTGGATTATTTTCTTTAAAGGCTCCAAACAACTCCAAACTGGTCACTGCACCTCTCCCAATGACTTATACAGTAATTCGGCAGGTTTTAAGTGGCAAATAGTCAAATTCAAGTTCTTAAAGGGCCAGAGTATGGTAAATCTCGAAATTTTAATTTGATTAAAACTCTAATCGAGTTTGGATAATTCACAATTGAATTTGAGAGTTTTGACCATAAAGAAATTTTCAATTTGAATTTTCAATTTGACTCTTAATAAATCTGCCCTGTAATTTCTAATGTCATGTTGGCAAGCAGACCTGACACTGCATGCATGTGATTGCAACCTACTTTTCAAATTGTAATCCATACTAAAAAAAAGTGCACAGGGACACAGGCACAAACCTGATGTACGTATTCATCATAGCTTTCTCATTAAGTATCAGCCATGACCACTTGTATGTATCAGCGCTATATTAAACATTGCTATTAGGGATGCACCTACTCCAGGATTTGGTTCAGGATTCAGCCAGGATTCTGCCTTTTTCAGCAGGATTCGGATTCGAATCCTTCTGCCCAGCCAACCGACTCCTAATTTGCATATGCAAATTATGTGCGGGGGAGGGAAATTGTGGGACTTTTTGTCACAAAACAAGGAAGTAAAAAATGTTTTTCCCTTCCCACCCCTAATTTGCATATGCAAATTAGGATTCTGTTCGGTATTCGGACAAATCTTTTGCAAAGGATTCGGGGGTTTGGCCAAATTCAAAATAGTGGATTCGGTTCATCCCTAATTGCTGGTGAGCTACTCATTTCATGCTCACATCCTTTTAAAATGTGTTTTATTTTATAACTAATTCTGAAGTTTTTAGGTATATATTTTGTTACCTGCAGAGGCTTCCAAAAGTGATTCAGACACATTTTGTAAAGAACTCTGCTCACAGCAACCAGAACCTGAACCTGAAATAGAGGATCCAGTCTGTGAGAGTCAGAGCGAGCCCAGTGAGCCATGCTTACCAATGGATATCCAGGTCTGTTTTTGAGTTAGTTAAATTCCATGTCTGTTCTCCATCCCTAAAAAAAATCATTGTTAAAATAAACAGAGCAATATTCAGGTGGAGGGGTCAGGGCTCAGTAGGGGGTACAAATACTTTTTGGATTAGTCGCCCAACTGCCTTCCCACCAGCTAGAATGTAAATCGCCAGTGGGATGGCACTCGGAACGCTTCGTTTTCCGAAGTCACCCGAAGTTGCCTCACGAGGAAACTTCGGGCGACTTCGGAAAGCAGAAGTGATCCGAGTGCCATCCCGCCGGTGATTTACATTCTAGCCAGCGGGAAGGCAGTTCAGAGATATTAGCCGATACAAGAGGGGGTTGTGGGAGCACTGTAGAGTAGAAATGTATATAAGTATAAGGGAAGTGCTACTGACATAACCAAATGGGTCAGTGCACATTCCCTGGGCCCCTGTCTAGGTAATTCAGTAGATATGCAAATGCATGTGTTAACAAAGACAGGGGTTTTTAGTTACAAATTATGATCATAAAGTTGAAAAGCCACCATACCACGTCAAGGTAAACCCCATATGGCGGTCCCTAACTTGTTTACCTACCAGTCATAGTATTGAGGATCCTGTGCCTCTCTGCATAATAGCATTAGTTGAAGTAGAAGTCTGCTGAACCTTGGTTTCTGTCTGAGGGCTAAATCCTCCCCCGCTGCTAACCTGCATATTAGCCAACCAAAGAAGAACCGATTTGTCGCTGGGCAACTAATCTCCTGAAATAGCAGCGTGTCTCTGCCCTTAGCCAGAGATGTAAAGTGAGGTTCAACAATAACAACAATTATTTTATATTAAAGGGCATGTAAAGTCTAAAATAGAATAAGGCTAGAAATGCTGTATTTTGTATACTAAATATAAACATGAACTTACTGCACCACAAGCCTAATCAAACAAATGATTTATGCTTTCAAAGTTGGCTACAGGGGGTCTCCATCTTGTAACTTTGTTAAACATCTTTGCAAGACTAAGACTGTGCACATGCTCAGTGTGGTCTGGGCTGCTTAGGGATCGTCATATACAAAGCTGCTTGAGTTCTGCATGGCTGGAAAGTAAGGTGGGGGCTCCCCCTGCTGTTCATAAGTATGATTGTTTCCCTGCTCAGCAGTTAGGGACCATCTGACAATTCCTATCCACAGCAGTAAATGAAGTGAGAATTTCACTGCATACAGTCAGGTTTCTTATAAAAACAGTACACATTTTTTAATTAAAGTATATTGGAGATAGGTTTCTTTTTCATTAAAGAAAGTAAAAATGGGATTTTATTTTTTTGCCTTTACATGCCCTTTAAGTTTGTCTTAACCCTGACATTTCTGGCAGCAGATCTCTGTTGGTGGTATTGCCCTTCCACAGACAAAAATATAACCCTCAGGCAGTGCACACGAGATGACAGAATGTTTGGGAGTTCTGAATAAGGGTAATTAGAGTAACATTAGGGCAGATTTACATCAGGTCAGCTGCATAAAATGATTTATATCACAACAGTGACGACTGCAAATCTACAACAGATGATGGTGGCCCCCAATAAACTTGAATAATACATAGTTCCAACTATATAAGATCTTAACACAAATAGTTGATGCGTGTCAGTGTTATTTAAACAATAATCCCAGTTAAAGGAGAAGGAAAGGCTTGGTGCACTTGGGGGTGCCAAATGTTAGGCACCCCCAAGTGATTGTATTGATTTACCTGAAACCCCGGGCCGGTGCTCCTATCAGCAGAAAACTGCACCGGCCCGGGGTTATTCCAGCGACCACTACGGAGGGCTTCTCTTCCAGCTTATTCTTTTTCTTGTGGCTGCACATGCGCATTAAAGTGAAAAGCCGACCGGAAGAGGATCGCTCCATGGTGCTCAATGGTATAACCCCGGGCCAGTGCAGTTTTCTGCCTCATGAGCAACTTCGGGGCAACTTTGAAAAACGAAGCGCTGCGAGTGCCATCCCACTGGCGATTTTTCATTATTACCGGCGGGAAGCCAGATCGGGGATATTGTGGCCCCGAAGAAGAGGCGATTTGTAGCCGGGGCTACTAATCTCCGCGAATCTGCCCGTGTGACCTTACCCTTAGTGACCGTGTTTGCCTCCTTTATGACTAATTATAAACCTCAACGGCTTCCTCACAAAGTTTGTGGCCAAATCGCTGTTGAGAACATTCGCAGTGTATGTAATAAAATTTTGCGATCATAAAGGGGTCTTTGCAACAAAATATTTAACGAAACTCCAAAGCAGGTGTTAACAGTAACCTTTGCTTAGCGATAATGGACAATGTAATATTCACTAGCGAATGTTTTTTCATTGCAAGCAGCAATAAACATTCACAAAAACACCATTTTAAGTAACGCTCACGATTTTAATTACATTCCCCCTCAAAGTCACCAAAACATATATAGTTCATAAGTCTCTTTTCTCTCAAGACAGGTAACTGCAATGTTTTGGAGCAGTAAGAGCAAGTGACAATGGGGACTGCAGAGGAAGCATTAAAGAGTTTTGTGGATAATCCCTAAGGCTTCCATGCAGTTCAGTATAGGGTTTTTATGTTTTTTTATTGAAAACTTCTGCATGAAGGCAGAATATTAGTTTGTGCTGTCAAACGCCCACCATTGATTCCTATGGGCATCTCAGAACTGCATCCCCCATGTGTATGATCATTTGGAGATGGTACTTATAATAATCAAAGTTCCTTCTATTTTTAGGAAGAACCTGAAGAGGAGAAACCTCTGGAAGATAAATCTGAAGGTACAGAAAGTATTTTATCAGGGACGTACCAACTAGGGATGCACCAAATCCAGCACTCGGTTTGGGATTCGGCCAGGAGTCATCCATTTTCAGCAGGATTCGGATTCGGCTGAATCCTTCCGCCTGGCTGAACCGAATCCTAATTTGCATATGCAAAATAGGGATGGGTTATGAATTTGTCACAAAACAAGGAAGTAAAAAATGTTTTCCCCTTCCCACCCCTAATTTGTATATGCAAATTCAGATTCGGTTCGGTATTCGGCCGAATCGTTCGTGAAGGCTTCGGGGGTTCGGCCGAATCCAAAATAGTGGATTCGGTGCATCCCTAGTACCAACCCCACACAGGGCCCCCACGCCAAAAAATCCAGCAGACATAGGGGCCCAACAGACATAGTAATAGCAACCTGCCCCATATATGCAGCCACTTTCCCTGCTCACGTCCCCCTCCCCACCAGTTTGAGCCGCCCAAACCATTCATCCATTCCATGGTTCAGACCCTCCCAGTAACCACTGGGTGTGCTTCCTCTATAGTCACTGTTTTTTTTTCTTGTATTAAAAGATCTGTCCTGAGAATGCCAGTCTGGGTTAACCCAGCGTCTGCAGGCCAACTATTAGGCTAAGGGCACACTAGGCGATAGCGCCGTGATTTGACTCGCGGCGACTTTTCGCCGCGACTTTTAATCCGCAATCGCTGTGGAAACTTTTGCGCTGGCGTCTATGGGGAATCGCGAGCGTAAAAACACACGCGGCGATCTTTTTTCTATTGTCGCTCGAAATCGCCTCGCTAGGCGATTTCGAGCGACAATAGAAAAAAGATCGCCACGTGTGTTTTTACGCTGGCGATTTGACGCGATTCCCCATAGACGCCAGCACCAAAGTTTCCACAGCGATTGCGGATTAAAAGTCGCGGCGAAAAGTCGCCGCGAGTCAAATCGCGGCGCTATCGCCTAGTGTGCCCTTAGCCTTACTGGGAAAAGAACTGATAGTCAGTGTGACGATTCATTCATTCAGTAAAATAAGCAGTGTCATGGGGGGGTGGGCAAATAAGGATGGTTAACCTTGATCCTGCATATTGTGGAGTCTGCACAACAATTCTAGTTAAGATATTCATAGAGTTATGTAATAAAAACCCTTGGGCTCCCTTTAGACACTGGGCAAATTTGCACCTGGGCAGTAACCCATGGCAACAAAGGAAACATTGTTTTCATTGTTCAACCTGCAGCTGATTGTTTGCTATGAGTTACTGCCCAGGTGCAAATTTACCTCAACTTAGTTTACCCTGGTATAAAACCCACAGCAACCAATGAGCAGGTAACATTAACTGGTCACCAGTTTAACAACAACCATTTTATTGACTGATATGGGTTACTGCACCTAGTGCCTTTTATTACATATGCCCAGGGGTGATCCGTGGGCTGCTGTCGCCCCCCTCTCCCATTGTGCGCTTAAAAGTTTAGCATCTGAGCGGGTCAAAAGGGGCTGACACAGCGCTTTCTGCACTAGCAGAGCTGAATTTCTGGTTTAAAAACTGGAAATTTGGCTCCTAAAGTTACAGGAGGCGGCTTTTTGCCGCTCCTTGTAACTGGCCGTTCACTGCTGCTCGAGGCAAGGTTCTCACCTTGATTCATGGCAGGAGTGGCCCTGTATATGCCTTTTATTACACAGAAGGTTGTTGGGAGTTGTAACAGCTAAAGGACCATACTTGTGACAGTCCTTTATATAAATGAGTGAGAGAACTAACCCTTACAATTCAGCCTTTGACAAAGCCTGTTTACTGTGGGCGAAACGCGCATCAGGCGCTTTTTAGAAAGGTTAGGTAATAGGATCTGAACAAGACTTATACCAATTTTCCACAATCTGAACCGGGAGGGGAGCTTAGTGGGTGAAGCGGTTGGTGAACTGTGAATTTACAAGCGGTAAAGTCCAGCCAGACAGGCTTGGTGTGTGCTTGTAGGCACATGGTGCGTCTTTCTCTACGCAACCGGGAGGGGTTTAATACGGGTGAAGAGGTGGATATCTAATTGTGGTTTGAAGGGACGTCGACGTTAGCCGATTAGGCAGGTCTAAGATCCAATCCGAAATCTTTTAGAAACCCATTACCTCATTGCCACATACAGGGCTTGAACCTTTGATGCCAATCGGCAGCCCAGCCAGACAGGTTTGGTGTGTGCTGGTATGCACATGGTGCTGAATTCACACCGGAAGGGTTTGAGTGCCGGTGAAGGGCTGGTTATTTAACTGTGGTTTGTAGGGTTATCAGCAGTTAGCCGATTAGGCAGGTCTGAGACCCATTCTGAAGCTTTTTAGAAACCCTTTAACTCCCTCCAGCCTATTCTTGGGTGACGCTAGTGGCAAGCCGATTAGGCGGGTCTGAGACACCAGCTACCTACCTTTAGTCTTTCCGCCTCCCTGCTCCTTATCTGTTTTTAATGTTTTCCTGGGTTTGTTGTAATTTAATTTACTTATTAAAAGTTACGTTTTAAACTGGTTCACTGAGTGATTGGATGACGGGATGGGGAGGTGCAATTGTAAGGGTTAGTTCTTTTTCTTCTCTCACTTATGATTTACAATTCAAACCCTGCACACCATCCACTGTTTCTCCTAATTGATGGAAGGTGCTCCCTTATCCATATTTTCTTATATCTTTATATAAAAACATCAAATGCAAGTAAAATTTTGGAGAGAGTTGCACAGACACCATGTTTGTTGCAGGTGGGGAGCTTACCCCTTTTATTGTAACCACCTGTGCATCAACGTTTTGGTGTGGGGGGGGGGTACACCCTCCATTTGTCAGGGCGGGAGGAGGAACACAGCTTGTTGGCTCTCATATTTTCTCTCCTGTAACAGAGCAGGGGCCGACACTTGTTTCAACTCGTACTCGAAGCAGCCAGTTGAAACGTCCCAAGATTTCAAGGAAGGAACTGGAAACTGAGGAAGATGAGGAGGACAACAGCCGCCAGCATGAAACAACAAAGTAACAACGTTACTCAATAAACTGCTTTGGATTATAACTTTGTTTACAAAATGTAGACAAGTCATTTTTTTTAAGATGTTTTCCAGTTGTAAGATCTGTAAAGTTTAGTGACATAGATAATGTTAGTGTTAAAATGCTCTGCAATGTAAGGCCAGTGGTCCAGTGAATTGGGCAGGTTCGCTTGTTTACATTACCAAATCAGTAAGTTTCCTTATTAGAACTGAATATTAGATTATTGATTGGTTGACTGTGAATATTTATGCTGTTTGCAGGCTGGAGTCCAAAGAACAGATAGTGGAAAACTTTACAGAGCTCATACAACAGCTAGCAGAAGACAAGGATGACGGGGATATGGCGAAGCTACAGGAGGAGATTTCATGCAAACCTGTTGGGCAGCTTTTGGAGGACAGTCTTCATGCTGAAGAAAGCAGCGACAATAATCAGGTAGGAACATACAGTAAAAGAATAACTAAAAGAGAGAGAGTTAAATAGCGCTCCTTTCAATGCTTCATACTGAAAGACGGGAGATTGTCTAGGGTTCTTACCTCCCGGCGCATCTCTCTCCGATTGCGGGGGCGGATCCGGCATTGACGTCAGGTGACGCCAGTGTTGAGTAGTCTGTGGTTTGGCACCTGCATCATGACGCTGGGCGTCATGACGTCTTTACTCGGCGCAAATTTGAATTTTGGCGCCAAAACAGCCTTAAAAGGCCCATTCGCCATTTTGGATGTGCCCAAGCTGGTTCCAGTTTAACTGTCCTGCCGAAGCGTTTGTTTGTGATTCGAATTCCTGGTTTTGACTTCTGCCCGACCCTTGACTATGATTTCTGCCACC
The DNA here is from genome assembly GCF_017654675.1 of Xenopus laevis. Lineage (NCBI taxonomy): Eukaryota > Metazoa > Chordata > Amphibia > Anura > Pipidae > Xenopus > Xenopus laevis. Next base: position 172,241,415 of record NC_054372.1, on the reverse strand, counting down.
TGCCTTGAACTCTTCGCCTGACTTTGCCTTATCTAACTCTCTGCCGGTACCTCGCTTACGGACTTTTTTTGCATTTCCTTGTTGGCTTCCGCAGTAGAAAGCCCGGGCCCCAACAAGATTGTTACATATACGTATATAAAAGTTACTTGTTTGGTGTAAAAGTTTCCACAGTTCTCTTGTCACTTATGTGTGAGTGAGATATCCAATATGTTGGAGTCTCTTCGAGATGAACAAAAAGTATAAGTGCCTGCTACAAACTTCTGATCAAATCTGCTCTGGCTTTTTACGCTTATTTATTATTACATTTTCACTAAAATTTGCTTTGCATGGGGGAAAAAAAACAGATTTTCACATTTTTTCTGATTTTTCATCTGATTTTCTAATTTTTCACTTGAAAACTCTGATTTTTGCCCACGAAACCCAGAGCACATCAAAAAATCATGGGGACTTCTCCCATTGACTTATATGCAACCTCGACAGTTCTGAGATGCCGGACTTTCTGATTCGGACTTTCTCATCCTTGGGGTTTTATAAAGATTTTTTTAAAAGTCTGATTTTATAAAAAAAAAATCACACATTTTTCGTGATGTTTGCATTCGGAGTTTAGTAAATAACCCCCTAAGTCTACATTATATCAGAATGGTTAAAGAAAAATGAATCTATATTTGCTACAGAATAATGGTGGCCTATAAGCAATCTATACTATATGGTTATCTCACTTACTATATTGCTCTCTAGATTACAGATCCCATAAAGCTTTTCTTTGTAGAATGAAACTTCTTGGCACTACAGTTACAAAGTATATAATAATATAAATCAGCCCATTGATTATAGTTCTTTGGCATGTTTAGCAAACTTACCGCAAGCTTGGTGTATGCCAGTGGCTCAGCAGCAAAATATGGCTGGCATTTATTTAATATATTGACATATCTTTACTCATTCAAATTTTACCCACTGCGGAAATATTAACAACTGATTATTCTATATTTAATACAAAATGTAGCTCTATTGTTGCCCTGACATGTTGTACATTTTCTGATTTTTTTAGATCACAGAACCAGAACCAGCAGTGTCAGAATCATTCAATGGTGACCTGAGAAAGCTATTTGATGATACAGAAAAGGATGACACAGATGACACGGTGCAGGAGGACATAATAAAGGAGACCCTCGAACCTCACGTGCTGGATACACAAGAAATAGAAAGGGAAGTACTGGATACTGAGTCAAATCTAGAGCCTGGAGACACGGATGAGAAATCTCTAACAACTCTAGTTTCTGTTAATATGGATTTGGAGAAATCAATGGATTCCTTTCCTGATCAGGTGAGAATTGCATATGGCTTATACTTACTACTAACAGGGCAGCAATCACTCCCTGCCCCAGTGGTACTTGACAATAGCAAAGCAGTTCAGTTTATACTGTACCTAAAAACAAAATATCACATGTTACTTAGTACATAGTGTAGCATTTGGGGCTCATCATTTACTTTAATGCTGAAAAAAATATTTCAGAATTATTCAGAATATCTAAAATCCAATTCTTTAAAAGACAACACCCCTCCAACACTCATATGCCTCTTACCTAGAACCTCTTTTCCAGGGTCGGACTGGGCCAACGGGACACTTGGTAAAAACCCGTGGGCCCCCCCGGCCCAGATCCGCACTCTGAGCTTCCTTTTCCTGCAGCCGGAGACCTTCCCAACACAGTGCGCCCGAGCGCGGTGCTGGACGGCGCATGCAGGGGGAGTCTGGCGGCGGTGGAGGGTGGCCCTGCAACAGCAGCTCCGATGGGCCCCCGGGCCCCTCAGTCCGACCCTGCTTTTTTCCCCTCCCTAAACATGCGGATCCCTCCCCTAGAGTCTGGGTCTATAAAATCGGCTCATATCCGTTGCCCATACTCCTTAGCCGGGATCAGTGAGCAGGAGCATTTACACTGAAAGCCAATCCAGCTTTGCATTTCATATCAGGTGTAGGTGCAGATGCTAGGATAGCAGTTCATATGGGCAGCTGTATGGTTTTGAAATAAACAGATGGACAGACAGATTTAAGGTGGCCATACACGGGCCAATAAAAGCTGCCGTCAGACCAAATCAGCAGCTTATAGGCCCATGTATGGGACCCTCCGACGGGCTTCCCCGATCGATATCTGGCCGAAAGTCAATTGTTCGTTGATGCGGTCCCGCAATCCGACCACCAGTAACCCATTGATAGGATCCAATCTTTGGGCCCTAGGGCCAACGATCAGGTTCAGCCGGATATTGCCCACCTCAAGGTGGGCATATCGTGGAGAGTGTCGCCAAACGAGCCACCTTAAGGCGTTAACCTCTGAAAACTTCTTGCTACGTTTTGTCCTTTGTCACAATACAGTTCTCTAGTACTAGTATTATGAAACTGACCAGATGTAAGAACCTGTCATTTCCTAGGCAATGCTGGGTATAAGCCCACCTGCTTATCTGACCAATGACATTGGAGCATTCAGTGGTATTGGAAAACGACTCAGCAGCACAATAATATACGATTGCTGTATGTATGTACTAAACTGAATTAGCAAATGAAAACTGTTTAACTTACAGGTCATCAGTTCGGATGATTTAGAGACCTCCTCCCAAGAGAACATGGCAGTTGAATTGGAAAACACTGTGATGAGGCAGGAAGAAGATATAAAAGAGGCCCTGGAAGTAAAAGATACAGAGACATGCATCCCAGTATCTGGCAAAGAGCTCTCAGGTAACGGACTGGCAAGCTATGAGGAAACTGACGGTGCAGAAGAATGTTCCACCTCTGATACAACTGAATCCATGGACACAGGATCACTTGACAAACACTCCATCAATGTGATGACAGACACACTCCCCACCCTCCGGCAAGGTCCCTTGCTTGTTGTTGAACTACAAGATGTTGCATTCCAGCAACTCTCAGAAGGACAGAAAAGTCAGTCCGGGGATCAGTCGGAAGAGTCTGCGGTGGAGACAGATCAGTCAGCGCAGAAATCCATGGAAAGAGGAGGGGAGAGCAGCTCGGAGGAAGCAGAAGCAGAAGTGCCAGTAATAGAGAGGAGAGGTTTGCGCAGGAAGGCCAGGGCATATAAAGGACCAGCCAAGAAGAGGAATAAGCTTGTTTAGCTCATGGTCACCTTTGTTGTTATTCACATATTTGTAAAACGAAATAACCTAGATTTTTTTTTTTTAAAGTTCTATAAAGTTGGTGGACGTAGGTCACAGGCATTTGTATTTGTACAATTTTTCCTGTTGATGTTATCTGTTCTCTCTTTAAAGTCCCCCCCTCCCCCACCACCACGTTTCTGTTGATGACACAAGTACACAAACATCAAAGCAGAACCAAAGCACAAAAAGACTTCCAGGTGTGAGCAGCAGAACTTATGGTTTGCAATGACACAAGTGTTGTCTTCCAGTTCTGTTAGTTAAGGTGCCCCCCCCCCCAAGATGGCAGAGAATCAGGCAAATCTGGGCATATATAGCTTTATACTTTATACTGTAGAATAGGAGCTAATAATGCATTGTTTGTATTTAGCTGCCCTTCTCTTCATATTTACATTGATATGTTTGAACAGGAGGTCGAAGTGAACCTTTCCTGTGATCTACACCAGGGATAGGCAATGTAAAGTGCTCCACATGTTAAAGGAAATTTGTTGTTGCCCAGAGAGCTCTTCTGAGCACTTTTGCAATTTATATTTTATATATATATATATATATATACTTGCAAGTGAGTATCCGCACTCCAAGGCCAATAGCTTCTTCAAAGGGCGCGGTGCACGGTAATTTTATATACACCAATTATTCACAGACCAGCACTCCCTATTGTAAAAGTTCAATTATTTATTGTTACATAGTATCTATGCCCGACGTTTCGGATCCTTGTATCATCCTTGAAAAAGGTCCCAACAGGGACCGAAACGTCGGGCATAGATACTATGTAACAATAAATAATTGAACTTTTACAATAGGGAGTGCTGGTCTGTGAATAATTGGTGTATATATATATATATATATATATATACTTTTTTTTGTTTTCAAAATATTATCAGTTTTCACACTAATATAAGAAATTATAGAACTGACCAGAGAAAGGTCAGATGATTTTCTTATCTGTGCATAATTGCAAAAAATGAACATTAGTTTCAAACTCATTATATTAGCAGTATAAAAACTGCTAATATCTTCGAAATAAGAAAAGGTGGAGAAAGGTCAAATACTAGGGATGCACCGAATCTGAGATTCGGCCTTTTTCAACAGGATTTGGATCCGGCCAAATCCTTTTGTCTGGCCGAACCAAGGGAAATCGCGTGACTTTTTGTCCCAAAACAAGGAAGTAAAAAATGTTTTCCCCTTCCCACCCCTAATTTGCATATGCAAATTAGGATTCGGTTCGGTATTCGGCCGAATCTTTAGCGAAGGATTCAGGAGTTCGGCCGAATCCAAAATAGTGGATTCGGTGCATCCATGTAAAATACAAAGGCAAATTAAAAAAAAGATAGAATGTTGAGAAGTTAAGAATCAAAGTTCAAACACAATAAAGTGGAAAAAATACTTTCTAATATACTGGATATTCATAAAAAAAATTGTGGCCTGCAATTCCCACTTTTGTGCACAAATCCTTAGGTTCCCTCTGCTGGACAACTGGGAAATGATCAGCGCTGCACAGTTCTGAATGGTAGGGCTGCAGTGTTTGGGAACGTTTCATGTCTTTGCTTCTCACTAAAGCAGAAACAACCACACAAGCTGCTCCCCTGCCTCTCACAGCTGCTCTGATTTTCATTGTAGTCCAGCCGGTGGCCCCAAAAGATTTGTATTCTCAGTAATCACAGTTAGTGGAGTGAAGGGGGGTGGGAAATGCAGACAAGAGATTGTGTACAGGATTTTTAAAGGAGAAGGAAAGTCTTCATGCACTTGTATTGATTTACCTGAAAACCTGAAACCGTGGGCCGGTGCTCCTATCAGCAGAAAACTGCACCGGCCCGGGGTTATACCAGTGAGCACAACGGATCGATCCACTTCCGACTACCTCTGTCTTTCTGCGGCTGCGCATGCACAGTAGAACGAAAAGCCGAACTTTATCTAAAAAGTCGTCTATTTCGTTCAACTGCGCATGCGTTTGCCCCGGGAAATTTGAAGAAAGAAGAAGGCGGAAGAGGATCGCTCCGTGGTGCTCACTGGTATAACCCCAGGCCGGTGCAGTTTCCTGCTGATAGGAGCACCGGCCCGGGGTTTAAGGTAAGTCAATGCAATCATTGAGGGTGACTAACCCCCAAGTGGTAAATGACTTTCCTTCTCCTTTAATGAATGTATTTTGGAAATTGGGTACTTTTTCAATGGAGAACTTGGAATTGGGCTTTTAGTTTTTGACTTTATAACCCATTTAAACAAATTCTGTTTGCTGATCCATTCATATCGCACCCACCGATGCCATCATGAAAGCTCTCGCGCACGCATAAACGCAGTCCGTATTCAATAAGCGATCAGCCCTAGTTTTAAAATTGGTATTACTTTTCATATTAAACAACACATGTAAAACAGATTGCTGTTCTATTGTGTTATATCAGGTATAATATATATAGTGAATAAAGTACCCCCTCTTGTAAAATATAAGGATATTATAAGTTACCGAGGAGTTTCACGAGTGTTTTTATACAGGTCATGGAACTCCGAAGGTAACTTCTAATATCCTCATATTTTACAACTGGGGGTACTTTATTTATTAGAATACACAAATTTAAGTGAGTCATGTGACAGAAATGACATCAGAACTCACCGTTTATAACTGATGTCATCAGAACTCGCCGTTTATATAGTGAATAAAGTACCCCCTCTTGTAAAATATAAGGATATTATAAGTTACCGAGGAGTTTCATGACCATATAAAAACACGAGGCCGAAGGCCGAGTGTTTTTATACAGGTCATGGAACTCCGAGGTAACTTCTAATATCCTCATATTTTACAACTGGGGGTACTTTATTTATTATAATACACAAGTTTCAGTGAGTCATGTGACAGAAATGACATCAGAACTCACCGTTTATAACTGATGACATCACTACTCACCGTTTATAAGGATATAATTTACAAGATATTCATGGCTTTTGTGTATTATATATATATATATTTTTAACTGCACCTTTTTACTGCTTTTCGGGGGTTGAATTGGCTGTTTCACACTTCCACACACAATAGTAGCATTTGCTTCAACTTTGCAACTATGTTTTCTGTTTTTATCTTCCTAGTGTGACACATTTATCCTGGGAGAGGCTCCAATAGGTGGGACATAAACAGGGAAGGTTGCCCCTCCAGTTTGTTTTTCACTTTGGGGCTTTATGATTACCGCAGCCATCATTAAGAAAACCCAGTATAAGTTAAGGAACTTATGTAAGGTTTTGGGGGGGGGAATGTAATTAGTTAAAAGTATTTTTTTTCCATGTGGGCTGTCATTAGGGTTGCCATCTGGCTGGTATTTTAGCGGCCTGGCCGGTAAAAATGATGGTTGATCCCAATGTTATTAATAGGGAAAAAAGATAAATATATAGTATAGCCGGTATTTTTTTCCAGATAAGGTGGCAACCCTAGCTGTCATAAATAAGAAAAAGTTCTTGCTGAACTTGTTCTTATCTAAGAAAGCACACTTGGGGGAAAATTCCCTAACTAACATGGTTTTCCCCCCAACCTTAAAGGGATCTTGTCTTCGGAAAACATGGTTTTTTCAAAACACATCAGTTAATAGGGCTACTCCAGCAGAATTCTGCACTGAAATCCATTTCTCAAAAGAGCAAACAGATTTTTTTATATTCAATTTTGAAATCTGACATGGGGCTAGACATTTTGTCAATTTCCCAGCTGCCCCTGGTCATGTGACTTGTGCCTGCACTTTAGGAGAGAAATGCTTTCTGGCAGGCTGCTGTTTTTCCTTCTCAATGTAACTGAATGTGTCTCAGTGAGACATGGGTTTTTACTATTGAGTGCTGTTCTTAGATCTACCAGACAGCTGTTATCTTGTGTTAGGGAGCTGTTATCTGGTTACCTTCCCATTGTTCTTTTGTTTGGCTGCTGGGGGGGGAGGGGTGATATCATTCCAACTTGCAATACAGCAGTAAAGAGTGATGTTTACCAGAGCACAAGTCACATGACTTGGGGCAGCTGGGAAATTGACAATATGTCTAGCCCCATGTCAGATTTCAAAATTGAATATAAAAAAAATCTGTTTGCTCTTTTGAGAAATGGATTTCAGTGCAGAATTCTGCTGGAGCAGCACTAGTAACTGATGCGTTTTGGAAAAAAATTTTTTTCCCATGACAGTATCCCTTTAAGTTTCCCTTATTTTTGTGTGAGCTGTAAGGCTTTTGTAATGATAAATCCACCCCTTGTAGTGCAATTGTTTGCTTTTGGAGAGTTATCCCCCAACTGCTAGTGGACTGCAGTCTTCCACCCTCTGCCACGGTCACCTGTAATTCTTTCTCCAGATTTCTTAATTTCTGTTTATATTTTTACAAAAGAACAAAATAAATAGGGATGCACCGAAACCACTATTTTGGATTCAGCCAAACCACCGAATCCTTTGGGAAAGATTCGGGCGAATACTGAATCCAAATTTGCATATGCAAATTAGGAGTGGGAAGGCATTCAGGTTCGGCTAGGCAGAAGGATTCGGCCAAATCCGAATGCTGTTGTAAAAGGCCGAATCCTGAACCGAATCAGTGCATCCCTAAAAAGAAATATGTTATTTTGAACATTGCTGTATCCTAATTGGTGCCCTTGGAGGTTAAGGCACAAACCAGCACCCAACAGTGTTCTGTAAATGTAAGCGGCACGTGTCTCTTTTGCTTCCAAAGAAACATTTTATGATGTTTGGGAAAAGTTTTACACCCTGTCATTGTTTGAGACGTTTAAGTGAATTCTGTGAGTGAACTGTTCATTGCTTTATACGTTAGAATTGTTTCAACTTTTGTTACAAACATGTTTAGCAGGTTGATTTGTAAAATAAACGTGAGTTTTATTAATGACTTTATGAGGTTTTATGGTGCAAGTGCCGAAGCAGCGGCCATGAATATCATCATACACCAGGGAACCACCAGATAAAGTCTAATATTCCACCTATAATATAGATTAACATTTACATGATCATTCAATTGCTGTTTAACCAATCTCCTTCCTGATACGTTATAAGGTCTATTGCTTTTATAATAACTGTATTTTGTCAATCAGCAGACACGTTTATTAAAATGACTTTTCTGAAGAAGGTACATAAAGACATCGCTATTTGCTTTTTTTTTGTGTTGTGTTTGTAGGTCAGAATCCCACATGTAAGTAAGTGCCCCTCACAGAATCTCATGCAGAGCAAAACACAACGTTAAGTACAAATTGTTTCTCTCGTTTCCATTCAGGACCTCCATGAGAAATGTTGGGCCCTGTACAAGTTGTTTATCTGGGGACATGAACCAAAGTGTTTGACTGTGCCCCTTGTATGTGCAACACAAACGATCAACTAGCAGTTAGGAAGTTTTGCTAGGACAAAAGGTTTTAACTTTTGGATTTTTTTTTTCCACTACAGCTTTTTGCTGAGTGTTAAAGGGCATGTAAAGGCAAAACAATAAAATCCCATTTTTACTTTCTTTAATGAAAAAGAAACCCATCTCCAATATACTTTAATTAAAAAATGTGTACCATTTTTATAAGAAACCTAACTGTATGCAGTGAAATTCTCACTTCATTTACTGCTGTGGATAGGAATTGTCAGACGGTCCCTAACTGCTGAACAGGGAAACAATCATACTTATGAACAGCAGGGGGAGCCCCCGCCTTACTTCCCAGCCATGCAGAACTCAAACAGCTTTGTTTATGACGATCCCTAAGCAGCCCAGACCACACTGAGCATGTGCACAGTCTTAGTCTTGCAAAGATGTATAACAAAGTTACAAGATGGTGACCCCCTGTAGCCGACTTTGAAAGCATAAATTATTTGTTTGATTAGGCTTGTGGTGCAGTAAGTTCATGTTTATATTTAGTATACAAAATACAGCATTTCTAGCCTTATTCTATTTTAAACTTTACATGCCCTTTAAGGCTTTCGGTTGTGCTACACCCAGCAAAAAAAAATATTCCAAAGCTGTAAGAGACTTTTCCATAGTTGCTGACCACCCTTGGGATTAAAGAGAATGTAAACCTTCTAAATATAAAATTGCTCAAATCGCTCTTTGTAGCACTTTTGCAGTTGACAATTTTCTTTCTAGTTCTCAAGAGATTGGCAAACCCCTAAATAATACAGGGAGTCCTCGAGTTACATACACCCCACTTACATACAACTCACACTTAGGGGCAGATTTATCAAGGGTCGAATTTCAAATTAATTTTTTTAAAACTCCCATATACTCTAAATTCGACCAATTGAAATTTTTTAAAAAAATGGACTTTTCTAAACTCGGGTGTATAAGATCAACCCTAAAACTCAAATTGAATTCAATTCGATTTTTAAAAACTTGATTTGAGTTCTTTCTCCGAAATAATCTCAAATGTCAGAAAAGCAACAAACTCCATATTGATCCCAGGACTTCTCCCATTGACTAAAACAGCAATTTGGCATGTTTATGGTCCCAGCGATATATTAGTGATGTGCTGGTCAGCATTTCCCCAACCCGCACCTGCCCACGACTTCCGGGTTCCTTTTATAGACTCGCACCGACCCACTGATGACGTCACAAAAGGGGCAGGGGCGAGCAGGCGCAGAGTCTATAAAAGAAGAGCTCGGAAGTCGGCATTTGACAGTGGCAAGTAGGGAGAGCAGGAGAAGAGCTCAACCCACACCCGCCGCCACCCACGAAGAAGAGTGCCACAAAAAACCACCCGACCTGCCAGCCCGTTATGTATGTACAATACATTTCCCTGATTTTACACCATTTTTTTCTGGTCCCCTGAAAAACATAAAATGGGGGTTCTGGTTCAGTTTAAGCACCAGGCAAGAGTTGTAAACAGGCATTCAGGTATTGCCTAGTGTGTTTTTACCAGGGCTGAACCTCTCCCTTGGATCCAAATACCATTAAATGAGTGATGGGCACATGCAACTGGATGAAGAACTGCATCACATTATGCCGTAAGTCAGTTTATACTCAATTCACTTAAAGAAAGCAGGAAAAGGAGAGCCATAAATAGCAACATTTTATTGGGACAGCCATTTTATTAAGACAATTTTCCAGGAAAATCCATGTTATACTAGCAGAACTGCATTTATACACCCATCATTTTCTGGATTGTTTGTGACTTGTGCATATTTTCCTGAAGGGGAAAAAAAAGATAAGAGAGAGAAGTTAAAGATTACAATCATGACAGCAAGTTTTTTTTAAAGCATTAAAGGAGAACTAAACCCTAAAACTGAATATGGCTAAAAATGGCATATTTTATATAATGAACTTATTGCACAAGGCTAAAGTTTCAGCTTGTCAATAGCAGCAATGATCCAGGACTTCAGACTTGTCACAGGGGGTCACCATCTTGGAAAGTGTCTGTGACACTCACATGCTCAGTGGGCTCTGAGCAGCTGTTGAGAAGCTAAGCTTAGGGGTCGTCGCTAATTATCCAGCAGAAAATGAGGTTGGCCTGTAATATAAGCTGATGCTACAGGGCTGATTATTAAATTCTGATGCTAATTGCACTGGTTTCTGTGCTGCCATGTAGTAATTATCTGTATTAATTACTAATCAGCCTTATATTGTGACATTTCTATTCTATGTGTACTGTATATTGTGAGTGGGTCCCTAAGCTCAGTAAGTGACAGCAGCACAGAGCATGTGCAGTGAATCAGCAGAAAAGAAGATGGGGAGCTACTGGGGCATCTTTGGAGACACGGATCTTTACTGCTAAAGGGCTGTGGTTGCCTTGGGCTGGTACATAAGCCCAAAACATAATGTACAACATTTCTACCTACTTCTTTAGTTAGGCTTTAGTTCTCCTTTAAGGCCAAACAAATTACAATCAAATGAATGGTATCTAATGATGAGCACAAGGTTTAGCCATAAATAGTAGAGAGTAATCAGTGGAATAGTGCAGATGTGCCAGGCACTGCTCCCTACAGACAAAGGCGGTCGTTGATTGTCACCATCTGATGGAATGCCGGGGGCCCATCACAAATCTGTATAGCAATATAATACACAAAAGCCACGAATATGCTGTAAATTATATCTTTATAAATGGCGCTTAGTGATGTCATCGGTGGCCATCGGAGCTTAGTGATGTCATTTATGTCACATGACTTTTGGCCTCGTACTTTTATATGGTCATGGAACTCCTTGGTAACTTATAATATCCTATAATTTTACAAAAGGGGGTTCTTTATTTACTATATAATACGTATATTTGCAACAATACAAATGATCTGCTCATAGTAGAGAAGATTACTTACCCCAAACAACTTTGCCTCCTTGTGTGACAAGACCAAGCTCGCTTACGTTCACCTCTATAACTGTCCCTTTAGTAATGACACCTAATGTTGTATAGAGTGGAGAGGAGGGGTTCTTCTTTACACCAAGAATAGGAAGGCAGAATGTGGCTTTAAGTTCCGGATGTGTCACATGTGCTTTCTTAAAACGTAAGCCCTGTTGGAAAGACGTGTGTTAGAGCAACAGAATCATTTGTGTGCATATTTTACTGAAAGACAACTGAATACAGTGTCTAAAATGGAAGGTACAGATGTATATACATACATGCAAAGCAAATATAGGACAGTTATTAAAGGAACAGTTCAGTGTAAAAATAAAATCTGGGTAAATAGACAGGCTGTGCAGAATAAATTCTTTTTTAATATAGTTAGTTAGCCAAAAATGTAATGTATAAAGGCTGGAGTGATTTGATGTATAACATGTCAGTCAGAACACTACTTCCTGCTTTTCAGCTCTCTAACGCTGAGTTAGTTACTGACTTTAACCCTTCTCAGTCCCAAGACCAAGTTTTGCTTTCAATTGAAATTGGTCTTGGGACTGAGAAGGGTTAATTGGACTCAACTAATTATGCAAATTAATGTGTCACATGGTGGTGTTAAATAGCTTATGCACAGTGTGATTTGTATGCTTGACAATGGTGTGGGGGTGTGTGGCCTTGAATAATGTGACCCTTGTCTATCACCACTTAAACTAGTAGCACAAGAAACCTGTATTTTTGAAGTCAAATGAGAGGCACTATTTCATTAAGAAAAGTATAAATAACTCACCATAGGTCTAATGAATCTTTCATACTTGGGAGGCTTTCGGGTGAAGCCATCACCAACAAAGCACACTTTGGTGACCATTCTTTTCCAGGCCTTTTTCTTTCTTTTTCCAGTGCGGATAACTTTCAGCACTTCTGTCTCTCCTTGAGCACGTACTTTAGGCAATGGTACTTCCCATTTACCCTAGAGTGAAAGAGGAACAACCAATTACAATGCTATAACTTGAAGCAGCTCAGTTGCCTCGGCCAGTCACAAGTCAGATGTTTATCATATCACATTACTTACAGCTTTTTCTTTCCTCTTTTGCTTTATCATATTAGACAGAACTTTGGCTCGAGTCTGACCCTCTCTGTCCAGCAGATATGCCGGTACAGCTCCTTCTGGCGTCTTTTCATCATTTTTCTGCTTGGTGTTTCGCTTTTCATGCATCTTTAGACTGAAGAAAAATAATAATAATAATGATAATGATAATTAAGACAAAACCGGACAATTTCTACTACTGAAGAATAATCTTCACATAAAGAACTTATTTAGGGATAGTTATGAAAAAACTTCTGGTTTTCACATGCCCCAGTGGATTCTGTCATGATATTTATGGTGTAGTTTTTATTTCTAAATTGCACTGTTTACAATGCAAATAATTCACTCTGCCATATAAAATGTAATTCCTAATCCAACAAGTATATTTTCTTTTAGTTGTAATATTGGTGTGTAGGTGCATCTCAGTTCATTTTGCCTGGTCATGTGCTTTCAGAAAGAGCCAGTGCTGCACTATGGAACTGCTTTGTGGCAGGCTATTGTTTCTCCTACTCAATGTAACTGAATGGGGTCGCAGTGGAACATGGGTTTTTACTATTAAGTGCTGTTCTTATATATGTACCAAGGTTACCTTCCCATTGTTCTGCTGATGGGCTGCTGGGGAGAGAAGGGAGGGGGTGATATCACTCCAACTTGCAGTACAGCAGTAGAGTGACTGGAGTTTATCAGAGCGCAAGTCACATAACTGGAAGCAGCTGGGAAACTGACAATATGTCTAGCCCCATGTCACATTTCAAAATGAAATATATAAAAAAAAAAAATCAGTTTGCTCTTTTGAAAAACAGATTTCAGTGCAGAAGTGTGCTGGAGCAGCACTATTAACTGGTGCATTTTGAAAAAACAACATTTTTCCCATGACAGAATCCCTTTAGTATGCCAAAAACAACAAACAAAAATAAAGGGCCCCTTCCTCAAGGAACATATTTCTAATTCATATGAAGCAGGGGCCCTTCCCCAAAACGTTCTGTTCCTTTTGACACAGTAAACACATGGGCTTGTCTCCACTTTGCAGTTTTTGGGTGTACCAGCTGTTCATTTTTTTTTTTAGGGATGCACCGAATCCACTTTTTTGGATTCGGCCGAACCCCCGAATCCTTTGCGAAAGATTTGGCCGAATACCGAACCGAATCCTAATTTACATATGCAAATTAGGGGTTGGAAGGGGAAACCATTTTTTACTTTCTTGTTTTGTGACCAAAGTCACGTGATATCCCTCCCTGCCCCTAATTTACATGTGCAAATTAGGATTTGGTTCGGCCAGGCAGAAGGTTTAGTCCGAATCCTGCTTAAAAAGGCTGAATCCCGAACCGAATCCTGGATTCGGTGCAATAACCATAATCATAGCTTTTTTGCAATTAAAACACTAGGCAAATAGTATGTTCAGCACAAGCCTATTCAATGGCCTTATGTTATACAAGGGGGTATAGAGCTGCTTCTGATATTCACTGTTTTTCTTTTGCTGCTTCCTGCCTCTGATACAGCAATTAATAGCCAACATCACACGGTGAAATATACAGTTAGGTCCCCCACACATATATATTAATTCATAAACACAGGGCAGGGAGCAACACAGCAAAACACGAATACAAAAACCAAAAGATCATGTGAAACTTCAAACACTCACGTTTTTTTCATCTGTATTTTCTCCGCATGGCGCTGCTTGTGGTACAGTTTGGCTTTGAGACCGATGAGCTTCTTGGCCTTCTGTGAGCGTTCATGAGCCTCACGGCTCTCCTTCTTGCGCTTCTTTTCATGATAATCCAGGCGATAGCCATAGCGCTTGCGATGTAATTCGATGTAGTCGTTCTGCGGCTGTTTGTAAACAGAACACAAGCGTCAATTAAGGCAGGAAATAGAATAGCAGTGTAACGAGTTTTCACAGTTACTGTCTTCTTAAAGAACAAGTGGACTCTACCAATAAAGGAGAACTAAAGTTTAACTAAAGAATTAGGTAGAAATGTTGTACATTATGTTTTGAGCTTCTGTACCAGCCCAAGGCAACCACAGCCCTTTAGCAGTAAAGATCTGTGTCTCCATAGATGCCCCAGTAGCTCCCCATCTTCTTTTCTGCTGATTCACTGCACCTGCTCTGTGCTGCTGTCACTTACTGAGCTTAGGGACCCACTCACAATACACAGTACACATAGAATAGAACATGTCACAATATAAAGCTGATTAGTAATTAATACAGATAATTACTACATGGCAGCACAGAAACCAGTGCAATTAGCATCCGAATTTAATCAGCCCTGTAGCATCAGCTTATATTACAGACCAACCTCATTTTCTGCTGGATAATTAGTGACGACCCCTAAGCTCAGCTTCCCAACAGCTGCTCAGAGCTCACTGAGCATGTGAGTGTCACAGACACTTTCCAAGATGGTGACCCCCTGTGACAAGTTTGAAGTCCTGGATCATTGCTGCTATTGACAAGCTGAAACTTTAGGCTGGTACAGTACATTCAGTATGTAAAATATGGCATTTTTAGCCACATTCATTTTTAGGGTTTAATTCTCCTTTAAATGAGAGCATGGGGACTTGGAATAAGCCTGCTAAATTGGCTAAAATAAGGCTAAATTGATAACAGAAACATAAATGTAATTGTTCTTTGACTTCTCTCAGTTTATAGATCTATTTGTTGCTTCCATGAGCATTTGGCTTCATCATCCCAATCCTCCTTAACAGGGAAATGTAGGGCCTGTCACCTACTCAGATCAACCCAAATGAGATCCGAACAGAAATATTCCATCTGGAATCCTTTAAGCACATTTCTTTAGGTCCACCTGAACACATCAAGCAGCACCTTCCGGGCCGGGCAGATATCCTCTACTGTTTGCAATACAGCAGAATCTTATCTATATCCTATGGACTGCTACTGTTTACCCCCAAACACCATCTCAGGACTTAACCCCAACACCATTCAGTCCTAATAAAGCCCATTATAATTCCCTGTGTGTTTTGGTAATGATAAAATTGTATTTGCTTTTGCAAATAAAGACAATTTGAGAGACACACCAGTGAATAGAGAATGAGACAGACCTCACCAACAGATCCCAAAATTGGAGTGCTATTCCAGGTCTGTATCACCGGATTGGTGTCAGGTGCCTTCAGGTATCAGGCCCAATACTGCCCAAAGCCCAAAATTGTATATCACAAAGCAAGAGACCTGCGGCACAACTGTTGCAATTGATTAAGTGATCAGTATTTATTCAGCTCACAAACAAAGCGGCAACGTTTCGGGCCTCCACTGGGCCCTTTATCAAGCCCTCACCAACGGAGACACAGACAGTACAGAGACAGACTGTAATGGTGAGTGAGTGATGCTGGCCACTGACAGATACCAATAGAGAAAAAGTGTGGGAAAAAAAAGAGAGAGAGAGAGAGACCAATAGAGAAAGAGAATGTGGGAAAAGAGAGAGAGACCATTAGAGAAAGAGTGTGGGAAAAGAGAGAGACCAATAGAGAAAGTGAGAGACCAATAGAGAAAGAGAGTGTGGGAAAAGAGAGAGACCAACAGAGAAAGAGAGTGTGGGAAAAGAGAGAGAGAGACCAACAGAGAAAGAGAGTGTGGGAAAAGAGAGAGAGAGACCAACAGAGAAAGAGAGTGTGGGAAAAGAGAGAGAGAGACCAACAGAGAAAGAGAGTGTGGGAAAAGAGAGAGAGAGACCAACAGAGAAAGAGAGTGTGGGAAAAGAGAGAGAGAGACCAACAGAGAAAGAGAGTGTGGGAAAAGAGAGAGAGAGACCAACAGAGAAAGAGAGTGTGGGAAAAGAGAGAGAGAGAGACCAACAGAGAAAGAGAGTGTGGGAAAAGAGAGAGAGAGACCAACAGAGAAAGAGAGTGTGGGAAAAGAGAGAGAGAGACCAACAGAGAAAGAGAGTGTGGGAAAAGAGAGAGAGAGACCAACAGAGAGAGTGTGGGAAAAGAGATAGAGAGACCAACAGAGAAAGTGTGGGAAAAGAGATAGAGAGACCAACAGAGAAAGAGAGTGTGGGAAAAATGAGAGAAGCCAATAGAGAAAGAGTGTGGGAAAAAAGAGAGAGAGACCAATAGAGAAAGAGTGTGGGAAAAGAGACCACTAGAGAAAGAGAGTGTGGGAAAAGAGACCAATAGAGAAAGAGAGTGTGGGAAAAGAGAGATCAATAGAGAAAGAGAGTGTGGGAAAAGAGAGAAACCAATAGAGAAAGAGAGTGTGGGAAAAGAGAGAAACCAATAAAGAAAGAGAGTGTGGGAAAATAGAGAAACCAATAGAGAAAGAGAGTGTGGGAAAAGAGAGAGAGAGACCAATAGAGAAAGAGAGTGTGGGAAAAGAGAGAGACCAATAGAGAAAGAGAGTGTGGGAAAAGAGAGAGAGAGAGTGAGAGAGACCAATAGAGAAAGAGAGTGTAGGAAAAGAGAGAGAGAGAGTGAGAGAGACCAATAGAGAAAGAGAGTGTAGGAAAAGAGAGAGATAGACCAAGAGAGAGAGAGAGACCAATAGAGAAAGAGTGTGGGAAAAGAGGTCAATAGAAAAAGAGAGTGTGGGAAAAGAGAGAGAGAGAGACCAATAGAGAAAGAGTGTGGGAAAAAAGAGAGACCAATAGAAAAAGAGTGTGGGAAAAGAGAGAGACCAATAGAGAAAGAGAGTGTGGGAAAAGAGAGAGAGAGAGTGAGAGAGACCAATAGAGAAAGAGAGTGTAGGAAAAGAGAGAGAGAGAGTGAGAGAGACCAATAGAGAAAGAGAGTGTAGGAAAAGAGAGAGATAGACCAAGAGAGAGAGAGAGACCAATAGAGAAAGAGTGTGGGAAAAGAGGTCAATAGAAAAAGAGAGTGTGGGAAAAGAGAGAGAGAGAGACCAATAGAGAAAGAGTGTGGGAAAAAAGAGAGAGAGACCAATAGAAAAAGAGTGTGGGAAAAGAGAGAGATGGAGAGACCAATGAAGAAAGAGAGTGTGAGAAAAGAGAAAGACCAATGGCAAAGTCCTGGCCACAAATCAAGTTGCGATCTTGGCTGTGCAAAGTACGTATTTTACTTCTGTGATCCGTGCTCCCCCTCAGTCATTGTATTTTTCCATCTCCTTCCGACTTTAGTTTTTTGTTCATCTTCCTTGTCTTTTGTACTGTTTTCATATCTCCTTCCTCAAGCCTTCCTCCCCCCTCTCTGTACTTGTTATTTAGTGCTCCTCTGCAAAGCACATATTTTACTTTGGTGCTCTAACCTCCCCCCTCAGTCACTGTACTTTTCTATCTTCTCCCTCTGACGTCAGCCTTGTTTTATACTATATTTTACTCATTGCTCAATTTCCAGGTAATTTTAACAAATCAAGTTTTAGCTGGCATTTCCAATTTTTAAAAAAGCCACTTTGTTATATTTTTTTATTGCAGCCAATAATTAATAAATGGGAAGTACTAAGATAAGCATACCTTAAATTAAATAGGAGCATAAGCAAATTAATTAACTTGCAAGTCCAAATGCAGGCCAATATGAGCTTTGCCTAAAAAAAGCATGGCTTTTTCAAAGGTTAGAAATGCATGCTTAAACATGATTGATTAAAATTATATGATTGAAAGGATATTGGTTCGCAGTATTATGTAAAACTTTATGGGCAGGAAGTTAAAATGGGCACCCCATGGAAAATAACCAGTGAACTTTTGTATTAAATAAGGCAGAAGTCAGAGGGAGAAGAATGAAAAGTACAAAGACTGAGGTGGGATATTAGAAGTCACTGAGGGGTGTGACCATATAAAGGCACAAGGCTGCAGGCTGAGTTATACAGGGAACTCTGAGTATCACTCATGTATTATAAGGGATAATGTACCCCCTACTGTAAATGATAAGGATATTAGAAGTCACTGAGGGGTGTGACCATATAAAGGCACAAGGCTGCAGGCTGAGTTATACAGGGAACTCTGAGTATCACTCATGTATTATAAGGGATAATGTACCCCCTACTGTAAATGATAAGGATATTAGAAGTCACTGAGGGGTTGTTCTATGACCATATAAAGGCACAAGGCTGCAGGCTGAGTTATACAGGGAACTCTGAGTATCACTCATGTATTATAAGGGATAATGTACCCCCTACTGTAAATGATAAGGATATTAGGAGTCACTGAGGGGTTGTTCTGTGACCATATAAAGGCACAAGGCTGCAGGCTGAGTTATACAGGGAACTCTGAGTATCACTCATGTATTATAAGGGATAATGTACCCCCTACTGTAAATGATAAGGATATTAGAATCACTGAGGGGTTGTTCTGTGACCATATAAAGGCACAAGGCTGCAGGCTGAGTTATACAGGGAACTCTGAGTATCACTCATGTATTATAAGGGATAATGTACCCCCTACTGTAAATGATAAGGATATTAGGAGTCACTGAGGGGTTGTTCTGTGACCATATAAAGGCACAAGGCTGCAGGCTGAGTTATACAGGGAACTCTGAGTATCACTCATGTATTATAAGGGATAATGTACCCCCTACTGTAAATGATAAGGATATTAGAAGTCACTGAGGGGTTCCTGGTACAGGGTGAGTACATGCTGCTGCCTCCCTTTTCTGCGTATGTCTCTTATATATGTCAGTGTATATCCCAGTTTTCTTACTGATCATGTCTGACTCCAGCAGCAATGCCCAACCTCCAGCACCCAACTGCAACTTCCAATACACATGCACGCAGCCGGGGATGCTGGGAGTTGTAGTTGAACCAACAGCTGCAGGATGTTCTTTAATGAAAAAAATTATTGGAAAATTAGAGGAATGTAATTTATTTGATACCCTTATTGTTTTACTTTATTTTTTTAAGATTTGTAAGTTTAAGAATTGGGCTACTTTTGGGCTACTTTTAAAATGGCTTTTGGCTAGTTTTTGGCTAGTTTTTTGATAGTCTTTGGCTGGTTTTGAAATGAAAACCTGGCAACCCTGGAGAACACGCGCTGGATAGCAGAAAATCTATACATACTTACCGTGATTTTCTTTTCCTGGACTGTAACATGGCAGTGGGCAGTAAGGGTTAAATCCCCCTGACGTAGGAAGGCACAGGAAATAGAATAAAAGCCCTTCCGGGTCCCACCCGCGCCCATCTCAATGGCTGGAGATAATACCCCCATTTTAGGGAGGGAACCCCTGCCCACTGCCATGTTACAGTCCAGGAAAAGAAAATCACGGTAAGTATGTATAGATTTTCTGCTTTCCTGTCCTTACACATGGCAGTGGGCAGTAAGGGATGTACAAAAGCAACACATTAGGGAGGGATTAGTTATGAGCTTTTATTGTAGCCGCTGAAAGGACACTGCGCCCAAATTCAGCTATATCGTTGGAGAAAATGTCAAAGCAGTAGTGTTTGGAGAAGGTGTGGAGGTTCTTCCAGGTAGCTGCTCTGCATATGGTATCCGCCGATACTTGGGCATGGAAGGCCCAGGAAGCCGCGATTCCTCTGGTAGAGTGTGCTCTTAGAGAAGTAGGCCCAGGTACTGTCTGAGAGGAGTAAGCTGATTGTATGCAGTCTCTAATCCATGTAGAGATGGTTTTTTTGGAGGCTGCAAGGCCTTTCTTAGAACCCTCATGAATTAAGAGGAGGTTGTCTGACTTTCTGAAGTCTGCGACTCTCTGGAGATAGATTTTCAGGCATCTGGTGACGTCTAGGTGGTGAAGTCTGTTTTCTTCTTCGTTTTGGGGATTGTCGAAGAAGGTTGGTAGTATTATGTCCTGGGACATGTGAAATTTTGAGACTACCTTGGGGATGAAGTTGTCCCTGGTTTTCAGGATGACTTTGTCATGGAGGAAGGTTATCTTGCTCTCCCTGGCGGAAAGAGAGTGGAGTTCGCCCACTCTTCTGGCTGAGGAGATGGCCAGCAGGAATGTGGTTTTCAATGAGAGGATTTCTAGGGGAACGTCCTCTAAGGGTTCAAAGGGAGCTCTGGTCAGAGCGTCTAGGACTAGAGATAGGTCCCATGGGGGAACCGAGTCCCTGTTTTGAGGGCGAAGTCTGGAGAGAGCCTTGAAGAATTGTTTGATGAGTGGACGGGAGGCCCATTGGTTGTCTGTGTAAGCAGAAATGGCAGAGATCTGCCCTTTTAGGGTAGAGGTGCTGAGGCTGGCCTCTACCCCAGACTGTAAGAACTCTATGATGGAGATTTCAGAAATGGAGAAGGCCTCTCCGTATTTCCCCAGTCCCCAGCTGGAGAATTTTTCCCAAATTTTGTAGTATTTGGAGGATGTTGAAATTTTCCTGGATGCTGTGAGGGTCTTGATGGCCTCGTCGGAGAGCCCCAGTCCCTTCAGTTTTATCCTTTCAGGTTCCAGGCAGTTAGGGCCCAGTTCCCTGGATCTGGATGTAGTATTGGTCCCTGATGGAGTAGGTCTGGAGTGACGGGAAGACGGAATGGCTTCTGTAGGGATAGATGGAAGAGCAGAGGGAACCAGGGTCTCCTTGGCCACCAGGGTGTGATGAGGATCACATGTGCTTTGTCCTCTTGTATTTTCTTGATAGTTCTCGCTATCATGGATATTGGAGGGAAAATGTATGCTAGGGGGAAGTTCCATAGGAAGGAGAACGCATCCCAGTATGTTGTCCTGGGGTCCCTCTGCCATGAGCAGAACACTTTGTTCTTTTTGTTCTTGAAAGTTGCCATTAGGTCGATGGATGTGTTGCCCCATTTCTTGCAGATCGTGTGGTATACATCCTGGTTCAGTTCCCATTCTCCTATAGCTGGGAACTTCCTGCTGAGATGATCCGCTAGGGAGTTCGAAGGGCCCGGGATGTAGGAAGCTTTGATGGTTATCACGTTCTTTTGTGCCCATTCGAAAATAGCTGTGGTCAAGGAGGACAACTGTCTGGACCTGGTACCCCCCTGGTTGTTGATATAACTTACTGCGGTTAAGTTGTCTGATCTGATTAGGATGGACTTGTCCTTTAGGTGTTTTTGGAGGCGGTAGATGGCTAACGAGACCGCCTTCAGTTCTCTCCAGTTGGAGGATTTCTTGCTCTCTGAATGGGTCCATTTTCCTTGGATCTGGATTAGTTTGTAATGGGCTCCCCAGCCCATGTGGCTTGCGTCCGTCGTGACTGTTTCCCATTTCTGGGGGGCTAAGGATACCGGAGTTTCCAGGTTTTCTCTTTTGAGCCACCAGGACATTTGAGAGATTGTGTTGGGGTCTAAGTGGATCAGTTGCGAGTCCCTCTCGTGGTTCCTGTCCCATTTTTTTAGGAAGTCCTCTTGGAGAGGCCTCGTATGGAATCTGGCCCATTTTATTGAGTCTATGGTAGATGTAAGTTTCCCCAAGACTTGTTGACATATCCTCGCCGTTGTGATGGGATGGAGAGATAGTTGTCTCACTTGGTGGATTATGTCCGAGACTCTGTCTTCTGGGAGTCTTACTTGGAGTTTTCTGGAGTTGATTAGGACTCCTAGGAATAGAATTTCTTGAGTTGGAAGGAGATTGGATTTCTCCAAGTTGATGATCCATCCCCATTGTCTCAGGGTATTTAAGACAATCTCTAGATGTAGTATAAGCATGTTGTGTGATGGTGCCTTTATGAGCATATCGTCGAGGTAAGAGAAGATTTGGATGCCTTTGAGTCTCAGAAAGGCTATCATGGGTGCTAGTATCTTCGTAAAGACCCTTGGGGCGGATGCAAGACCGAACGGGAGGGCTTGGTATTGGAAGTGTTTGCCCAATATCGTGAACCTCAGGAATTTTTTGTGAGTTTCCCATATTGGGATGTGGAGATATGCGTCCTGGATGTCTATCTTTGCCATCCAGTCCCCGTGGTTGATAAGTTGGCATATGGACCTCAGAGTCTCCATTTTGAAGTTTTTTGTTCTGAGAAACTTGTTGAGGTGTCTGAGGTTGAGGATAACCCTGAAGGTTCCGTTCGTTTTCCTTTTCAGGAAGAGGTGAGAGTAGATTCCTTTGAAAGAATCCTGTTGGGGAACTTCTGAGATTATTCCTCTGAGCAATAGGTCTGAGAGGATGCTCTTTAAGTTCTTTTCTGCTTCTGAGGATCTGGGTTTTTCTGAGGACACAAAGGTACTTGTTGGATAGGAGAGGAGGTCTAGCTTGTACCCTTCGTCGAGGATCTTCAGTACCCATGAATCCGATATGTTGTGAGCCCACACTGTCTTGAAAAGATTTAGTCTTCCTCCAAGGCAAGACAGGGGGGCTCGCGCACCTTCATACTGGCTTTTTGTCAGATTTGAAGTCCTTCCTTCTAGTCCAGGGTTGGCCCTGGCCTCTGGCCCTCCAAGGTTGTCTGAAGGAGGGTTTGCCTGGTCTGTATTGTTTGGAGTCCTGGAAGGGTTTCCGAAAGGGTTTCTTGTCCCTTTTATCTTGCGGAAGGAAGGCAGATTTGCCTGCAGATGCCTTGGAAATAATGTTATCCAGTTTCTCCCCAAATAATAAAGACCCTTCGAAGGGAAGAGAGCAGAGGTTGTGCTTGCTCTGGGGATCGGCATGCCAGTGTCGCAACCAGAGGGCTCTGCGGGCTGCCACGCTAAGCCCCATGGCTTTTGCGGAAAATTTTACTAGGTCCATGGAGGCCTCTGTGGTGTATTCGTTGACGGTTTTGATGTCTTGAACCATTTGTATCAGTTTTTTTCTGTCAGTGCCATTTTTTATGGATAGTTCTAGGTCTTCTATCCAAATTTGGTTAGCTCTTGCCAATGTGGTGATGGCTACTGAGGCTTGATTGGATGTTCCGTTGATTAGGTATGACTTTTTGAGAGTCATGTCTTGTCTCCTCTCCATGGCGTCTTTGAGTGATACCCCTTCGTCTACTGGTAGGGTGGTACGTCTTGCCACTCTGGTTATGGCCGCGTCGACTTTGGGGGCGGTATGCCAGAATTTGAAGTCATTTTCTTCAAAGGGGTATAATTTCTTAATTCTTCTGGAGGTGCCTATTTTTTTATCAGGCATTTTCCACTCTTCCAGAATAGTGTCTTTGATGACACTGTGGATGGGGAATTTAGCACTTTTTTTGGCTATGGATTTGAACATTCTGTCGTGTCTGGGAGTGTCTTCGGTAGCATCGAGATCTAGGGCTGATCTCATGGCTTTAATTAGGGGTTCCAAGTAGTCCAAGTTGAAAGAGCCCGAGTCATCTGGTTCGTCTTCTTCGGTTTGGGAAAGTTCCCCTTCCGAGACGCTGGAGTAGCTTGGGGGCTCCCTTCTTTTATGGGCTCTGCCACTGCTCCCTGCCGTGGAGGACTGTGGGTTGTATCTGTCTCCTATATTGATTAGGACTCTCTCTGTGACTTGGTTAACCATGTCGTCCATGGATTCTTTGATGGTGCTTTGCATCCAATCTTTTAGGTTGTGTAGGTCCGGTGAAGGACCTGCTGCTTCGTGAAGGCATCTTTCACATAGCCTTCTGTCATGTAGAGCTGCATCTCCACAGGCCGTGCAGTCGATCCTGGGAGTCTTCCTCCTTTGAGATTCTTCTCTTGGAGGGGGACTTCTGTGAAAGACAGTTAGAACAGTTACTTACCACTAAGCCCATCGGCTTTTTACTTGTAATCCCTCGAAAAAAACTCTCTTGTGCACTTACCCCCTGGAACCTGAGCGTCTGCTCATATCAGACAGTCTGTAAGATAGATAGAGTCTTTGTAAGGCATTGTATATTAACAATGAGGTTCCTGCGTTTTTGTTAGCCAGCTTACTTACACCTGGGCTGGACAGAATACAGGTGCACTGCAGAGGTATTGGAGATTCTCTCAGTAGATCCTCTGTTAGGGTGCAGCTTGAAGAAAATAAAAAACGCCAACAGTGCTTACCTGTAATCGGCGCGCGCCTTTTATTTTGAGCGCCAATGCGCATGCGTCTTTTCGCCGTGTTCCGTAGGCGCCATTTTGGAGATGGGCTCTCGGCGTGTTGTCGCGGGAGCGAGTTTTCGCCAAGTCAAGTAGCGCCATTATCAGATGGGCGCTCGGCGTCTTATCGCGCATGCGCTACCTCCCGAGGCAGCATTGCGTCTTACTGCGCCGTAGGCAACAAAAGGCCCTGAAGCCCGCCGGCTTCCCCTGGGACACGCACAAGGTGAACCTCGGCCCCAGGCGCTTCAGAAGGAGAGAGAGAGCTCCTCTGGTGTGGGGGTATTTCCTCGACAGGAAAATTGAGATGGGCGCGGGTGGGACCCGGAAGGGCTTTTATTCTATTTCCTGTGCCTTCCTACGTCAGGGGGATTTAACCCTTACTGCCCACTGCCATGTGTAAGGACAGGAAACAGTGTTTGGGTAAAGCAGGCAGAAGGCGGGGCTTGTCGGTTCTCACCATGCTGGCGGTGGGTTCGGCTCTCTCTTTAGCTCTGACTGTGCGGCCGCCTTGTTACTTTTGTTGAGATACCTCTGTTTGCGCGCTGTCTGATGTTCCTGCGCTGTCTGACGTCCCTGCGCTGTCTGACGTTCCTGCGCTCCCAGCGAACACTTAGATGGTACCTGCCACCGGAGAGTCACACGGCCGCACTACAACAGAGGAGGCGGAACTTAGTAAAGAAAGTTTCACTCGCCGCCTCTGGATTAGATCACTTCCTGTGACAGGACGGCTACCAATGAGATTCGCCGTCATATTTCTCATCATTCATTTGTGCGCGTTTGGAATTTCTTAGATGTTGCTGCTGCTGCTTTTGTACGCAAGCCTTAAAATAGACCCAACAAGGGAACGAAATAAGCCTGTGGCAGTTTCCGGTTGGAAGTTAAAATAGGTGGTACACAATTATGTAGGGAATTCTGGGAAGGGGGTCAAGTGCTCGGGTAATGAATAGTGACGTAGCTTTGCGTAATGTCCCAGTGACGTTTATCAGGAAGCAGAGCGAGAGAGAAAAGGGTCACGTGCAGAATGTGTCATTTGCAATGGGAGCAGAGTAGGAATCCTGGTCGGGCTAGGTTTGTAAGATGAATTAGAAGTGTGACACGAACTGACAGATATAGTGAATAAAGTACCCTTATTGTAAAATATATAGTGAATAAAGTACCCCCCTCTTGTAAAATATAAGGATATTATAAGTTTCATGTCGGCCGAGTGATTTTATACAGGTCATGGAACTCCGAGGTAACTTCTAATATCCTCATATTTTACAACTGGGGGTACTTTATTATAATACACACATTTTAGTGAGTCATGTGACATCAGAACTCACCGTTTATAAGGATATAATTTACAGGATATTTATGGCTTTTGTGTATTATCAGCTATTAAAGCATACACTGGGGGGCAGACTTATCAAGGGTCGAATTTCCAATTTGAAAAACTTCGAAATTAGAATTCAAAAAACCAACCAAATTAAGTCGAAGTTTTTTTTTTTTGGCCAAATAGGTCAGTTTTTGATCAAATAGGTTCGTATTCGGCCGAATTTGAATCATAAGATTCGAAGTAATAGCTCATTCGATCAAATTTGAATCAAAGTTTTTCCCCAAAAAAACTTAGATTTTTTCAAAGTCCACCAATTGACTCCAAATGGGTTCTAGGAGGTCCCCCATAGGCTAAAACAACAATTCGGCAGGTTTTAGATGGCGAATGGTCGAAGTTGAATTTTTAAAGAGATGGTACATAAATTTCGAAATTCAAATTTTCGAAGTTTGTTCAAATCGAATTTGGACTATTCCCTAGTCAAAGTACACAAAAAATAGCTTGAAATTCTAATTTTATTAATTCGAAAATTCACCACGACCTTCGATAACCTTTAATTATTAACACGAAAAGTGCCAGTGTATTTTGCCTATTCTTTTAGTTAAATAATATCCATGATTTTTTTTATTTTGTGTTGCTTTAAACTTTAAAACTGTTTTTGTTTTACTGTGAACTTCCCCTTCCCCCCTCTCCACATGTGATGGTGTACTTTTTTCAAAAAGGGTGCATGTGTTTATAAAAATGTATTAAAAAGGTATAACATTATAAGGTGTGGCTTGAAAAATGATGTGTTATGAGTTTCAGTACACAGTTGGGATGTGGTTTCTGTTCTAAAGAGCTTACAATCTGTTAGGAAGAGGAGACCGAAACAAAATGGGGAAGAGCAGGGGCACAAGTGCATAATACATAATGCTTGACAAGCTTGACAAAGGACCTGGGAGGTCCGAAACGTTGCCTTTATATGCTATGGGCTACACAATAAATCTGCACTTGAGCACTTATGCAAGACTAACAGTGTGCTGCTGGTAATTTCTTGGAGTATTGATGTGACCCTTCGACAGGATTGGGGTCTTCCGGTTCAGCACCTGGCACAACAACTGTGAGATGAGTTGGGAGGTGAGCGCTCCATATTTGTGATTGTACATGAACGATTTCGGCGCGATCAGAACGCTGCGACAAAAATAAGGTAAGAGATTGAATTGTCGCATGGTGTTGCAGCGTTGATCCGACACGACTGTTGGATGCAATCGCTGCATCTGCATCAGACAGTCTTGTCGGATCAACGCTGCAACACGATGCGTCAATTCTCTTACCTTATTTTTGTTGCAGCGCGTCCAATCACACCAAAATCGTTCATGTGGTCTTACTTTTACCCTTGAGCTGTCTAATTATGAACCAATGAACATCCTGGATCAGAATGCTTTGCTCAAGAAAAAGGCATTTGCATAACGGCTACTGCAGTTTCACACCAACATATTTATTCTCAGATGTACCATTTGGCTTTGTTATATTTGTTTTCTACATAAATTGAAATACCTCATTGCTGAAGGTTAAAGAGCTTGATTTTGGAAAGGAGAACCACCTCGCTTTTCCCAACCTGTATCATCAACTGCCTGCAGGTTACTGTGATTGAGGGGGTGGTTTAGCTTCCAAGTTGAATTTTAATATGTTATAGACTGGCCCATTCCTAGCAACTTTGCAACTGGTCTTCATTATTTGTCTGCTGCCTCTTTCCAGCTTTGAAATGGGGATCTCTGAACCCCTGCAGCCAAAAAATCAACTTCTCTGTGAGGTTACTAGTGTATTGTTGCTTTTTATTACTTCATCCTATTCAGTCCCTCTTCTACTCATAGTCCAGTCTACTGTCGTTACTAAACAGGGTAAGATCCTAGCAACCAGTTAGCTGCCAAAATACCAGCCCGGAAAGCAGCTGAACAAATCTAAATAACTGAAAAGAAAAAACAGAAGAAATAAATGAAAGTTAGACCTATTGCAACTTGTCTCAGAATTTCAGTTTGTACATCATATTAAAGGAAAACTATACCCCCAAAATGAATACTTAAGCAACAGGTAGTTTATATCAAATTGAATGACATATTAAAGAATCTTACCATACTGGAATATGTATTTACATAAATATTGCCCTTTTACATCTCTTGCCTTGAACCACCATTTTGTGACTCTATCTGTGCTGCCTCAGAGATCACCTGACCAGAAATACTACAACACTAACTGTAACAGGAAGAAGTGAGGAGGCAAAAGGCAGAACTCTGTCTGTTAATTGGCTCATGTGACCTAACATGTGGTTTGTATGTGTGCACAGTGAATCTTACAATCTCAGGGGACGGCCCTTATTTTTTAAAATGGCAATTTTCTATTTATGATTACCCAATGGCACATACTACTAGAAAAGTATATTATTATGATAATGGTTCATTTACATGAAGCAGGGTTTTACATATGAGCTGTTTTACTCAGTATCTTTTAATAGAGACCTACATTGTTTGGGGGGTATAGTTTTCCTTTAAAACTTTTATTAAAGGTCAAATTTCAAATTCATGTGAGTTTTTTGTAACCATTAAATTCGAATACACTCAAAATTCAATTGGAGGGTTTATTTAATAAAAAAAAAACGAGGTCATAATAAATATAGCAGCAAAATCTAATATCTTAAACTCGCACTAATTTTACCGACTCGAAAACTCAAATCAATTTCGACCAAACTTGATTCGAGTTTTTTCTCAAAAAAAGAAACCTCGAATGTCAGGAAGGCTACGAACATGTCCAAATTGGTCCCTGGACCTCTCCCATTGACTTATGCATGAACTCGGCAGGTTTTAAGTGGCAAATAGTCGAATTTGAGTTCTTAAAGGGCCAGAGTGTGATAAATCTTGAAATTAGAATTAAAACTTGAATCAAGGTTGGATAATGCACAACTGAATTTGAGAGTTTGGACGTTAAAAAAAAAAAAATTTGAATTTTCAATTTTACCCTTAATAAATCTGCCCCTAGAACAGCAAAGCAAGCAAGAGCTTAATCACTTGGCTACAGCGCACTTCATGCATGCTGGCTTCTTTAGGACACTAGCACCCTGCTTTCTTTTCCCACCCTGCCAAAATAATAATAATAATTGCATAGTTTATAACACAAAGAGATACAATGCTAATAGCTGAAAACTACATTGATATTTAGCTTTGCAAATGAACTTTTTCAGAGTTCTATGTTTGGAATACAGGCTGAGTTAACACAGGTGCTACACTGCAGTTGCGAATTGCAGCCAGTAGGCAATTAGTCCATTTAACACTAGTCCGGATAATGGATCTTTTCATAATTTGGATCTTCATACCTTAAGTCTACTAGAAAATCATATAAACATTAAATAAATCCAATAGGCTGATTCTGCTTCCAATAAGGATTAATTATATCTTATAATTATAATAATAATATAGATTCAAGTACAAGCTACTGTTTTATTATTACAGAAAATGGAAATCTTTAAAAATCGGAATTGTTTGTGATTATAATTAAGTCTATGGGAGACAGACTTTTCGTAAAAAACGCGTCAAGTCGGATGCGACAGGAACAAGGTAAGTAATATAAGGTCGGATGGTGTTGCAAAGGTGATCCGACACGACTGTCGGATGCAGACGTAGCTTGCAGCATTTGCATCTGCTAGTCATGTCGGATCACCGTTGCGACACCATCCGACTTTATATTACTTGTCTTGTCCTGTCGCATCCGACTTGATGCATGGGTTTTGTCGCCCAGCGTCGGATCCGACGGAAACGCATTGAAGTCGGCTGTGTAGTCAATCAACCCTAAAAGAATGTGTTTCGTCCTGCGCTCTTCTGCTGTGAATCGCATTAAAACTACATGCAGGGGAGCGCAGGTATAAACGCTCATTGGTACGAGCCCTTAAGAATGAATAACGCTTGAATAAAATGTTTTATGGGATTGGTTGTGTCATTATTTCAATGTACAATACCAGCTTGTGTTAAGAAATAAAGCAAATGCCTTTTAAATCAAGAATTTTATTATGTAAACATCTCTCTATATGTAGATCATGATTTATAAAAAAAAAAAAAAACAGTTGCACAGGGGTGCCAAACATGTGGCCCATGAGCTGGTTTTGGATGCTGGCAGAGGCCGTGCCAGCACAAAAAAAACTGCCGTTTGGATACACCCACTTTACAATATGATCAGGAAAATAATTCAGTGCATTGTTTGGCTCGCTACATCCCAAAGCTGTTCCCTTGCTGATTGGTGTAAAGATTGTCATGTGACCATTCTAGACATCCAGCTCATGGTCACAGTATCCCACATATAAAGGCTCAGCTGCTATTCCACGCCTGCAAAAAAGGAGAAAATCACAAGTCAGGTATGTACATCAGGAAGTTGTTTTCCCTATTTCAGGATCCCCCAGCTGCTGAGACATTACTGATCCACAACCTTAGGCTCTGTAATCACATGTGCATATTGATACAGGACATGACCATTAAACACAGGGAAAAATAATTATGTATTTCTGTGTTTAGTATTGGTCTCAGCAGGGCACAATGAGAGAAATAAAGACATTATTTCTGTTGGGAAACCGTGGATGAAAAGCAAAGCTATAAACGAGTTTGAGTGGTGGTGAGTCTTAAAGGGGTGGTTCACCTTCAAACAACTAGTTGGTTTCACATAGATCACCAGAAATAATGACTTTTTCCAATGACTTTCTATTTTCTATGTGTGACGGTTTTTCTAATGAAGTGTAAAGAGTAATTTCTCTCCTAAAGCAGCTCTGGGAGGGGAGGGGGGTCACCAATCCTGTAAACTGTAAATTGATACATTTATTTGATACATTTCTTATCTTTGTCCCTGCAGAGCAGAATCTCTGGGTTTCATTACAGGCAGCTGTTAGACTTGATACAATTGTTGCTGATACTCCAGAGATGCTGCTGAGAAATGTATCAACTCAATGTTGCAAAATTGTAACAGTTTAGAGTCTGAATCTGAATTACTGAGCTGCCAGACTCAACTCAAATGGTTTGAACATGGCACTTTGAGGTCTTGTACATAGGCATCTACTAAGGCAGGGATCCCCAACCTATTTCACCCGTGAGCAACATTCAGATGTAAAAAGAGTAAGGGAGCAACACAAGCATGAAAAATGTTCCTGGATGGAGCCAAATAAGAGCTGTGATTGGCTATTGGTAGCCCCTATGTGGGCTAGCAGTCTACAGGAGGCTCTGTTTAGTAGTACATCTGTTTTTTTATGTAATCAAAACTTGCCTCCAAGCCTGGAATTTAAAAATAAGCATCTACTTTGAGGCCACTGAGAGCAATATCCAAGGGTTTGGGGAGCAACATGTTGCTCACGAGCTACTGGTTGGGGATCACTGTACTAAGGTTTGGACTGAAGCAGTTACAGTTTCAACTTCATGTATTCCACTGCAAGGAACCGCATGAAGAAACATACTTGATGCATTCCAACGTTGTTCATCGAGTACAATGTTATTCAAAAGTACAGACTGTGTATGTAAGAGCCCTAACACTTTTCAACGGGCAATTAACGCTTCGACTTCGGTGCACTTTGTTTCCGAAGTCGCCTGAAGTTGTCTCACAAGAAAACTTCGGGCGACTTCAGAAAACAAAGTGCTCCGAGTGCCATCCCGCCGGCAATTTACATTCTAGCCGGCGGGAGGCAGTTCTGGGAGCTTAGTCGGCCCGAAGAAGAGATTTGTCGATGGGCAACTAATCTCCCCGAATCTGTGAGTGTCACTGCCCCTAATGAAACTCAGGGATTCTGCTCAGCAGGGACAAAAATAGTATATGAATTAACTAAATGTATCAGTTTAGAACAGTTAAAGAGTTGGCAACTTTATTTAATTTAAATAAATAAAAACTATTTGCGTGTTGCTCCTTGTATCACGACTTTGGGTTGCCTGGTGCAATAAACGCCTTCTGTATTAATGATATGCTGTTTGAGCAGAATGAAGTAACGAGTACCTGAGCATGCGGCAGCGATGTTTCACAAGTCGATTGTAAGCATCTCCCACTGATGTCACACTCTGGCTGCTCCATAGTCTTTCAGCTACAGCACTTGCTCGAGGCCTGCAAGATACAGAGCGGACACAAGTCTTAAGTGTCGTTCAGATGAATTCACTGCCACATTTCATGTACGGAAAGCGGACTATTCACTATGTATTATGGGAAATATTTGTTTTTAGAAGTTGGAAAGCAAACATAGATACCAAGTAAAATACAGAATGCTACAGACATACCATAGTCTGGGAGTAAGATTAGTGGCATCCACAAATTCACCCCACAAACAGGCTTCACCTCCAATTACAAGCTGCTTCTGTTGGGCAGTTCCTGCAACAAATCACAGAGTCTTATTAGCTCAATGGAAAGGTGTAATTTGAATCACAGCATCTTTAGCTCAGCACCATAACAGCTATTGGTCTGGCTTATCTATGGTATCAAGCACAGTTTATTGGACAACAATGCATGCAAGAATACTGATCAGGAGAATCAGTAGGGATGCAACGAATCCAGGATCCGGTTTGGGATTCAGCCTTTTTCAGCAGAATTTGGACTGATCCCTTGTGTCTGGCCGAATCCTAATTTGCATATATAAATTAGGGGAGGGAAGTCACATAACTGTCACAAAACAAGTAAAAAATTGTACGTGTTTTCCTTTCCTGCCCCTAATTTGCATATGCAAATTAGAATTCAGTTCGATATTTTCCTGAATCTTTCACAAAAGGTGGATTCGGGGCTTCCCTAATAATCAGCAATATTTAAGTACTCAATGGGTTACTGTACCCCTATAAGAATACTAAAGAAAGCAGACGACCATAAATTGGTACAAGGTCAGTGTACTAAGGTGCCATATATATATATATATATATATATATATATATATATATATATATATATATACATACATACATACATACATACATACACACACACACATCATCCATTATTACTTTCATGGAATAGAATATTTTAGCTGTAGATTAGAACGATATTACGACATTTTACTCTGCAATTTGTAATGAGAAAATGTCATCTGTTCTGTGATAAGAAAAAAAGTTCTATGGCAAGCTTCTTGGTTGGTGTAAGAATGGTACAGAGTAGGGCTGAATATTCCTGGCAGGCAGGTAGTTACCCAGCAAGCCTAGGGGGGCAGCATAACCTTTGCCATATACGCATGACATGCTTGCTCTGAACCAGGCAGCAGCCAGACGATAGACCTGAAGGCACTTGGAGGCTTACTCAGCTGCCATGTTTGTTAAAGCAGTAAGAAAAATGAATACTCCACAATAACTCTTCTATGGTGGGAGGCAAACCAACAATTAAAGGAAAACTAAACCCCCTGAACAATGTAGGTCTCTATAAAAAGATATTGCATAAAACAGCTCATATGTAAAACCCTGCTTCATGTGAATAAACCATTTTCATAATAATATACTTTTTTTAGTAGTATGTGCCATTGGGTAATAAACAGAAATTTGCCATTTTAAAAAATAAGGGCCGCCCCCCTGGGATCGTAGGATTCACTGTGTACAGTGCACAAACAAACTATACATGTTCACAAGAGCCAATTACTGGACAAAGTTCTGTCTTTTTCCCCCACACTTCTTCCTGTTACAGTTAGAGCTGCAGCATTTCTGGTCAGGTGATCTCCGAGGCAGAGAATATTATAAAATGGGGTCTCAAAGGAAAACATGTAAAAGGGCAATCTTTACTTAGATATTCTAGTTTGGTAAGATTTTTTAATATGCAACTATCTGTTGCTTAAGTATTCATTTTGGGGGTATAGTTTTCCTTTAAAGGAGAAGGAAAGGTTAAAACTAAGTAAGCCTTATCAGAAAGGCCCACCTAAATATACCAGTAAACCCTCAAAGTAATGCTGCTCTGAGTCCTCTGTCAAAAGAAACACAGCATTTCTTTCCTTCTATTGTGTACACATGGACTTCTGCATCAGACTTCCTGCCTTCAGCTTAAACCTCCTTGCCCCGGGCGTGAGCATGCTCAGTTTGCTCCTCTTCCCCTCCCTTCTCTGCTGTAATCTGAGCCCAGAGCTATTAAGCTGGTCATAGACGCAAAGATTCGATCGCACGAATCTCTGTTTTGTACGATTTACGGCCCGTGTGTGGAGCGTCCTGACATTTTCCGTGAGATGTCGGTTGTTCAGTTGATCGGACAGGTTTGATCAGGGGCAGAACATCTTCTGATCTGTTCTTTTACTACTTTATTTGATCTGAATGGTTAGTTGCAGGTTGGGAGATGGCACTGAGCGACCATTCATCCGATATGAAGGTAAATCTGCACGTCTATGGCCAGCTTAAGTGAGCAGGGAGAGACTCAGGCAGGAAGTGATGTCACACCAAGCTAATACTGCAGCTGCTATCCTAAACAAACAGAGATTCTACAGCTTTTTACTCAGGTATGGTAAAACATTCTACAGAATAAATATATCATTCTAGCCTGCACTATTGCAGCTAATCTATTGGCAATAAAATTCCTCTGTAGCTTTCCTTCTCCTTTAAAATAGCTGAATAAATTCAAGACAGCAACGTTGTAGTTTCTATTCAGCGGATTCCGTCATGGGCATATCAACAGCTCACTCTCAATGGCTGTTATATTTAGACCCATGTAACACGGCATCAATCTCTCATACAAGGTCAACTCCATCCAAAATAAGCAGGTGCCACCCTTTCCACTATAAATGTTTTATCAGGGATACCCATGGCATTTCCCTTGCCACACTATATATTCAGTTCCGGCTGGCACCACATTTCAAAATCCCCAATGTAAACAACCAGCCAGACTGGCAGCTAATATTGCAAAGAAAGACAATTCTTATTCTCTCTCATTTTATCTCCCTTCCAAGATCATTGTTCTTCTTCAAACTCACTACACTTTTATGTCCTGTCACGAAGAATAAAACACAAGAATAAAATACAGAAGAATAAAACCATAATAATCCTGGGCAATAGTATAAAGAGAAATGGACAGACTGTAGCCTTTGTCCAGCAGGAACTATTCAAATCTTGGCCAGACTATCACAACTGTAAAAACCCTGTAAGCCACATGCTTCTACTATACATACTTGTATAGCAAACATTTTCAAACAAGGTTCATTTAACATGGTCCTACAGCACTTTCCTTGTACCTGCTGCATGTTTCTATGCGCACTTTCAACGCAAGTGAAGATAACTAGTACCAAGACTAATGCAATATTTATCTTATACACAAGCCCTGCTTTGACTGTAAATGACATGGCTGAACTATACGAGCTTGAGATCAACACAAACATATTTTAGTTAATGGTGTAGTTTTTATTTCTAAATTACACTGTTTACACTGCAAATAATTCACTCCACAATATGAAATTTCATTCCTGAACCCGTAAGTATATTTTTTTTAGTTGTAATATTGATGGGTAGGCAGCCATCTCAGGTCATTTTGCCTGGTCATGTGCTTTCAGAAAAAAGCCAGCACTTTAGTATGGAACTGGCTGTTGTTTTTCCTTCTCAATGTAACTGAATGTGTCTCAGTGGGACATGGATTTTACTATTGAGTGCTGTTCTTAGATCTACCAGGCAGCTGTTATCTTGTGTTAGGGAGCTGCTATCTGGTTACCTTCCCATTGTTCCTTTGTTTGGCTACTGGGGGTGCAGTACAGCAGTAAAGAGAGACTGAAGTTTATCAGTGCACAAGTCACATGACTCGGGCAGCTAGGAAACTGACATTATGTCTAGCCCCGTGTCAGATTTCAAAATTAAATATAAAAAAAAATCTGTATGCTCTTTTGAGAAACTGATTTCAGTGCAGAATTCTGCTGGAGCAGCACAGATGTGTTTTGATTTTTTTTTCCATGACAGTACAACTTTAATAACCTTCTATTACTGTAAGTTTAGTTGCCTCTTATTTTTTCTATGGAGGTGTTAGAGATGAAAGAGGATGCCTTGAATGTAGAGCCATGCCCATGTTTAGCTGTGAATCTGCAGCAAAGCAGGCACTGAGACGCACCATTAAAATTTGTTGGTTCAATTCTGTAGACCTGGATCCAGTCCTGAGCATATGAGATGCGATTTAGATACCAAGGAGAAGAAAGAAGGGCTTGGAAGCCGGCAGCTGTAACAGCCGCCATCTTCTCTTGATAAAGCTTTTCCTTCCACACTTCAATTATAGTGTCTGGATTCAACTGGGGAATTTAAACAGACACCTTCATTAATCAGTGACTTTGCTAATCACATCCAAATAACCTCACCCTGAAAACATGAATAAAAGTCTCGTTATCGAATTGGCTGGAAATAAATAATCAGTTGTTCCCGGATCTCATCCGCCAACCATCTGTGTATGGAAAGAAGAATTGTATCACTTACACAACTACATCGGGTTAGATTAAAGGACAAGGAAAGGCAAAAAAATAAAATCCCATTTTTACTTTCTTTAATGAAAAAGAAACCTATCTCCAATATACTTTAATTAAAAAATGTGTACCGTTTTTATAAGAAACCTGACTGTATGCAGTGAAATTCTCCTTCATTTACTGCTGTGGATAGGAATTGTCAGACGGTCCCTAACTGCTGAGCAGGGAAACAATCATACTTATGAACAGCAGGGGGAGCCCCCGCCTTACTTCCCAGCCATGCAGAAATCAAGCAGCTTTGTTTAGGCTGATGAGCATGTGCACAGTCTTAAGGTGGCCATACACGGGCAGATAAAGCTGCAGATATCGGTCGTTTGGACCGATTTGACAGCTTATCTGCCCGTGTATGGGGGCTTCCGACGGGTCTTCCCGATCGATATCTGGCCACGATATCGATCGGGAAGGTTGGATTTTTACCCGACCGACCCGTCGGAGCCGCTTGGCGCATCGTAATTCGATCGTTCGGCCGTACGGCCCAACGTTCAAATAACCCCCGATATAGCCACGCAGTTTAGTGGCATATCGGGGAAAGATCCGCTCGTTTGGCGATGTCGCCAAACGAGCGGATCTTGGTGTCTATGGCCACCTTAAGTCTTGCAAAGATGTTTAACAAAGTTACAAGATGACAGCCCCCTGTGTGCCAACTTTGAAAGTATAAATTATTAGTTTGATTAGGCTTGTGGTGCAGTAAGTTCATGTTTATATTTAGTATACAAAATACAGCATTTCTAGCCTTATTCTATTTTAGACTTTCCTTGTCCTTTAAAGCAATGATGGCAATAAGCCAAAGGCTCAGGCAGTTCTCCGGCAGTTCTTCTTGTAACAAAAAAAGCATTCTTTGCACTGAAATGCTACTTTTTCATTCATTTGTTTTTGCCAATTAAACGGACACTTAAATACAGGTCATCTTTAAATAGTGGTAAAATATAAAACAAGCTGAGACTTCAATGAACCTGCATTGGCCAAAACCTGGCCAACCACACTAAATTATTCACTAGAAAAATATGACTTCATATTTGGGAGGGAGAAACACTGCACAGATGGAAATAACTGTAAATTATCACAATAAATAACACATTAAATTAAAATTCACTTCCATATATTAAAACCTGCTAATAAAGACAAAGAAAAGAAATGTTACTCATCTATGGATGAACATGCAAAGTAAAGTTCACAAACACAGACATAATTGTGCTCCTATGCAGTAAATCATGGTAACTATTTTTGTTTGCTGACCAACCAATTGTTGGTTATTGCCCCTAAGTTCATGAATTTCCCATTCACTCCCTTATTTTAAAGAAGATTCCTCTAGGCAAAGGCACAGTGAGCAGAAATTCATATGATCCTGGGGCATTTTGAGTAAGGCAAAAAAGTGGGCATAAACTCAGATAATCTAAGTGCCCCATTGCCTTTTCTCATTCATAAAATCAATTACTAGTGGGGGGCCATTCTAACATCATGTAATATAGCGTTTGCTCATAACAGAAAAAAATGACAAGTAACGGAGCAGGTTCATGCCCTCATTCACTCATAAGATAAAACATTTATTTCTAACATTTATTACAACTAATAATGCAGATAGTTGACGTGAATCAGAATGAGGGCTAGTTCCATTGTTAAGAAGCAATATCTAGAACAGGGGTCCCAAACCTTTTTCACCAGTGAGCAACATTCAGATGTAAAAAATAAAAGAGTTGGGGAGCAACACAAGCATGAAAAATGTTCCTGGGTGGTGCCAAATAGCCTACAGGAGGTTCTATTTGGCAGGACATATGGTTTTTATGCAACTAAAACTTGCCTCCAAGCCTGGAATTCAAAAATAAACACCTGCTTTGAGGCCACTGAGAGCAACATCCAAGGGGTTGGGGAGCAACATGTTGCTCACGAGCTACTGGTTGGGGATCACTGATCTAGAAGATCATTGAGACCACTTACCGCACTGCCAAACGAAACCGCTTTGGTCAAAAACACTCCCTAGTGAATTTTATGAAACAGCTGGAGGAATAGCCCAATCCCAAAAATTAACCTCTACCGCTTCAAACTGCAGACTCTACTCGATAAACAATACAAATGCACTTAAAAAATACCAGCACTGATCACACAGATTACCCCACACAACAATTAAAGCATCAGACCAAATAGAAATAGTTTATGAAGTCTTTGAATTGTCAAACCAACACTGTCTCAATATACTTTCCCGAAAACAGTAAAGAATGAATGCAGAGTTTAAAGTGAACATGACACCTCATGTCATATTGTTGATCTACGATGGGAAACGCTCAATGGGTTTCTGTTTGAAATACAAGTCATAGCCGCCTACCCGTGTCTGAAATCTTTGAAGAATGGCTCAGCAGAACATATCAGATAGATATAGGGGTTTTCAGCTGTGTAGTAACTGTACAAATGTGTAGTAATCAAAAGGACTAGCAAAATATTGAAAGACTTGTAGATCCATCAGCCATACATTGAGCAATTTGCCACACCATTTACATGTATGCCACCTAATGGCCGCAGGCTGGTCTGTATTATGCAGCCATACATGCAAAAATGCTAAAATTACCTAACTGCATGTATGTTGTCATTTACATAATTGCCAATTAACCAGGGACTCTAGCTACGACACTATACCTATCAATTCAACGAAAACAAAAAGAATGGCAGCTTCCAGAGACACTAACCCACCCTCTTTAGAACATAGTGAGTGTAAAGCACCAAGCAGCGTAAAGGAGAAGGAAAGTCTAAAATTAAGTAAGCTTTTTCAGAAAGGTCTATATAAATACACCAGTAAACCCTCGAAGTAATGCTGATGCTTTCCTTCTATTGTGTACACATGGGCTTCTGTATCAGACTTCCTTCTTTCAGCATAAACCTCCAGGGATAGGGCTTGAGCATGCTCAGTTTGTGCCTCTCCCCCACCCTTTTCCCTCCTCCTCTCCCTGCTGTAAATTTAGAGCCCAGAGTTCTGAGTGAGCAGGGAGAGACTCAGGTAGGAAGTGATGCCACACCAAGCTAATATGGCAGCTGCTGTCCTAAACAAACAGAGCTGTTAACTCAGGTATGGTAAAGAGTTCTACAGAATAAATATAGTGCTATAGCTTGCACTATTGTGGCTAATCTATTAACAATAAACTGCTTTGGTAGCTTTCCTTCTCCTTTAATGGCACATACAGATGGATTTTTACAATGAATACTCTACACTGCTAACAGTTTACTGTTCGGTTTATAAAATAACATGTTAAAAATTATTGCTATTTTATATGTATACGTTTTTAAAAGCAAATGAACGAACCATTGAAATTTAGTGGCTCAACTTTGTAGTATTTCTGCCAGTCTTGGCCAACGCTAATGTAATCTAGGTACCAAGGGGCAGCCATGATAGCTGGGAACCCTGCAGCTGTCACTTTGTATAGTGCTTCATAACAGTTCTCCTCCTTCCACACTTCCACTATGGTGTCTGGATTAATCTGTAAAGATTACAACAGATATGTTTAATTAAAGCCGGTTAAAAGTCAGCCTTGTTACATACATGTAAGTCACTTCCTATGTGAAAGGGAGAGAAGTCAGGTGCAGCTCCAACTCACTTCCTTTCAGATTAGCCCATCTGGTTGATGGCCAAAAATTGCACAATAGTCATCTGCTTTAGCTTGTGTATGGCCCCCTTCAGACCCCAGCGGGCAGCAATAAAAACAAGCAGGTTCTCTAATGTATTATGACCTGGACACTGGGTAAAGTTAATGCTTTGAAATGTATAAAAAAAATTTAATCAGAACCTCAAAATTGAGGGTAATTAAGAGAACACTATTAAAACTAAAAAATAAACTTTGTTATAAAATGTACCTGGGTAATTGTGTGATGATGTTATGCCTTCATTTATAAATATTATGCATAAAATACATGTAGGACATGCTCATTATCCAATGTGACATGAATGGAGGGGAGGATACAGGGAATAAAGGTTAAACTACCATGTACCTACCTTAACGTTGTTATCAAAGACCTCCTGCCAGACCATGTAGCCCTTCTTAAGAGATGAGACTATGCCCAAAATTCTAAACAATAGCACAAGTAGAATTAGTTTCCAGCTGCCAATAGCAAAGTTGATTCCAATCAGCATTTATTTTACTAGAGAAAAACTGCAGTGGTAAAATTCTGTGATTCACTTTGTATTTTGGTGGAAAAGTTGCAGTGATTAAAACACTATGGGGCAGATTTAGCAAAGGTCGAGGTGAAGTTTTGGATTGAAAAACTTCGAATTTCAAGCTATTTATTGTGTACTTCGACTAGGGAATAGTCCAACTTCGATTCCAATTTGAAAAAATGTAGAAATTCGAAGGTCAAATTTTTTTTAAGTACTGTCTCTTTAAAACTTCGACTTCGACCATTTGCCACCTAAAAGCTGCCGAAGTGATGTTTTAGCCTATGGGGGACCTCCTAGAACCTATATGGAGGCAATTGGGGGAGTTTGGGAGATCGAAAGGCGAAGTTTAAAAAACTTCGAATCGAAGTACGCTCGTACGATTCGAAGTAGGCAGAATTCGGCCCACTTCGACCCCAAAAAACTTCGACCTCGATTCGGTTGGTCTTTTTGAATTCGAAGTTCGACCTTTGATAAATATGCCCCTATGTGGCAAATGTTAAAAATGTAAGATTAGAGGTCACCAATAGAAAAACTTCTATTCATTGCTATGGGATATAAAAGCATATTTATCAAATGGTGAAATCTCATAGGAATGAATAGAAAGTGGCGAGTTTTTCTGTGGTGACCTCTAATCTCACATTTTGATACATTTGCACCAATCTGATCATTGGCCCGAGCTAGCATGTCGGTGGGCAAAATGGGGCCCACATCAGCTTGTTCTGGCAGTGTATGGCCAGCTTATGAGATACAGAAAAGCCAAAATGAAAAAAAAATAAACATCTTGCATATGTAAAGTTATGTAAAGTTCAGTTATTCCAAGCCACAGTTTTTGTGATTAATAAATTGTGATCATGTATATATGCTATTTCACAAGGGAAACTCCATTTAATAATAGTTTCCAGCACTATATGGAGGAAACTGATCGCTGGGGCAAATCAGGTTACAGGTGTATTTTTAAACATATTTTGTGATACTGTACTTTTAGACTAAATAATTTGGCCTCAGGGTGAATAAAGAAATGGAATCTTACAATAACTACAAATGTTCATAACCTTCAGTTCAGAGGCTTCAAAACTTATATAGGGGGGGGGGGCAGATCAAAGAGAAGTTACCCTGATATCTGAGGTGTCAGATATCCGGTCTAAATCTTGCCCTTTTACATCTCTTGCCTTGAACCACCATTTCGTGATGGTCTGTGTGCTGCCTCAGAGATCACCTGACCAGAAATACTACAACTCTAACTGTAACAGGAAGAAGTCTGGAAGCAAAAGACAGAACTTTATCTGTTAATTGGCTCATGTGACCTAACAAGTATAGTTTGTTTGGTACACAGTGAATCGTACAATCCCAGGGGGCGGCCCTTATTTTTTAAAATGGCAATTTTCTATTTATGATTACCCAATGGCACATACTACTAGAAAAGTATATTATGAAAATGGTTTATTTACATGAAGCAGGGTTTTACATATGAGCTGTTTTACTCAGTATCTTTTTATAGAGACCTACATTGTTTGGGGGGTATAGTTTTCCTTTAAGCTTTAGTTCTCCTTTAAACTCAGCTTCTGTAATATAAACGGAGACCTAGTTATACTTTTCCTTTACAAATTTTTTTTATTCATGTAAAGTCCATTTTGAGTTGTGGAGTCTCAAACTGCGCTGCATTTTCTAGATACACCCTTATGATCTTTGTAAGGCAAGGATGTGACAAATTCAGTACTTGGTTCTATCAAATAGAGTCCAATGCCCTAAAGTCATAAGAATTTATTCTCTGGACGACAAAGTGACAATTCTTTTTTCCAGACTATGCAAAACTAGGGGATGCTTGGAATTATGCTGAATCTAACGAGAATCCAGAATCCCAAAATAATGGATGGACTATGCATCCCTAATAAAAGAGAAGACTGAATTTATAACTTTTTATACAGGATCATATCTTGGTGGCGTTTGCTGCTGCCAGCCATTGCTAGCTGCATTATTAATTAAATATCAACTCATACACAAGATATCAGAATCATTAACAACTTACTGCTGGATGTAATAGGATTCTAGCTTGCAGTAATCTGTGCCAAAGCCGCGGTCAGTCATAAATTTGGCAACATCAGGATTTGATTTCCTGCAAAAAGAAAATCAAAATTGGGTATGCGCATAACAAAAGAAAAGTATTTTATAAATATATACTGTACTGATGATGTGACAGAACAGTTAAACTGCAGTTGGTGTATTGTCAATTGAACATCTCTAACATACCAGCAAGAAAAGTCTACTTCATCTCCGCCTAAATGGATGTATTGATCAGGAAAAACTTTGCTGACTTCTTGAAAGAATTTGTACATGAAACTGTAGGTATCATTTATGATGGGATTTACAGGGCCGTATGTACCGCTCAGCTGTCCTTTGTTGAAGCAAGGAGTTAGAAGATTTTGTTGCCCTGCAAAAAGGAATCATTCGTTAATATTTTAAGCTCTGTTAAATTAAAAGAAAGCAACTCAAACTGTGGCACTGTCTACATACAGTCTC
Organism: Xenopus laevis; assembly: GCF_017654675.1. Lineage (NCBI taxonomy): Eukaryota > Metazoa > Chordata > Amphibia > Anura > Pipidae > Xenopus > Xenopus laevis. The sequence goes on along the minus strand of NC_054372.1, from coordinate 172,198,706 downwards.
CCTGACTTGACTGATGGCTTATTCCTTTGTGCTTCCACAAAAAATAGATGCATAAATAAGAATAAAATATATGCATATGTTTGTATAGAAAAGTTAACATACTGTGCCTATCCTGAATATACAAAATATAATGTACAACATTTCTAGCCTACTTCTTTAGTTAAGCTTTAGTTCTCCTTTAAGCTATATAACCAGTAAGTATATCTGACAATTAGGGGCCCATTCATTAAGTTCGAGTGAAGGAATAGAAGAAAAAAAACTTCGAATTTCGAAGTGTTTTTTTGGCTATTTCGACCATCGACTTCGAACGATTCGAACTACAAATCGTTCGACTATTCGACCATTCAATAGACTGTCTCTTTAAGAAAAAACTTCGACCCCCTAGTTCGCCACCTAAAAGCTACCGAAGTCAATGTTAGCCTATGGGGAAGGTCCCCATAGGCTTGGCTATCTTTTTTTGGTCGAAGGATAATCCTTCAATCGTTGGATTAAAATCCTTCGATTCAAAGGATTTAATCGTTCAATCTAACGATTATTCGTTCGATCTAACTATTTGTGCAAAATCCTTCGACTTCGATATTCGAAGTCTAAGGATTTTCATTCCCCAGTCGAATCTCTTAGTCTGTTTGCTCCAGCGGGGAGCATAGGGCCTCAACGACACTCCTCCAACGAACTCGGTTCGCAGCGGTCTTCTTCAGCTGAGCCCATGTCCATCCGGCTGCCTTCATTTCAGCCTCCATGCACCTCCTCCATGTCTGTCTTGGCCGGCCAACTTTTCTTTTCCCTTGTGGGTTCCACTCAAAAGCTTGCCTTGTGATGTTGTCAGAACTTTTTCTGAGGGTGTGGCCTATCCAGCCCCAGTTTCTTCTTCTGATTTCTCGGTCAATGGAAATCTGTTTTGATCTTTTCCATAGGCTGATGTTGGAAGTTTTCTCTGGCCATCTGATGTGTAGGATGTGTCGTAGGCAGTGGTTGATGAAGGTTTGGAGCTTACTTGTGGTTGTCATGGTCAGTCTCCAGGTTTCCTAACCATAAAGCAAGACTGCTTTCACATTGGTTTAAAAATACGAATTTTGGTTTGTTGTGAAAGGGCAGTGGAGTTCCAGATGGGACGTAAGGTGTTAAATGCATGTCTGGCTTTGTTGATACGGCTCCTGATGTCCTCATCTGCTCCTCCATCCTTGCTTACTACGCTGCCCAGGTAGACAAACTTGTCCACGTCCTTAATGTCAACTCCTTGCAGCTGGATTTGATCTTGCTGCTGGTTGTTAATCCTCATGGTTTCTGTTTTGTTAGTGTTGATCTTGAGGCCAGTTTTTGCTGCTTCCTCTGATAGACGTGTGAGTTTCTGCTGTGCGTCTTGTTGTCTGTGCGACAGGAGGCTGACATCATCTGCAAAGTCTAGGTCCTCCAAGATTTTAGTGAAGGACCAGTGGATTCCTGTGTTGGCATTTTGTGTAGAACTCTTCATTATCCAGTCTACTACCAACAGGAAGATGGTTGGTGACAACATGCAGCCTTGTCTCACCTTCAAAAGGCTCTGTCATTTTTCCTTTATGCACAACCTGGCATGTGGAGTTGTTGTAAAGTTGTTTGATAATGGAGATGAATTTTGGTGGTATCCCATAATGTGCCATAAGTTTCCAGACGACCTCTCTATCTACGCTATCAAAGGCCTTCTCAAAGTCTACAAAGATTGTGTAAAGTGGAGACTGCCATTCCAGTGATTGTTCTATGATGATGCGCAATGTTGCAATGTGGTCCGTGCAAGATTTGTCCTGCATGAAGCCTGCTTGCTCATCTCGCAGTCGTTTGTCTAGAGCCTTCCTCAGTCTCAGCAGCATGATTCGTGTGAGTACCTTGCTAGGTACAGATAGGAGCATGATGCCTCGCCAGTTGTTGCAGTTGGAGAGGTCGCCTTTCTTGGGAAGTTTCACCAGATGCCCTTCCCTCCACTCTTTTGGCACGCTTTCCTGCTCCCAGACTTTCTGAAGCAGTGGGTATAGCATGTTCGTGGTTGTTATGACGTCCGCTTTTAGGGCTTCAGGTGGGATACCATCTGGACCTGCTGCTTTCCCAGCCTTGATTTATTTTACTGCTGTGATGATCTCGGCTCTACTGGGTGGGTTGGTGTTGATGTCCAAAAGGCTGTCTGCTGGTGGGATGAGTGGAGGCTGCTCTAGAGGTGGCCTGTTGAGGACTTCTGCAAAGTGCTCGACCCATCTCGTTCGTTCTTGGCCTTCGTTGGTAATGGTGCGGCCTTCTTTGTCCTTTGTTGCACATGATGGCTGTGTGTTCTTGCCTGCGAGAGTTCTGGTGATCTCATACAATCGCTTCATGTCCTGTTTCCCCGCTGTCGTTTCTGCCTCCTCTGTAAGGTCGTGAATGAATTTCCTCTTATCCGCTCTACAGCTCTTTTTCACCATCCGATTTGTCTCCCAATACTGTGCTTGGAGATCCATCTTTTCCTGATGATTTTGACGATTATTCATCTTCTGTTTGAGTTCTTTTCTTTCAGTCATAAGATCCCATGTACCCGATGACAACCATTCCTTGTGCTTTCTGTTCTTTTTCCCCAGGACTTCTTGGCAGGTATCCCTCCAGACTTTCTTCAGCTCCAGCCAGTGGTCTTCCACCATCTCTTTCTCCAACTCTGCTAGTGCCTCAAAGCGGTTCTTCAAGCTGCACTGGTATTCTGTAGCTTTATTTGCATCTTTCAGGCTCTGCACATTGTATTTGAATGCTGGCCTCTGTGCCTGGTCCCTGTGTGCCCTTAGCTTCAGCCTCAGTGTCGCCTGCACTAGGTGATGGTCTGACGCAGCATCCGCCCCTCGCTTCACCCCGACGTCTAGTAGACTCCTCCTCCACTTTCGACCAATGGTGATATGGTCGATCTGGTTCTCTGTCTTTCCATCAGGGGAGGTCCAGGTCTTCTTGTGGATGCTCTTGTGCGGGTAGACAGTGCCTCCAATGACAAGCTCGTTAAAAGCACAGAAGTCCATGAAGAGTTCTCCATTTTCATTTTTCTCCCCCACTCCATGTTTGTCCATGATTAGTTCTTTTTCGGTGTTGTCCTTCCCAACTTTGGCATTTAGGTCTCCCATGAGGATCTTTAAGTCCCTTCTATGTATCTTATCAATAGCTGCCTGCAATGCACTGTAAAACTCTTCTTTCTCTTCTTCTTTTGCAGTGTTAGTAGGTGCATAACACCGAGTGATGGTAACGTTTCTTCCTTTGGATTTGAATCTAGCTGACAGGATTCTCTCTGAGATTGGTTCCCACTTCATCAATGCCTTGGCTGCCTCTGCTGTCATAAGCAGTCCAATTCCATACATGTGCTGTTTTTGTGGGCCAGAGTAGTTGATAGTTTCTCCGCTCGCCAGTCGTTGTTGTCCGTTTCCTGTCCATTTTATTTCACATAATCCTAGTATGGTGATCTTATAGCGGTCCATCTCCTTGGTCACTTGTGCTGTTTTACCGCTTTCGTAAAGGGTGCGGACATTCCATGTTCCGATCTTTGTTTTGGTCTTGGCTGATAGAAGATTTATCGGCGCACTGGCTTCCCTAGGGCTTTCACCAGATTGCGTCATAAGCTCTGCTGGAGAGAAATCATTGCCAACCAAGTTGCTTTCTGATTGTGTCGTTGTGGTTTCTGTAACAATTTTTTTTTTTTTAACGAGAATGGGTTGTTGGCCCATAGCCCAACCCCCAACCTGGAGGGCCAGGGACTGCACTTCGTCTGGTCTCTATCCTTTGACCTGTCTGGCATGGGTGGCCCTGCCAGGAGTATAAGCTCCAGCCAGCATAGCTCTCTGGGTTATTGAGACACTCAAGCCCTCCCACCACGTCAAGGTAGCAGTCCATGGGAGAGCAAGTCGAATATCGAGGGTTAATTAACCCTCGATATTCGACCTTTGATACATTTGCCCCTAAAACAATTGTTACAGGGATACATGATGACATCACCTGACTTTTGATTCGCAGTCTGTATTGAAAGTACAAAGTACTTTTGATTTGCAGTCTGTATTGAAAGCACAAAGTATTTTTATTTGCAAAGTGTAGAGTGTTAAATTATATAGGAGTATTATAGCAGCACTAAAGTCTAAATAATTTGTTCTATTCTCTTAAATTCTCTTAAATAAAGCAACCTCGAGTCCATTTTTTTATGCTTACATATCCTGTGTGTGAAAGGCCATTATTAATGTGTCCGAGTGGAATAAACGTATCCATTCTATTACTCACCTTTACCCCATGAATCTGTATGTCCTGGTGAATCAAACTCTGGTACAACACGAATTCCTCTCATTCTAGCATATTCAATCACCAACCGGACATCAATGGGGGTGTAAACGTGTGTGTATGGGTGATAAGAACCCTGGAAGCACACATGTTATATGGTTATCATATACCCATTTAATTGAAATAAAACATTTTACATGGAAGGGTTCCACGGGGATCCACAACCTTTTTTTACCTGTGAGCAACATTCAGATGTAAAAAGAGTTGGGAACAACGCAAGCACGAAATAGTGTCTGGAGTGCCAAATAAGGGCTGTGATTGGCTATTTGGTAGCCCCTATGTGGACTGGCAGCCTATGGGAGGCTCTATTTGCCAGTACTGATTTTTATGCAACCAAAACTTACCTCCAAGCCTGGAATTCAAAAAGCACCTGTTTGAGGCAACTGGGAGCTACATGTTGCTCACGGGCTACTGGTTGGGGAACACTGGCTTAGACAATAATCAGACATTTTCACTAGACTTACTTTTATTCCATATAGTAGCGAGTGCTCTCAGCAGCTACGTTACACATATCAGTTCCACATAAAAAATAGTATGCTTCTATAACACCTCAATAATAACCAACTACTCGTGCTTCTACTCGTCTTAGCAGCTCACTCTATAGAGAAATGTTGCTTCTTCAACTTACAATTAACATATTGAATCCTTATTGGTGACTAGATATTATAAGGGTCTGGGGTGTCTAAATATATATATATATATATATATATATATATATATATATATATATATATATATATATATATATATATATATATATATATATATATATATATATATATATATATATATATATATATATATATATATATATATATATATATATATATATATATATATATATATATATATATATATATATATATATATATATATATATATATATATATATATATATATATATATATATAAAACACCAAACACATTAAGGACTTAAACCCCCAGATGCTTAGACTTAACTAAACATACATATTTATTGTTAGAGAAAAAGTCATGTTTATTAATCAATTATACCTTTAGCTAGAATAATTAAAAACACCCTAACCCATAATATTAGACCTATAAATCTAATATCCCCTGGTGTTGACATTGAAAACTTTTAATAGTGGATTCAATGATTCACTAATTTATATCTGAATGGGATTGTATATATACACAAGGGGCCCCTTGATCTAATCTGCATTGTCTTTATTTTTATGGGTTAGGGCTTTTTTAATTACCGGTATGCTGGCTAAAGGTATAATTGATTAATAAACATGACTTTTTCTTTAATAATAAATATGTACAGTATGTTTAGTTACGTCTAAGCACCTGGGGGTTTAAATCCTTATTGTGTGTTGGTGGTGTTAAATTTTCTTCTTCAACATACTTCTCTGAAGAGTTAAGCTTACTTTAAATCAGTTTCGCGATCTGTTTTTTCCCCCCAATGTCCTAAACTAAGGTTAACAACTTAATAATAATTAAAGTCCTATTTGACCTGTATCAAAAAGGCAGTCAGTCGCTACAACTGAACTGCACTATGATCACAATATCACAAACTGTCTAACACATCAAGATCTACAGCAACAGCATCCACACACAAACTTAGAATAAGCCCATCCTATGATGTTGGCTCACTGTTAGTGCTCTTACCTTGTCACTTAGATTAGGAAAAGTAATACTTTGGTATGGGAAAGATGGATCGTCAACAATATGCCAGTGAAACACATTAAACTTGTTAAAGGCCATTGCATCCTGGAAGAACATAATTGGAGAAAAGTCAGAAACCAGCAAAGAAAATGCTAATGGTTTAAAATAACAAAATTATATACAGTGGTGTGAAAAACTATTTGCCCCCTTCCTGATTTCTTATTCTTTTGCATGTTTGTCACACAAAATGTTTCTGATCATCAAACACATTTAACTATTAGTCAAAGATAACACAAGTAAACACAAAATGCAGTTTTTAAATGAGGGTTTTTATTATTTAGGGAGAAAAGAAATCCAAACCTGTGTGAAAAAGTAATTGCCCCCTGAACCTAATAACTGGTTGGGCCACCCTTAGTAGCAATAACTGCAATCAAGCGTTTGCGATAACTTGCAACGAGTCTTTTACAGGGCTCTGGAGGAATTTTGGCCCACTCATCTTTGCAGAATTGTTGTAATTCAGCTTTATTTCTAGCATGAACCGCCTTTTTAAGGTCATGCCACAACATCTCAATAGGATTCAGGTCAGGACTTTGACTAGGCCACTCCAAAGTCTTCATTTTGTTTTTCTTCAGCCATTCAGAGGTGGATTTGCTGGTGTGTTTTGGGTCATTGTCCTGCTGCAGCACCCAAGATCGCTTCAGCTTGAGTTGACGAACAGATGGCCGGACATTCTCCTTCAGGATTTTTTGGTAGACAGTAGAATTCATGGTTCCATCTATCACAGAAAGTCTTCCAGGTCCTGAAGCAGCAAAACAACCCCAGACCATCACACTACCACCACCATATTTTACTGTTGGTATGATGTTCTTTTTCTGAAATGCTGTGTTACTTTTACGCCAGATGTAACGGGACGCGCACCTTCCAAAAAGTTCAACTTTTGTCTCGTCGGTCCACAAGGTATTTTCCCAAAAGTCTTGGCAATCATTGAGATGTTTTTTAGCAAAATTGAGACGAGCCTTAATGTTCTTTTTGCTTAAAAGTGGTTTCGCCTTGGAAATCTGCCATGCAGGCCGTTTTTGCCCAGTCTCTTTCTTATGGTGGAGTCGTGAACACTGACCTTAATTGAGGCAAGTGAGGCCTGCAGTTCTTTAGATGTTGTCCTGGGGTCTTTTGTGGCCTCTCGGATGAGTTGTCTCTGCGCTCTTGGGGTAATTTTGGTCGGCCGGCCACTCCTGGGAAGGTTCACCACTGTTCCATGTTTTTGCCATTTGTGGATAATGGCTCTCACTGTGGTTCGCTGGAGTCCCAAAGCTTTAGAAATGGCTTTATAACCTTTGAAATTGAACTCAGGTGTGATAAACCACAGTTAAGTTATTTTTTAACAAGGGGGTAATCACTTTTTCACACAGGCCCATGTAGATTTGGAGTTTTTTTTCTCCCTTAATAACGTAAACCTTCATTTAAAAACTGCATTTTGTGTTCAATTATGTTATCTTTGACTAATAGTTAACGGTTTTTGATGAGCAGAAACATTTAAGTGTGACAAACATGCAAAAGAATAAGAAATCAGGAAGGGGGCAAAGTTTCACACCACTGTATATTAAAATAATATATAGTAAGGTCACAGCATGCAAAGTGTCTATGTCTCACTCCACAAAAAAAGACTATGCACTACAAAGATATAAATTCTTCTGAAAGTCGTTAGGGAAAAAGTAACATTCATGGCTAAACAAGTTCTGCCTTTGGGAGCACAGATTAAATATAGAAGTGCAAATAATTACAAACATATTAAGGTGGCCATACATGTAACAATTACAATCTTTACTGTGACCATTGGTTGCAAAAAAGATGATTAGTTTTCATTAAAAATGTTAAGAGCTGACTAGTCAGATATACAGGTAAAAACAACAAAACTCTACCTGTATCGGATGATAGAGCAGTTAACCCTGACCAATATTCAGGCGCCTTTAAAATGTTCCATTTTGGCGGATTGGTCTTTAGCAGATATCAGCAGGCCGTCTTCCCCCATACACGCACTGAATATTAATTTTGTACAATAATATCTTTGCATGTATGGCCACCTTTAGAGTGCCTCTAACCAACTTACTAAGTTCAGGAAAATGGTCTTCAGTGGTAGGTAGTGTCTGGAAGTGTCCAGTAGAACTCCTCGGTGTGCAAACCTTGGGGAATCCTCTATATGAGTCTTGTTGATCATAAACTGTTTAACAGAAAACAAAATGTATTTGGGGGAATGTAGAAGCTAACGGAGTTTTCCCATCACATTCCTCTAAGAACAGGAACATTTTACTTTAGTTTGATTTTTTTTTACAGCTACAACTGTTCCTTACTCAAAAGTATGCTATTTACCTGATTTCTTGTTCAAATTAAATTACAACTATGGGATCCAGTATCCTGAAACCAGGAATCCAGAAAGCTCCAAATTACTGGAGATCAGTCCCCTCGTTTTAACTAAACGATTTTTAAAATGCATTTTCTTTTTTTCTGTTGTAATAAAACAGTACTTTCTACTTGATCCTAACTAAGATATTATTAATCCTTAAAGGAGAAGGAAAGGTTGAAATTAAGTAAGCCTTATCAGAAAGGTCCATCTAAATTCACCAGTAAACATGAGTCCTCTGTCAAAAGAAACAGTGCATTTCTTTCCTTCTATTGTGTACACATGGACTTCTGTATCAGACTTCCTGCCTTCAGCTTAAACCTCATTGCCCTGGGCAAGAGCATGCTCAGTTTGCTCCTCTCCCCCACCCCCTCCCTTCTCTACTGTAATCTGAGCCCAGAGCAGGGAGAGACTCAGGCAGGAAGTGATGTCACACCATGTTAATACTGCAGCTCCTATCCTAAACAAACAGAGAGTTTCTAGAGCTTTTTAGAAAGCTTGGTAAAACATTCTACAGAATAAATATAGCATTCTAGCTTGCACTATTGCAGCTAATCTATTGGCAATAAAATGCCTCCGTAGCTTTCCTTCTCCTTTAATAGAGAATGAACAATTATATTGTGTTTATTTAACAATTACAATAATTTTGAGTAGACTTAAAGGGGCCTGTACAGTCCCTTTTTCAACAGTAATTCAATGAACAGGGCTTGTTTTTATTAGGAAATATATGGTGTTTGGGCTTTCTTAAACTAAACAAGATAAAATTCTTTGAAATCAAAGTCACGTTCTATTTTCTGATTTGTAAGATCATAATCAAAATGAATGAGCTGCCCATGAGAAGACTCAGTTTGAGCTGTTCTTTATTTCAAAGCCCAAACTGGCCATACACGGGCCAATAGAAGCTGCCAACTTGGCACATATCTATATGAAAGGTTTTCGAAAATCCAATCAAATGAGAACTTTCTCAGTCTGCTATATGGTTCTCATCTGATGAGAATTTCAAGCCTGCTTGATTGACATCTGGCTGATTTCTAGCCAAATGTCAGTGGGTCCAACCCTCCTGAGGGCCTCATACACATACTAAAACAGCCAGCTCATTCTGGAGGGGCCGAGTCAGCATCTATCCGTGTATGGCCAGCTTTATGCTGTGATATACGAAACAGCTCATTATACAGAGGCTTCTCAGTGGACTACTGACTTTTTTTTAATGTGCTTATACAAGTCAGGAAGTAGAATGTGACTTTGCTTTCACTTTTTACATGTTGCCCAGTTTAATACAAAAAAAATAAAAAGCATACACATTCCTAATTAAAAAACAAAATCAGTCAATAAAATGTGCAGCACAAGCCCTTTTCATTGAACTCATGGTGAAAAGAGGGGTATAAGGTCTCTTTAAATCTATGTTTGTGTTTAAATGTTATATTTTTTGTTATTATACAGTTAGTCCACAATGACAGGGTAAACATGCAAAATAACTGATGTTGCATAAATATTATGTAACTATTTTGCTTTTCTTATATAAATATGCTGCAGATCATAACCATTGGATTAGATAAGAGATTGCCATTTGTGGAAGATGCCTCTTTTGAATGATGCTACATTGCAAGATATTATTGATAAATACCACTTTTCACCTGGTTTGGTGAAGGGCAAATCTTTGCCATGTACCATTCATAACACATTATTCTTTTTCTAGCATCCTGCACTGTTTCTCTTGAAAAAATTCACACTTACAGCTCCATAACTGTCTTCATAGATGAGTTGACTAAAAGTCTCCAGCCCTTTAAAAAGGATTAAAAAAAAGTCAGAAAAGTTTTGTTGTTCCGGTCCACCAAAAAAAAAAAAAAAAAAAAAAAAAGACTCCACAGTCATACATAGCTTATGCTAAAACAATAGTCACATGTCTGCATTATTGAATCTAGAGAACAAGAAGAATAAATAACTGCCTTTAAATCTATCAGCAATGTCTGAATGTGTACTTAGGTATGAACCCTTCCCGGAAAGGGAAGGGTATAGATAGATAGATATACAGGTATGGGTTCCATTATCCAGAAACCCATTATCCAGAAAGCTCAGAATTATGGAAAGGCCATCTCCCATAGACTTCATTTTATCCAAATCAAAATTTTAAAAAATGATTTCATTTTTCTCTGTAATAAAACAGTAGCTTGTAATTGATCCAGACCAAGTTATAATAAATCCTTATTGGAAGCAAAACCAGCCTATTAGGTTTATTTAATGTTTACATGATTTTCTAGTAGATTTAAGGTATGAAGATCCAAAATATGCAAAGTTCCATTATCCGGAAAACCCCAGGTCCTGAGAATTCTAGATAATGGGTGTAGTACCTGTATTGGTTCAGAAACAACAGGATCAGTAGGATTAAGTCTACCCAACACACTAAATAACCTATACCCAGATGTTTTACTTAAACAAAGAAGATAGGACATAGTCCTCTAAATAGCGCAAGATTTCTGGCATATGTTGGGCACTTCATCAGTTTAGATTGCAGGCTCCATGATGTATCTATGGTGCTACGTGTTATAAAGGATAATGATAGTGAGATTTCTTAGTAGTGTACAGAGATCATGGGGGTAAGAGTTAAGAGTTACAGCCTCACAAGCAGAGTATGGAAAGTTTCACTGACCTATATGTATTTTGTGGTCACAGCCTCATTGCACCCCCGCCGAATGGTTTCAAAAATTAGTGGCGAGCAGGAGCAGTGACCAGCTCCATGTTGTAGCTCCCACCCTTCCCAGCTATAGTCAGGTGATCCCACTGGTGTCTAATAAAAGGGCAGCCAAGTTTGGGAGTTTTACTTTGAAAGCAGCAAGTAAGTTGCAGGTAAAACTTAGTCCCTGTGTAAAATGTATAATGAAGCAATAGAATTCGTAATGAATCAGATTAAAGTTGGAGTGTAGGACTGGCCAGATATGGGATGACTTTGACATAGATGTCCAGCTTAAATATATTGCAATATATGGACAAGCAATCCCTGTTTTTTTTAAAGGGTAAGGCATGTTTAGAAGCTGCATGCACAAAATCTCTCTTAAATATATTGATAATGGGTTGAGTGCAGAGGACCTCTTGTATTTGTCTATATGTACGTACTTTGTGGTCACAGCCTCATTGCACCCCCGCCGAATGGTTTTAAAAATTAGTGATTAGCACAACTTTCCCTTGTTTCTTAAAGTTTCACTGACACCTTGGACAGGCCTTTTTGATATAAGAAAGAAGGCACCCATCTGTGCACAACTTTAGATGGAAAGTTTTTTTCTGTCAGAGCAGCTGCACCTCTGTGCTGGTTAAAGTAACCCATAATTATAAAGTAAACCATAAAAACCTAAACATTTGTCAGAGCATATATACATTAAATATTGTAAGTTGCTCAGATACATTTATTCTCTAATTTTCTGATTCCCGTTACCTTACAAGATTTACAGATATACTGATAAAGATCATTTGCGTGTACCTCTGAGAGCGCCCCAAACTTGCTTTGCTTTCAGGATAGCTACATTCTCTCCAACACTTAGTTCATCTGCAAAGACAAAAGTCAATTTAACGAAACTACCATTCTATAAAGCACCTCTGTAAGGTTTGATTTTAAATGGCAAAGAATGATAAATGAATGATGAATAATGCATTATATTGTTTTCTGAACAACAGCCATTATTCTGGCCATACCCAATATGGAGCATATCTATAGGATACAGAAACCAGAATCTTGCATAAAAAGGTGGGTTGCACTGGTGTGAAAACGGCAATACTGCTATGTAGCTGAACAATTAAACTGCCTAACTACATTGTATTTTCTATGACAGGTAGAGTAAAAAAGACAATTACTTTTTAGAAATGGGTATATTGTTGTGTGTGTGTGAGGGCATTTCATAGTCTATTTTACTTTCCCTTTAGATATAGATACACTAGCATTTTGCTTGATGTTCACAAAAAAAGCAAAAAGGAAAATAAATACCTACATGATTCATCCGATTTAACACTGGGATAATGATGACATTCATGGTCCTGAGAAAGAATTATAACTTGAAGCTGCAGCAACTGGCCAGCATCCGTGGGCTTTTCAAATACATGTTTCCACTTGGAATAGCCAAACATGTAATCGTAATACCTGCAGACATAATGAGAATACAAAATGAGAATGCGCTATACACTGGCCCATACTGATAAATCAGTAAATGGGCATTATAAAGATATTTCACATTTGTTTTCATGTTGTCTTCACAAAAAAAAAAATCTGTATATCTAAAAATATTTCTGCTGTAAAGCCAGAAGCTTTTAGGAACCCCTGGAACCAATCCTTGTAGGAAGATGTTTTGTTCTGCATTCATATAGTGTAACTGTGGGCCCCCTTCGGCCCATCATAACGGTGCTCCAGCCATTAAGCCTGTTGCCTCTATTATATCAGTTTCCTGTGTCCGTATTATAAGTAATAAATGTTCTATGCTTAAAGGACCAGTAACATAAAAAAAAAAAATTGTTTGTACTTAACGAAAAAAAACAAAACACTTTTTTTTCTTTTAACAAAGTCTTTATTAAGAAATAACTTACCGATTCTCCACTTGCACTTCTCTTCAGAAACGGCAACAGGGGCGACGATCCATCTTGCAGCGCTCAATTTCTCCTCCCTGCCCTCTATAGGTGCCAGGGAGGAGAAATTGGGCATCACAAGATGGATCATCGTCCTGTCGCCGTTTCTGAAGAGAAGCGCAAGTGGAGAATCGGTAATTTATTTCTTAATAAAGACTTTGAGAATTTATAGTTAAAATGTGTCTTGGTGTTTTTATTTCATTATGTAGAAACTATTATGTAACTATGGGTCTAAGGTTAGATTTCATTTCCAGTCTGTTAGGAAAGTGAAGACTCAATGCTGATGTTCCCACTAATGAACACAAAATACTAAGAAGTAATGGACAACAGCCAAGTTGCCTTGACCTGTAAAAGCATTTTCCCAAGTACATTGCACAAACAATACAAGCCCTTCCCCTGCCTGCAATAAACCAGTTTTATTATTTGTACAAAGAAAAAGGTTGTTTTTTTTTTGTTTTTTTTTTTGAAATGGTGCTTATATTAGAACTTCGGGAATATATTTGAATGTACTTTAAAGAATACCAGTATGCAAATTTCACTAGGTTAATGACAAAAAAAGTTTCCCCACTTTTGCAAGCCATTGCAACCTGTTGAATATTTGCTTTCAAAGAGCTGACCTGCCTAAATGGTTGCTATGGGTTACTAGACCTATACCCCACTATGTAATAAAAGGTGCTAAGTTTGCCCAGGTGCAGAAACCCATAGCAACCAAAAGGACATTTGCTTTTAAAGTGGACCTGTCACCCAGACACAAAAATCTGTATAATAAAGTCCTTTTCAAATTTAACATGAAAGCCAATTTCTATTTTTTATTAAAGTATTCATAGCTGTTGTAAGCTCATTAAATCTTGTCTGTCAATCAAATATTTTCTGGCCCTCCTCTATGCCTTATGCATAGAGGCGGGGCAGACAATTACTTTCACTTTCCATTCAGCACTTCCTAGATGTCACTGCTCTCCTCACAGTCACCCAGTTCTCTTTACCATTTAATTGTGTAGCCAGGACATGGGGATGGACATCAGGTCCCCCATTCTGGTGCACAAACAAGATTCTGAGATGATACAAGACTTGTCTTAATAACAGTGTCCACAAAATGGCTCCTGCCTGCTTGCTATAATTCTGAATTCCCAGACTGAAGTACATAAGATTTAAACAATTTATATAGTGTAATTAAAGTTCATTTTACTTGACTAATGTGATAAAATAGGATTTCGAATAATTTTTTTTGGGTGACGGGTCCCCGTTAAAACAGGTGACCAGTAAATGCTTCCTCCCTATTGATTGCTATGGGTTACTAGGCCTATAGCCAACTTTAAACATTAAATTACCCCCACTGTTGTTTATGTCACATAGGAAGATTACTGAGAACTTATTCACTCACCACAATCTGCTTTTCCTGTGTATTTTCTATGTCATCCAATGATAACAGGTTATCTCCCACAAGCAAACCTAGGCACATTCTTGCCAACTAAAGCTACATTAAAGAAGGAAAGCTACCGAAACAGTTTATTGCCAATAGATTAGCCACAATAGTGCAATCTATAACACTATATTGATTCTGCAGAATACTTTACCATACCCTAGTAAACAGCTCTAGAAGCTCTCTCTGTTTGTTTAGGATAGCAGCTGCCATATTAGCTTGGTGTGACATCACTTCCTGCCTGAGTCTCTCCCTGCTCACTCATAGCTCTAGGCTCAGATTACAGCAGGGAGGGGAGGAGCAAACTGAGCATTCTCAAGCCCAAACCCTGGAGGTTTAAGCTGAAAACAGGAAGTCTGATACAGAAGCCCATGTGTACACAACAGAAGAAAAGAAATGCAGTGTTTCTTCTGACAGAGGACTCAGAGCAGCATTACTTTGAGGGTTTACTGGTGTATTTTATAGACCTTTCTTATAAAGCTTACTTAAAATATAGCATTTCCTTCTCCTTTAAGAGCATATTAAAAAAGCAAGACACCTGTTGTATGTTTCAGGGTGTGCCCAACAATTATGGGGCACACCCTTATTCCTTCAGTTAAATTTAGTCTGCTGCATTAATCCATGCAGCAAAAATGGCAACATTATACACTTACTCCCTTTCAGTTACAAGCACACAAACCCCCTTTTTAACATCTGATCCCTTTGTATTAATTTTATATTTTGGTGAAAGTAGACTGGGTAACCTGCTGCTTGCCTACCTTTTTTCATGTAGTAGATTTTAAGCTAGACAGTGAGAGATAAAGTGGAGGACGAGTTACACAGGGACCTGCATATACTAGGGGGTGGTGAGGTTAAAGAGATGAACAGCAGCATAGGCAGAAGAAGAAGTCAGACGTAGGCATATGTAAACAATGTACAAACAAAGTAAAAAGTATCAATGTTAAAAGTGTATTTAACAAATGCCAGAAGCTGTAATATGTTTTCTGTGGGCCCAGGGAAAAATTTGCAGCATCACCCCTGCACATACGAACTTCGGGCAGGACCAGTACAGTCACCACCCCCAAAGGTAAAATGTCAGAGCTGAACTTATGGCACTGGAATAGCAAATTGCTTTAAATCAGCAGCAGAAAAGGCAAAATTGTAATAAGGAACAATAAAGAACAGACTGCTTAACTTGCAAGAGGCAAATAATGTTTTTTTTTTTTTTTTTTTAAATGTCTGAACAGTAATAAGATATAGGTGAAGAGAGTGGGTCTATCAGCAAAATGGAATTATTTTAACTATAGGGAACTCTGTGAAAGAAAACAAGGTCTTGATTTCCTTTCTTCTGTGTTACAGGAGTGCATCCGCAGCCACAAAAATCACATGTGCTTCTTATTCCATGTTTATGAAAATCTCCACTTGGCATTTGGAGAAAGCACTTGAGAAAGTTGGTTATCTCAATAAACTAAGCAAGTTCAACCCCTCCAAATGAAAACCCAGCATCCATACACACACCCCTCCCTACTTTTAATTAAATTCTATATACCCATAACTATACTAACTATAGAGCTTAGTATCACAATAGCCTTTGATATGATAACATGTTGTATTATTAAGTTCTTCTCAGCTTTATGTTTAATTGAAGCCACTTCAGATAAAGGTGTGGTAAAGACAAAAGTAGGCAGTGTCATAATGAGTGAGGGCAGGTAAGTGCATTGTGGTGCAATATACATTAGGAATTTGGGGAGAAATTGGTGTTTTTGACTTGTTGGCTTGGGGCTTGTATTGGGCTGGGGTCATTGTGAATGTGTTACTGTATATAAATACCAGGAAATAAAATAACAGGACATGACAGGGATTAGGGGGATAGATGTCAGTAGATGCCCAGACACTGCCGGAGCCAGAGCTTTCTTGCACCTGGATGACAGCTTACAGTATGCGACAAAGGTTAAAGGAACAGTAACGTCAAAAAATAAAAGTGTATCAAAATATAATACAGTGTTGCCCGGCACTGGTAAAACTGCTGTGTTTGCTTAAGAAACACTACTATTGTTTATTTAAATAAGCTGCTGTGTAGCCATTCAAAGGAGAAAAGGCTCAGGTTACACAGCAGATAGCAAATAAGTGGTCTGTCTGTCTAATGGTGTTATCTGTTATCCAGGGCCGCCTTTGGTAACTTTAAGAGACGAATTTCCGTTTTTTAAAATGGAAATTAGTCTTGAGTGCAGCGAGCGCAATAGCGATCACTGCACTAGCGATGTGGCCCCTCCTCCATCCGCTCCGACGCTGGAAGTTAGAAGAGCGGAGCAGGAGGAGGGGCAGCATTGGGGCTGCTGCCTCAGGCGGCAGCAGCCCCTGAAACGTGCCTGCGGTTATCCATTCGTTAACCTGTGCCATATAGCTGTTTTTCAATTTCCGCCATTGCTCCACAGCAGCTTATTTATATGAACTATAGTAGTGTTTCTGTAGCAAACAGATCAGTTTTACCAGTGCAGGGCAACAGTACACGATATGTTCATAACTTTAAAACACTTACATTTTTTGGTGTTACTGTTCCTTTAAAGTGTAACAAAATGATTCTGCCGCACACCTGCAATTCACTTAACTGCAACGGTGGTGCTGGTCCCCCGTTGGCCTGGCCTGATCCCTTAGCAACAGCAATCACTTGGATACAGATCTGCACACACACACACACAAGATTATGCAGTAGGGGAGTTGACCCCTTTTATTGTGCCACCAGTAATGTTTCTTCCTTCATCAGGAGATCAGGAGGGTTGATATTACTGGTGACACAGTAAAAGAGGTCAACTCCCCGACTGCATAATCTCGTGTGTGTGCGCTGATCTGTTTCCAAACTAAAGGTTTAAAGTGTGCAAATTAGGGGCGGGGAGGGAAATCGCGTGACTTTTTGTCACAAAACAAGGAAGTAAAAAATATTTTCCCCTTCCCACCCCTAATTTGTATATGCAAATCAGGATTCGGCCAAATCTTTCACAAAGGATTCAGGGGTTCGGCTGAATCCAAAATAGTGGATTGGGTGCAGCCCTACTGTAAACTGACCAAATTGCAGCAATTGAACTTGAATCCGTGGCACAACAGGAGCAGTAGTTAGGTACAAGCGTGAGTGTCGCCATATGAGAATCCAGCTGAAGAGCTGCCCTCACACCGCCATTCTGCCCACAGCCATGTCACCACACACACTTGCCAACCAGCCCGAATATGGATGTTTGTTTCTCCGCCCCAGGAAATGTTTCTACTCAAACTGACCAACTGCACAGCAGCACTTCAGTCAGCTCATGTCCTCTGCTTTATAAGTTGCAGGTAGTGATGAGTGTGAGGGAAAAGCCCAGCTAAATACTCCAGCTGTGGCACATCGCTTCCCCTGCACCAGTCTGGAGTGGCTGAGGAGGAGGAGGGTTTCTCACCTGCGGAAGGCATCCTGCAGCATCACACAGGAAGTGCCCACACTGGAGCCCGAGCCATGCACAATGCTGAAGGCGGACGGCGGGATGCGGAAGGTGTCGGCTGAGAGAATCACTGTCCGAGGCAGCGGCCATAGAGAACCGTAGGGCGAGTCCTCGGCTACAGTCCATTGCGTCTCAGCACCCAGCAGCTTCCCGCGCAAGTGGGAGGCCACACCGAGAGACAGCCATAGACAGAAAGACAGGGAAAGAATCCCTGTGACTCGCCGCAGAGCCATATCACCCCGCCAGTCACGAATACACTGCCGCCACTTCTCTCCGAACAGCCGGAGTCACACAACTTCAGTGTCACGTGATAAGCACAACATGCCTCCGCCCCTTCATTTATGTGATTTTAAAGGAAGTAGATCACTTTGTAATTGGGACTCGTTTGTAGGTGGTGGCGGTCAGGTTCAATTCTGGGCCGCTTATTCACAGTGGCAGGCGTGTGCAGCTATGGCTGCTGTCAGTGCTCTATAACTTCCTCTAGTGAGAGTCTCTCTCGTTCCCTTTTTAAAGAAATAGTGCTGGGGAGCAGTAGGATTACTCAATAAAAAGCAGCAGCCTATCACCTGGAACCATTTACTGATCACCTTTAAAAACAAATCGCTTGTTGGTTGCTGTGAGATGCTGTACCGTGACCTGGGCGAACTTAAATTCAGTACCTTGTATTACCTGTGGAGGCGGGAGATTTCTATGCCACAAGATGAAATCAAAGCCCAACCTACTGTATACCAAACACCAGGACGCCATCAGAAATCACAGGGACCCATACGACAAGATTTCCTGGGCCCCCCGGGCTGCGCCCACTGCAAGCCCCACCTACAGGTCTGCCCTCCCCCACCCCACAGGTCCACCCCCACCACATTAAAAAAACAAAAAAAATATTGGTGGCTAGGGTTCCCACATGTTAATAAAAAGTAAAAAGATATTGGTGGTCAGGACCCCCCATAAAAAAACATTTGTGGCCAGGGCCCCCCATTAAAAATATATTGGTGGCTAGGACCCCACATGAGAAAAAAAAAATTGGTGGCCAAAATTGGTGACCAGCCCCCCCCCCACCACATTATAAGAAAATTGGTGGCCAGGGTCCCTTAAAGGTCCATGCCTTCCCGAAGTCAGCAGTTCTCAGAAAGATGGAGGGGCCCGGCTAATCAAGTAAGTGTGGCGTGACCAGGCCCCCCTTACCCTCGGGGCCCCTACGACTCTCCCCCCTGATGGCTGCCCTGCAAAACACTATGGGGGCAGATTTACTAAAGGGTGAAGTGGCCGTTGCTAGCGACAATTCACCAGATATCCCATCCGCAGGGACATCGGCAGTTTACTAACAGTCGTATAAGACAATTCGCTAGCAAAAGAGACTGTTGCTAGTGCCTGTTCGCACCTAGGGGTGCCACCTTTTCTGGAAAAAAATACCAGCCTTTCTATATTTTTATGGTTTTTCCCTATGAATAAGATTGGCATTAAGCACCATTTTTACCAGCCGGGCCGGTAAAATACTGGCCAGGTGGCAACCGCTATTTGCACCCTATTTCCTGGCGACTTTTGCTCTGGGGAACAGTCGTTACTCCACTTCACTGAAGTGTGAATTGTGGTCTTCTTTGTTTTTTTCTGTTGTGGCTTCTTTGTTCTTTTTCGTTGCGGTCTTCTTTATTGTTTTCTGTCATGGCTTCTTCATTCTTTTTCTGTCTCAGCTTCTTTGTTCTTTTCCCAAACAGTTTTCTTCGTTCTTTTTTGGAGCTGCTTCTGCAGCCGGACTGGGCCCCCTTAGTTCGGGCCCAGTCACCCCTGTGCCCCCCTGATGGCGGCTCTGCCTGTCCATGAGTAGGAATGTTATCTTGTGGGACCTCTATTAATTGAGAATATAACTGAGAGATTACCCCACTAGTTAAATCTTGGGTGTGTACAATGTGATTGAAATGTAGACCCTTCTAATGTAGGGTGAAGTGGACTGCAGTATAAAAATCTAATATTTGGCAATAGTGCAAAAAATTCAGAAGATGGAATCTGATCATTTTCTTGTAGATGTGCAACCAACACTATGCCTCTGGGGGTCAGCAAATCTCTCAGTCTCTGAAAATGATGCCCTGACCAACAAGTAAAGGCCTGGAAAGGTAATCCTGGAATGAAGTTTGGATTGCCAACTAAGGGATGTAAAAAGCTTTATGATTTATGACAGGCCTGTCCCTTGTCCACGCTCCTTGTTTCCAGACCTTTCTGTACATGTTACGGTTCCCTTGCCTGCACAGAGCTTCCCCCTTGGTCCTCTCACGTTAAGTCCTGGCAGCATCTGAGGGCTCCTCCCGAAGCAAAAGGCAGCTGTTATAGTTAAAAGATTGAGCCGAGACCGGAAACTAGGGGTTTTCTCTTGGTTTTACCTGTACTAAAAAGTATATTGAATTGTTTATTTAGATGAAGCAGGGTTTTACATCTGAGCTGTTTTATGCATTATATTTTTATAGAGACCTACATTGTTTGGGGGTATAGTTTTCATTTAATTGTAAAAAAACGTTTAAAAAAAAGCTTAGGCATCTTAAAGCTTGTAAGTTCATGTAGAAGTCAATGGAAGTTTATTTGAATAAGAAGAATTTTGATAAATAGGCCTCTTTGTAAATGGGTGCAATGTATTAGATGGTTGCAGCGTATCTAAAAGTACATACCAGTATGAGAACTGTTATCCAGAATGCTCGGCATGTGGGGATTTCCAGATAACTGAACTTTCTGTAATTTAGTCTTGTTTTTATCTTAGTTTGGATCAAGTAGAAGGTACTGTTTTATTATTACAAAGAAAAAGAAAATAATTTAGAAAATCTGGGATTATTTGTATAAAATGACATCAAAGCAGATAGCCTTTCCGTAATTCGGATCTTTCTGGATTACAGGTTTCCGGATAAAGGATCCTATACCAGTAATTGATAACTGTCTCTAATTTTGAAGAACAAGCTTTCTATGACACACAGAAATATCTCTGTTATTACTCATCTTTCTATTCAGGGTCTCTTCTATTCATATTTCAATCTCTTGTTCAAATCAGTGCATAACAGAAATAATTAAAAATGAAAAACTGCAAATTGTCTCAGAATATTACTCTCTACATCATACTAAAAGTTAACTCAACCCCCCTTAAATACAGTACTCCTGAATACAGTTTTAGCTTTAAGTTTTCTTTGAAGGGTTAAATGAGGATATCATGACAATCACTTTACAGAAACCGAAGTTCTGGGGAAAGCCAGAAGCAGAGGAACTTGATAATGATTTCCTCTTTCGTGTCTGTATTATCTAACATTTTCCATCAATAATTCTGCAATTTGCAAGCTAAAACACATTGTTATACAAAGCATACACCATTTTCTGACAAATGCTATCTATGTTTTTGATGGGCTCACCTCAGGGCTGGAAGTAGGAGTGGGCACAAGAGGTACTTGCCTTAGAAGTTGGTATGTCTTGGCCGAGCCCTAATTTGTAAGTGCCTTGAGGGAAGAAGCATCTTTTTGCCTGTAGGGTTTATCAACTAAACACATTATTTCCCCCAAAAATCACCTCATGCAATCAGGGCCAAAATACTGCAACTGAAGTTCTGGAGGTGCATCACAACATAATTATCCCCAATATGTTTGCCATATGTCGCATAAATCCTAATCCATTTTACAATATGTCTTCCATTTCACGTAATGCTTACTGCAAGGCTGGACATTCCATAATAATTATTTATAATTATTTACAATTATTTATACTAAACTTGTCCTCAACAAGCTTGAAAGTTGTAATTTAGTTTTGCTGACTTTGTGTCCTTGTTCTGTACAACAGGATACTTCTTATACTTCTTATCATACTTCTGCATTCTTGTGTCACTGCGCATGACTATATGCATAGGGTATAGAAACCATGTGTAAACAAGAATAAATTTAGCAATTTAGAACTTTCCTCTGGATTGTGTCTGTTTTGTTCCAGAGCTCGTCTTTGTCCCAGCAGGAGCGCTCCAGCCTAAATTCACACACATACAGAGATCGGTCAGGAACCCTAACACTACAGGTGGCACTGATGGGTGACATAACAACAAACACACAAACAGAACAAAACAAAATTCAGTTAAATCCAGTCTCCCAAGTTTCTTTTTAATAGAAAACAGGTCATAGATAAAAAAGCTTCATTCAGCAATACATGATTATAATCAGGTTAGTAGTATGTCAGCAACACGGCACACAACCCTGTTGCAAACCAACTAGAAGCATGTGAATATCATAGGGCATATTCCTGGATTCAATCTTTCTAATAAAGCAGGTTTCTTAGTCAGCAACTGTAGCCTCCCAATTCTTAGAGCCTGGTGCACGTACAACGGTTTCTACCATGTATCCGTTCACTCACAATTTTCAAATATTAACAGCACCAGTCATGGATTTCTTTGCTTAAAATGCCTTTATTGAGACATGGGCTCAGACCCCAATACACTTGGCAACGTTTCAGACCGCCATCGGTCTTTTATCAAGCCACCATAAAAGACAGATGGCGGTCTGAAACATTGCCAAGTGTATTGGGGTCTGAGCCCATGTCTCAATAAAGGCATTTTAAGCAAAGAAACCCATGTCTGGTGCTGTTAATATTTGAAAATTGCAATCTTTCTAATGCCAGAGGGACCCAGCATATCAGCCAACCTCCAGAATGGACAAGTGCATATGCTCAATACGGAAGCAGCTCCATCAGCCTGTAATAATTCAGCAACCTCTCTGTCCTAATGAATGTCATTTTCACTGCTAATAAATAAAAAGGTCTCTATAACATAATAGTGTGTCCTATTCAATTAAGTAGCAATCCTTTCATGCATTATTAATGAATCTTTACAACAGAGCATTCATATTACAGTGATCCAACATGCCCATGAATTTTAGAACCACAGGTTGCTGGTGGCAAATCCCTCCTATGGCAATCATTTGAAATTGCTCCCCTTTCCAAACCTCAATTTCTCAAAAGCTCTTACACAACTGTTTTCCAATGACAGACAATGGGGAGAGATTTTAAGTGATTTGGCATTACTACAGTTGCTACTAAACATCACAAGAATCAAATCACCTTAAAGGGGAAAATTGTATTACAAACTTCAGCATACTGAAATAAGAAACTTTGTAAATACAATCATTTAAATATTCTGCATCATTTCTGAAATAATCAAGTGTATGTATGTTCACTATATCTCTCTTATCATCTGTTTCTCTTCATTGTGTCTTCATGCAGCAGTTTGGTGTCAGATATTCATTGACAGTTAGATCCAATACAGTATATTTTATAGGGGGGGGGCTTCCTTTCCTAGCAGATGTATTAGAGCTCACTCAAATAACTGATTCCAGTACAAACAAAATCTAGCAAAATAACTGCCTTTTGCACAAATTCTGCATGTAGAGAGACATGATGTCTCTAATACATCTTCTAAGCAAATGGAGCCCCTCTATAAGATATATTGAATGATTCATCTGACACCCAACTCCTGCATGAAGACAGAATGAAGAGAAACAGATGCTGAGAGAGGAATAGTGAAGATAAACTTGATTATTTCAGATAACAATACAGAATATTTAATTGATTGTATTTAGAAAGTTTCTTCTAAATATGATGAATATGATGAAGCTTATATTAAATTATAATTTTCGCGATAGTTCCCCTTTAAGGACAGGGCTGAATAGCTGCATGGCCCTTCTATATGATCAAAAGTAAGAGGGCTGGATGCAGCTCAGATGAATGCAGGCAGCAATGTATGTATCAAATAAAAACATTCTTGAGCACAAGGACTTGCACCTCTGGGGGCTCAGAGTGGGGCGAGGTACAGAAATTACATTACAGAAACCAATGTGCAATAAACATGCTGCAGTCTGTTTTTTTTTTTCTACTTTGCCTGCAGAGGAAATGTTAGAAAAATATAATTGTAACTGTATTTCAAAGATTTCTATATTTTAATTGTCAGGTATTAAAAAGACAACAGACATTATTCATCTTCATATAGAAATTATTAAGATTTTTCCTGCTCTGAGCTTTGAAACAAATATTAGTATTATTTTGGTTGTAGCTGAAATAAATTGGAGTTAACTGAAAACAAAAATTAAACATTTCCATCAAAGAAGAAGTTTTATAAATAATCAAAGCTGGAAGAAAAAGTGATGACATTGCACGCTGTGACCTGTTAATACAGGAGCCCCCACAATTTTTAATAATAATCCTGCCACAATAATAATAATCTTTCCACAAGGGCTTTGTTCTCTATTGACCAGTGGCACATCCCATAGACTGTATAGATTAGGAAAAAGAAATGTCAAGGCTGTGAGATAATTCTATGATTAATTACACAAAATTACACAAAGTGCAAAATCGTAATAAAATTACTTTCACTTCTTATTAAATGACACTTTGTTCAGCATGACACTAGGGCACAATGACTTTACTGTTCTATGTAAATTGATTTATTCAGCTGTACTGGAAGGTCTGACTGTGTAATTTTTTTTCTCCATTCACATACTTCACGGACATATAATCTCACCATATGCAGAAGGACCATGGGAGTAATGCCCTACCAAATAGTTTATTTTATTTTGTTATCTATTTCAATTTCTATAGCAATCAAAATATTACACTAAACATTCAACACCATTAGGGCAGAGACACACACAAAGATTCAGGGAGATTTAGTCGCTGGCTAGAATCTAAATCGCAGACGGGAGGGCACGCTGAGCGCTTCGTTTTCCGGAGTCGCCTGAAGTTGCCTCACAAGGAAACTTCTGGTGACTTCGGAAAATGATGCACTCTGAGTGCCATCCCACCGGCTATTTAGATTCTAGCCAGCAGGAAGGCAATTTGGGAACATTAGTCGCTCGAACAAGATGCGATTTGTCGCCAGGCGACTAAATCTCCCCGAATCTTCACGTGAGTCTCTGCCCTTATTACATACATACAAATATATTTTTTATTAAATTTTTTACTCCAGTTTTATGTTGTTATGCGTGCATGCGATAGCTGGTGCATGAATATACAGTCTACAGTCCATGATGTGAAATGCTGGGAGGATCCAAAGAATGACAATTAGAAACAGAATCTTCAGCCTGTTTAGCACAGTGTGAAAGCTTAGCATAGCAGCCATACCCACAGAAGAACTGGTGTCACTCACAGGTACTGAAGTACTGAGTGGGGGTGTGTGTGTGTGTGTGTAATGAATCAGACTGACAAATACAATGGCGAGTATGGTTTCTTATAAAACAAGAACACAAGTAAGTTTCACTTTCATTCTTCTTTAACTTTTCAGTATTTCTCTTCTGCTCATTTGTTTCATTCTCACCCCACTCCCTCTAAATGTTACTTCTCCCAAATAAGGCCAATACCCAAAATAACACACAATGATGATAAATCTGTGTAAAAAACAGCTTTATTAATAATGATTAGATAAACTGCCCTATTTGATCCTGAGCACCGAGCACACATGGGCACAGTTAAGCTGCTAGGTGAATGTTGCATTCCTTTTCATTCCATTGGACCTCAGACAGTCTGCAAATCCTGGCTTCTGCAATCTGAGGGATGAAGTGAAAAGGAATGCAGGGTCTACTGAGTGACTTAAGGTTGCTTCTGTTTATACAGCCATATTTTAGGTGTAAGGGGGGGTGTCACTGCTGGTGGAATAGTGGTGTGGGGAAGGGAAACAGAAACAAATATGGCTGCATACACATGAGTTCCATGAAACTGCTAGGTGAATTCTGCATTCCAATCCATTACATTGGACCCAGGGCAGCCTGCAGACCCCAGCTTCTGCAGTTTGAGGGATGGAGTGAAAAGGAATGCAGGGTCTATGGAGTGGCTTAAGGGTGTGAGAAAACAATATAACAGCATACACATGTGCACCATTAAGCTGCTAGGCGAATTCTACATTCCTTTCCATTCCATTGGACCCCTGGTAGCCTGCAGACACTTGCTTCTGTAGGAATGGAGTGACAGAGTGACTTATAAGTGCTCCTGTGTATAACGGGCAGAGAAGCATCTCCCATGGAATTGACATTCTTACTCACCACTGTCTCTTGAAGATGACATGCCTACCAAGGAAACTGCTGGTGGTGCTGGTGTTATGTGCCACTTGGTTGGCTCTGAGAGCCATTGGCAAAAAATCCCCAAAAAAGTTCATTTTAAACCACATGTTTTTGCCTTTAGTAAGTGATATTCTCATAGAAACCCTATAACACTTTGGGCATTTTAATTACAAATATGGTGGCTGAGCAAAACAACCAGGGATACAGTGGATAATCCCCCTTTTATAAAACTAAAGGACCCGGGCAATTCCAGGCAGTGTCTTCTTTTTATCCTCCTACACTATAATTAAGAATAGTATACCAATGCGTAAACTACAGATCCCATAATGCACTGTGAGATCTTTTCTCACTATAAGGCTATAATTGGAAGTGAGGGAGCCTGACCGCTCTTGCATGTGCTATTTAGCTGACAAAGTGTTGGGCAACCAAGATGCAGACTTTGCTCACTGGAATGTGGAAATGGCCTTCATCTCAAAAGTTACAAGAGGTAACACTTTCTTAATTAAAATGTCATGATCAGGGCTGGCTTGTGACAATACTACAAATCCCATCTTGCACTATGATTCCTTGGTTATATTAAAGGGATACTGTCATTGGAAAACATGTTTTTTTCAAAACGCATCAGTTAATAGTGCTGCTCCAGCAGAATTCTGCACTTAAATCCATTTCTCAAAAGAGCAAACAGATTTCTTTTATATTCAATTTTGACTTGGGGCAGCTGGGAAATTGACAATATGTCTAACCCCATGTCAGATTTCAAAATTGAATATAAAAAAATCTGTTTGCTCTTTTGAGAAATGGATTTCAGTGCAGAATTAACTATTAACTAAATATTTTTTTTCCCATGACAGTATCCCTTTAATGCAGCGAAATTCTATTGCTTAAACATACATAGTAGCTGCAATAGTATGAACCAGCACCCCCAATTAAAGCTATAAAAATCTTTATTTATTTATACTTTTGCTCTGTCCTGGCTGTGTAATGTAGGGGTTATGCTGGAGGGCACAGACAGGCAATTGGCAGGGCACAGTAGGGGTTAAGCTGGAAGGCACAGACAGGCAAGTTGCAGGACACAGTTGGGGTTAAGCTGGAAGGCACAGAGGGAAGTGGCAGGGCACAAAAGGGGTTAGGCTGGAGGGCACAGAGGCAAGTGGCAAGGCACAGTAGTGCTTACAATGGAGGGCATAGAGAAGCAAATGGCAGGGTACAGTAGGGTTTAAGCTGGAGAGCACAAAGGCAACTGGCAGGGCAAAGTAGGGGGTTAAACTGAAGGGCACAGAGACGCAAGTGGCAAGGCACAGTAGGGGTTTATACAGAGGGCAGACACAGTAAGGCAGTCGAAGCACATGTAGTGCCAGGCTACAGCATTCACAACTGCTTGGGGCTCCTGAGCAGTGTCCAGTAGTGCAGCTGCCAATATTTGAAAAACACAAGCTACAGAGGAAGGGAGGGGCTGGGCATGAAGATTGTATTCCTTTATTTATAAATGTTAAAAAGTGCATAAAATACGCCTAGGACACTTTCATTATCCAATGTGACATGAATGGAGGAGAGGCGGCAAGGAATTAAACATGTGTCTCTGA
Organism: Xenopus laevis; assembly: GCF_017654675.1. Taxonomy (NCBI): domain Eukaryota; kingdom Metazoa; phylum Chordata; class Amphibia; order Anura; family Pipidae; genus Xenopus; species Xenopus laevis. The sequence goes on along the minus strand of NC_054372.1, from coordinate 172,171,275 downwards.
CCATGTAGCCCTTATAAAGAGATGAGAATGTGCCCAAGATTCTAAAAAAAACACAAATAAAATTAGTTTCCAGCTGCCAATAGAGAAGTCGATTCCAATCAGCATTACTTTTACTATGGAAAAACTGCAGTGGTGAAACTCTGTGATTCACTTCATATTGTGAGGAATAGTTGCAGTGATTGAAACACTATGGGGAAAAATGTGAGATTAGAGCTCACCACAGGGGAAAAAAATTGCTTATTAATCAAATCGTGAAATCCCATAGGAATGAATAGAAAGTGGGTGACTTTTTCTGTGGTGAGCTCTAATCTCACATTTTGATACATTTGCCCCATAGTGTGCTGTATCCCATAACTTCTGAATCAAAATATACATAAAGAACAATGTAGTGCATGTATATATTTATAATTTCATAAAGAGGTGTTTAATGGAATCCAGGCTGTAATGTGAAGTTGGCCATGTAGTTAACCATTTTAGATGGTAGTAATGTGTTGCACTGTGCTAGCCATTGAAAAATTATGAGGTTAGGTGATACCTTTTATTGTCTGAGTACTGTATGTAAAAAATGAAAGCTTTCGAAATGATAGTATTACATCCATCCTTTAGATTAAGGATGTTACATTGTACGAAACTGTACTGGAAGACATATACAGTGTCAGACTGGCCCACCGGTATACCAGGAAAACTCCCAGTGGGCCCAGGTGTCAGTGGACCCTGCTTCTTCTAAACATTTGGCCTATTTCATGGCCATTCCCTATTTCTATTTGAACAAAGAGGCTAAATAGATAGAATAATAGATTATAGTATGTAAACAAAACAGACTGGGAGAATCAGCACCTTCTAATATTGTCAGGTATCAGGGCGAGTCTGAAGGTATAAGCCTCCCCCACGCTTCCCACTGAGCTGCGCCCTGAGGGTTGGTACAGGACGGTCCCAGATAAGGAATAGCAGGAGTGCCGATTGAGCACGCAGAAATAAGTTTGTGAATAAGGACTCAGCACTTATCTGCAAATGAAGAGACAAAGTCAGGAACAAGCGGGTCATACACGGAAGACAATCAGGAAGCTGGAGCCGATTTGGGAATAGACGAGCAGAGTAGTCAGGAGAAGCCAAGTATCAATCACGAAGATCCAGGGATAATCAGAAGAATAGTCAGGAACAAGCTGTAGTCGTAATCAGAAGAATCATCAAAGTCAAAACGCTTAGTGTCAGTAGAGACTATCACCTCACATTGAGCCTAGGCCTGAGCGTCCTTTTAACCTCAGGACGCATGCTTGCATCAGGACGCGCGCCTGCGTCATGGCGCGCGCCTGCGTCAGAACGCGCGCATCAGAACACGCAGGCGCAGAGACACCGGCCGATTCGCGTTGTGACGTCAGCTCAACCCGGAGCTGTTCTGCTGAGCCCTGACAAATATAGTAACGTGTAGAATAGAAACATTCTACTATGTTACTACTGACGCAGGGGCTTGCACCAAAATATTACATCGCTTGCGCTAAATAAATATGCAAGGTTCATCCCTCTCGTAATAGCCTCATTGTGCCGACTTCCATTCTACACGTTGTACATGTACAGACCATTGGCTCTGCTTATACATATGTGTGTGGTTCCTAGTCTGAGATAAAAAAGATTTGCTTCAAACTTTTTTAAGAAACATGAGACTGTCCCTTCACCATTTCCAATGTAGATTATCACAAATTCAGTTTAGAAAAATTATAAACTGTTATAAATATATCACCTGTGAACTGCATTTTGGTTGATCAACTTGTGTCTTAGAAGTGTGCTTTGGTAGTACAGCCGCCAGAGGGCAACCTTAGCTCATGGACCAGACATCATTTTCAGAGTTCTCACTGAATATGCTATACTTGTGTATACGTATATATGTAATTAGCTAGTGCTACTTGTAGCAGAACAATACATTAATAGAACAAACAGGAACCCATCTAATAAGGAGATAAAAGACAACCTCAAAATATAGCATCATTCAGGTGATATTCCTATTGGTACAGCTCTTCTAAGATACCTACAGTAATTAGGTTAGAAAACACAGGCCTTTGCGTTAGGGTCTCCAGTATTTTTAATGGGAGACATGGAAAATGTACAGTATTTCGTTGACAGATAACAATTGCTGGAACACTTAAGTGTACCTGCTAAATTGACATCACACCTGGAGGCCCCATATTCACTAGTGAAGTTTTCTGACTGATCTGCACCAGCACCCATAAGTGATTTTCTGTAAATATGCTCTCACCACTTTTGAAGGGGGTAGAGATTGTCCTACATAGTATACATGCATTATACATTATTGTTGGTATATAATCACAAAACCCTTCAAAGGAGAAGAAAAGTTAGGAACCCCCTAGTGATTGCATTTACTTACCTGACACCCGTTGCTTCTATCAGCAGAAACCTGCACCGGCCTGGGGTTATTCCAGTGAGCACCACGAAGCAATCCTCTTCCTGCTTTTTCTGTCTTCTCGCAACTGTGCATACGGAGTTGGGTGAAAGGCCGAACTTTAATGAAAAAACAGGTATTTCTTTCTACTGAGCACGAGTCTGCCCCGGGAAAATCAAAAGAGAAGAAGTTGTTGATCATTCCGTAGTGCTTGATGGCATAACCCCCGGGCCGGTGCAGTTTTCTGCTGATAGGAGCAGTGGCCTTTGCATTTATATTATTTCTGCCAAAGTGCATAACTATATTCAACATTGAACCTCATTTTCCATTTTGCTGCCCTGTTTTCCAATGTAGTCAAGTCACTTTGCAAAGTGGCAGCATCCTGCATAGAACTTATAGTTCTGCACAATTTAGTATCCTCAGCAAAAACAGAATGCAAAGTCTATGTAGATTACATCCACTGCCATCACCTTCTCATAAAAAGAAATTAAATTAGTCTGGCAAGATCTATACTCGTAAAACAATTCTGGCACAAACTCATAGTATTATTATTTGTGTTGAAGTCTAGTATGTTATCCCTTAATACCCCTTCAATAAGCTTTCTGTAAGTGGTGCAGCGGGGATGCCTGCCGCAATATTGACAGGGACGCCCGCCACGCCGCACCTCTTCAGCCGCCATCTTGGGTTCGTAGGGCAAAATGCGCACAATGGCGTGAAAATGGAACACTATAAAAGACCCATTTGGGCTTTCAGACCTTGCCCATTATAGGTTTTACCTGTGGTGTTTTGAGCTTATTCTGATCCTGTTCCTAATTCTGATTCTCTGTTGTGACCCTGCCTGGCTTTTGATGATTCTACCTTCTGTATCCTGACCCTTGCCTGATAACCGACTTCGATTCTGCTTAACCCTTCTGATTGACTTCCTGGTTTGACCCTTGCCTGCCTGACTACGTTTATTCTCTGCCTGCCCAGACCCGGCCTGATCGGACTACTCTATTACCCAACGCCCTGTACCACAACCTTCTGCCAAATGACTTTGCCTACTGTTGTGCCCCTCTGCCTGTCTAGAACCCGTCACCTTGCACCTCTCGTTTTAAGACCTGGCGGCATCTGAGTAGCTGAGAGCTCCTACCAAGGCCAAAGATGGCTGCTACAGGCAGAAGCACGATCCGAGACCAGGGTGCTTGGCATCGATTCTAGATTTAGGGCGCCATCGGTTACACTTTCATACCACTGAAGTCAGACTAACCGGCCTATAGTTCTGAGGCTGAGAACGGGATCCCTTTTTGAATAGCTACACCACATTAGCAATTCACCAGTTTCTCTGCAACATGCCAGACCTCAGTGAATTGTGAATTTTTAAAAAAAGAGGTTTGACAATCATAAAGCCAAGCTTGTTTAGTACCCTGAAATAAATACCATCCAGTGCTGAACCTTTGTTTATCTTAACATGTTCAAGCCCCTTTTGATTTCCTCTTGTGCAAACCATGAATCATTTGTTGTATTACTAGAACTGGGATTAATAACAAGGAAACCTTCAGTAGCTGGTTCCTCGTTCATGGAAACAGACGAAAGATAACAGAATCAGAAACAGAGATCAGAATCTCTGCTTTTTCTTTGTACTCATCAACCAGCTGACCCTCCTCTGATGTTAAGGGTCCCACTCCTTCCTGCTTCATTTTTTTTTACTATTAACATTTAAAAATAGTAAAATTTAAAAATAAATTTGGATTATTTTTATTGCTTGCTGCAATACCCTTTTCCATCTTATTTTTAACTTGTCTGATAGCTTTTTGGCATGACGTATTATCCTCGTTATACATGACATTTTGGCTGTCCCAGCTAATTTAAAAGCCTTAAAAGCACATCTTTTCTTACCCACTCAACACAAACATTTTTATCAAACCACAAAGGTTTTGTTTTGCGATTATGTTCCTTTCTCACAAGGGGAATATACTGACATGTATATATATTAAAGGGCATGTAAAGTCTAAAATGGAATAAGACTAGAAATGCTGTATTTTGTATACTAAATATAAACATGAACTTACTGCACCACAATCCTAATCAAACATAATTTTTGCTTTCAAAGTTGGCTACAAGGCTGCTTCTGTTTGTAAAAGTAGCTGGTCTTCATTCTCATCATCACTTACACAAGGTGACTTTTAGCATACACCAATAATAATTTGGTTGTCATGCCAATGAACATCAACAATTTAATTTAGTAGAAAAGTCACTTTTTGCTTTATACCAAAAAGCCCACAATATACTGTACCAGCAGCCACCAGCACTGCTTTTTGTATAATGGACATTATTTGCAGAAAGTATTCATTGAAATTCTCATGACCACGCCTGCTCCATTGCTGACCATGCCCATTCCCATGTAGTGCAAGATGGCGACTCTGTGTGTTTATGATTCTCCCACCCACTGACAATGGGCTTTATTAAGACATATACTTTGTGTATTTTTAGTGATTATTTTGGAGACTGCAAATATCATCAGCTCTAAATTAAGTAAATGTGAAAGAATGTACTGGTGCCCAGAGCTATAGGGCTGTAAGAAACTTTAATTCTGATGATCCAGTGCTAGGGTAAATGAACTTCCGACAAAAATTCAAAGCATCCATCAGTCAGCAACACACTGAGTGCCAAAAACCCTAAGGTGCATTCTGTTCCTTCTGCCAATCTGGATGATTTACCGTCTGATGTATATTTTCTGCTTGTATAACTCAGTTTTATCCTCATCCTTGTCTGCCTCTGGCTCTGCTGTTGGGTTAATGCTCAGTTGAGACAAACAGTCTTCAACTTTTGGCTGCCACCTCAGGGGCCCCCGCCCCAGTCGTGGGCTCCACCAGACACCATTCTTGCAACTGCAACCCTCATCCCCGCTGCAGGTACCCTTTGCTTCCTTATTTTGCGGTCGTGATTGGAGGAGTTCAGGGGGAGTGCCCAGAGTTCCCAACAGGGAGTAGGTCTGGGTCAGTAGGGCCGACGCGGGTTTTTGTTGGTGTCCCATCGGCCCAGCCTGACCCTGCTTTTGTTAATGCCCTTTCCATATCCTTTCAATGTTGTAGTCCCTGACCCTTCAATCAGTTCTACAGAAGACTCAAGACTCAAACAGCAATACACACCTGAATCATGGGTCCAGTAAGTAGGACAGGGGTCCCCAACCTTTTTTTACCCAACAGCCACTTTCAAATATAAAGAGAGTTGGGGAGCAACACAAGCATGAAAACAGTTCCTGAGGTGCCAAATAAGGGCTGTGACTGACTATTTGGTAGCCCCTATGTGGACTGACAGACTACAGGAGGCTCTGTTTAGCAGTACACCTAATTTTTATGCAACTAAAAAAATGCCTCCATACAAGGAATTAAAGCATCTGGTTTGAAGCCACTGGGAGCAATGTCCAAGTAGTTAGTGAGCAACATGTTGCACGTGAGCTTGTGGTTGGAGATCACTTAAGTAGGGTGTATGTTGCACATATATTCTTCATGTGGTTTCAGTCTATGGTTCTTCCTAGTGTTGTACCAAACTTGCAGAACAACAACAACTACAGTGCCTCCTGCTGTTCATTTCAGACATTGTATACCTCCCAACTGTCCAGTTTTCTGCAGGACAGTCGCGACTTGTACAGCTCAGCTCACAGATTTTTATTAAAAAGTTCAGAGTTTCTCTTTCATCTCCGGCACTAACTCCAGAAAAAGATGTTCATACTTTCACAACCTACCAAATTTTGTAAAATATTCATGGTAATTAGGAGCTATGGTCAGAAAACGGGCATGGTCAGATCTTTTTATCCCTCTTACCATTTTTCAAGTGTTGGGAGGTATGCCATCTGGACACAGGCAGGTAGAAGTTACATAAAAAAGGAAAGTGTTGTAATGTTGCTATTCTCAGAAAATTAAGTTAGTGAGCAGAGAAGAGTTATCAGAGGTTTCTCTGGACAGATTTAAGCAGAGTAACATTGTTTATCGTTAATTTATATTGTACTGAGGGGTTTCAGTCTGCCAAAACAGCATGTGGCACTGTTTCCATCATTGAATTAGTAGTGTAAAAAGTGCTCATACCTTAAAAACTAGAAATAATAATGAATGTAAACTGTAAAAATGGTAAAGCTTAATTATGTGACCTCAAATTATGTATTTGGATGAAGCTAACTCATCAGAGCAATTATGGCTTCACCCACTAATATTAATAAGCACAAACAGGCAGAAAAATAAGGCAATATGCTTAATTATTCTTAGCCCTTCTTAACAACTTAATATGCTTAACTGATCATGCCCTACTTATAAAAAGGTCAATATTGTCGTTTGTAGTGAATTGTTTGACACATAAGAATATGTAGCATGTAAAGGTTTATATTATATAGGGGTGGCATATTTCATCTATTTGTTGAAAGCTAAACAGTTGTTGCCATCAGGTTAAGGTTGGGTCCTCTAGATCATTTTTAAAGGAACGCTAAGTGGCATGAGATGGCATCTGCCAAACCCATTGTGCACTGTAGTGACTGACTGGTGGTGTTAGGAGGGGTGGTGGTTTTGTTCTTCTTTAATATAGCAAAAATTACCTTTAATAAAGAAAGAAAAGAGACAGAATATATTTAGAAAAATCACAAAAGAAGAAAAAGTGTCCTAAAAACCAGTGATGGGAAATAATATGGGACTAACTCGGATAAAACCAAATCCTGGAAAAAGCTAAGAGCAGCATATTGGAAGTTGAAATAGTACATAGTGTGGGGAGAATTTAATATATCAACTAAATCAAAAGTCAAGACCTGGAGCAATTATTTTAAAACTGCTGAACTATACGGGAAAAAATAAAACTCTTTCAAGCTCACAGAAAGCTGAGTACACAAAACTGCTCTGCTTCATTCCAACAGTTATCTACAATGGAGAAATATGGACAAGGTATAAAACTGTTTGATTCAACCATCCAGAGTAATGACTGAATATTGTATAGTGAACAGTGAGATAGAGTTGCAACCCTTATCACTACCACTTCTGTTTCTGTCTCTGCTCACTGCTAAGATGAGGCCTCAACTGATGAAGTAGCGGATGAAGTAGCCATGCACAGATCTTTATGCAGTCTGATTTGGCCATACTCGTTGGCATTGCCTTTATGACTGGAGGAGACATTAACCTAGAACCTAAAATGGCTAATAACTAGAAGCTTGTGCTCATGTAGAAAAAGTACAAGATATTCTGGGTTCTGTTTGGCAAAATCTTGGTTTCTTGGCAACATTCTTGGTTTAAACCTTATCATGGCAACAAACAATAAATAGCTGCAGAGCAGTTTCCCATCATTCCATTAATCATTTGAAGCCTCTGGAACCAAATACAGATGGGTCCTTATGGTGGTGATTCCTGTGGCTGATCTTGCTTCATTCAGTCTGCAAACTGAATCACGGTATCTGATCTGACTTTTATCAAAAGACTGCTGGCTACTTTGTGTACCTATATCATTCTGGCTGCATGGTGTCTGGTAAAAACTGGTTTAAATGTATTTACATTCATTTCATTGCTATTTTAGTGAAAAGGTACATATATGTAATAATTACAAACCATGTTGGACTCAAACAGTAGGAGAACCCCACGACCTGCAAAAACTGCAAATACCAATGGCAACATTCTTTTTAAAAAGTAAAAAAGGAGCGTGATAAGAGTATCCATTTAAATGCACTACATCTTAACAGTTTGGGCCCTGGTACAGCCCCAAAAAGGCAGGCAGAGAGGCAAAATGTTGAGGTTTTCCTGCTCATGTCACTAAATGAAAGAGAAGCAGTGTGTAAAAACTGCTAAAAAATATAAATAAAGTCCTACATAGCAAGGTACAGAGCAGTGCAGATTATTCTGCACTGAAATCTGTTTTTTCAAAAGAGTAAACAGATTTTTTTTTATATATTTAATTTTGAAATTTGACATGGGGCTATGCATATTGTCAGTTGCCCAGGTGCCCCCAGTCATGTGACAGTCACACTTTACTGCTGCACTGCAAGTTGGCGTGATGTCACCCCCCCCAGCAGCCTAACAATAGAACATTGGGAAGGTAACCAGATAACAGCTCCCAGCTACCTGTTATCCCATTCTTCTTTATCTTCTCTGTTCATGTTCAAGTTCTGGGTGTTATAGGTCCACACTGTGGACATCGCTGATAATTATTGATATTGGCATTTTCTCCAAAGAAGGGTGCAAATGATTGAAGGATATGCACTGATACTAAGATAAAGGAGATTTCACCATCAACATGGGGGTTTGGGTAATGTAAGGATACTACCGAGGAAAGCAGACCCCTGCCGGAACCCCTGTACCCCCCCCAGCTTCCTCAGTAGTTACGCTACTGCCTGGAAATCAATGCATCCCCCTATTTAACATCTCTGGAGCATAAGTAGCATGCAATGTGGGAATCTAGGGAAATCTGTCAGCCACCCAGGCTGTGCTTCTGTACTCATTAGTCCATCTCATTTCACACTTACAATAACTCATAATTACAGTAGCTGTGAAAGTGAGTTTGGGGTGAATAAGTCACTATGTTCTCATAAGCTGGTGCAATGGGACGAGGCTTCACTAAATGTAATTTGTACTTCAAACATGGAAACATTAATATTGGATATGTTCTGGCTTTGACCCAGTACACCCAGTTATCTGTTTTCACTTGCCCACTTGGTAGCATTGAACTGGTTTATTCATGAAGGAGCCCAGATCATGGGAGAAATGTTGTTTTCCCATAAGCCAATTTTTTAGTACTGGAAATGGTAAGTATTTATAAAGATACTCTTGATATTATAATTAACATGTATTTATATAGCGCCAACATAATTTGCAGCGCTGTAGGCAGGTATCACAACATATTAGTTTATTTTAAATTTACCCAGGTTAGGGCTGCTAATTTCCCTTTGTTGTTCAGCTCAGTTGGTAATTTTCTGTCCGTCTCCTGAACCTTTACATGTTATTGTATAGTACTGGATCAATAAATAAATAAATATATGATGATGATGATGATGGCTGTCTAAAAAGAAGAGAGTGTGAGATAAAAAAAGATTTTTTTCTAGACAAATATTTATATAAAATAATATTTAATTATATATATATATATTTAAAGTTTAAGGGACACATTTACTAAGGGTAAATTTGATACTTCGATAGTCAAAGTATTTTTTCGATAGAAAATGACCGTTTTCAATCGGAGTAAAAATCGTTCGATAACGATTTTACAAAAAAATATTCTAACTACTTAAAACTTAGCCAAACACAAGGTTATAGGAGGTCCCCCATAGGCTAAACAGCAATTCGTCAGGTTTAAGATGGCGAAGTGTCAAATTCAACGTTTTTTTAAAGAGACAGAAAACGGTAGTTTTCGATCGAAAAAATTCTTTGACTATTGAAGTATCAAATTCGACAGTCGAATTTCGAATTTTTTTAACTTCGAAATTCGACCCTTAGTAAATGTGCCCCCAAGTGTGCTACATAAATCTTTGCACTCACCACCTTGAGCTTTCATAACTGACCACTAGAGGGCATCAGGTGCCTTCTCCAGTGACAATTCCATCATGTTTCTAGGTTTCCTGTTCTGGATGTAAGGTCCTCCTGAAGTTAGCAATGCTATATGCAATGTATGTGTGTATGTATATATACATATATTATATATATTATATATATTTATTTATTTTATATATATATATATATATATATATATATATATATATATATATATATATATATATATATATATATATATATAATTCAGTGAATGGACCCGCACTCATTCTTAAAGGTGAAATAAATGTGCTTTTATTCACAGGTTCATTTGTGAATAAAAGCACATTTATTTCACCTTTAAGAATGAGTGCGGGTCCATTCACTGAATTGTAACATGAAATTTTGACCAACGCACCACCATCAACAGAATTTGAACCGGGAGGAGTGCGTTCACTGTACAAACTTTGTATATATATATATATATATATATATTCTTCCATGGTTTTTCCATTTAAATGTAGTTTTGTACAGTATGGGGCAGATTTATAAAAATCTATATTTATTCCTAAAGAATTTTTTGAGACGTTTTTCTAAATGGGGGAAAGTTAGGATTCACCATTTGGTCAATACGCTTCTAAAAATTCTATAGTAATAAATAGAAAGTGGGTTTATCCTGTGGAGAGCTCTAATTTCACACGTCTATAAATCTGCCCCTAAATTTCCATGCAGGGTGCACTAGGCCCCTGTGTAATTGGAATGCCACGGCCTGTGTTGAATCCTAATCTAGATTTGCTTGTGTGGATTAAATCCAGCAATCACAATAGCCCATGTTCTGGTTGGTGGGACATCTCAAAGACTAAAGCAAATCATGGCCAGCTCTACTTTGTTTTTAGTTTATGGGTCCCCTTGTTTCCCAGGCTGTGGAAATGTTTCCAGATGTTAGTAGAGAATGCAGAAGAGACAGTACATTTAATATAAAACAGTGCGAGTTTGGACACACAAAATATTGCTGCCATTGGTATTGAGAATGAAATCCATACATATTTGCTCAGTGGGGAATAATTGCATGCTGAAAATATTACTCCCAGTAGGCTCTCATTTGTGAATCAATAGGAGGTCATTCCAAGACCTCAGTGCTAAGTAGTCTTCATTGCAGAAAAATGGCATTTAAATGAGCTTCGATTGCCACGGAAATGACCGTGAGGTTTCCGGCCTCTTATCCAGGAGCTAAATGGTACTTGGCTCTGCCGCCATTACCTGATACTGTATCATCGGGGGCCACGCTCCTCTGAGACCATAAACAGAGTTGCTATATGTGCAGTGGAAAGCACCCACGCCATTCAGAAGCATGAGGGTGTAAGGGACACCTTAAACTGAAACCTCTGGAGGCTGCTTTGGTGTTCGCATTAAACATGTCCCAACATGCCCGGTGGATAGATCTTTCCCTTACACAGACTGTACAGAGAAAGTTCTCATTATTTAAAAGGAACATGAAAAAGCCTTTTATTCTGCCTTAAATATACTGTAAGTAAAGCTGGTCAGACATGCTCACGTGTGGCCAATATTGACCATCCTGCAGACCTATTGGACTATAGGGGGCATGTCCAACCCAAATTTTGCCGGTGCACCTTGTTGATGTGCATATCAGTCAATAGAATGGTGGGGCAACTCTTCACTTCCTGCCAGGGGCGTAACTACAGAGGAAGCAGACCCTGCGGCTGCAGGGGGGCCCAGGAGGTACAGGGGGCCCCATGAGGCTCTCATTGATGAGCAATTTGAACATATATTGGTAAAACAGGACAAACACTGGATATGTTGGGGGCCCTAAAATTAATTTGCTGTGGGGCCCAGCAACATCTAGTTATGCCACTGCTTCCTGCAGTTCCGACTGCTTAAAATAACTGAACAATAGATTATGTGCCTATGAATGTATATGGTAAAATCATACAGTATCTGTTTGTTAATCTCACAGGACAATGGGTCAGAAACCGAGGAAGGTTGGCTATTGTATGGTCACCTTGAGACATGTCAGGACTCATTTATTTAATCTAACCACAAGTGCAGATGTCAGGGCTGGATTTCGAGTGCAAAAATGACGGCAACCGGACTTAGAGAGTTTGTGCTGCAACTGGGGGCCTACTGTCTGAAGTGTCTAGAGATGGCCCACGGGTTGACTATCAGTTGGGCAGGTTGGAAATTGGCCAAGCATTGTGGGTCAGACTGGGGAAGTACAGTCCTCCACTGCTCCCAAAGATTCCCTTTCTTAGAACCAGAGACACGCACAGGGACAATATATAGTGAATAAAGTACCCCCTAAAATATAAGGATATTATAGGTCACTGAGGAGTTCCATGACCATATAAAAGTATGAGGCTAAAGGCCGAGTGTTTTTATACAGGGCATGGAACTCCGAAGTTACTTCTAATATCCTCATATATTCCAACAAGGGGTACTTTATTTATTATACTGTAATACACAAATTTTAGTGAGTCATGTGACAAAAATAACATCACTACTCGCCGTTTATAACTGATTACAACACTAGTCACCGTTTATATAGTGAATAAAGTACACCCTCTTGTAAAATATGAGGATATTATAAGTTACTGAGGAGTTTCTGATGTCATTTCTGTCACATGACTCACTGAAACTTGTGTATTATAATTAATAAAGTACCCCCAGTTGTAAATTATGAGGATATTAGAAGTTACCTTGGAGTTCCATGACCTCGTGTTTTTATATGGTAATGAAACTCCTCGGTAACTTATAATATCCTTATTATTATTCCTTTATTCATTATATAATTTACAAGATATTCATGGCTTTTGTGTATTATAAGGATATCATTTACAAATCTTGTAAATTATAGGTTAGAAGTAACCATAGGTCATGGAACTCCTCTGTGACTTATAATATAGTGAATAAAGTACCCCCTCTTGTAAAATATAAGGATATTATAAGTTACCGAGGAGTTTCATGACCATATAAAAACACGAGGCCGAAGGCCGAGTGTTTTTATACAGGTCATGGAACTCCGAGGTAACTTATAATATCCTCATATTTTTCAACTGGGGGTACTTTATTAATTATAATACACAAATTTTAGTGAGTCATGTGACAGAAATTACATCACTACTCACCGTTTATAACTGATGACATCACTACTCACCGTTTATAAGGATATAATTTACAATGGCTTTTGTGTATTATATGCTTATATTTTACAATAGGGGTACTTTATTCACTATATATATTATGCATTTGCTTTGCAATTAGAGGATACTCTTTATAAACAAGGTGAAGCTTGTCTTTGTACCCCAGGAAGGGATCAGCACTGGGCAAGTGGGAAGAGTATTCTTTCTTTGGGCAAGTGGGCAGAGTATTCGTTCTTTGGGCAAGTGGGCAGAGTATTGTTTCTTTGGCAAGTGGGCAGAGTATTGTTTATTTGGGCAAGTGGGCAGAGTATTGTTTCTTTGGCAAGTGGGGAGAGTATTGTTTTTTTGGCAAGTGGGGAGAGTATTGTTTATTTGGGCAAGTGGGTAGAGTATTCGTTCTTTGGGCAAGTGGGCAGAGTATTCTTTCTTTGGGCAAGTGGGCAGAGTATTCTTTCTTTGGGCAAGTGGGCAGAGTATTCATTCTTTGGGCAAGTGGGCAGAGTATTCTTTCTTTGTGCAAGTGGGCAGAGTATTCATTCTTTGGGCAAGTGGACAGAGTATTTTTTCTTTGGGCAAGTGGGCAGAGTACTCTTTCTTTGGGCAAGTGGGCAGAGTTTTCATTCTTTGGGCAAGTGGACGGAGTATCCTTTCTTTGGGCAAGTGGACAGAGTATTCTTTCTTTGGGCAAGTGGGCAGAGTATTGTTTCTTTGGGCAAGTGGGCAGAGTATTGTTTCTTTGGCAAGTGGGCAAAGTATTCTTTCTTTGGGTAAGTGGGCAGAGTATTCTTTCTTTGGGCAAGTGAGCAGAGTATTCTTTCTTTGGGCAAGTGAGCAGACTATTCATTCTTTGGCCAAGTGGACAGAGTATCCTTTCTTTGGGCAAGTGGACAGAGTATTCTTTCTTTGGGCAAGTGGACAGAGTATTCTTTCTTTGGGCAAGTGGGCAGAGTATTCTTTCTTTGGGCAAGCGGGCAGAGTATTCTTTCTTTGGGCAAGTGGGCAGAGTATTCATTCTTGGGCAAGTGGACAGAGTATTCTTTCTTTTGGCAAGTGGACAGAGTATTCTTTCTTTGGGCAAGTGGGCAGAGTATTCTTTCTTTTGGCAAGTGGACAGAGTATTCTTTCTTTGGGCAAGTGGACAGAGTATTCTTTCTTTGGGCAAGTGGGCAGAGTATTCATTCTTGGGCAAGTGGACAGAGTATCCTTTCTTTTGGCAAGTGGACAGAGTATTCTTTCTTTGGGCAAGTGGGCAGAGTATTCTTTCTTTGGAAGACAAAACGAAAAGGCACTAAGACTGCCATAGATAAGGGATCCGTAAGCAAGAAAATATTAAAAAATGTAAATTTTATTCAAAATGTTGCATTAAAAACATAGTGCAAACAAAAATAGATTGCAGGCAGGGTGAGAGCATGGCTCGACGCGTTTCGTGACTCAAAACTGGTCACTTCCTCAAGAAGCCAATGCGCCTTCTGCCAAATACCCATATATGTAGCTGCCCCCCCTATTGTTCAATTAGGGAACTGATGTTAAGTAACATAAGTAATATAAAAGTGATGTAAACATATAATTAAAGTTAAACGCTACATATAGAAGTACTAAGAAAAGTACTTAAAATCACAGTCACTACTTTCGCTCATAACGAATAAGTATATAAATTAATAAATGTGAATATAAACAACCAGACCTTACAATCAGAGAATATTCTGAACTTTTAGAAACTCATAAACATTTGAAAATATTATTTGAAAAGTAAGGACCCTATATATGCAAAAAATTGCTAGTACGTGCTGTTATATAGTATAGTACAGTATGGCATAGAGCAGTATTAGTAGAGATAGTAATGGTGTGGAAGAACGTTGTCAAAACAATCAAATATGTAAATAAACAATTGATAATAATTATAAAAGAAAACTGTATAGAGTTATAATAATATGAGCAATACACTTCCACACAAAATACGATCTCAAGGAGAGAGGAAGAGAGGAAGAAAGTGATTAATAGGGGGAGGAAAAAAGGATATGGATACACCTTCATGGGAAATAGCTATACTATAGTTCAATCTACAAAGAGGCTGACTTCCCACTCTCTGTTCAGGCCGTTTGGCATGATTGTATCTAAAGTGTAGATCCAAAATGCCTCTCTCTTGAGAAGTCGTTTTTCCATATCCCCCTTTCTGACACCCGGGTTCACTAGATCAATTATTTGGAATGAAATACATGTATTTCCCTCGTGTTTCTCCAAAAGATGCTTCGCCACTGCTGAGCTCTTATCGCTTTTGGAAACACATCGTATATGTTCAGAGATTCGTTTCCTAACAGGTCTAATAGTCTTACCAACATATTGTACACCACATTTACATGTGATGAGATATATCACAATCATGTGATTAGAGGGATACCCACTGGGCAGTTTCTGCGTCTGAGACGTATTTGTACTACATGGGACTCCTTTAACAAGGAGGCTATGTCCCTCTGGGATCGTTTCCTGGAGAGGGGTTATGCCCAGGTCAATATTAAAAAAGCGTACGATAGAGCTGTAGGTGCGAACCGTGTGGACCTTTTGAATAGCAAACCCAGACGTGCCAGCTCATATACCAAAACGGGACAGCGTACAGCTACCCATGATAGATTTAAATACCCTCGTGTGATTACAACCTTCTCATCTGATACCCCACGCTTCCAGAAAATTATACGTAAATATTGGCGTGTCTTGAAACAAGATCCAGTTTTGAAAAAAACCCTACCTGCCCAACCAGGCTTTATATTTAGAAAAGGCAATAGTCTAGGCTCACAACTGTCGCCTAGTCTATTTGTGGAGTCAAAGGACACTGCCAATTCTAATTGGCTTAGTGTCAAAGGATGCTATAGGTGCGGTAGACCAAGATGTAACTCATGTGGCTTCATGAAACCCTCTAAGGAATTTACCTCCAGGACAGGCACCCGACCTTACAAATTAAATTTTTTTGCAAATTGCGGTTCCAAATTTGTGATTTATCTCATCACATGTAAATGTGGTGTACAATATGTTGGTAAGACTATTAGACCTGTTAGGAAACGAATCTCTGAACATATACGATGTGTTTCCAAAAGCGATAAGAGCTCAGCAGTGGCGAAGCATCTTTTGGAGAAACACGAGGGAAATACATGTATTTCATTCCAAATAATTGATCTAGTGAACCCGGGTGTCAGAAAGGGGGATATGGAAAAACGACTTCTCAAGAGAGAGGCATTTTGGATCTACACTTTAGATACAATCATGCCAAACGGCCTGAACAGAGAGTGGGAAGTCAGCCTCTTTGTAGATTGAACTATAGTATAGCTATTTCCCATGAAGGTGTATCCATATCCTTTTTTCCTCCCCCTATTAATCACTTTCTTCCTCTCTTCCTCTCTCCTTGAGATCGTATTTTGTGTGGAAGTGTATTGCTCATATTATT
The DNA here is from genome assembly GCF_017654675.1 of Xenopus laevis. NCBI lineage: Eukaryota > Metazoa > Chordata > Amphibia > Anura > Pipidae > Xenopus > Xenopus laevis. The sequence goes on along the minus strand of NC_054372.1, from coordinate 172,154,814 downwards.
ATAACTCTATACAGTTTTCTTTTATAATTATTATCAATTGTTTATTTACATATTTGATTGTTTTGACAACGTTCTTCCACACCATTACTATCTCTACTAATACTGCTCTATGCCATACTGTACTATACTATATAACAGCACGTACTAGCAATTTTTTGCATATATAGGGTCCTTACTTTTCAAATAATATTTTCAAATGTTTATGAGTTTCTAAAAGTTCAGAATATTCTCTGATTGTAAGGTCTGGTTGTTTATATTCACATTTATTAATTTATATACTTATTCGTTATGAGCGAAAGTAGTGACTGTGATTTTAAGTACTTTTCTTAGTACTTCTATATGTAGCGTTTAACTTTAATTATATGTTTACATCACTTTTATATTACTTATGTTACTTAACATCAGTTCCCTAATTGAACAATAGGGGGGGCAGCTACATATATGGGTATTTGGCAGAAGGCGCATTGGCTTCTTGAGGAAGTGACCAGTTTTGAGTCACGAAACGCGTCGAGCCATGCTCTCACCCTGCCTGCAATCTATTTTTGTTTGCACTATGTTTTTAATGCAACATTTTGAATAAAATTTACATTTTTTAATATTTTCTTGCTTACGGATCCCTTATCTATGGCAGTCTTAGTGCCTTTTCGTTTTGTCTTCTGGAACACCACGTGACTGGAGTGGAATGGCTGCCTAATAGATGCAACAGGATCACCGCTCTACTTTCCCGAGATCGTCCCTTTCGGCGCATTTTCCTTGTATACGGCACAACTTCCGGTCTTACTGCACCGAGGACTCGCGGGGTATGGTGAGTGGAACTACGGCATTCTGTGTCTATCCGCACCGGCATGTACGGGTTTATGCTTTCTAAGCGAGCGGAACTGTGTTTGTAACGCTTGGATACTGTTTGACACTAACCGGCTACTATTGCAACATTTTGTTGCGCTTCGCTGAAGGAACTTGTTACGAAAATATACAGCGCATACGCGCCGACTGTGAGTACTTTTCATTTAATCGTTTGTTCCTGAGTTTTGAATATGCCATAAGTTTGCCTTCATTTACCGGATTGTTAGTGTCCTTTTCCTCGCGGCTTTACACATATGTCTACATATATTGTCCTTTTACGGCTGTGATCACTAGAGTGCCTACATAATTGGATTTATATAATGGAGGACAATGCTTTACTTATACAGGCAGGCAGGGTTGATTGCATGAGCGCTGAATTAAGCAGTATGGATTTGAGAGAGAGGCAGGCTGCTGACATATTTTCGGACACGAATGAGGGTATTTTTCCATGTTTTTTGACATCTGAGGACCCACTAGATTTATGTAAACAGCTTGAACGCAACATGATCAAGGAGATGCGTCTGTGGTGGGATATTTCCACATTAGAAAACTACATAAAAGTTGGCCGCATACCCAGGGGCCTCCGTATTAAGAAATTTCCAGCGTTTTCTGATGTATCACGCCAGTTTGTTGACTCATGGAATGATGTTTTATCCTCATGTTCCTATAAATTGATGGAACTAATCATTGATTTCCACTCTAAACAACACAAGTTGGTCCAATCTAACATTAAAGATATACAATCGAATCTTCTCCAACGGGAAGCTAATGTTGAAACAGCGGGCCGCTTGGAGAGTATCACTAAACATGTCAACAAACTAGAAACAGAGTTAAAACACATCAAGAGAGAGAAGTTCCTTCGAGATAAGAAGGATTATGAGCTCAATCGCATATATGATTGGAACTATCGCAATCCCTACCAGTCTTCCTTTAACAAATATCGCCCAAGGAATGCTAACCGCAACAATAAGAAAATGGAGAAGAAAGTTCGTTTTAAGGATGCTGATCCCCAAACATCGGATAGCGAGGCATCATCCTCGTCTTTTTTATACACAGAGGGGGACTCTTCCCAGGGCGACATGGAGGGGGCCACGGGGGGGAAAACCCAGAAACGGTCCCAATTCAACAGAGAACGGGTAAAAACGAGGAGCCAACTGGACGTCGACGACTCACGGGATGTGGAGTGGATACGAAAAGAAAATGCGAACAAGGAAAACACCAGACGGGTTTAGTCCACAAGGGAGCAGGGGTGGCTGCGAGTGAGGGTTCCATGCATGGGAATAATGTTATTAATTTGTCTAGTTACGAACTTACAGAGACTGAACTAAGAGTATTGAATCTTGGCTTGAATTTTGTTCCTGACAGAGGCATGCAAATATTTGACACCATCATTGATATTAACAAATTTATTCGTAAACTTACCCTTATGAGACATTTTGAATCTCAGCCCCATGAGACGGACATGGCAGTAGACATGGATGGTAGTCATGAAGCCACAGATTCACATAGTGAACATGACTCTAATATCACTGAATCTGAGGAAGGGTGTCCTTTATCTTCTATGTATGATGTATCTATGTTTACTTTTGAGGACATATGTGCCATCACTATGTTACAAGATTTACAGGAAGAACACTTCAGTGGGGGGGAATTGTTTCAGCCTATTAAACATACAGGTCTCAAGGACAAATCGGATTTTTATCCCATAGAGAGCAGGGGTCCCCATCTAGATCTATTCCAAAAATTGGTTACCGCAGACATATGTAGGTTAAAAACCACTGATCAGAGTGATAGGGCCAAGAATAATCTTAATAAACAGGAACGACAGGCATTGCTTGATTTGGCCGCTAACAAGTCCATAGTCATTAAAAATGCGGACAAGGGGGGCTCGGTGGTAGTATTGGACGCTGACTATTATTTGTCAGAATCCCTACGACAACTACGTGATGACACAACCTATCGTGTTCTGGATCGTGATCCCACTAGGGAATTTCAGAACTTACTTACCAATTTATTGGATTGGGCTAGGTTTCATCACATCATTGATGAGAACGAGTTTACATACTTAAACAGATTGAGTCCCCGCATACCCATTTTTCATTGGCTACCTAAAGTCCATAAGAGCTTAGTGGATGTACGGGGCAGACCAATTGTATCAGGTATTGGTTCTCTCAATGAACCCCTCTCTGAATATGTGGACCGTCTGTTACTACCCATTGTTACCTCATTACCCAGTTATCTGAGAGACAGCACAGACTGTATCAACAAGATACAAGGGATAACTTGGCTTAACACCTTTATTTGGGTTACCTTAGATGTGACCGCGTTATATTCTTCTATTGATCATGATAAGGGGATGTCGGCCATCATGTTTTGGCTTAAGCAATCCCGTCTTTATGGTGACCTGCAGAATGAGTTTTTGATTCAAGCATTGGAATATTTGCTCAATACCAATTACTTCATGTTCAATTCCACTTTTCATCTACAGAAGCGGGGGGCGGCTATGGGGGCGCGGTTTGCACCCTCATATGCCAACCTCTTTATGGGCTTATGGGAACGCATGCATATATATGATGTCAAAAATCCTTTTCGCATGCATATTGTCAAATATTTCAGGTATATTGACGATCTCATCCTGGTGTGGGATGGAGATCCCAGTACCGTGCAGGACTTTGTCGTCTACTGTAATGACACAGGCTGGGGTATCAAATTCACAATGGAGATGGATCCACTATCGATCCCCTACCTGGATATCATTTTTACGGCCAAAAGCAATAACGTATACACTGAGTTATACCGCAAACCCATTACTAGGAACACCCTCCTTCATGCAAACAGTAGTCACCCCAATCATGTGATTAGAGGGATACCCACTGGGCAGTTTCTGCGTCTGAGACGTATTTGTACTACATGGGACTCCTTTAACAAGGAGGCTATGTCCCTCTGGGATCGTTTCCTGGAGAGGGGTTATGCCCAGGTCAATATTAAAAAAGCGTACGATAGAGCTGTAGGTGCGAACCGTGTGGACCTTTTGAATAGCAAACCCAGACGTGCCAGCTCATATACCAAAACGGGACAGCGTACAGCTACCCATGATAGATTTAAATACCCTCGTGTGATTACAACCTTCTCATCTGATACCCCACGCTTCCAGAAAATTATACGTAAATATTGGCGTGTCTTGAAACAAGATCCAGTTTTGAAAAAAACCCTACCTGCCCAACCAGGCTTTATATTTAGAAAAGGCAATAGTCTAGGCTCACAACTGTCGCCTAGTCTATTTGTGGAGTCAAAGGACACTGCCAATTCTAATTGGCTTAGTGTCAAAGGATGCTATAGGTGCGGTAGACCAAGATGTAACTCATGTGGCTTCATGAAACCCTCTAAGGAATTTACCTCCAGGACAGGCACCCGACCTTACAAATTAAATTTTTTTGCAAATTGCGGTTCCAAATTTGTGATTTATCTCATCACATGTAAATGTGGTGTACAATATGTTGGTAAGACTATTAGACCTGTTAGGAAACGAATCTCTGAACATATACGATGTGTTTCCAAAAGCGATAAGAGCTCAGCAGTGGCGAAGCATCTTTTGGAGAAACACGAGGGAAATACATGTATTTCATTCCAAATAATTGATCTAGTGAACCCGGGTGTCAGAAAGGGGGATATGGAAAAACGACTTCTCAAGAGAGAGGCATTTTGGATCTACACTTTAGATACAATCATGCCAAACGGCCTGAACAGAGAGTGGGAAGTCAGCCTCTTTGTAGATTGAACTATAGTATAGCTATTTCCCATGAAGGTGTATCCATATCCTTTTTTCCTCCCCCTATTAATCACTTTCTTCCTCTCTTCCTCTCTCCTTGAGATCGTATTTTGTGTGGAAGTGTATTGCTCATATTATTATAACTCTATACAGTTTTCTTTTATAATTATTATCAATTGTTTATTTACATATTTGATTGTTTTGACAACGTTCTTCCACACCATTACTATCTCTACTAATACTGCTCTATGCCATACTGTACTATACTATATAACAGCACGTACTAGCAATTTTTTGCATATATAGGGTCCTTACTTTTCAAATAATATTTTCAAATGTTTATGAGTTTCTAAAAGTTCAGAATATTCTCTGATTGTAAGGTCTGGTTGTTTATATTCACATTTATTAATTTATATACTTATTCGTTATGAGCGAAAGTAGTGACTGTGATTTTAAGTACTTTTCTTAGTACTTCTATATGTAGCGTTTAACTTTAATTATATGTTTACATCACTTTTATATTACTTATGTTACTTAACATCAGTTCCCTAATTGAACAATAGGGGGGGCAGCTACATATATGGGTATTTGGCAGAAGGCGCATTGGCTTCTTGAGGAAGTGACCAGTTTTGAGTCACGAAACGCGTCGAGCCATGCTCTCACCCTGCCTGCAATCTATTTTTGTTTGCACTATGTTTTTAATGCAACATTTTGAATAAAATTTACATTTTTTAATATTTTCTTGCTTACGGATCCCTTATCTATGGCAGTCTTAGTGCCTTTTCGTTTTGTCTTCTGGAACACCACGTGACTGGAGTGGAATGGCTGCCTAATAGATGCAACAGGATCACCGCTCTACTTTCCCGAGATCGTCCCTTTCGGCGCATTTTCCTTGTATTCTTTCTTTGGGCAAGTGGGCAGAGTATTCATTCTTTGGGCAAGTGGATAGAGTATTCTTTCTTTGGGCAAGTGGGCAGAGTACTCTCTCTTTGGGCAAGTGGGCAGAGTTTTCATTCTTTGGGCAAGTGGATAGAGTATTGTTTCTTTGGACAAGTGGGCAGAGTATTGTTTCTTTGGCAAGTGGGCAAAGTATTGTTTATTTGGGCAAGTGGGCAGAGTATTCATTCTTTGGGCAAGTGGGCAGAGTATTCTTTCTTTGGGCATGTGGGCAGAGTACTCTTTCTTTGGGCAAGTGGGCAGAGTATTCATTTTATGGGCAAGTGGGCAGAGTATTCTTTCTTTGGGCAAGTGGGCAGAGTATTCTTTCTTTGGGCAAGTGGGCAGAGTATTCTTTTTTTGGGCAAGTGGGCAGAGTATTCTTTCTTTGGGCAAGTGGGCAGAGTATTCATTCTTTGGGCAAGTGAGCAGAGTATTCATTTTATGGGCAAGTGGGCAGAGTATTCTTTCTTTGGGCAAGTGGGCAGAGTATTCTTTCTTTGGGCAAGTGGGCAGAGTATTCTTTCTTTGGGCAAGTGGGCAGAGTACTCTTTCTTTGGGCAAGTGGGCAGAGTATTCATTTTATGGGCAAGTGGGCAGAGTATTCTTTCTTTGGGCAAGTGGGCAGAGTATTCTTTCTTTGGGCAAGTGGGCAGAGTATTCTTTCTTTGGGCAAGTGGGCAGAGTATTCATTCTTTGGGCAAGTGGGCAGAGTATTCATTTTATGGGCAAGTGGGCAGAGTATTCTTTCTTTGGGCAAGTCGGCAGAGTATTCTTTCTTTGGGCAAGTGGGCAGAGTATTCTTTCTTTGGGCAAGTGGGCAGAGTACTCTTTCTTTGGGCAAGTGGGCAGAGTATTCATTTTATGGGCAAGTGGGCAGAGTATTCTTTCTTTGGGCAAGTGGGCAGAGTATTCTTTCTTTGGGCAAGTGGGCAGAGTATTCTTTCTTTGGGCAAGTGGGCAGAGTATTCATTCTTTGGGCAAGTGGCACAGACCTAGCACTAGGTGTCGCTGTTGAGCTGGAGAGTGAGCCGTGTAAGTATCACTAGTGATTGCTAAAGAGCAGGGAGCGCAGACGAAAAGGCTCATTTAGTGAAGACAAAAGCTAAACACCGTTACATTCAGGAGAGTCTGAGTTTCGTTCGTATCAGGCCTCTCTCTCCATCCCCAGGTCCGTTTTAGAGTGAAAGCTCTGTGGCACACGAATTCCCTGGATCTGTGCGTTTTCTGCACAAGGATAATGATGGGGGTCAGTGTTTGGCACATCCCACGTTTCACTTCGTACAGGGCCAACTCGTTATTAGTCAAATAAAGAGAAATCGCCCCAATAATCCTGAGTATATTTATACAGAGAGAAGCGCTGCCATTTGTTTTGGCCTAACCGAATCCTATAGCAATAATCAATCATAAATAATCAATCATAAATAATCAATCACAGGGTTCCACACAGTTCTTCAGCTGAGCTTCAAATGAGCCGCCCGCTATTGGCTGAGCTCACCTATTACCTGTGTGTGGGCAGCTGCAAGTCACGTGCTTATCAATGGACTGTACTAATGAGAGGGGTTGGGGGGCAGGCTGGGAATGAAGCTCTAGAGAAGCAAATGAACGGCTCTGTGTGAGTAATATCGGCATATAGAGCCCAGGCGCAATTATCTTTGCAAGGGATCTTATCTCCATCCCCTCCCCCACCCACATAGTGCAAGTAACACTTACATATTTACATATCCCCGCCCCCTGGGAGCAGAACACAGAGGCCTCAGTGATTTAGTTACGGGAGTGAGGAAGGTTTGTATCCACTGAAGCTCTGCCCCTCCCCCTCCCTCAGCCCCGCCCCGTTCCTCTCTCTCACACCTCCGTGTGAATGAAGCTACTGAGCTGCACTGAGCTACAGACTCTCACACTCAGCGCTGCTCGCTCTCCGTGTGTATGGCAACTCCTCCTCCCGCAGCCCATGTGTCCTCCTGGAGCCTGAGCAAAACCTGCCGACCCTCAGTCTGACATTACAGCGCAGCAGCTGCCTCCCCTCCCTGTGCAGATCCCCGGGTGACCTCACAACAGTTAGGCGATTGTTCCCAGGATCTGCTGCAGCCTGAGACGCTAGCGAGGACTGTCGTGCGCTTCTTCCACTGTGATGCTTCCCAGTGAGCTGGAGGTGAGTCTTGCGCGACTTTGCGCCGTGTTTCTTTCTGATCGGACAGGGGGACAGCTTTCCTAAAGTGCTCTCTCTAGTCTACTCTCCGGGATACACTGTGATACTTGACTGTGATAGCAACTTCCACCTCTGCAAGAAGAAGAAGAAGCCGGGAGCTCTCTAGTTGTAGCAGTGTCCCTTTAATTCCGCACAGCATATTAACTAAACTCTATGTAGCATGGCATATGCCAATAACTAGACTCTATGTAGCATGGCATGTGCTAATAACTAGTCTCTATATAGCATGGCATGTGCTAATATCTAGACTGTGTAGCATGGCATGTGCCAATAACTAGACTCTATGTAGCATGGCATGTGCTAATAACTAGTCTCTTTGTAGCATGGCATGTGCTAATAACTAGACTCTATGTAGCATGGCATGTGCCAATAACTAGACTTTATGTAGCATGTCATGTGCCAATAACTAAACTCTATGTAGCATGGCATGTGCCAATAACTAAACTCTATGTAGCATGGCATGTGCCAATAACTAAACTCTATGTAGCATGGCATGTGCCAATAACTAGACTGTGTAGCATGGCATGTGCTAATAACTAGACTGTGTAGCATGGCATGTGCTAATAACTAGTCTCTATATAGCATGGCATGTGCTAATAACTAGATTCTATGTAGCATGGCATGTGCCAGTTACTAGATTCTATGTAGCATGGCATGTGCCAATAACTAGACTCTGTGTAGCATGGCATGTGCCAGTAACTAGACTCTGTGTAGCATGGCATGTGCCAGTAACTAGACTCCGTGTAGCATGGCATGTGCCAATAACTGGACTCCGTGTAGCATGGCATGTGCCAGTAACAAGAATCTGTGTAGCATGGCATGTGCCAATAACTAGAATCTGTGTAGCATGGCATGTGCCAATATCTAGACTCTGTGTAGCATGGCATGTGCCAGTAACTAGATTCTGTATGGCATGTGCCAATAACTAGACTCTGTGTAGCATGGCATGTGCCAGTAACTAGACTCTGTGTAGCATGGCATGTGCCAATAACTAGACTCTGTGTAGCATGGCATGTGCCAGTAACTAGACTCTGTATGGCATGTGCCAGTAACTAGACTCTGTGTAGCATGGTATGTGCCAATAACTAGACTCCGTGTAGCATGGCATGTGCCAATAACTAGACTCCGTGTAGCATGGCATGTGCCAGTAACTAGACTCTGTATGGCATGTGCCAATAACTAGTCTCCGTGTAGCATGGCATGTGCCATTAACTAGACTCTGTGTAGCATGGCATGTGCCAAAGTTGTGACTGTAGCTGTAATGGGAACCGAATGTGATTGGATGAACTGATCATGCTGGGTATCTGTGTATGCTATATGCACATAGCTTGCATGTTGTGCTGCCCCTGTGGCTGTAATTTTTCTTTAATACTGTGTCTCCTGGTTTCAGTAGAGAAGCAGCAGGAGGGCTGCCGGCTGGGCATCTATTGAGTGATACAATGAGTATCTGCCAGTTATTGCAAAATATAACTTTATTTATACTTCTGTTTCTGTCCCCAAATGGTACCTCTAATGGTTGGCGTCCCTATGCAAGTGCCCTACTCTAAAACCAGCCCTTTCCACATCTGACTCATTTCTTACAACACAGCCGTATTGCTTGAATGGCACTCTCTAACATTGTGTTACTATTACAGCTCTGACTCATTCCCTTCCAAATCACCAGTGCTACACTGTATCCCCAGCTAAATACAGTTTGCATTAAAATCACTGTACAAAGTAGCACAGGGGTAGAGATGTGACTTCTTTCTAATGGCTTTGTTGCTTTAGTATGTGTTTGCTTTGTAAAGTGTCATTTCCCCTGACAGTTTAAGGATTAAGAATCCTTGCCAAGGTTTGATTTGGCTTGTTATACCTGCCCAGGAGATGGATGAAACACTTGGCCCGAGGGGTTAATGATTGTGTTATTCAAGCAGAAAGCGATTCGCAGGGAACAGCCCAATGTGTGAGAGCTCAGTTTTCGAGGTTGGTCACTTCAGAAACATGGGCTTAGCCTCACACGTGCTGCACACGCAGCTGTCATGTTGTGTTAGGATGAACACCGGTACCTCGTTCAGAAGAGTAGCATCTCCGCTAATGCTCCTGGACTAGGCTGAGTATAGGGGTAATTCATTAAATTTGAATCCTGTTGGCTCTTCAGGTTCAGGTTGTTCAATTTGATTTGCTTCACTCTCCATTGACAAGATGCATTTGTGATGTTGGTTGGAATGAATATCAGTAAATGTATGTTTTTGGGTTTTCTATAAAGAATCAGAAGTACCACCTGCAACTGGACTATTTGTGGGTTGTGTATGTGTTAGTATTTTGGCACTCAAGCCCCATACACTTATTGAACTGCGTGTGAGTTGCGATTGAACAATCAGACACTAAAAATTCGGTGGCACTGGTTAGATCAAATAATGAATGACCGCTAAAGTGCTGGCATTTGCATCTGACAGTAGTGGTGAATGGGTGTGAATGCCAATCTGCAAAGTTCTGGGTAACTGTCCAAAAATCCTTTGGCACTCAGTATAAGTGCAACATTAGAGGTCTGTTGTATCATACAGAACCATACGAAGTACTGCAGACATGGTAAAATAGCACAATTGTACTGCCTGAAAAACCCTAGGTCCCTTGCATTCTGGATAACAGGTCCCATACCTGTATTGTGGAATTCTTCCAATTGAAGGAATCACCACCACTTGCCCTGAAACAGGGTGTGTTTGTATTGCTGCCTCTTGCAATACCACTCAGAACATCCGCAGTCTACAACTTATCTTTTCCTATTAATAATGAGGGAAAGCCATACACAGGTCGCCCTGGATTAGTTCTTGCTGTCCTAAAAAAAAACACCTTGGTTTTAATCCACTGTTTCAGGGCAAGTGGTGGTGATTCCTTCAATTGGAAGAATTCCACAATACAGGTATGGGACCTGTTATCCAGAATGCAAGGGACCTAGGGTTTTCTGGATAACGTATCTTTCCGTAATTTGGAACTTCATACCTAAAGTCTACTAGAAAATCATGTAAACATTCACCCAATAGGCTGGTTTTGCTTCCAATAAGGATTGATTTTATCTTAGTTTGGATCAGGTACAAGTTACTGATTTATCAGGAAATCATCTTTAAAAATGTGGATTATTTGTATAAAATGGAGTCTATGGGAGACAACCTTTCCGAAATTCAGAGCCTTCTGGATAACGGGAATTCCAGATAATGAATCCTAAACCTGTAGTAGCATTTGTAGCAACAATCAAAATGCTACATGTGTTGTAACTCCAAGTTTCCAGCAACCTATTGTTTATAGATGATGCTGAACTGCAATGCTCTTGTCCCATAAACAGCTTGGGATGCTGCTGAAATGTGTAGTTTAGTAAAGTCTTTATGGCCACAGGATATTCCATACCAATAGAAATCATATAAATCTTCCTATGTCTCCTTCCTAGCGGGGAAATAATTGTATCTGCACTTATGTGTCTGCTATCCCAGCAATGTTACAGTGTCACCCATCACGGCTGTCTCTGTGCTCTTGTTGCAAGTTGTATCTCTGTAATGATTTGCAAGCACAGTGTCTATTGGTACATGTGTTAGATAATTAAATAAAGGCTTATATTTCAAAAAGCAGCTCAGGACATTCATTGTCTGTGGCTCTCGGCTCTGCCCCTGACAGGTCAGGGAAAATTGCTGGCTGGAAGAAATTGTTCTCTAATAGAGTTATGGATTATGTAATATATGGCAACGCCTATCAGGTGGCAGTATGTTTCTATAACCCTTCTATAGGAATGCCATGGCATGTCCTTTTCATCTGTGTGCATTTTATTTTTAATCACCACTGTCTTAAACTCAGTGAGAACTTGACCTAGATGCTTAATAATAACTATTGAAATTAGGGTTGCGCATAAGGTGACCCTCCTTGACTATTAACCGATCATGATACAATGATTGCATTGCACTGTATGTTCATCGTAGTCTAAGGGCACAGGGTGCAAGTGCAATCTATAATAATGTTTAGTTGAGCAGATTTGAGGCACGCTTTCTAAGTGCTGTAGCTTAATGAATCCTGGCAGCCGGCTAATCTCCAGTACGGGGTATTATGTCATAGCTCTAGTTCATTTAGTGGTGTTGTATCCATAGAACTAGTCTGGACTGTCCTTTTTATGCAGAATACTGCTATTTACACATGTAATCCATTTATATCGTAAATGGATTAAATACCCAAAGTGGTTAACAATAGGTTATAGAGCAATTGACGGATGCGTTGTCTCTCTGGCAGCCAAGGCTGCATAGAGTGTTGTCACTTTGTTCTGGAAGTGTTGGATGAACTTCCTACGTATGTGCTGCACTTTCATGTTCCTACGTATGACTTTATGTGCTGCACTTTCATGTTTCTACGTATGATTTTATGTGCTGCACTTTCATGTTCCTACGTATGACTTTATGTGCTGCACTTTCATGTTTTCCTGTTGTTGTCAATGTGACTGTATTGGCAGGCTGAGGTTTTATTCAGCGAGAGATTTAAGGACCTTCCCCGAACTCTCTCCCTCTCCTGCTGTTGTGGACAGTTCACAGCATGGGCGGTTTTAAAGTGCGGCAGAGCTGTATTTGTAATTCTGAGATTTGTAGTCCAACAACAGCTGTAGACTACAGGTTGGATATTCCTGAATTATACAATTATTTTCTCCCCTCAGATGAGGTCACTGGGGAGCAAGTTCTCCTGCATTGCCACGCCATCTTCTTTAGTCCTGATTCCCAAAATTCTCAATTAGCTATCGTTGTAGCTCTACTTAGGAGACGGCAAGAGTTTCAGACTGGCCAGCTACTGTATCATGTTGGTTACAATGGGTATAATAATTGAGTGCAATATATATTTTTTTAAGTGGGACTTGACTTAAACACAGTTTCCTTTATCTGCTAGTGCTATACAGAAACCACTGGTTATGCATTTTGTATAACCATTTGTCAGCCCAAGTAATCACAGAGAGCCACATAATGCACCACTACCAACGCACTTGACTCTCCATTGCTCATTACATACAGACAAATAGAAGGCATTGCTGCATTCACAAAATATGCATGAGCTGCTGTGCACTTCTGCCATACAGCTCAGAGTAAACCATTCTGCATCATGTGCCCAATAGGGATGGGAAAACTTTGCCTCTACTCAAATAAATGTTTTCTACTGTCAACTGATACAGACAAAGACAACAATATTGCTTTAAAAGCTTGCAGGATAATCCTAATTAACCAGTCATTCATTAAAGGGATTATATGTGCTATAATATTGTGTGGTTGATAGAGATGCACCAAATCCGCAAGTTTAGAATCCAAATGCACACACCAACCCTTGCTTGCATAGGCAAATTAACAAAAATTTCACTTTGATTATGTTTAGTTATCAAATTCTATGTGTGATAATAAAGATTCAGATTTGGTTTGGCCAGCACAAGGCCTAACCAGCCAAATGGTCAACAAGGTATATATCTACATGCATGAGGTTTGACCCATGAGCAAGTGTTTGAGTGATTTTCAAGTCCAAAATAGAAATGTGGCAGATCAAATAGACCAACGCGTGGGGAGAAATTAGTTTAGTCTATCTAGTTGCAATGTCTGTAATTTGGCAAATTCTGAACACACATATTGGTATATTTGTTTACCAGGTTTTCTTGAATAGTGACAGATATGACTGTGACTTGGCAGTGGATGTGATTTACTTAGACTTTGCTAAAGCATTTGATACAGTGCCACACAAAAGGTTACTGGTTAAATTAAGGAATGTTGGCCTGGAACATAGTATTTGTACCTGGATAGCGAACTGGCTAAAAGATAGACTACAAAGAGTGGTGGTAAATGGAACATTTTCTAATTGGACCAGTGTTGTTAGTGGAGTACCGCAGGGCTCTGTACTAGGTCCCTTGCTTTTCAACTTGTTTATTAATGACCTGGAGGTGGGCATTGAAAGTACTGTTTCTATTTTTGCAGATGATACTAAATTGTGCAGAACTATAGGTTCCATGCAGGATGCTGCCACTTTGCAAAGTGATCTGTCTAAACTGGAAAACTGGGCAGCAAACTGGAAAATGAGGTTCAATGTTGATAAATGCAAGGTTATGCACTTTGGCAAAAATAATATAAATGCAAGTTATACACTAAATGGCAATGTGTTGGGAGTTTCCTTAAATGAAAAGGATCTAGGGGTCTTTGTAGATAACACGTTGTCTAATTCTGGGCAGTGTCATTCTGTGGCTACTAAAGCAAATAAAGTTCTGTCTTGCATAAAAAAGGGCATTAACTCAAGGGATGAAAACATAATTATGCCTCTTTATAGGTCCCTGGTAAGGCCTCATCTGGAGTATGCAGTGCAGTTTTGGACTCCAGTCCTTAAGAGGGATATAAATGAGCTGGAGAGAGTGCAGAGACGTGCAACTAAATTGGTTAGAGGGACGGAAGACTTAAATTATGAGGGTAGACTGTCAAGGTTGGGGTTGTTTTCTCTGGAAAAAAGGCGCTTGCGAGGGGACATGATTACACTTTACAAGTACATTAGAGGACATTATAGACAAATGGCAGGGGACCTTTTTACCCATAAAGTGGATCACCGTACCAGAGGCCACCCCTTTAGACTAGAAGAAAAGAACTTTCATTTGAAGCAACGTAGAGGGTTCTTCACAGTCAGGACAGTGAGGTTGTGGAATGCACTGCCGGGTGATGTTGTGATGGCTGATTCAGTTAATGCCTTTAAGAATGGCTTGGATGATTTTTTGGACAGACATAATATTAAAGGCTATTGTGATACTAAACTCTATAGTTAATATAGGTATGGGTATATAGAATTTTAATTAAAAGTAGGGAGGGGTGTGTGTATGGATGCTGGGTTTTCATTTGGAGGGGTTGAACTTGATGGACTTTGTCTTTTTTCAACCCAATTTAACTATGTATGTAACTATGTATGTGACTTCCTTGTGGAATCTGGTCATTCAAGCTGTCAATGAAAGGCTCTATCTGGCCACACGAGCAGCCTAAATGCTGAGTGACCCGCACATTTGCCCACAAGACATTTAATTAAATAACAAAAAAAGCCATAAGCCAGTCTAGGGCAACTGTATTGTGGTGCTTTAAGAGTTGTCATTAAACAGTTAATTATGATGATAAATAACAAAGCATGCATATGAAATATGTCCCCATGGCACTCGCCTAAGGCTGGGCTCAGATGGGTGAATGTCTTGTGAATTTTAGGTCTATGCTGCATTAACATGACTGTCACAATTGCTGGGAATGTTTGTAATAACAAACATGTATTTCCCTATTGGCACTTGCCCAAATGTAAGTCTGTTGAGGCTTTAAGGCAGTGTAATCTAAGAGGAGCTCAACTGAACTGCTACAGACTGTGCGATTAGCTCTGTTACCAGCAATTTATCTCATGGAGAATGTTGCAATGGAAGAGCTTATAATCAAACAGAAGAAAAGTAAAGAGCTGGTAGAAGAAGCTATCCGGTGCAAGTTAAAAATATTACAAAATGATGGTGTAGTCACAAGTTTGTGTGCCAACCCGAGAAAAACCGGCCATGCTTTGTTTCTCTTGGGTGGACAGACTTTCATGTGTGATAAACTATATCTGGTAGATCAAAAGGCTAAAGAAATCATCCCCAAGGCTAACATTCCGAGTCCTCGCAAGGAGTTTAGTGCATGTGCAATTGGTTGCAAAGTGTACATCACTGGTGGCAGGGGTTCAGAGAATGGTGTTTCAAAGGACGTTTGGGTTTATGATACACTCCACGAAGAGTGGTCAAAAGCTGCACCTATGCTAGTGGCACGGTTTGGGCATGGCTCTGCTGAACTGAAGCACTGTTTGTACGTAGTAGGAGGTCACACTGCGGCAACAGGTTGTCTCCCTGCATCTCCATCTGTCTCCTTAAAACAAGTTGAGCAGTATGACCCGGTAACCAACAAATGGACAATGGTTGCTCCACTGAGAGAAGGGGTGAGCAATGCTGCCGTGGTTAGTGCAAAGCTCAAGCTTTTTGCTTTTGGAGGAACTAGTGTAAGCCATGACAAGTTGCCCAAAGTTCAGTGCTATGACCCCTCTGAAAACCGTTGGTCTGTGCCAGCTACTTGCCCTCAGCCATGGCGCTACACAGCTGCTGCAGTACTGGGAACGCAGATATTCATCATGGGGGGTGACACCGAATAACAAAAAAAGCCATAAGCCAGTCTAGGGCAACTGTATTGTGGTGCTTTAAGAGTTGTCATTAAACAGTTAATTATGATGATAAATAACAAAGCATGCATATGAAATATGTCCCCATGGCACTCGCCTAAGGCTGGGCTCGGATGGGTGAATGTCTTGTGAATTTTAGGTCTATGCTGCATTAACATGACTGTCACAATTGCTGGGAATGTTTGTAATAACAAACATGTATTTCCCTATTGGCACTTGCCCAAATGTAAGTCTGTTGAGGCTTTAAGGCAGTGTTGAAGATAGTCCATTTGTTTTTCATCTAACTGACTCGATAGAGCCTAACTGGGATATAGTAAAAGTGATCTCCAGGAGACCCACCTGCTACTCTTCTAAACTAGGCTGTTCCTCACCCAAGCATATGGCATCATACAGGTCAACATGTGTTTGTTTCTTTGTATGTACAAAAGTATATTTTGCTCAAGCCATGTTAGAATTTTCTCTCCCTGCAGTGCTACCAAGCCGAAAGGAACTCGTGACTGAGATATGCTGAGCACTTGTAATTTAGCTGCTTGGCCTTTTGCACTGTTAGTAAAGTACATCTAGTGTTAAATTAGGCGTTGAAAAGTTATCTTGGTAGTGCAACATGAGGAGAGTATATCAGTTTCACTGCTCCTGTACTTCATCTGGGAACCAGTCCGAAGTGTTCCTTACTTATAGATGGCAATGAAGTACAAAGATGACACACATTACTCATGTTTAATTACACATTTAATGGTCTGAAAGGATATCAAGTCCTGTAAGCTGGTCCTTCTACTCACTGTCTTTTAGGTATGGGACCTGTTATCCAGAATATTTGGGACCTTGAGTTTTCCCGGATAAGGGCTCTTTTCATAATTTGGAACTTCATACCTAAAAAAATAATTTAAACATTAAATGAACCCAATAGGATTGTTTTTCTACCAAAATGGATTAATTGGGATACATCTGAAGGTATTGTTTTGTTATTAGAGAGAAAATATGTTTTAAACTTTTGAATTATTTTATTAAAATGGGGTCTATGGGAGATAACCTTCCCATAAT
The DNA here is from genome assembly GCF_017654675.1 of Xenopus laevis. Lineage (NCBI taxonomy): Eukaryota > Metazoa > Chordata > Amphibia > Anura > Pipidae > Xenopus > Xenopus laevis. Next base: position 172,137,826 of record NC_054372.1, on the reverse strand, counting down.
TCGGAGCTATCTGGATTAACGGTTTCCGGATTATGGATCCTATACGTGTAATAAACACCTGTTCTTATGGGTTGCACATGGGACCTGGTGTCTGGCACTAATGTAATGAAAGGGTTGCAAGGATATTGGTCTCAACTAGCTCATGCCCCATATCCATGCAATATGACTGAGCTGCTTCTACTTTCTGACCAGTAAAATAATGGTCAAAAACAGTTTTAAGGTACCCAAGCAAAACCAAAAAGCAGATTAATACACCTTAAAAGATTGATTGTGGTTTTATTGTTTTGCAGGCAGTAAGCACTTGTTGGGGGAGAGGTGTAAGACCCGTGCGTATATGCTACCATGTTGTTAGGGACTGTTATTCAGTTGCTCCAACTAAAATTTGGTTGCATTTTTCTCTCTGAGGCTGTTCACACTGAAGCAGTAGCAAATGTGTTATCTTTCCAGGCAACAGTTTACAACCCAACCCCCTACAACAGTGAAGTTACATTGAAACTGCTCCACTTCTGTAGCTTTTTCTCTCTTTTTGGACTGGTCAGTCCAAAAACTTGTGCTACTTTTTCAAAACAACATTGCATGAAAGTTGTAATTGTGAATTAGCATGATCTGTATAGTTCAGGTTGATAGTATATAGCGCTATGCCTTTTTCCCCATTGTTTTCATATGGCACGGCACTACTGGCCTTTATACTAAATGAAACGGGCATATCATTTTCCTATCATATTTCAGGCGTATCAAGTGTAATTCCTGTGGTATTTGTATTTGGCCACATGCAAAGTAGCTAAGGTGAAAGTCAGGGGGATGGTAGGGGTGGCAGACTACTTGAAGGATTTTGCTGAGCCGGGTCTTTTATGTACCGTATCCGAAGAGCCAGATGAACTGGTTTTCCATCACATTATTTATTGAGCAATACGTTTTTGCAAAAAATTCACATGCTTGTTGTAGTAGGAAATGAACTGTTATAGAAAATAAACAGAGGAAAATATAGAACTGTTATGGAATAAACAGTTTTGATTTGTACTGAGGGATCAAACTTCATTTAATTTCTTCTTATTGATAGGCACCCAAGTCAAGTTAACATAGATTGTGGTTTGCTTAATAAGAGGCAGAGTAAATGGTGATGATATTGATTGAATTAACAAATGTCGAATAAATGTATTTTTCATTATTAGCATGGAGGAATGATCAGAAACCTATTCTGTTTTTGTAATTACAGGAGTGATAAAATGTCAGTCGGCATTCATGAAAACCGAAAGTCAAGGGCCAGCACTGGCTCCATCAACATCTACTTGTTCCACAAATCTTCATATGCTGACAGTGTCCTCACGCATTTGAATCTACTGCGGAAGCAATGTCTCTTCACCGATGTCCTGTTGCTGGCAGGAAACCGGTCTTTCCCCTGCCACCGGGCTGTCCTTGCCGCTTGCAGCCGCTACTTTGAGGCTATGTTTAGTGGTGGACTGAAAGAAAGCCAAGCCAACGAGGTGAACTTCCACAGCGCTATTCACCCAGAAGTCCTTGAGCTCCTCTTAGATTATGCCTACTCCTCCAGAGTCATTATTAATGAAGAAAATGCGGAGTCTCTTCTTGAAGCTGGAGATATGCTGGAGTTTCAGGATATCCGAGATGCATGTGCAGAGTTTTTGGAGAATAACCTTCACCCGACCAACTGTCTGGGCATGCTGCTCCTCTCAGATGCCCATCAGTGCACTAAATTGTATGAGTTGTCTTGGAGAATGTGCCTTAACAACTTCCAGACCATCTGCAAAACTGAAGACTTTCTTCAGTTACCTAGAGACTTTGTAGTACAGCTATTATCCAATGAAGAACTGGAAACAGAGGATGAGAGGATGGTTTATGAGTCCGCCATGAACTGGATTCATTATGATCTCAATAAGCGACATTGTTACCTTTCTGAACTGCTACAGACTGTGCGATTAGCTCTGTTACCAGCAATTTATCTCATGGAGAATGTTGCAATGGAAGAGCTTATAATCAAACAGAAGAAAAGTAAAGAGCTGGTAGAAGAAGCTATCCGGTGCAAGTTAAAAATATTACAAAATGATGGTGTAGTCACAAGTTTGTGTGCCAAGCCTAGAAAAACTGGCCATGCTTTGTTTCTCTTGGGTGGACAGACTTTCATGTGTGATAAACTATATCTGGTAGATCAAAAGGCTAAAGAAATCATCCCCAAGGCTGACATTCCGAGTCCTCGCAAGGAGTTTAGTGCATGTGCAATTGGTTGCAAAGTGTACATCACTGGTGGCAGGGGTTCAGAGAATGGTGTTTCAAAGGACGTTTGGGTTTATGATACACTCCATGAAGAGTGGTCAAAAGCTGCACCTATGCTAGTGGCACGGTTTGGGCATGGCTCTGCTGAACTGAAGCACTGTTTGTACGTAGTAGGAGGTCACACTGCCGCAACAGGTTGTCTTCCTGCATCTCCATCTGTCTCCTTAAAACAAGTTGAGCAGTATGACCCGGTAACCAACAAATGGACAATGGTTGCTCCACTGAGAGAAGGGGTGAGCAATGCTGCCGTGGTTAGTGCAAAGCTCAAGCTTTTTGCTTTTGGAGGAACTAGTGTAAGCCATGACAAGTTGCCCAAAGTTCAGTGCTATGACCCCTCTGAAAACCGTTGGTCTGTGCCAGCTACTTGCCCTCAGCCTTGGCGCTACACAGCTGCTGCAGTACTGGGAACACAGATATTCATCATGGGGGGTGACACCGAATTCTCTGCCTGCTCCGCTTACAAATTCAACAGTGAAACTTACCAGTGGACTAAGGCAGGGGATGTGACTGCTAAACGAATGAGCTGTCATGCAGTGGCATCTGGTAATAAACTTTTTGTAGTTGGAGGCTATTTTGGGATCCAGAGATGCAAAACACTGGACTGCTATGACCCCACACTTGATGTATGGAACAGTATCACGACTGTACCTTATTCGCTTATTCCAACGGCATTTGTCAGCACATGGAAACATTTTCCTTCTTAAAGCACTATACTGTCATGGTAAGGATATATATCCATTTGTCATTGTTTTTAATTGTCAAAAACATTCTCTGTAATGGTGCATTTAACTTCATTACTTAAAACCTATCCACTGACATGTGGAATGTAGACAGATTTTGTTTTACAGATTTTGTTTTATAGATTTTCTATTTGTTTGTAAAATGGATTAAGCCCATGATCTATCAATTTGGCAGGTGATCTCGGCATGCGCCCATCATTGCACAGGCTAGAAAATTGGCAAAATCTTAAAACTGCCTGCATTCTGTATACCCCATCTGGAGTTGTTCTGTGTACAGGTATGGGACCTGTTATCCAGAATGCTCGGGACCTGGGGCTTCCCAGATAACAGATCTTTCCATAATTTGGATCTTCATGCCCTAAGTCTACTAGAATGTAAACATTAAATAAACCCAATAGGTTGATTTTGCTTCCAATAAGGATTAATTATATGTTAATGTAAGTACAAGCTACTGTTTTATTATTACAGAGAAAACGGAAATCACTTTTAAAAATGTGGATTATTTGGATAAAATGGAGCCTATGGGAGACAGTCATTCCATAATTCTGAACTTTCTGGATAATGGGTTTCCGGATAACGGATCCTATGCCTGTATAAATAAACTTGTACACACCTTAACTTACCACATGCTAAAAAAAAGTTTTCAAAATTCAAAGCTTCAGCTATTTTCCCATGAAAGTAAATGTTATCAGATGCATCCACAAAACCATAGTTTCTGCCCATTGACAGGACCTATTCTACTCTTAAAAAGGCCTTTGCAGGTGTACATGAAACCCTACAAAATGAATATTTATTGGAGTGTTAAAAGTCATTTGAGGACAGTTGACCCAACTAGCTAGACTGCTTTTGTGGGTAGTGTGACTTGCCCAAGGACAGGTCAAGTGGAGATAAGGTTCTTGAGAACATAGTGTCCCTTTATTTCTATTTGGCTTACAGTTAGGAGCAGCTGCCTCGCTTTCTTCTTTTCTTAGCAAACACTTCATAAGTACAAGTGCTTAAACCAGCTACACTCATTTCCGATTCTTTGTGGATAGTGTAAATAAAAATAGAGGCCCCGTCCTCTTCCTCTTTCAGTTGGTATTTCTGACAGTTGACCTGGGCCACTGACTAAAGTTTCTCTCTAGCGTGACTCTTCTATTAGTCACTTTCTGATGTTTGCTGTGACCTTTTAGTAAACAGGTTGGTTTGTAATGAAACCTACTCCAAAGCCCCAGTACCAACACTGTGTGAAACTGGCACATCTTTACTTTTTCTTTGCTTTTTGACCTTAGGGTAAAGGTGTGGCTATGGGCTTGCGAGGTTAGTGCCAGACCTAGGAATGTAGACTTGAAATCCCTGTTTTACTTCTCTATTAAAGGTGACCTGAAACTTCTGTGTAGTTCTAAAAGCTTCCATCTGAGTAAAGAAATGTAGGTATATTATGTGCTTGTGTGTTTCAGCAGAAAAGTGAGCACTATATTCATTAAATAATTTTCAAAGAATCTAATTTTTTTGGTTGGCAAGTCCTAGTTGGGAATTGCAGAATTCTCTGCCCTATCCCTTGGCAGTGTCATTGCCTGATGGAAATGACCTGTTTAGGGGATCAAGAAATCGTAGTGCACAGATTTTCCTCAAATGGAAAAACAAGTTTGCCCAGTTTGGCACTTAAACATAAATGGCTGAGAAATAATACATTGCTAATGCATTGCTATCCATAAAGCCTAAGCGGTGCCCATCTAATCTGTTTAAGAAAAGTATTCATAGAAAATACCACCATACCAATGAGCGCTGCTGCTCCCTCTTAAATGTAGAAATTCACATATACAAAGGTTCTCTGCAGGAGCTTTTAGGCAAGGGCCACACAACATAGATTCTCTGCAGGTAGAGAATCTGCTGCCCCACTGCTCGCCTTCCCTTTTTCAGGCACTGCGGATTTTGGAGTGAAATTCAAAATATCATGTTTCAAAATCTCCCACGTCTGACTGCATCCAAGCAGAGTTAATGATTTCAGGTGCAGGCAGTGCAACAGAAGAGGATCCATGTTGTGTGGCTCTAGTCTTACTTTTGATTTCATGGCAGTGGCACATGTAGTGATTTGTTTTTTTATCATCTGATCAGTTAGAAGCACTGTAGGGTGGGGTGCACAACAGGACAACAGGTGTCTCATATGCAAGTGCACCTGCAACTGGCATACAAGTGAACGGCAGGCAAATTAAAGTGTTTTGTCCCCAACCATGGATCTAATCACTGCAGGGGAAATGTTCTGGATAGCCCCACGTGCCATTCTCCTAAATATTTATTGCAGGTTCATACATAGAGCTGTGATTTTAACCAATGTAAATGTGGTCTTACCTTGGTAGCAAAATGAACAGCATGTAGCATATTTTGCCAAGAGGCAACATTTAAACATTTACATATTAAATATTACAATAACCTTTGTGTTAATACTAAGTAATTTTGGTGATATCCTTTTAAAAATGCAACCCTCTCTAAATATGAAGAGGTAAGCCTAGGGGAGTTTCTGTTTTCATGTCCAGATGGGATAAGCCTAATCTCAATAAGGACCGTGTAATACAATTGTGGTAACATTTTGTGGCTCTGAGGTTACCCTTGGTATCTATCGTTTGTTGCAAGTTGTCTTTGTGCATGTGAAATGCACATCTGTCTTTACTATTAGGGAGATTAAAGTCTTCTATTGTTTCTTTCCCTAATTTTTTTTTTGTCTTCTCTGCAGACACAGGACCTCAGCTGTGAAGACTGGAGGAGAGCTAATAGACGAAGACAGCAATGACTTTCTTGCTTGAAAGAGCTTGGTTGCATCTTAGTAGAAGGAACTGCTGACCCCTCTGGCATGAATGTTTATTGCCTCCACGGTCATAAAGGAACTTTTCATTTGTAATATTGCCTTGTACGTGCTAAATATCAGTGTTAACCCTGTTGGAGACTGCAAGTAAGGACAGTGTTATGCAACAGCATGCTCTCATTTTCATGGGATTTGTCACCCCCAAACAAGAACTTCTTTGCAAAGCACAGAAGCTTTGGGACCCAAATGAGTCATGTGGGGAAAATAGTCAGCCAATTCCACAAAAACTAATTTCCGGCTATTGGGTATGCTAGCAGGCACCGAACAGCTGAAGTGTCACATTGAGTATGGAATTGGCATCATACAGCTTAATACAAGACTGCTCCAATGGGGCCGTACCTCTGCTTACTGAAGGGGTCTCCTGCTAACATCTACAGGATGGAATAAACTCTTACATTGCATTTTGGAAAAACCGCATCCGGCTCTCCTCAATTGTGGAAGATGAACCTGTGAAGAACTATTGGATGTCTTACTCCCGGAACACAAGCCCATTTTGTTTTCCCTGATAAAACTTGGACTGACTTTCCTTCATTACATTCCATGTTGTCTCTTTATTGTTCAGTGCCGTCTGCATGCCGATATAATGCCTGTAACTGCATTCACAAATAGGAGGCCAGACCCATGTTTGTATATTTGGGTGTAAGCAACCATAAAGGGCACCGATTACCTGTATGCAGAATTTTTATAATAATAATAACTCACAGAGGGATTTTTGCAGTCATGGGGGGGTGGCAACATAGTTGCAGAAACCTTTCTGGTCAGATGGATTAATAGATGCATCCCAGTTATTCTTTTGATAGAGGAATTATATTTTGGTTACATGTTCAGCTTAATGTTGTGGGTCACAGTTATGGATTTGCTATCAATATAGCCGAAAAGGCTCCTGCATGTATCTAAACCCTACAGATGGAGGCATAGCATGTTCCCCGGAAGTGTAGATTCCCAAGAGACAACTTCTGTCTTCCCATGGTCAAAGGGGAAAGTCTTCGCTTATGAGGAAATATATACCTGGCCAAAACAGCAGTCTGTCTTTTTATTTATTCCTCCATCCGGTGTAGTATATATGCACTGCAGGAAGCACACAGTCACCTAACTTCCATGACATAAAAGAATAAAACAAGCACAAAGTCTTATTCCTATAGGAACAGCTTGTTTAGAGCTGTATATTTAATTTGTTCCTACTACACTAGGCTGCACCTACAAACCCATCCTGAATGTCACTATTCACTTCCAGCTGCCTATGACTGAAATGATAAGATCATTCCCATGGCTAATGCCTCTAATCCCCACTGTCATCTCCTGACCAAAACGGAGATACCGTCCATAAGCCAACACCTCACAATGATTTTGTTGGCTAAGGGATGACAGACTGGTGATACTGTGACTGTACACTGCCATTTATACATCTATCGCAAGTGCACTAGGGTAGAACAGCAATGGCAGAACTGTACTTTCTCATGTGTGAGCAGGGTGATACTGAAGCCTTATAATGTAGCCCTGAATACATTTTACAGGGGTCATTGCTAGTTGCCTTGAATTACCCTGGTGGCTCTATGTATAGCAGGGTGTGCATTATGCTGTGCAATATAATCGTTGCTCATACAACATGAAGGATCTTTCCTTGTAGATTAAGGGCAGAGACACACGGTCAGATTCGGGGAGATTAGTCGCCCGGCAACAAATCTCCTCTTTGGGGCAACTAATCTCTCCAAACTGCCTTCCCCTCAGCTAGAATGTAAATCACCGGCAGGATGGCACTCATGAGGAAACTTCGGGCAACTTTGGAAAACAAAGTGCTCCGAGTGACATCCCGCTGGTGATTTACATTCTATCTGAGGGGAAGGCAGTTTGGGGAGATTAGCCGACCCGAAGAAGAGAGTTGTCACTGGGCGACTAATCTCCCCGAATCTGACCTTGTGTCTCTGCCCTTAAAATTTGCTGCACACGGAAGTTCATTCCAATGGCTGTAATATTTGATTTCATGAGATTTCTGTAGGAGGGGCAGCCACTAGTGCTTATGGTCAGCTGATGATGCCAACACGTGGAAATTGTGCTCATCAGATGATTTTTAGCCCCATCAGCCTTTAGGCTCCCAAACCCTGGCATAAACAATCCGTGCATGATTTTGGATCAGTGTAAGCCTTTATTGTCCTGGTATTTGGTAGCAACCTATGCCATTTGTTTGCACTGTGACAGAGGAATTATCTAAGACTGGCATGCAGGAAGTTTCTTGTAGGTGTATTTGAAGCATAAAGTCATATCTTGGCATAGGTATGAATAAACTATAACTCATGCCATCAAGTTAGGAAAAGATCTTGCATGACTGTAGGACCTGCTCTTGAATTACTCACTGGAGTAAAATAAGCTGTGGGGCTCACTTTCCTAGGTCATCAGCCATACAGGTCGTACCTTGCCCTTCTGCATAGAAATAGTTGGCGCATAACGTTCTCGTCTAGTGTGAATGTGCCCTGACCTTCTGAAGTTACAAACTAAATATACCCCATCAGCCATATTTGCTGCATTTCCCATACTTGGATATCGCTTTCAAAATCGTCATTGTCTGCTTGTCGCCTTGTTCCGACTACATCCAAAGTTATTTATTTATTTATTTATGTTCAATAGCAAAAGTTTATTTTTTTGTCAAAGCCTCATTTGTGTGATTGTTTTTTGTTGCATTTCTTTTGTTCATAGTGGATTTGTGATAAAAAACAAATAAACTTGCACTGTTTGAATTTTTCTAACTGCTTTGCCTTTTTTTTAATTTAAACTAAAAATTAAATTGTTAAATGCAGTCCCCAATCATTTACCCATATTTGGTTACAGAACTTACTAGTGTTGTGTATCATTTACAGATGGGTAGAGGTTTCACCTATGGAGCATTGGCTTGAACAGGGATGTCCTCTTCCTTGGCGCAATTTCCAGGTGATTTCTGGCCACACTCGGACAGTGCCCAATCACTGAAAATGTTAGTCCTACTCCCATCCCTTACTCCTTACTCGTACTCCTAGCAACCCTACTCGTGGCCTCATCCCTTCATAATTTGTAACAAAATGAATTGCTGACTTTTAATAATCTTAGTTTCTATAGTAGATGGTTGCAAATTCCATGTAGTAGTGGCTGCATTAACCATTAAATAGTAGTATTTGTAGATATACTATATGGCCAAAAATATTTAGACATGTCTGTCCAAGATCTCCTTCTGAAAGTAAGGCTATAAATATGAGGTTTGTTTGCTGCAAAAACACCCTCTGCTCTTGAGTAAGCTGTACTGGTAGTAAGATCCACCAATCACCAGTTGGAACTGTACAGTCCATGTTACAAGTGATGATGCTCATTTAACACACTACATTCCCTTTACGAACTCCATGTCAGTACTTACTGGGTTAGCTCCTCCCCCATGCTCCCATCAGAAGGACCCTCCCCAAGTCTTTAAAGACCGGCCACACCCACCTACCGGCGTCTTTTTTTCCTTCTCATTTTGCTCTCATCGGAAGCAAAAATGGTTTTCTTTTAACCTTGGGAAAGCATAGGCCTGCCCATAAGGTGTCCTAGGGACAGGGGTTTTTGGTCCATGGGACCTTTTGTTCCCCAGCACTCGGCCTCATATCCTGGAGTCTTCTGTGCTTCAGCTTCTGGATCAGGTAAGGCACTGGTGTGCAATGTTTGCTACTCCTGGTCTGCCTGTGTTTCAGTTGCGTTTCTGTATTGCTGTCAGAGCATTCGACGGCAAGTGCTTGTCCCCCCATCCGGTGTGCCCTCCTGACCTGCCCAAAAGGCGTCCAGGGGCAGTGGTGTATGTGGCCCCTACACACCCTTTATTTTTACGGATGGGCGAGGGAGGCGGCAGTTAAAGGGTCAGCCAATTATTAGGCAAAATTAGTTAGGGGCCTGAGCCTTACTGCCTCCTGTTTTTCTTTTTGTTTTTCTTGTCTTTTATATGGAGGACAGGTTCCATGGCCAGCTGCCTCCCTCAGCAGACTTTCCTAAGGTGGAGGTCATTTAAAAAAAAAAAAAAAAAAAAAAATGCCTGCCTTATAGGTTTCAGCTAGAAACGGTGCATGGCTCTGTTAGGCAATACCAATTATCCAATTTGCCTCTGTGTAACCACAGCAGTTGCTTTTGGTTACCCGCTTCTGCAGACAGCACCTGAGTTTAATCAGCGGGTTCCACTGGTAAAGTGACCCCCCATTGAGCACAATTATGGGATTCCTCTGTATGTGCAGACACCAGCTGAGTATAATCAGGTGATTCCTGTGCAACTGCCAGCTATAGCAAGTGGAGATGGCCCCGCCCACTCTCTAACTCTGCAGACTGGAAATTCTGTCCAGCAGCCTCTGGTAAGTACTGCTATCAGTAAACTTGTGAGGCCTGTTAACTATGAACCTGGTGTCCTGCAATATGTGGCATTAGAGACCTACTTACAGCCTGGCATTAGGAGCTACAGGTAAGGAACATGTTCATATTCTGTTCTGAAGTATATCGAGCTAATCCTTTGCTGATCTGCACTGTGCAAGGCTCTGACCTTTTGCTCACCTGAAACCAGCAGTGTATGCTGAGTTCTGGCTAATTGCTCACCTTATTCCAATAGTTCTAGTGGCTAACACTATCCTATGCAAAACTACAGTGTACTGAGTCCTGTATATTTGCATACCTGACAACAATAGCCCTAATGAATGCTGCTATTTGTTCTGTGAGGTGATGTGCTGAGGTTTTTGCTATTTCTGGAATCAGTATTGCTCTCCAGTATTGCTCTCCTGGAACCAGTAGCCCTTATGAATGCATCCCTGGGCTGGCGGCTAGGCTCTGATATACTGTATGCTTGCTCTAAACAGCAGCTAATTCAAACTATGTATAACATGTTGCTGTGATTGTATCTTTGCTTTGCAGGATCTAATACACTTACATCTGAATGTCTTATAATACAATGCATTCTTCTATGTTAAGGTATTATTTAATTCAATTAAACACGGAATTGTATCAGGTTAATGTTCTCCCTGTGCTAGGTGAGTTTACATATTATTTCTGATATACACAGCAGGAGCGACTCAAGCCTGTCTGCTATATGGATTACAGGTATTAATTGTACAACACAATGTTTGGGGCCCTTCTCTGCAAGTTTTTCCCTGTTTTGTGTTGCAATTCACTGTCGGCATTACTGGAGGGCCAAGGCAGTTTGCTCCTTATTCCGCTGTGCCCCAAAAGGTCAAATAGGCAGTATTATTCAATATCCATAGCTGGAGCTCTGGGGTTGGTCAGTATACTCTCCCAGAGAGCAGTATCTCTAGGTCCTCAACAGAGGCCTATGTAATAATCTGCCATTATAATACATGTGGATTAATACATGCTAGCACCATGGCTCTACACCCTGTTGGTGGTCTCTAAAGGATCACTTATGGTGGCTTTATATAAGACTAAGTCGTCTAATCATCCGAGGAGTATGCTTATCCTAAGAAAGCCAATACCTTCAGAATGAATGCTTAACCAATGGTTAACTGTAGCGTGTAAGTGTTCTGCATAAGAGTCTTACATGTGTGCGTATCATGCGTGTGTGTGTGTATATATGTCAGTATATATGTATACATATATGTATATGTGTATGGGCCATCTGCATATATGTGCATGGCTAATGCATGTTGAGATAAAGCATTATTTTGGCCTCATGGGGCCCCAATGCCTCCTGGGCTCCCTGCAGCCGCGGGTTCTGCTTCTTCAGTAGTTACGTCCATGTCTGTACCTGGAGGTCCAGACCCGATTGTGCCCTTAGCTGGATAGCTCCTTAGTCCCTCCTAAGGGCCGTAGGTGGTGACTGCCACACAGAATTATGCATTGGCACATACTACTAATAAACCTACTGTCATAACACACACATCACACTCCTCGGAGATGACCTTTGTTCAGTCACTAGGGTTGCATAACTAAGTTTAATTGTTATTAAATCTTACCTATGTAAGCTCTCCTGGCAGTTAGATTGCCTTGGTATAAAATATGATACAGGCTGAACATTGCTGTCGTGGTTTAAGTCATACTACCAGCAAAGCAGAACATCTCTGTGCCCCAAAAGCCAGGTTTCTGCTCTGTGTCTAGAAGACAGACTTAGTCAGTTGTCCATTTGTTTGTCTAGTCTCCTAGATTAAGAAGAAAAAAAAAAAAAAAATGGAGTATCCATGTTTTGAGGCTAGCTGTTCTGCATACCATATGGGTACTGATTTAGACTGCAAATGATGGAAGCATCTAGTGAGTGTTGATTCTTCCCTCTCTTTATATCGGTGTCCTCCTGAACCACCAGTATGGAATCTGCATCGTCACGGTTACATACCTACGGGTTCTACCCATTTTATTGCCTCACAAGAGAACATCTTAAAGATTGTCTTAAAGATTATATCAGTTTTGCATTTCTTGAGGTGTGTGCACTTCTCTTACTTCTATTTCATTGGTTCATAACTGGGGAAATTAAGTCATCGGTACCAAATTGTCTCAGTTCAGCGTGTATAGTTCACCTGACCCAGTGTGCATAGTTCACAGTCTGCATGTTTCAACTTTCCCGGTAGGATGGTTCACCATTCCCGGTAGGATGGTTCACCATTCCCGGTAGGATGGTTCACCATTCCCGGTAGGATGGTTCACCTTTCCCGGTAGGATGGTTCACCTTTCCCGGTAGGATGGTTCACCTTTCCCGGTAGGATGGTTCACCTTTCCCGGTAGGATGGTTCACCTTTCCCGGTAGGATGGTTCACCTATCCCATTAGGTCTAGTTTACTGGACCTAGTATCTGACCCGGCAAGTCTCGGTCATCTGACCAGGAGGTTCATTCATTCATCTAACACAGTAGGTCTAGTCTGGTGGATTGGAAGCCTTCTGATGTTACTCAAACATCCTTATGATCAGTCCAGTCCTAAGTACTTGAGCAATTGATGCCTACGCACATCCTCTGCATGCCCAATGGTGGGCAGCCTGGTACTCAATTTAAGAGGATTCAGCTACCTCAAATATAGTCAATGTGAGGAACACACTGACACAAAAGATATATGGCTGCAGGGCTAACCCCTGCCATTTTAATAATGCAGAATATTGAGGAAGTTCGCATGATATAGGATGGTTGAATTTCCTACATGTACACATGTTCCTTTGCTGGAAGGAGGAAATCTGATTGGTCTCATGAGACTCTAAGCATCTCTCCAGGTTACTCTACAACCTGCCTATGTGAGTCTTGTGGCTATCATAGTATTGCTTGGGTTATTTTATTCTGACTCCGAAATCCTCTAGGGGTTACCAGTTCTATTTCTCACAAGGCTATGCTCTGCCATCCAACCAGGGTTTTATTCTTCAGGTAATTGCCCTGTCTCCAACTGGCATTATCTTCTAGAGGTTGGTACCAGTGTTTCCTTCGTAAGGATCATACACGGAGTAAGTAATTCTCACCCCAGATAAGTTTCAGGTTCCCATGTCCCTGTTCTCTGGGTTTGCTTTCCAGTTAGAGCAGATCTAATTGCTAGCCAATCAGATAGTTAGGCATTATAGTACATGCCTCAAGTATGCCTCATTGTGCATTTTATGCCCGGCACTTTTGTTTATATTCTAAACAGGCCACACATACAAAGGGGTCTGTTTGGGATTCTAACTCCTACCAAGTGTTTCTTACAGGTGCTTTACAAATCTGCACTGAAACTAAGCATACATGTGATGGATGCTTTCTGGTGAGTAGGAGAGTAAGTACATGCCTCAAGTACATCAAGTACATGCCTCAAGTATGCCTCATTGTGCATTTTATGCCCGGCACTTTTGTTTATATTCTAAACAGGCCACACATACAAAGGGGTCTGTTTGGCATTCTAACTCCTACCAAGTGTTTTTTACAGGTGCTTTACAAATCTGCACTGAAACTAAGCATACATGTGATGGATGCTTTCTGGTGAGTAGGAGAGTAAGTATTTTAAACTGTTGAGTTTGCCAGGTGAAGGGAGGTCTTCATCCCTCTCTCTCTTTTTCTTCTGGAAGAGTCAAGCTGTTATGGAATTCATCTTTTCCTCACACTGACGCTGGGCTAACGTCTCTTTTTCTGGGGTATAGAGCCTATGATATAAGACTATTCTTATACCTGTCACTTATTCTGGAGCTTTCACCGGGAATTTTAACATTCACTTATAGAAGTTGCATGATTGGTCTCTTCAAAGTCTTGCCATCTATGGCTACAGATTCTTGTTAAGAGCCTATTACCCTCCCACTGGGAAAATACTAGCTTGCTATGTCCCACTAAGTACTGACATGGAGTTCGTAAAGGGAATAGGGAAGATTGTAACATACTTACCGTGATCTTCCTTTCCTGTACGAACTCCATGTCAGTACGGCCCGCCCTTTTTCAAGTGATTTTAGAAGCTTGTTACAAAGACGCCGGTAGGTGGGTGTGGCCGGTCTTTAAAGACTTGGGGAGGGTCCTTCTGATGGGAGCATGGGGGAGGAGCTAACCCAGTAAGTACTGACATGGAGTTCGTACAGGAAAGGAAGATCACGGTAAGTATGTTACAATCTTCCCTATTCTTCGGCACTCATCAGTTTGTGTGGCAACTCCACATGGATTGCTCGTGCTGGGCAGACATTTTGAGAACTGATGAGCTCTTCAGTGAGACTTATTGTACTGTCATTATTTGTCTCATGGCCATTTACTTAATTATACACCAATGTGGGCTTAAATAGTCATCTCCACTAATTGATGGGGGTGTCTTAATACTTTGGCACATCTAGTCTTTACTGGGGGGCCCCCAACCATTTTTTTACCCGTGAGTCACATTCAAGCATAAAAAAAGAGTTGGGCAGCAGCACAAGCCGGCAAACAGTTCCAGAGGGTACTACATAAGTGCTGTGATTGGCTACTTGGTAGCCCCTATGTGGGCTGGGAGCCCACTGGAGGCTCTATTTGGCAGTACACCTGGTTTTCTATGCAACCAAAACTTGCCTCCAAACCAGAATTTCAAAAATAAGCACCTGCTTTGAGGCTGCTGGGAGAAACATCCAAGGGATTGGTGAGCATCATGTTACTAACAAGCCACTGATTGTGGATCACTGTTTTATACTTTATCTATCCTGTTAATAATCTAGCGGCATAGAGTGAAAATGTTAACAAATATAGATATAGAGGATTATTTACAAATACAGAAAATGTGACTAACGTAAAGGACTTGCTGGCCTTGTCTATTATCTTTAAAGTAGTTACAATGTCTATGAGAAGATGTCCCTGGACTGCAAAAAGCTTATGAAGGTTCAGCTCATTAAACAATGTAGTAGCTTAACCAACTCTACTTCAGTTTAGCACATAAACATAAATGGTCCACTGGAGAGCAAATTTGTAAAGAATAGTTTTTTGTTTTATTTGAGATGCATAGCACAGTACATAGTACATGTTTCGGACCACATAGGACCTACGTTGTTCCGAAACATGTAGTACTATGCATCTCAAATAAAACAAAAAACTATTCTTTACAAATTTTCTCTCCAGTGGACCATTTATGTTTATATCTTTAACATAGGTTTGCGTGGGAATTACCCATGTTTCAAACCCCACCCAGGCAAAAACAACCAGGGGCTTTTATATTTATTGGTATTGCTATTTCCCATGCTCAACAGGCCATTTCTTTGATGGCTCTTATTGGACAATTACCTCTATGCTGCTCTTCAAACAGGATTATCCAGTCACAGTGAGTCCTTGCCCTGTACTTTTGGTGCTTGAGGAAGAAAATGGTTAAGGGACTTGCCCGAGGCCACAGTTATCTGAAAAGGCAAAAGTTTATGAAAATGTAACTGCTGTGATTGGCTACTTGATAGTCTCTATGTGGGCTAGGAGCTCCATTTGGCAGTACAGCTGGTTTAATGGGCAAAAGTTGCTCATTATTACAGCCCAGGGTCTATATTTCCAAAAGTTTAGGAGCCAACTGCAATTCCAAGGAGGGAGATGACCCTGTCAAAACTTGAATCCAATTTGCACAGAAGCAAACAATGTACATTCTAATGAACCAATCAATGTATTTAGAAAAAGAAGAAAAGATGGTAAACCCCCCACTCTCCTCCCACCATCCAATTCTGTGCACTTTGGTTTGTGAACCGGTGAACTAGAATTGGATGGTGGCCGGAGATTGGGGGGTTTGCCATCTTTTCTTCTTTTTATAAATAAAATCAACCAAGTGATTATACCTCCATTCCCTCCGATAAGTGAGTTCTTGGAATTCTACAAAGATTTTTTTTATTAACAGAACCAATCACTGTAGTTAGTACAGTATTGATTCCAGTATTATTGCATATATAAATGCTGTTCTGCCCCTGCCTGTCTGTTACCAAGCATAATGTCTCTATTTGCTATTTAGACTTTGTGTTCCCTCCTCACAGTCTTGTACGACGGCTCTAATTTGCAAGACAAATATTTCTGGCAAAAGCGTGCTGTTGAAGGCGAAAGGCTGTAATCAGCAGCATTTAGATGAATGGCTACAACTTGTTGGACTTTGAAGCAGTTGCCTTTGCGCCAGATGCATGCTGACAACACTTCATGCAACCCCATAATATTTCCTTTTATTCCAGTTTAATCCCCCAGTTACAGTATTAGAGAAGAAAAAAATTTTTTTTGTATGTGCTGCATGCAGATTCAGTGCAGCTGTACTAACTCTGTGGTATGACAATCCACTCCCTCGATTAATAGGCTGTGGGATACTGATGTCAGGGTGGGCCTCTTTCTCCACAGGGAACTTTATGGGCTCATGCTCCCTGAATTGATGTGGGAATTTCAGCTTGCTGCCCCACCACTAAAGATCAGGGGGAAAAAAAATTTCATCCCACACGCTGAAGCAAAAGAGCCATTCACAGCACAGTGAACACAAAACCCTTGGCATAAGACTTTCAGGTTCTTCTCATTCTGCGATCTGGTTGCTGTAGAAACCCATAACAAAGGGCAGCCTTCCACTTTTAGTTTCATTGTTTAGGCCTCATTCAGTTGGCCTGACACCTGTCTGAATAAGAGGGATGAATAATGTTACTCCTATGAGCCTTTAATAAATGACTTAAGTTAAAAGAAATACAATAAAATCACCAGCTAAACACTCTGCATGATAAGTGCCCTCATTTGATCTATAAAACGTTCTGCCCAGTTCTGGAGAAATATTGATATTTGAAGTTTGGGTTTGGAGAAAGTTTTGTTTTGAACCTTATGGCTTTCCATTCTGTCTGCATGTAACCAGTTAAATCAATAAGAATAAAATCACATTGAATGTTTTTCCTATAAAAGTCTGTAAGACATCTCCCATAGATCACACATTGCTCTATATGGCACAGGGTTTGTGAGTGTTGCCACTGAATGGGCCGATCTTCTTGTTTACACTGTAGCTTCTATAAATATTTATCTGT
This sequence comes from Xenopus laevis, assembly GCF_017654675.1. NCBI lineage: Eukaryota > Metazoa > Chordata > Amphibia > Anura > Pipidae > Xenopus > Xenopus laevis. Next base: position 172,120,570 of record NC_054372.1, on the reverse strand, counting down.
ATGTATGATTCAGACCAGGGCAGCTATCAGGGGGGGCACAGGGATACAGTTGTCTTTGACTGTGTAGAGTTAGTGCTTACAGGGAGGCCCGGCTCTGCTGCACTTTCCGAATCAGGTGTGTTTTGAGTGAAAGCAACATAGCCAAAGGAGAGACGAAGATCCTAAGAGCCAAAGCCACTGAAGACCCAAAGAGCTGAAGCCGTCAAAGACCCGAACCTGGCAAAAGGTGCCAAAGTCACAAAAGAAAGGCAAAGAAGTTACCATTGCAGAGGAGAAGTGAAGAAGTTCGCACATGAACTTAAAGTAGATTCCACTAAACATCAATTTTGTTTTTCATTAAACCCCTGTTTTTTTTTAAACTTCTGGTAAGGATCCTGGTGGAGGGTGCACGGGGTCTGGGGTAGGGCCTGTGGTGGCAGTCCAGAAAATGTTGTTCTACCTCGGTACGTGATTTCTCATAGAGCTCCTGATGTGGACACACAAACTGCCACAGCAGACAAAAATAGAGTACTGATAAATAAAGCATTGCACATACATCCAAATAATAAATAACCTGCTAAAAGTGTTGGCTTTATATGAATACACTGCTGTAGCAGTGCAGTATAACTGGTAGAGGGAGCATCTACAAATATGTTACACAAAATGATTCTCTGCTTGATATCTTCTACTTTTAGTAGCTCATATGTTGAACAAAAAAACCCTAACAAGCTAGGTAAGACTTTACCACCAAGCCCAGCCAGCCCACTATTCTTAATAGGTTTGTTTTTGTACCCAGGGCTCCCTGCCTTTAAACTTTGTATATTTTGGAACTATCCTTACCAAGGCTCCCACCATTCTTTGTATAAGACTGAGTTACAGTTGATTACTCTGCTGAACATTGCTTAGACTCTACACTAGGGATCCCCAACCAGTGGCTTGTGAACTCACCAACCCCTTGGACTGAATAGGGTGCAAAGAGCAGGGTTCCCAGGAATAAGCACCAGTCTTGAGGAATTATTTCTAGGGCTATATTTGCAGTAACTTAATTGCTTCCAATGGATAGCTTGCTGATGCCATTTGCAGTGCCACATCAGAAATAACGCTATTCACTTTACTAATGGCACAAGCAAATCATGGACAGAACTCCAGTCTTTGCATTGGTAAATGACATACAAATTACAGGGCATGTTACTTTGCAGGTCCCTGTAGTTATGCTGGAATTTTGGGAAATAGTAAGGGATGCTCCAAATCTAGGATCAGTATCGGTTCAGATCAGATCAGTTCAGTATTCAGCCAAGATTCTACTTTTTTTTTTTTAGCAGGATTGGCAATCCCAAAAATAGTGCATCCCTAATAGTGTTGCATTGTGGGTAAAAATGTTTGCATGGCAGGGTTCATGCATGATTTTGTGCCCCTTAGTGTTTCTGCATATATGGCAGGACCATTGTTAAAATAGGCCCCTTATGTTTCATTGTTCCCTCTTTTACTCTTCTTGTTCCTCAATTCTTTGTGCGCTTGTCCCTCGTGTCATAAGTAGATTCATAAAGAAACTGCCATCAATCAAGTATATACTATAATACGCCTGTCAATTTATCTTTATCTTCCCCTTTCCTAGTGTCCCCTTTATCTGCCTGACCCTTTTGCCTATACATTGTAAGACAAGACACAATGGAGCTGCTTTACACAATGACAGAAGTTTCAATGTGACTGTATAAAAAAAATGGCTTATTTTGTACAACTGAAATGTGTTAAAGTAGCAAATATGAGAGCAACTTGGCTGAACCTTGCCCTTCCTGCTTTGAATCTACGTGTGATTATTTCAGTTATATTTTAATGACATTCCGGAGCCTGAAACACAAACAATAAGCGGCTTTGCTCTTTGAAACTGAAAACTACAGAAGAATGTGACAGGGACACGCTGAAGTGGAGCCATCTCGGAATCATTGTTATTTGGACTGTTACATTAATGAATGTGTTTAATCGCTTCCTGTACAGCAATAGTAATGCTGTTCTACAGGGAATTTTAATTAAGAAAATAATGATACAAAGCAGTAACATATTTTTATGACTTGGGAAAAATCATTTTGCATAGAAGAAACAATTTCTGTGATGTTCCACATTTTCTGTGGATGGCCAGTCTTATTCAAACTAGTGATTATGTTCACTAATACCAGTTCAGTTAGTTCCACTGACTGCCAGAATTCTGTAGCACTAATAACTTTAGCTTTTATGGGTGGGTGAGATAAAGAACTCTCTGCAGTTTGTACCTCCGTGCCGTAAGCCTGCTAAAAAATTTCTAAACATTAACTATACCCAATTGGATTGTTTTGCCTACAATATGGATTAATTATATCTTAGCTGAGATCAAGTACTCAGCAATGTTTCATCATTAAAGAAAAAAAAAGAAATATTTTTTAAAAAAAAAATGGAATTATTTGATTAAAATGGAATCTATGGGAGATAACCTTCCCGTAATTCAGAGCTTTCTGGATAATGGGACCTATACCTGTATCTACTCTGGCCACAAAGAGTGTACAAATCTTTATAGACTGAAGTGTTCAGATTGACATTGCGGCCACAAAAGAAGTGCAACTGTGCAGTTGGTGAATTTTAATAACCAGAGACAAATATTCAGTGGGGGCATACACATAAAAGAGATAGTATAGTCAAACCGAACACCCGAAGGACCCGAAGCCATGGAAACAGCCGAAGCCTAACTCCCGAAGTGGCGAAAAGACCCAAAGCTACGAAAATAGCCGAAGTGCCGAAGCGGCGAAAATACCCAAAGTCACGAAAGGAGGCAAAGTTGAAGTCCTGAAGCCATGAGTTCGATTCTACTGAACAACAATTTGTGTGTTTTTTTTTTTATTCCCCAGGCCACCAATGTATTTTTTTAATATTCTATAGGCCCCTGCCACCAATTTTTTTAAAAAAAATAATTTTGGGGCCCCAATTTTTTTAACTTGTAAGTGGGGCTCTGGCACCAATGTTTTTTTTTTAAACTGACCAAGGGGACCCTGAACATCAATAGTCATGCAATGGGGGCAGGATGGTGAATTTGCAGGCAGGGCAAGAGCTATCACTGGGCTGGGCTATGACATGACGATCAGCTATTGGCTGATTGCCATGTTTTTCCTTATTTGGAAAACCGCGCAGATTAAGGGTGGGAACTAGGGGTAGGCAGAGTAGGCACGTGCCTAGGGCGCAAAGCTGGGGGGGGCGACAGGCACTCACCTTATCTGCCTCTCCTACCCCCTAGTCCTGTCCCCGATTGCCGTTATGTCCGGCATGTTGCATCCTCCTTTTTGCGGCAAATCTTGTTTGTTCCAAGCGAGGGGTTTTGCGCATGTGTGCTCAGTTTCTTGTGCACGGGTGCATTTTTCTGCGCATGCGTGCGAGATTGTTGGGCGCTTTGACTGGTCAGGCTGCCTGGGGCGCCTGCCCATACTGGCCCAGCGCTGCATACTGTATTTACCCGGGCAGACCTTCTGAAAACTGGACAATTGGCAACCCTAGTTGGGGGTCAGTGTCGAATACCTAAATGCTTTCATCTACCTGCCACTTATAAATACAATGTGCAGAGTGCAGATAACTGTGTCAATTCAGGAAAGGGCAAGGGAGAGTGCTAAGTGTGTGGTTTACGCAAGTTTATTTTTCACTTTGTTCCATGCTTTCTCTTCAGTGAATAAATAAATAACCCCTACTAACCCCGCCTTGGGTCATCCTATGAACAGCAGTCAGCAAGTTTCATGTTTCCTCTCAGTACTATGCAGTGCCCAGCACTAGTAAAGGGTTAATAGGCTCCCAGCTGTCCCTGCTCAGTATCTATTCCATAGTCATGAGAAAGATGTAAAGAGAAAAAAAAAACATGGAGAGGCAGCAAACATTGCCATCTGGCCTTGCATTTATTTGCTTTTCAACTGATATTAAGGGGTATGGATGCTACAGTTACCGTGTTTCTTTTCGAAAGTATAATAAAACATCCCAAGTGCTTTTCATCCCTTTGTAGAGCTTTAGTGCAAGAAGAGACTGCGCTGCTGTATGTGAAACAGGTCAGACATAAAGACAAAATTGTCCCTTTAAACTTAAAGGCTGAAGGAGTTATGCAATTAATGGATGGTGCAGACTGCCGTAGCTATACGTGTTTTTTTCCATTATATGATATTTCCATTTCCCCTCAGTATGATCCCACCACTGTGCCAGTCTGCCTCTAGGCTGCCTTCAAGGTGCTTCTCCCACTACTACAGAGAAGGATAATGGAGTTTTATGAAGGTAGACTGAAATTGGAGCAGAGCCAGCAACACTTTCCTGAGCCTGACTTTCCTGAAGAGATAAAATTAAGCAATTAAATATATTTAGACATTTACTTCTTAATTAAAGCGAAAAGAGAATTTATAAAGGAAATTCTAAAGAGTCTGTCTTTATTTAGTATGATATAGACATGATACAGACAAAACTCAATAAGTCTTCACTTTTTTTATTTCGGGATACAATTAATCCAGTAACCAGGCAGCAATTATAATGTCTGAATAGAAATCTAAGCTGTAAGACATAACCATAACATTGACACCTCAGACAGTCTGTCTTGGCTGTGTGCATTCAGTCGCGGGCCAGAAAGAAGCAGAATAGGAAGACAATACATTGAAAAGTGTAAAAAAGGTTTTAAAACCCTATAACTTCGGCTTTGACTTCGGAAAACTAAGCGTTCCCAGTGCCATCCCGCCAGCGATTTACATTCTAGCTGGTGGGAAGGCAGTTCGGGGAGATTATTCACCTAAAGAAGAAGCGATATGCCGCTGGGCCACTAATCTCACAAAATAGCAGCGTGTCTCTGCTCTTAAGGTATTAAGGGGCCAAATTACAGAAAGATCCCTTATCCAGAAAGCCTCAGGTCCCGATGAAAACAGGTTCCATACCTGTAATAATTGCATTGTACTTGATGGTAACTTAGCTACATGAATCCGTATTTATGAAAAATCAATCCTATTGGCATTATTTAATGTTTAAATGATTTTTAGCAGACAGGTATAGCAATAATGGAAAGGTGCAGGTCCCAAGCATTCTATATAATAGATCCCATACCTGTGGTAACAGTTTATTTCAAGGAGAATACCTCTTTAAGTAATTGCTCCGTACTAGCAATTACATATTTGAGTAATGTCCTTGGCAGCCTGGCATCTTGTTACAAGGCAACATATTTAAGGGTCTGCCCTTTAACGCTGGCTCCTCAGCACCTAGTTGTTAAATCTTAATGTGCCTTTGTGCTTTCTTCAAAAATATTTCCTGTTATTGTGCAGATAACAGTCCCTAATTATCACTTTGTCCTTTAGATTTCCTGTTTTCTTGGCTACAGTGCAACGAGTCTGTATAAATAAATACTCAGCAGGCATGTATCTTGCAGGAAAATTACACATCTTGTTTGTATATATATATATATATATATATATATATATATATATATATATATATATATATATATATATATATATACACATACATACACACATATATATTTATATATATATATATATACATCCATCCAAAGAAGATCAGCACTCTCAGGGCTTAAAAATACCTGCAGGCATGTATCTTGCAGGAAAATTACACATCTTGTTTGTATATATATATATATATATATATATATATATATATATATATATATATATATATATATATATATATATATATATATATATATACACATACATACACACATATATATTTATATATATATATATATACATCCATCCAAAGAAGATCAGCACTCTCAGGGCTTAAAAATATGAAAAAGGTTTTATTGAAAATAACACAGCATAGGACTAACTTTTTGACCCTGTCCTGGTTGGTCATATATATATATATATATATGTAATATTTATGTTGCTTCAGTATAAAATACAATATTGTTTCACTTAACCAGAGAGAGGGAAATTGTGTCAAATTACAACACACTATTCATAGCTGATGAGAACCTATTAGAATTACTGTTAGAAATAGGCAATCGATATATATATATATACCTATAGCCTGCGGTCCCATTATATTTGGGGAGTTCGCTGTTCTGGCACTGAATGTGTAATGACAGACATCTTCTAATCAGATCTCTGCAACTGGCTCGGCCTGGGGGGTCTCTTGAGTGACTTAGGAAACAAAGTAAGACAAAAGTTTCCATTTTATTTCCAGTCTCCTTGGTAACCATAATCTGTATCTCTGCAGAGATGAGGGCTTGTGGGGGTGGAAGCAAGCAGAAACTTCACAGACAAATTAGGTGAGCCGTTCCAGTGGGATTGTTAGCTCTACTGATAACATGAACATGACCCTTGCCTGATTCATTTCAGTTTAAGCTATTTCATTATCTTGTGTCTTAATGACTTATCATTAAAATAAACTACATTTTTTAACGAAGAACAGGAAGACTGTAAAATTCTGGTTGTTTACATTGATATCTGTAGTTTTAATTTTTTTTTACCATTTTTGAATCAGGGCAGAGACACACGTGGATATTCGGGGAGATTTAGTCGCCCGTCAACAAATCGCCTCTTCTTCGGGTGACTAATCTCCCCAAACTACCTACCCGCTGGCTAGAATCTAAATTGCCATCGGGATGGCACTTGGAGTGATTCGTTTTCCGAAGTTTCCCAAAGTTGCATCATGCTAAAACTTCGGGCGACTTTAGAAAATGAAGCGCTCCCAGTGCCATCCTGCCAAAGGCGTTGCGGGTAGATTAGTCACCCGAAGCAGAGACAATTTGTTGCTGGACGAATCTCCACATGTGTCTCTGCCCTTAAGCTCTATGTTCAGCAACTCCCCAGTTTGGAATTTCAGTGGTTATTTAGTTGCTAGGCTCCACTCTATCCGAGCAACCACACAGTAGTTGAAATGAGAGAATGAAATATGACCACGGAAGAGTCTGACTAAAAATATAAAAAGTAAAAGTAAAGAAAAAGAATAAAGGAACAATTTCAAAATTAAAGGAGTTGTTCACCTTCCAAACACTTTTTTTTTCAGTTCAATTGTTTTCAGATTGTTTCCCAGAAATAAAGCCTTTTTTTCAATTACTTTATTTTTAATCAAAATCAAAGTTTACATTTGAATGCTCTTCTGGTATTCGAGTCTGGCAGCTCAGTAATTCAGGTGCAGATTCTGAACTGTTATAATTTTGCAACATTGAGTTGATACATTTCTCAGCAGCATCTCTGGAGTATTAGCAACTATTGTATCAATTCTAACTGCTGCCTGTAATGAAACTCAGGGATTCTGCTCAGCAGGGACAAAGATAAGAAATGTATCAACTAAATGTATCAGTTTAGAACAGTTTACAGGGTCAGCGACCCCCATTCCCAGAGCTGCTTTAGAAGGTGAAAATTTTAACTTTACACTTCAAAATTATAAAAACATAGAAAATAGGAAGTAATTGGAAAAAGTCTTTATTTCTAGTGAACGGTCTGAAACCAACTAAACGGAAGTGTTAGAAGGTGAACAGCTCATTTAAGACCAGTTGAACAGTTGCTAAAAATTAGGTATTTTATGACATTTTCCCTTTAAGGTCCCTCCCCAAATCCATAATACAAAATAACCTAATATTAACACGTTCCCATGGGGAGCTGTTTTTTTGCAGAGTGGCAAGGTTTCTTTGGCCTGTGAGTGTCCATTAATGGATATTTGGGCTCCCTTAGTGATCCTAGGAGTGTGTGAATTTTCACGGTGGCAGGGGTTGTATCACATGCATGTGCACAAAGCAAACCAATGAACCTGAAAATATGATGCAGCTCCTAGAAAATCACTGTTAGAAGTAAATGGGCAGCACTGTAGTTCTGTAGATGTAAGATGGAAAGTGTCTTGTCAAACCTGTGATTATCTTTTATATTGCAATTATTGCTGTGCTGGGTGCTGCCCTTGCTGCTTACCATTCATTTCAATTGGAACTGACCAATGGCTAACAAGCAATTTGATTGCAACAAAAATTTATCAGAATACTACTTTTCTCTTAATTCTTAGCCTTGCTGTGCTGATATTTAAGGTGTGGATGATATTAAGGAACCAATTATATAAAAGGCTAATACACAAGAAACATGGACATTATAAGAATTTCATATTTTCTAATGACTTTTCCGTAAATCAGGGCAGGCTTATGGCTGGATGAAGCCTGAGCAGTAACTTAGATTCATCTCAGGAACAAGTCCCTTCCGAGCTTGATGGCACAACCTGAAATGCTTATGGCATATACTGCTGGAACACTATTGTAATCATCTGTCCTCTCATACAAGTCCCTGCAAGTGTGGCTTACATTTTCCAGACCCTTTTATCCAGTATAGGCCAATATAACAGGGAAATGCATTAATCATAGGCAACTTTATTTAAACAAATGCAAAATACTAATGAGGATTCTTGAATGGTTATGTGTATAGTTGCCTATTAACAGTTACTTCATGTTAAATGGTAATTATAGTACGTATTTTTGTTTTAAAACCATCGCTTTTAAAGTCATTTTACAAAGGAAGTAAGATGGATTTGAATCCTTAGACATTTTCTTCATTGGTGGTATCCACAAGTAGATAAGATTAAATAAAACAATGGTCCCTTATAATGGTCAGCTTCTCCGAAAAGATCTTCATGGGTCTAATGAGTTGCATTGCAGTGACTGTTACATGTGTAATGCGGATAGCACTGAAGCCAACTCAGAACTACTTATCTCCTATGACTGGGCCCTAGACAAGAGCCTTGGGTGCTTATGGATTTACTCAATCAATAGTGTCCAAATTAAACTCGGTATTACTGCAAGGTCAATGCCTTTAACTGTTTCCTAGATTGGCTTGTTGACTGTAAAGATGAGCTGAAACTCAATGGGAAACAATTAGATCCTTGCAGTGAGGAAACAGAACACTGTATTTTTGTCCTGCAGTCATAAGAGCCAAAATCCATCCCTTTTCCCAACTCACACTTTCTGTAATGGCTGTGCAGAACTGTGCACCCTGACAGCTAAATCAGAACGGGGACCAAGATGACTCTGCACACATGCTCTGCTGCACTGTGATTGCCACCTGTTAAAAAACTATTACTTGCTCAGATTTCAAAGGACATGTTGTTGCCTTCACACTTCCCAACATTCTCTGAATTCTATTCTGTAATGTTTACCCAAGTCTGCTGAAAAATAGCACAAACACACTTCTGTGTATCAGATTGTGTCCACTCATAAAAAATGTTTACTTATATCTATCTGTCAGTGAACATCTGTTTAAGCAATGGTCTTGATTAAATTATTTCATTATTTTATGCCCCCTACTTCACATGCTGGTAACTGGTATTTAAGGCTATCATTAATATATTATAACATCTAATTCATTATTTCATGATATTCTAATATACATGCAGGCAGCAACAGATTATTTGTCTGAATCAAGGCATTTGTCACTTATTCCTCTGAATGCTAAGCCATCCTCAAGTGATTTGCAGCCCATCAATTATTCTATAGGTCTGACAACAATAATTATTACATTTGCTCTGTTGAAAGCAAACAGGCATTACAGTTACTACTAAGTAAAATGATCTGATATACATTATCAGTATCAAGATGGATCTTTGAGGCCCACAGCCCTCTATATTTTTTACTTTCCTCAAACTTGCTCATGATTGGTAGGTCTGGTGCAACTGTTGCTATTTTAGAAGTCCCCATGTGACACTGCACTTCTGCTTGATGACTGATCCATGTGTTGCAGGAAAAGGGGATGCTAATTATTCTCCAAAGATTGCAGCTCAACAAATCAGCAACAACAGGGCAGAACAATACTGTAGCAGCCAGACACTCTGCCTTGACAAACATCCTGCAGCTTGGCAGAACATCCTTGCAGGAACAGGAACATACACATGACTGACCATCACCCATGTCTGAGAAAAGGTACATGGAGATAACACCCCAGTTTAGGTCCTTTACCACTTCTAGCTCAGTCCTACAGTGCTGGACTGGCCCACCAGGATTTTAGGAAAAATCCAGGTGGGCCCAGGTGTCAGTGGGCCTTCCTTCTCTTAACCTATTTCATGGTCATTCCCTTCTTCTGTAGCAGAACAAAGAGGAGGAATAGATGGAACGATAAATTATAGAGTAAAAAAAAAAAACGACTAGTAGAATAGACGTTGAATGAGAAGTGGAGTAAATGTAGTTTAGTGGGTCTGTCTATAGTCTAGGGCTTTCTGATGGGCCCCTGGTATGCCAATCCAAAACTACAGTTCCCTAAGTTTGCTTAGATCACATGTAAGTATTTATTAGTTATGTTGGTGAAGTTGCTGGAAGTGGCCACTTATTACAATAAAAAAGCCCAAGAAAGCAAAATAAAGACAAAAGAGATTCTCTATTATCCTAAGAATGAGCCCATCCTAAAACAAATGTGGCATGAACTTCAAATGGTTCAAAAAGTGTAAATATTTATTTAATTTTTTGAATACAAAATATGGTGTCACTGACATAGTAATGTTGATGATGTAGCTTCAGCTTAACTATTTGCCAGGTAGAATGAGGCAAAGTAGACTTTGGTGAAAAGGGTAACGCATTAGAAAGTTTACACTTTGATAAATATGTGGGTTAAAGGGGAACTCTGGCTTTCAAACGAAAATTTGATAAAGAGGCCCACATAACATAGAAACCCCTAATATATCCATCACATAGTTACATAGTTAAATTGGGTTGAAAAAAGACAAAGTCCATCAAGTTCAACCCCTCAAAATGAAAACCCAGCATCCATACATACACCCCTCCCTACTTTTAATTAAATTCTATATACCCATACCTATACTAACTATAGAGCTTAGTATCACAATAGCCTTTGATATTATGTCTGTCCAAAAAATCATCCAAGCCATTCTTAAAGGCATTAACTGAATCAGCATCACAACATCACCCGGCAGTGCATTCCACAACCTCACTGTCCTGACTGTGAAGAACCCCCTACGTTGCTTCAAATGAAAGTTCTTTTCTTCTAGTCTGAAGGGGTGGCCTCTGGTACGGTGATCCTCTTTATGGGTAAAAAGGTCCCCTGCTATTTGTCTATAATGTCCTCTAATGTACTTGTAAAGTGTAATCATGTCCCCTCGCAAGCGCCTTTTTTCCAGAGAAAACAACCCCAACCTTGACAGTCTACCCTCATAATTTAAGTCTTCCATCCCTCTAACCAATTTAGTTGCACTTCTCTGCACTCTCTCCAGCTCATTTATATCCCTCTTAAGGACTGGAGTCCAAAACTGCACTGCATACTCCAGATGAGGCCTTGCCAGGGACCTATAAAGAGGCAGAATTATGTTTTCATCCCTTGAGTTAATGCCCTTTTTTATGCAAGACAGAACTTTATTTGCTTTAGTAGCCACAGAATGACACTGCCCAGAATTAGACAACGTGTTATCTACAAAGACCCCTAGATCCTTCTCATTTAAGGAAACTCCCAACATACTGCCATTTAGTGTATAACTTGCATTTATATTATTTTTGCCAAACTGCATAACCTTGCATTTATCAACATTGAACCTCATTTTCCAGTTTGCTGCCCAGTTTTCCAGTTTAGACAAATCACTCTGCAAAGGGGCAGCATCCTGCATGGAACCTACAGTTCTGCACAATTTAGTATCATCTGCAAAAATAGAAACAGTACTTTCAATGCCCACCTCCAGGTCATTAATAAACAAGTTGAAAAGCAAGGGACCTAGTACAGAGCCCTGTGGTACTCCACTAACAACACTGGTCCAATTAGAAAATGTTCCATTTACCACCACTCTTTGTAGTCTATCTTTTAGCCAGTTCTCTATCCAGGTACAAATACTATGTTCCAGGCCAACATTCCTTAATTTAACCAGTAACCTTTTGTGTGGCACTGTATCTAATGCTTTAGCAAAGTCTAAGTAAATCACATCCACTGCCATCCCAGAATCGAGGTCTCTACTTACATTCTCATAAAAAGAAATTAAGTTAGTCTGGCAAGATCTATTACGCATAAAACCATGCTGGCACAAACTCATAGTATTATGATTTGCTATGAAGTCTAGTATCTTATCCTTTATTAACCCTTCGATAAGCTTTCCTACCACTGATGTCAGACTAACTGGCCTATAGTTTTGAGACTGAGAACTGGATCCTTTTTTGAATAGAGGCACCACATTAGCAATTCGCCAGTCTCTCGGCACTATGCCAGATCTCAATGAATCCTGAAAAATTAAGTAAAGAGGTTTGGCAATCACAGAGCTAAGCTCGCTAATTACCCTGGGATGAATACCATCTGGCCCTGGACCTTTATTAATCTTAACATGTTCTAGTCTCTTTTGAATTTCTTCATGTGTGAACCATGCATCATTAGTTTTATTACTAGAATTGGGCCTGTTAAGAAGGAAACCTTCACTTACTGGTTCCTCATTTGTGTAGACAGATGAAAAATATGAGTTCAGAATCTGCGCTTTTATTTTGTTTTCATCAACCAGCTGACCCCCCTCTGATAGTAAGGGTCCCACCTCTTCCTGCTTCATTTTTTTAGTATTAACATATTTAAAAAATAGTTACCTGTTTCTTTAAAAAGTATGAATAAATGCCATTTTCTATGCTGAAATCCAGCTGTTTAACAGTTCTTCTCTTTCTGCATCATTTGAAATCCTGGCAGGGAAGGAGGGACTAAACACTGATAACAACTTCTACAGTTGCAGACAGCATGCAGGAACTACATAGCCCAAAATGCATTGCACTGTGATGTTCCTTTCCTTATTGAAATCACGAGTGCAGGGAATTGTGGGGTTTAGAGGATGCAGGATAAGGACAAATGGCTGTTGATACAAAGTAACAGTAGTCACCCAGCTCAGCAAATTAGTCAGACAAATCAGCAGGAGAGCAGGGGGCTAGGCTTAGGGAACTGTTAGAAACCATTAAAATTCATGAAAAGTCTGCATATTTTTTAAATGATGTATATTGCAAAGTTGCTTGAAATTATGTTTACTTTACAAAATCTTAAGTTATGTTTTTGCCAGTTGAAAAGGCAGAAGAGTTCTCCAGCACTGAGGTTTTTCACTACCGGATTGTTCACTTCGACATTTAGTAAATAGGTCGATGTTGTGGCGAATTGCCTTTTTGGCATATTTCGCTAAACATCCACTTTTGGCACTTTAGTAAATGTGTCCCTTAGACTGAGACTGTACATAAGCTTCCTTTATTAATCAAAAGGATATATAAAGCTATACAATGCCACAAACACCATCTTGCATCCAATCATGGACCTATCAAATACATATAGTTGTGCTAAGCGCCATTACATCCGTCCAGTCTGCTCAAGTGCACATTGGGAAACCCTGAAGCTAATTCCAGGGTTCTCACAGCAGGTTTGGTCAATAGCTGCAACAGACTTGTGCCAAATAAACCAAACGCTAAGGGGTTTTAAAACCAAGCAGCAGAAGAAAATGCTAGGAACAGCTTGCACCCAGTTCACACACAATAAAACACACTTGTATCTGTTTTCATCTTGATGCATTAAGCGCAATTGTAGTGAGCATGGATAACCACTGGTTGTCAGAAACACTATAACATAAGCGAGGCACAAGAGATCGGAAATGGGAAAATAACTACACATTGTCATGGACAATATAAATGATCCTATTTACATTTCTTACACAGTTATATTGTGTTGTTTATTATTATAATAAAGATCCCAGTTCTATCTCCTCTTTCTACTCTAACAGAAGGGTATTTGAGCCTCAGCTAGATCCTAATATATATCTAAAATGTAGCACAATATTTTCATGATTAAAACATTTTGACAAACTATTAAGGCCACTGGCCAGCACACAGAATAATGAAGCAATTATTATTGTTGTTCCCCTTAAAGGGCACCTGTTGGGCAAGGATGTTATCCCCAACCAAAAATGCAGCCTAATAGAGTCCGTACTTCGGTTGGGGGTAACAATAGCTATTTTTTTTAAAGAAAAATTGATCCCCACCAGCGCTAGGACACTCGCACCAGGGAGGAAGCTGAATTTTAAAAAAAAAACTACTGTTACCCCCAACTGGAGTGCAGGCTCTATTATCCCACACCTTTGGTTGGGGATATCATTTTAGCCCAACTGGTGCCCTTTATGTGCTGATTAAAAGAGAGGAAAAGGGTGTTAGTGACTCATGCACAGTCAAACAAATGAAGCTGGTATATTGATTACATTTCTGGTGCCAGCATTCTTTAATAAACCCTTATGGGTTTGCAAACAATGAAGCAAAATAAACTTTCATCATTTGTTCAAACAACTGACATTTTGGTAATATTGGCAAAGTATCATAAGAAATGTTTAATATAATAATCAAAAACAAAAGCCATATTACTTGCTCACTGTCAGGGAATCAGATGACTTGAGCCTTCCTGCTCACATTGGACACCATGTTCCTGCATAAAACCTGATCATTAGCATTTAACATACATCTGTCCTTAGCTCAGAAGTACCTTTCCAATACCTTTTATTTGTTTGTAGCAGCTAAGAACTCTGGCTGATTTCTTATACAAAGACATTTATTTAGCCATTTAGACTTTTTATACCATTTAAATGTTGAAATGAATGCAGTACATACAAAGCATCTTCAGATGCACTCAAACTGTCCTGGTGTCTTCTTTTCTGCAACAAAACATACCGGTCTCATATATTATTCTTTTGTTCCCCGGCATTGGCCATCATTTTTTTTACCAGCCAGGTCAGGTAGCAACCCTAGTGGTTTATGGCTGACAGGACCATATAAAGCTTCTTTATTTTGATATGTCTTTTATTTTGTATTGAAATACAAAATTTCAGAACTTCGCCAATTTACTAATGAGCGCTAGCGTAAATTCGGTAGTGAAGAAGATAGACTCTAGCGCTACTTCGCACACTAACGCCAGTTGAATTTTCGCTCTGGCGAATGGACGTAAATGCGCAAATTCACTAAGATGCAGATTTTACTGAACGTTACCTTTTGCGTCAGACTTGCCTTCACCACCTCAGACCAGGCGAAGTGCAATAAAGTAGATAGGACTTCCTCAAAAGTCCCAAAAACCGTTGGTATCTTTTACTTTTTACAGGGTGATAGGCTGAAAAAGATTGTCATTTTTTTTTGGTTCCCATCTTCCCCCTAAATTTCCTAACATACGGCACCTAAAACTATACTGTGAGCACATGTGTAGGGCAATATAACAACTCAATTTTATTTTATTAAGGTTCCCTGGCCTTGTGTAGTGTAATGTATTTGCTGCAACATATACGTCCATTGTACTTTAACTTCCCGCCGTATGCTAATTAGGCATCTCTAGCGTAACTTTGAACTGGTTATCGTATTATCACTAGCGCAAGTTCGCAAGCGTTTGGAACCATGGGCGCAACTTCAGATTTTCATGAATTAGCGTTGTCCTGTTGAATCTACGACTGGCGGAGTGTTGCGATGTCAGCGAAGCCATCGCTGGCGCAATTTCGGAGGTAAGTAAATTTGCCCCATGGTATGTACCAGAATGGCCAGCCATCACTCTGCTGGGGGCTAGTATGATTACAGGACTCAGTTATGACTGCAAGTGCAATGTGCAACATTGTCCCCACTATTTAAGCATTATTGTGTCCAAGCACGGCTTTGTGTTTTTCCAATAGTGTCAAACCAATGCAAAATCATTTGTTCATTAATTGTTCCACTCAAGCATGGAGAGCTCTACTTGCTGAAGAAATCCCCTTTTTGGCAAGTAGGGTGCTAAACAGTGGAAAAACCAACTACCACATCTCATATAATATCTCAAAATCAAGGTTCACTGTAGCACAATAGGTTTGGTGCTTTAAAAGTGCGTTAATGGCTTTTGTACACATATAGCTTGGTCTTCTGTTAAAGTGGCTAAACAGGACTTAAGGCTAGGATCCCAAATGACAACTATAGGTACGGAATCTGTTATCCGTAAACTCGTTATCCAGAAAGTTCCGAACTATAGAAAGGCTCCCATATACGCCATTATAATCAAATTATCGAAAACTTTAAAAATGATTTCCCAACCAGCCTATTGGGTTTATTTAATGTTTATGTGATTTTCCAGTAGAATTAAGGTATGAAAAACCAAAAATCTGTTATCAGGAAAACCCCATGTTTCAAGCATTCTGGATAAGAGGCCCCATACCTGTATTTTGTTGTTTCTATTGCCACTGTAGCCTGGAAGTTACAAGTGCAACAAATAGGAATGTTATGTTGAACATGCTATGATATTTTTAAAACATAGATGCATAAAAAACAGGTTTCTAAAAAAAAAGAAGAAAAAACAGCACTGTTTGTGTCCAAAATGAAATTGTATTATAAAAATTGGTAATTATGTTATCCCTTAAAGCTGCAAACATTTTATCATAATCCAGATTAGGCAACCTGTTCCCAACTGCCGAGGAACATGCTAAGAGCTGTCCATATACGTTTGTACAGATATCAAATATTTATCCTCATTAAGCTCCTGAGTCCTGCATGCCATGCAATTAGCATAAACAAGGCTGTTCTATGACAGCAAGGAGTACATGACTGCTAGATATTTATTTCAAGCCACAAAAATGAAACCCTCCTCAAAATGGCCAGATGGAATATCTCTATCTATGTCCCTGAAAACAATGAAGCAACAATGAACGTGTAGTATTTATAATTCTCTGCCTTTATGCTTTTGAGTATGGGAGGGAAACAGAGTATTTGGAGACAAAGAGAGAGACCATACATACTCCTTGCTAATAATGCTCAGGTTGGAATTAAGTTTAAGACCCCAAAGCTGCCAACCACTGCCAACCACTGAGTCAATTGCCTGTCCACTTAATAGTTAGTAACGAATGTGTACAGAAAACGGATCCGCACACACACTGGTTAATGCAGTGGGGGAGTATCCCCTTCCAAACATGTTTGGTGGCTGAATAAAAGGGGATACTGCCCGACTGCATTAACCAGTGTGTGTGCGGATCCGTTTATTATACATATTCGTTGCTAAGGGACCCGGCCGGGTCAACGGAAGAAACGCACCACCAGTTGCAGGACTGGTGAACTACAGGTGTGCGGTAGGAGAAATTACGTTGCACTTAATAGTTAGTGCCATTTGCTCAGGTGTTCTGTGCACAAACTTTATTTAGTTATGATTCTAGTAAACCAGTAATTAAAGGACAAGATTATATAGAATTACTTGGGTTGCTTATTTGTTAAACATTTTCCATTTTGCAAAACTGCAAACCTTTTGCCTTAGAGTGGTGCACATGTTTGGGGTGCAAGGGTGCAAATTGTAAAGTGTGATGTTCCCATTGGGGTCTATTAGCCTATGCTCCTGATTGTTATTATGATCATCCTTGCGATGCGATATATCATCGATGCAATACATGCAGACGCAGGTGCATACGAAGAGCATTGGACAACAGCTCTTTTTATAAAAACCCTAATGGTTTATATTGATACTGCAATTTAAATCTACTTACAGTAATTACTGTTTTTCATTGTTAATTTTTGTTAGTGTGCTCCATGCAAACCTTTCACTAACTGGACATGCCAAAGCACTGCAAACATAGGAGCTGCTCAAGGTGAAAGGGCTGAGCACAGAATTCACTATCAACTCTATGGAACTCCACTAACATGCACAAACTATATTAATGCATTACAAATGAGTGCAAAGGGTATATGACAAATTGACGGCCTCTAAGAAGCAGTCATCTTCATCTCTTGTGGATAAAAGATACACATAAGACCTGTGTTATAGACACAATATATGTGTCCATGTGATTTAAGATAACCCTAACAGGTTAGGTTTAAAACAAAATAGGTAAACAGACATCACACATTTTATCCTTATCCATCTATGTCAGCCGTATTTCTGTTCCAGATGTGAGGGTCTTAAAATCAAGAAATAGCCATGATCAGAAGAGAGTTTCTTGGAACAAGGGAAAAATGTGCCGAAATTGGCAGAAAACCAGCCTCTTAGAGAGATAAGGGGGAGAGGAAATTGAATAAGCATGTGAAAATGATCAGGGGGAGTCTGGGATAGTAGCACAAACATCTGCCATCATAGTAATATCATATTGCAAAAAAAAAGAACACAGGGTGTTTGGTCATCCTCAGGTCTAGCAGATTCCGACAACCTTACTGTCTGAACACTCTGCAGACTTGAATAAAGGAAAACCTCAATCACATAATCCAGGACTGACGGCTCACTCTCTCTCTCTATGTTCTTGTGTTCTGGACTGTGTAAAAGTGAAGCACCTGTCATGCAGATAAGAAATCAGTCTCAGATGTGGGCTTAATGTATTTCTGCAAGGGTGTCAGGGAAAAAATATATGCTTAAAAAACCAGACGAAACAGACAGAGTCTCACAGGCTTCCCTAGTGCATGGATATCTCTTTCAAGGACACAATGATAATTTCAAAGTTTTAATTTCTAGTTTTAGGGCAATTGTACATCGGGTGATTCAGTTTTGTCACTTGGGTGATAAGTAGCTCAGTGGGACAGAGACAATGGGGCACATTTACTAAAGTAAATGTAAAGTAATAGTAATGGAGAATTTTTGCTATAGAATATTCACCATTGAGAAAAGTAGCATGGAAAGGGCGATGATTGCGATTTAAAAGTGGCTGCTCTATCTTTATAATGGGAGTTTGCCAGCCTGAACCTGGTGAAGTACACTATGGTGAAAAATTTGGAGTTCGCTAATTTACCTGATAAATACCTGATAAATTACCTGATTTTCGCCTGGGTGAAAATTCGCCTTGTGAAATGGTACAAAAGTTCTCTAGCACTGAGGTTTTTTGGTAGTGAATTGTCTTACTTGCCTTTTAGTAAAATGTCAGCTTGAAAAAAGGCTCTGTGTAGCCTGAAACGTCGCTTATCCAGGTCCTGCCAGTGTTCCAATGAAGGCATTTTTATCTATAAGAATTTGTGGTGCTGTACTTCAATCAATATTTTAGTAAAATGGTAAATTCTCATTTTGGCAAATTTTTGCCAAAAAAACACAATTCACTATTTAGTAAATGTGCCCCAATGCCCCATGTCCTATTGTATTTAGAAGCTTTATTGCAACTTTTGTTGGTGCAAGATTTCCTTACATATTCCGAGTTCTTTGAGCTTTGTTGCATATGACTGCATGTAGGTGGCAGCTACAAAAGGCATATTAGGAATATGTTTGTAAATTTTATGCTGTACAATCCCCCATGCCTCTCATTAACTAAGGTCTCACATGCACCAGTGCAGTAACTTATACTGTTTGCTGCACTCAGTCTTGCATCACATGTGCCATCAAAGGTGCAACCGGCACAAGCGTAACTGTCCTGTCCCAGCACCCATGCAAGTGCTATGTGTGTTCTGCACCTATTGGTGCACATAGCACTTATAGTCTGTTTTTGTATCTGTTGTACATATAACCAGTGCAGTTTTCTTTATACTATTAAAATATAACTTCATGTTTTGGTCTTCATAATAAAGGAATTTTAGGGAAAAAAGAAAAACATCCTTCCCTCGGTATAGCAGTCCCTTCACTTGTGTTCAGTCAGCGCCCTACAGAGCGAGGTGAAACAGAAGGTATTGGGGCTGGGTCCAAATCCTGGCAGAAGATTTAAGGTCTCTTGGGGGTTACAGGTCTCACCCTGCAAATTCTTCCTCTAACAGAAGGTAGAAGATAGTCCTGCCAGGGTGAAACCTTTTATCAATAAATCTGCATTTAAGTAACCTGACTCTGGGAAATCTAACTCTATTCCTCAGCAATCCCTCAGAGCCGAGAGATGGTGGAGAGGTCATCAAATCTCAGACTTTAAAGTATATTATTTTGCATTATTGTATAATCACTTAATTATGGGGAATGCAGGGTAGTTGTTCTATAAACTGATACCCTGGAATGGGGTTACCTACTGAAATATAAAGATATAGTTAAATACAGATCTTCTTTCTAGATGAGAATTCCAGTCTACAGTTGCATTTGATGTATTCTCCACTGCAGAAACACATGCTATTGTGTGTCCCAATTTACCAATATATGTAATATATATATATATATATATATATATATATATATATATATATATATATATATATATATATGCAATCCTGCTACTAATTTACAAAGCGATCATTGACTTAATTCTGCCTTTATGATTTTAAAACATACTTTTCCCTAATAAATGACCCCCAGGATCTTTAAGGCACCTCAAGTATCTAATCAAATGACTCTATGAAGCAACAGTGTATGTTGAACATGCCAATTAGTTTTCTTAAATACACACTCCTGACGTAGCAAATAGGAGGGCAATTAGATATCCCATTTGAAACCACAGAACAGATGTCTTCAGCTTTGCAACGCTGTGCCAAGCCAGTCATAATAACCTAAAGTAGCCTAGTTAAATTAAACCCACTAATCCCTGAACCGATGATCTGGCTTGCTTGAGATGACTCTAAGGTGACGAGTTGTTTCTAAAAAAATAATAATAATCTTGTTACATTCACAGATTTGTCTGTTTATTTTCGTGTCATGATTGGACTTAGAATATATGTAACTAATTTGCACAGCTATTTTGGCACCCTCTTCAGACAGTATTCCCTGCAATGCTAATGTTCTGCCCATGGTATGAATTCTCCTGTGCTCAAACAGAACTATGTGTTCCCTCTAAGCCATGTGCTTTTGCAAGAACACACATTTTGAGGTTAGAGAAGTTTCTGTGAATGCACAACATGGTGTTCATAAATAATAAATACAAGGCATAATATAATATGTAAGAATGCACATTCATTTCTCTTTGTCACTAGAGGAACCCTAAGGATGAAGTTAGAGAACTAGGCCATGGACGCGATTTGCAGTGATTCTAACAGAAGGTATAGATGTAATTCAGGGCTGACATCAGGGGACACAGGGGGTACAATTGTACCGGACCCGGGCCTGAAGGGGGGCCCAGCAGTGCTGAACTTTTGAAAGACAGCATGGAAGCCGTGCCGTCTCCTTCCGAAGTCCAGAATGCGGAAGTGCCGAAAAGCCGAAGTCTCGAATACGGAATTGACGAAAAGCTGAACAGCCGAAGTCCTGAAGCGGCTAAAAGACCCAAAGTCACGAAAACCACCAAAGCCCCGAAGCGGCGAAAAGACCCGAAGTCACGAAAACAGCTAAAATTGAAGTCCTGAAGCAACGAAAAGACCCAAAGTCACGAAAGGAGGCAAAGTTGAAGTCCTGAAGCCACGAGTTCAATTCCTCTGAACACCAATGTGTGTGTGTTTTTTTTTAATCCCTTGGACACTAATGTATAATTTAAATCCTCTATAGGCCCTGCCACCAATGTTTTTTTTAAAAAAATATTCTTTGGGGCCCCAATTTTTTTTTAACTTGAAAGGGGGCCCTGGCGCCCAATGTTTTTTTAAAAAAAATATTCTTTGGGGCCCCAATTTTTTTTTTTGGCGCCAATGTTTTTTTTTTAACTTATAAGGGGGCCCTGTCACCAATAGCTTTTTATAACTTGTGTGTGTGGGAGGGTTATCTTTTTTTTGCGCTGATGTCTGTGTGGTCTTTTAACTGGGATTTAGAGTGGGCGGATCTGGGGTTGGGCTTGGGGGCCGGGGTGGGTGGAGCCCAGGGGGCCCCAGAAATTTGGTTGTACGGGGCCCCGTGATTTCAAATGGTGGCCCTGCTGTCATTACAACACATTGCCCAATAACACATATAAGGCCCATAAAATTCTTGCCACAGACCTAAGTTTCTATAAATCCTGATTATTATATCCACAGAAATCTGCAATCCTGGTTTGGCTAGCAGGAGCACAAAACTAATCTCTTTCTATTTATTCTAACTCCCAGGCTTCTGTAAACCAGTCCAACCATTAAACTCTTTCCTCTGCTAATTTCCCTGGCCATTTCTCACATCTGTTTAACATGGCTTTATACTGTATATGTACAGTGAGGAAATAAGCCGACTTGTGAAAGCAGTTAAATAAGGGCATACGTATTGGCAAACTATTTTGGCTGGCACCAAACCCCATAGAGACTGTGTGTGGGCTGCATATCTGATTCCTGACTTAAAATATTGGGGGGGGGGAGGGGTCTGAAGGATTTAAAACAGTTTTGGGTTTAGTGAAAAGAAAAATGAGCAGGAGAATTAAATGCAAGCCCCTAAGCAAGCAAAGTGTGAAAAAGGGGGTCCCAGGGGGAATGTAGGCTGGTTGCTGTAGTCCATCTACATCTGGGCAGATGCAAGATGCACGCCTGAACATTTAGGGGCAGGTTTAGTAAAGGTCAAAGAGAATTTTCAAATAATTTTCGAGCAATTTTTGTGTACTTCGACTAGGGAATAGTCCAAATTCTATTCGATTTTGAATTTTTTTTATCATGTACTGTCTCTTTAAGGGGCAAATTTACTAAAGGGCGATTTATTAACAGTCGCTGGCGTAACTTCGCTAGCGAAGGAGATAGACTCTAGCGATACTTCGCAGTATTACGCCAGGCAAAGTTTTGCTCTGGTGAAAGAGCGTTACTTTGCAAATTCACTAAGATGTGGATTTTTAACTTTAACTTCCTGCCGTATGCAAATTAGCCAACGCTAGCGAAACTTCGATTTGCTTGCCACAGTAACGCTAGCACAACTTCGCCAGCTTTTGCGCCCTTGTTGCAGCTTCGGATTTTAGTGAATTAGCGTTGTCCTGGAGAATCTACTCCTGGCGAAGTGTTGCGATGTGAGCGAAGCCGTCGTTGGCAAATTTTCGGAGGTTAGTGAATTTTCACCTATTTGGAGTCGATTGGTGGACTTTGAAAAATCAAAGTGTTTTTTTGGAAAAACGTCAAATCGAATTCGATCTAATGCACTATTAATTCAATTTGTACGATTCTAATTCAGCCGAATATGGACCTATTTGATCTGATTTTGATTTGGTCTTCACTATTTATTTATTATAGTTTTTAAATTATTTGCATTTTTCTTCTGACTTTGTCCAGCTTTCAAATTGGGATCACTGACTCCATCTAAAAAATCTTTTTATTAGCCATCTGTTTATTCAGGCCCTCTACTATTCATATTCCCGTCTCTTATTAAATTGCATGGTTGCTATGGTAATTTTGACCCTAGCAACCAGATTACTGAAATTGCAAACTGGAGAGATGCCGACTAAAAAGCTAAATTACTCAAAAACCACAAATAATAAAAAATTAAAACCAATTGCAAATTGTCTCAGAATATCACTCTCTATGTCATACTAAAAGTTAACTCAAGGGTGAACAACCCCTTTAAGTACAAGGTACTGTTTTATTATTACAGAGAAAAAGGAAATACTTTTTAAAATCTAAATTATTTGATTAAAATGAAGTCTTTGGGAGATGGCCTTACCTGTACACCCTTTTTGGTTTTACAGTGCTACCCATCGGTATTTAAATTTAGTTTATATACAAAATTAACCTATTCATAAATCATTTTTTTTTCTCTTTTGTATTTCTGTTGTTTGCACAAGCGGGACCTCCCACACTGCTCGCCTTACCCCAGACAATAGCATTATTATTATTATTATTTCTAAGGTGTGATGCCATTGCTATCTGTATACTGCAGCATTCATGAAAAGCAGTCAATATGCATCCTCCTACTTATATATAAAAGTTTTATTGAAACAATAAGCAACAGTCTCATATTTCCATATCTGGTGAAGTCGATTTAATATACCAGGTTTCCTCCCACACTCCAAAAACATACAGGTAATATCACTGGCTCCTGATAATTGACCCTAGTATGTGTTAATGGGATAGGGGCTAAAAGCTCCTTTTCATTCTCTTTTTTTTGTTTTTGTTTTTTAAAGGAAAATTTTTATTGTTTTAACAACACAAAATAAACAATCCAAAACAAAAAATAATATACATATCTCAGTTGTGATTGGTTATAATAGCTGCAAATGATGTTGGTGCAGATACAGCATCATGTCTATAGCCGTTTTCAGCAGTAATTAGTGCCTATAAGGAAATGAGGCTATAAAGCAAAGAGGTGTAGGTCATGTGTGGTCCAGGGAGTCTGGGTCGCCCCTCTTGTTTCATACGTCTGTTTAACTAAAGGAAAAGCTCCGTCTGTCAGACATCTCCAGAAGGGTATAATGCATAATTTTTGGTGTAGAACAGGGGTGCCCAGACTTTGTTACACTGGGACCTACTCTCGATACCTGCCCCCATCAGGAAATCTACCTTGAAAACGAGCAGCAGACTTTTTTTGACCACGCAGATTTTTGTGACCACCCCCCCTAATTACCATGTTCATTTTACAAGATTTAGCAGGTTATGAAAGTTTAAACACACTGCCTCCCAGTTCTTGCTGCTCTCAGCTCTCACTCCCGTGTCCTTCCCCTCTGTTCATCCTTCCCCTGCCCCACCTCCCGTGTCTTTCCCCTCTGCTCAGTCCCGCCCCGTCTCCCTTGTCTTTCCCCTCTGCTCAGCCCGTCTGCCTCCCGTGTGTTTCCCCTGTGCTCAACTCGCCTCGCACCCCGTGTCCATCCCATTTACTTACCCTTCCCCTGTGCTCAGCCCACGCGTGTCTTCCCCTCTGCTCATCCTTCCCCTCTGCTCAGCCTGCCATGCCTCCCGTGTCCCTCCCCTCCGCTCAGCCCGCCCCGCCTCCAGTGTCTTTCTCCTCTGCTCTCAGCCTCGCTCACTTCCAGGCTCCAGGTCGCGGTCTACCAGGAACATGATGGGATCTACTGGTAGACCGCGATCGACATCCTGGGCACCCCTGGTGTAGAACATAAGGGAGCGTAACCGAGTTCTGGCCACGTTGGTTGGTATTAGATCATCAATCACTCCCAGGAGACATACCACATGTCGGCTATTTGTGGTGTGTCCAGTTTAGTGGCCAGGGTCTCCATTACCGGGGTCTAGAATAACTGCACCGGGGAGCAGAACCAGATCATATGGATAAAACTGGCACCTGGAAGTTTACATCGGGGGCACAGATCGTCTTGTCTTTTCCCAATTTTTTTCAGTTTAAGAGGTGTTATATTAACTTGGTGGCGATCTTATATTGTATCAGTCTGTCCCTTATCGAAATTAGGAAGTAGTAGGTTGTTTCTATTGCATTTTTTCTAAACGTTCACCAACTCTGAGTGCCAATTCAGGCCTCCAGTCTCCTCTGAAGAAAGTAGCAAAATACGTTTATAATGAGCAAAATGGCCACTCAACTATAAATTGCCCCTCAATCCAAGCTAAATGATGAACAGGTAAACCCTTAAGTGCTGGCAAAATATAATGCCTAAAATAAATAGCATAGATGCAGAAATACACACTTTCTCTGCACCTAATGCCAGTCACATGTTTTCGTTTGATGGCATTTAGCCCTACCTTGTTTGCCTTAGAATAAATTAACAAATGAAATCTTTAGAACCAGTTTTTCACCCTTCAACACAGTAATGTTGCTATGACAACTGTTAAACATAGGACACTTTATTTTGCAAAAGGATAACCAGAATAACATGGCAGCAAGATTATTGCCTAGCGATAAAGTATAGTCTTCCTTCTCGCTGTTTGGATTAGTGCATGCTTGGCAGCAGCTGAAAGCAATGTTTTCTCCAGCTGAAGAATACTGGGATTGACTGTGTACAGTTATATCATAATACCATGGGTGCGGACTAATAGCACCCGCTATGGAGAACATTGATCCATTGAAAGCCTTTGTCAATAAGAGGTGTCTGGCAAAATCAACACCAATGTTTCATTCACAAAAGAGAATTTTCATGGTTGTTTAAATATTTTATACGCAGTGGCTCCGTATCCTTGATGCTATAGGACTGCAAGAAGAATAACTCCGTAGAACTCTGTAGAATTTTAAGCAGTCTCAGACAGGGGGTTGTTGTCCCTCTAAAAAGACTTAGGTTTGGCCTTTTTATAGGGAAGTAAGAATAGAGACAGCAGTTGAAGGAGACTATTGGGGAACCTTGTTAGATTGTAAAACAAGCATTCATCCTAAAGGTTTCGGGGTGCATAATATCTAATTAAGAAACTAGACTGCCAATCTTCTGTAACAGCCATGCCCAGTTATGTTGCAAACTGCTTAAACCTTACCCTGGGGAGGCTTAGAAAGTTTGCTAATTAGGTACACTATACTAAAACTACAAAAGTACAACTAAAAATACAATACAGGCATAGTATCCATTATCTGCAGTGCTCAGCCAAATCCCTGAATCCAGGGTTACAGATTGAACCAAATACAATTCCAAATACAAACCCATCGTCAGCGCCGGAAAATCAGGCATGTCAGCGGAAATACCCGATGAACGTGTGAAGAACTCTTGCAGCTAAATGTCAGTGATATGATACCTTTATAAAAGCATTCAGACTTGTAGAGTTCCCCGTATAAGGCAGCCCGTGGGCTTAGGTTTTTATATGCTCATAGAACTCCTTAGTGACTTCTAATTAGGGATGTACCGAATCCAGGATTTGGTTCGGTATTCGGCCAGGATTCGGCCATTTTCAGCAGGATTCGGATTCGACCGAATCCTTGTGCCTGGCCAAACCAAATCCGAATCCTTAAAATCATGCGACTTTTTGTCACAAAACAAGGAAGTAAAAATCTATTTCCCCCCCTCACTGATTTGCATATGCAAATTAGGGTTCGGATTTGGCTCGGTATTCGGCCGAATCTTTCATGAAGGATTCAGGGGTTTGGCCAAATCCAAAAAAGTGGATTCGGTGCATCCCTACTTCTAATATCCTTATATTTTAAAATAGGAGGTACTGTACATACAAATTAAACATTTGGGCTTATATTGAACAAAATAAAATAATGTTTTACAGGGTTTTGGGAATGCCGGGACCTCTGTTAGTTGTACCATCTTTAACCCTCCTGATGACTGTTCTGGGCACACAATTCAAAACTAGTTACAAAAATGCAGCTTAATCCAGTGCACGTTTCCGTTTCATGTCTGGGTTGTGACCTGAACAGCAGCAAAGTTTCAAACCACTTTGGCCTTTGCTCCAGCTTCTTGAGAAAAGACTTAAGAGGCCTAAAATGTCATTGGTCACAGCCCCTTTCTGGCACTAACATGGGCAGATAGTCAGGGCAGTGTCTATGGAAAATCTTGATTGGTAGCAATAAGGAGCTGCTACCATAGAGAGCAGAGTAGAAATATACTCCCTTAATAAACCTGATAATACTGTATATATCCTTAAAGGGTGGTTCACTATAAGTTAACTTTTAATTTGCTATAGAATGGCCAATTCTAAACAACTTTTCAATTGGCCTTCATTATTTATTTTTATGTTTTTTTTTAAATGATGTGCCTTTTTCTTTTGATTCTTTAACCTTTAAATACAGGTCACTGACCCCATCTAAGAAACAAATGCTCTGTAAAGCTACAAATGTATTGTCATTGCTACTTTTTATTACTCATCTTTTTATTCAGGTCTTCATTTTCCAGTCTCTTATTCAAATCAATGCATGGTTGCTAGGGTAATTCAGATCCTAGCAACCCGATTGCTGAAACTGCAAACTAAGGGTTCTTACACAAATGATTTTTTTCTGCGTTTTTTAAACGCATGCTGAACATGAATAAACCCATATATTTCATTTAAATGCTTTTTTACGCAATTAAGTGCATTTTTTTCTGGGTTGAAATCAGGAGATGAGAGATAGATCTGAGTATCGTCAGCATAGAGGTGGTAGTGGAAACCATACGAGTTGATTAATTTGCCAAGGGAGGAAGTATAGAGGGAGAATAGTAATGGTCCCAGGACAGAGCCTTGAGGAACTCTAACAGAAAGAGGTAGGAGAGAAGATGATACTCCATTGTAGGAGACACTGAAGGAACGATTGGTGATGTAAGAAGAGAACCAGGACAGGGCTGTGTCCCGAAGGCCAAGCGAATGGAGGGACTGGAGGAGAGAGGGTGATCTACAATGTCAAATGCGGCTGAGAGATCAAGCAGTATTAGCAGTGAGAAATGATTGTTGGCTTTAGCGGTTAAAAGGTCATTAGTTAGTCGAGTCAGGGCAGTTTCAGTGGAGTGTTGTGGCTTAAAACCAGATTGTAGAGGGTCCAGCAGGTTATTGTCAGAGAGGAATGAGGTTAGTCGGTTGTAGACTAGGCACTCAAGTAGTTTAGAGATGAAATGTAACAGAGAGATAGGTCGGAGGTTGTCAAGATTGGAGGGATCAAGAGAGGGTTTTTTCAGAATGGGGGTGACAAGAGCATGTTTTAGTTGAGAAGGAAACAGTCCAGTTGAGAGCGAAAGATTAAATAGGTGAGTTAAGGCTTTGATTAGACAAGGATTGGTATTGCGGAGAAGTTTTGAGGGAATTGGATCAAGCGGGCAGGTGGTAAGGTGAGAAGAGGCCAGAAGCTTTGAGACTTCCTCATCAGTGACAGGGGTGAAGGAGCACAGGAGAGACTGGGGAGTGTGGAGGGAGGGTGGTGGAAGTCTAGGGGGGTTGAGTAGTTTAATGTCCCTTCTGATAGTGTCAATTTTATTTTTGAAGTGCTCAGCAATATCTTGAGCAGAGACTGATGTGCATGGAGGGGGCTTCGTGCAAAACCCCAAAGTTTTCGTGCAAAAATCTGAGTTTTCGGGTGAAAAATCCGAAAAAATCCTGAAAATCTGATTTTTTTCTGCAAAGCAAATTTTCAGGAAAATGTAATAATAAATAAATGTAAAAAACTCGAGCAGATTTGATCGGAGTTTGTAGCAGAAAATATTGAGATAAATTCTGACTTTGATAAATAACCCCCTTAGTGTCACTCACACTGGGTGGTTAGCTTTTAAGCAATATAAAAAGTATCTCTGCAAGAAAACATATGAACACTTCAAGTAATATAGATATAAGATGCATACAATACAGGTATTGGTGTCTGTTATTGGGTAACCTGTTATTGAGAAAGCTTCAAAATATGTGACTTTCATCAATATTTTGTCAGTTTGCTGCAAATATTCTTTTTAAATGATTTCTGTTTTCTCTGTAAATAAAACAGTTGAATTTGTTGGTAACTAAGCTGCATCAATCCATATTAAAGGCAAATCAGATCAGTATGTATTTTTTTAATTTTTACATTTTTTTTTCTAGTAACATGTAAATATGGGCAGCAAGAAAAAAAAAAGAATTCTAAGATGAAAAATGGAAAAATGCAAAAATGTTCTAAAGGCTTCTTCTGTGGACTGACACACTTTTATTAAATGGAAAAGTCTTTATCTGAAAATCTCAAACCTGTCAAGGTTGCATATAAGTCAATGGGAGAAGTCCCAATGATTTTTTGATGTGTGCTGGGTTTTGTGCAATACCCCGAAGTTTTTGGGTGAAAATTACAAAAAAAATCGTGAAAATTGGATGAAGAAGTCTGAAAAATTTGTGAAAAAAACTAATTTTCAGCAAAATGTAATAATAAATAAGCGCAAAAAACCCAAGTGGATTTGATCGGAGTTTGTAGCAGAAAATATTGAGATAAATCCGGACTTTGATAAATAACCCCCTAAGAGTAAGCCAGTTGAAAGTAATTTGAAATATATCTACCATCCCCTAAATGTTATTAATGGTGTACAACCCCATGCAATAAATACCTCCTTTTACTGATGTTTTTGGGGAAAACGCAATCAAGTTCATAGAGCTTTTAAAAGATCTACTAACTTTTAGCAACCAATTAGTATTCAGCGGCGACATAATTTATTAAGTTAACAAAAGAAATGATTGCTAATGCAAATGGTAAGAAAATGCTCCACAAGGTATCACAGCAGTAACCTCAATGCCGTCCCCCATCTCCTGTTCTCTGATTAGAACTTTAGAGTTGGAGCGGGTCAATGGGGGGCCACACTTTTATGCTCTCTACACTAGCGAAGCTGAATGTCCAATTTAAAAAACAGAAATTCTTGGAGTTATTAGAGGCAGTTTTTGCAAAAAGGTATCACGCTGATTCTGACGGCAGCAGCCCCTATGCCAACCCCCTCTCCCAATTTGCTCTTAAAAAATGAGCATTGGAGTTGGTCATTGGGGGGCTGCATTGCTAGTGAAAGGGAGTACTGTTGTGCTCTCTACACTAGTGAAGCCAAATTTCTCATTTAAAAATAGAAATATGAGCTTTTTGCTGCCCCTGGTAACTGGTCGTTCACTTCTGCCTGAGACAAGGTTCTCAACTTTCTTCATTGCAGGGATGGCCTTGCAAGGTATTGAGCCTGAGTAAGGTTATAATTGAGACATATAGCAAGATAATAGTATTTATTATAAAATACAAGTCCAAGGGGGGCAAGTGCCCCCCTTACCCCTATCTGTGGACGCCCGTGTTTATTCAGTTAGATAGGGTTCGGATTTGGTTAGGCCTGCTTAAAGTAGCAAAGATTTGCTTAAATCCATCCAGGTCCGGACTGAGAATTAAAATAGGCCCTGGCGTTTCAGGGACACTCAGAGGCCCAATCAGCCGACATAGAGGCCCAAACAGCCCCCTCCAGCCCACTAAATACTGACTTTCTATGGGACTTTATAGCAGCCCCTCTGGCATTTGCCAGAACCCACAGATTGCCAGTCAGGACCTGCTTGAATCCCAAACTGAATTCTGGATTCAGTTAGGGACTCACCTGCATTTTAGATAAAATAAAGCCAAATCTAAGCTATGTTTATGCTCAGACGGAGCACTTTGCACGTGCATCATAGCTAGTTTTTTCAATTAGATAGGGTTCAGATTTGGTTCTGCCAGGCTTATGGATTTACCCGAATACGAATCCTGCTAAAAATAGTTTAGATTCAGCCAAATCCCAAACCGAATCCGGTGCATCTCTAGTTATCCATTATCCAGAAAGCTTCAAATTATGGAAGGCTGTCTCCCATAGGCTCCATTGTTATCAAATAATTCACAATTTTACAATTGATTAGCTTTTTTCTGTAATCATAGTACCTTGTACTTGATCCAAACTAAGATATAATGAATCCTTATTAGAGGCAAAACAATCATATTCGATTTATTTAATGTTTAATTTAATTTTAAGTAGGCTTAATGTATAACGAACCAAGTTATGGAAACATCCCTTATCCCGAAAACCTAAATCATTCTTGATAATAGGTCCTATATCCTACTAAAAATTATATTTTATTTGACCATTACAATGTTTTCCTGTTAAATGGAGGGAGACAATTATTTAAATCCATTTATTATTGATATGGTGCTGTTTAGATAAAAGCTTGCAGTCCCATACTGTCAGGACTATATACTTCTACACCATTATTTAGTGTTCAGACTCCTGATCTCAGGCATTTTGCCAATGTGGTTTTAAACATAATGCATATTCAATATCAGTACGGTGCAGAATGCCTGAAGCACCAAACTGTGGCTTTAAGGTCTTTGGAACAGGGACTTCTGTCTCGAAAAATACTCTTCTATAATAACAAAGACATTATTGGCTGTGTGTGTGTGGTTGTAGGTGGGGGAGATGTGTGTGTGAATGTGAGAGCCTTTTTAAAATACATTTCTCTTTCCATCTACTACAGTGGATAAACTGGAAGATTGGGGGGATGAAATAATTTTACACGTATTTTAGTGGGGTTAGATAAACAGGCTAATATGATAAGTACATTCATGTTCTGACAGTGAGAAAGATATACTGATATATGATTTATACATGATATATATATATATAGATACGTATATATAGAGAGAGAGATTTTAAAAGTGAAAATTGTCTTTTTATAATATAAATTGTTGCTTGATATAGTTCAAGTGAATGTTGCCTTAAGCTCAAATACACATACAGATCACTGAATTTTACTTGCAGCCAAGCCAAGGCTAGAGTGAAATTCCGGACCACACCAATGACATAGCAGTTTAAACAGATCCTTCATCGCTTACTATGCCTGCTTTTAGTCCCACTTCTTGAACCTGGCTTGACTTTTCTTGATTTCTTCTACCATGCAACCTTCTTGGATATTCTAAAGCTTGTCCTTAAGATACATCATTTCCTAGAATTGTAGACTTGTTTTGGCCATAATCAACTTTAACAGATAGTTTATCAGGTGTATATTTGCCTTTATTGCCATTTCTTATTATGATGGTTGTTGCAGATCAGTATTATATAAATATTTTTAAAAATATTCAGTATATTTCTAAATATATAGGCTTGTGAGTGAGTCTGACATGATATATTCATTTTTTCTAGTGAAGGAAAAGGTGCTATACCCAAGACCTGATGTGTCTTCTAAATTGTAACAGCAGCTGCAGAATACAGCCATGACTCAGCCATGTCTTCATGGACAACTGGCAGTTGGGTTGCTGCTCATTGCTAATCATAAGAGCAAACAAACTTTTAGTAGCGCTGCTTATACCATCTCAATAAACTACCAACACTGGGTCCTAGACTTGGCACCACCGATATTATTCCTGTGCCCTTACCTTTACCTCTAGCAGGCTGTGATAGGGACTTTTCAGTAAAACAATATCTTGTATTTCTTAATCGATTTTCCTACATAATCTAGCTGTGTTTCTACCCTCAATTTTAGCTAAAAAAGGAGGGCCTCTTAAATTAGTCAAACCGCAAAGGCTGCCATAACTCGTGAACAAAACAGAAATATGCACATTGTCCAAGTTTACACCCACTCGGCGGATGCGACTGACAGAGCGTGCTCCAGCAACAGCTTATATAAGTTAGTTTGTCATTAATAGCTTTTCTTTATAACCTTATTCCAGCCAAGAGCTTCTGTTGTTTCCAAGCCTTTGTAATAGAGGACCTGCACACTCTACTTATATCTATAATGAAATGAACTGTATATGTAGGAAGAAAAGCCAGATCTAAACTCAAAACAGATGTTTCCAAGCAAATCCTACAGAATTGTGTTTCAATAACAAACTGTTGATACCCCCCCCCCTGTGAATTGTCTCTATTCAATGAGATTGCTGCCTTAATTATATAGCAAGAGAAATTGTGGCTGTTTAGCTTAGTTGACATTTGCCTCTCTCATTTTGTATTGGAAATGGGCGCCACAACATTTAGGGGCACATTTACTTAGCTCGAGCGAAGGATTAGAATGAAAAATACTTTGGAGTATTTTTTGGCTACTTTGACCATCGAATTGGCTACTTCCACCTTTGACTACGACTTCGAATCGAACGATTCGAACTAAAAATCGTTAGACTATTCGACCATTCAATAGTGGAAGTACTGTCTCTTTAAAAAAAACTTCGACCACCTACTTCGCCACCTAAAACCTACCGAGCACCAATGTTAGCCTATAGGGAAGGTCCCCATAGGCTTTCCTAGCAATTTCTGAAATCGTTAGATCGATGGATTAAAATCCTTCGAATCGTGCGATCGAACGAATTGCGGTAAATCCTTCGACTTCGATATTCGAAGTCGAAGAATTTAACTTCGATGGTCGAATATCGAGGGTTAATTAACCCTCGATATTCGACCATTAGTAAATGAGTCCCATAATGTACATATGCCCCATAGATGTTTCATTTAAAGTTAACAAAATAATTAAGTAGAATTGACATGGGCATTGTCCTGCAAAATGTGTTCCATGAAAGTGCAATTTGTTTATGCTCTGCAATTGCCACATCATCTTTGATCTAAAGTCTATTCAAACAGTCATTTATTTAGCCTAATGCCATTTATTTCAGTTAAGCTGCACAATTATATTTAACTTAAAAACAATATTTTTCAAAAATGATACAGCAATTCCGAAATACAATCAAAATGAAACATTTGTATGCACATAGGGCCATTTTATATACATAAAAATATATAGATGTAGTCGTGAAGAAGCCACACATCTGTGAATATCCTTGTGGACTGCACCCAGGCATCTAAAGTTGTAGTTTTCGATGATGCCGATACTCTACCCTGTGTGGGTGTGTATATGTATAATACACAAAAGCCATGAATATCTTTTAAATTATATCCTTATAAACGGTGAGTTCTGATGTCATCAGTTATAAACGGTGAGTTCTGATGTCATTTCTGTCACATGACTCACTGAAACTTGTGTATTATAATAAATAAAGTACCCCAGTTGCAAAATATGAGGATATTAGAAGTTATCTCAGAGTTCCTTGACCTGTATAAAAATGATATGGTCATGAAACTCCTCGGTGACTTATAATATCCTTATATTTTACAAGAGGGGGTACTTTATTCACTATATATATATATGTACTATATACACACGCACAGGGTAGAGTATCAGCACTTTCGAAAAATACAACTTTTGAAGAAGAAAATTTTTGGGTAGCAAGAGGGAAAATTTGTATATATGGTGTTTATCAGTGTATTAACTCATGAAATTTGTGGCTAAGATGTTTGTACTATAAGATCTATGTACAGGACTCTGAAAGCTAATAATTAGTATTTTCCCTCACGACCCAAAAATCTTCTGCTTCAAGGAGAAAACCACGTAATGTAAATATATTATCTTGCAATAAGAATGAAGTGGAACTATTGTATGTTATATAAGCCTACTGCTGCAGTACAGCCTGAGTTGCTTTTCCCTGTGGGGAAAATGCTAAAGGAGTTTACAATCTGGGCCCCAGAGTGGTATTTCCCTCTGCTCCTACATCTGGTGTGGGGCTTAGACAATTATAAATAGCTTCTATCAATGGGAATCAGGAGAAAAGGATGTAGAGACATTTTTGCAACTATCTGTCAAAGCTCTTACAGATGAATGTTTTTTTCCTGCAGTCGATTTTTCATATGTTTTACCACAGGGGACACATGAGTTAACACAGCTTGTTCTGTTCAATCCGTTTTGCTCAATCTGCTGCAGGGAAGTACCAAACGCAGGTAAAATGCATGAAATTGAGGCTTCCTTGCCACAAGTACAGGTATGGGACATGTAATCTAGCATGCTTGGGACCTGGGGTTTTCTGGATAAGGGATATTTCCATAATATTTCTCTCTTTAATCTAAAAATATTTAAAAAAATAAATAAACCCAATAGGCTTGCTTTGCATCCAGTAAGGATTAGTTATATCTTAGTTGGGATCAAGTACAAGCTACTGTTTTATTATTACAGAGAAAAAGGAAATCATGTTTAAAAATCAGAATTATTTAGTTGTAATGGAGTCTGTGGTGGTTGGTAGTGATGGGCGAATTTGTCCCATTTCACCGAAAAATTAGGGAATTTCCCGCAAAATTGCAAAAAAATTGCCCAACATGAATTTTGATGCCTGCGTCAATTTTGCCGCTGCCGTTAAAGTCAATGGGTGTCTAACTAATGTTGACATGCGACAGTTTTGACGTGATCGACTTTTCCGACGGGCGTCCAAAAATGTTTGGAGTTTTTTTGGAGCGGCAGTTTCACGAAACGCGGAAATTCGCCGTGAATTTGCGTCTGGCGAATTTATTCGACCATCACTAGTAGTTGGCCTTCCCATAATGCAGAGCTTTCTGGAAAATGGGTTTTCTGGATAACAGTGTCTCATGCACTGGAATGCATGAAAGACTCGCTCATGTAAGAGCCCTAACTGAGCTTTATATCTGTAGGCCCCATTGCCTGTTGCAAGAGAAAAGGGAACAGTTATATTTTGCACAATAAGAGAAATTTAAATGTTGCTATATATTTTTCTGGCAGTATTTGGTTGGCTATACCACCAGTGCTGTCAAACCTTAAGTGTTTATTATACCAAACCACATGCTGGTGTCTAGTAAGGGTGCAATTTGCTCACTGCATCTGTGAATGTGCCCTAATGTCAGACATGCAGAGACAAGCGGTGTTTTATGCAACGATGAAACTGCAAGATCAGTCTGCCACACCTAAACAGGAGCTATAGCGAACAAGGGGAGAGGAGAATCATTACTCTAAGTGGGTAATTTACTAAAATGCTAAATGTTCTTAATATTTTAGTAAAACAACTTTGACTCTCATCCACAATTTTAACTTAGATATCAATAAGTACAATTATTTCAGATTTGACGCCCGAATGCTCAGACTTTTCTGAATTGGACGCCTGAAAACTCCGAATTTCTAAAAACTAAACATGTTTTGGATTAATGTACAATGATCATGATATCTTCCAATTGTAGAAGGGACATCTGCCATTGACTTCTACATGACCTTGGCAGGTTTGAGTATTTTCAGATTCTGACTTTTAGCAGCCTCAGGGTATAATTAATCTCGAAAAATTCAAGTTTTTTTTCCCACACGAAAAATGTATGTTTTTCCCCTCTAAAACCCAGACAAGAAAAATTTGAGTTTTAGTAAATAAGCCCCTTAAGTTAGGCAGATACACGCCTAATTGTAAATTTCTTTTTTGTGGAGTTCAACAAATTATTATAGAATGGCAAATCCTAGGCTTCCAATATCCACAGGGAATCATTGAGAATGACCTGACGCTTTCTCTACATTTCTGCTCACCCTGTTGTCATTGCCTCATTACTATGGAAATAAATATAGCTAGAAATATAACCTGCAAGCTATAGTTCAGCTATACCTTGATGGGACTGGACACCCCCTGTTGTAGTGAGCCAAATTACTTTCTGTCTTTTTATTCATATTCAGCCATCATCATTAATGTATGGATCAGGTTAATCGCTGAAGACCCATGTGACGTAAACTGGCAAATGAGTATTTCTTGGAGTAAATATATTGGTATTTACAGTGACCATATCTCCAGTTTAATTCACACTAAATGAAATATAAGTAGAAATGCACCAAACTGCCAGAGGCCACTGCAGGGGTCACCTTTAACACTAGCGCCTCCTCATCCCCTTGAGGCCCTCCAGAGGCTCGTGCTGATGCGAAGGCAAATGGGGGGCCCAGGCTGCTCTGTCTGCACCCAGGCTCCAGCGATCGTAGTTCCGTTACTGAATGGGAAGTTCCAGTTTGTGGGTTCTCCATTCTAATCTCAAAGCAGAAGCTGTGTTCTTGATGGGTAGTGATGGACGAATAAATTGGGCTGCCACGAATTTGCGACGAATTTTCCGCGTTTCATCGCCAGCGTCGATTTTCTTGATTTTTCCGTGAAAATGTCAGATTTTCACGATTTTTTTGTGAAAACCTTCAAATTTCACGATTTTTGAGTGAAATCCTTCAAATTTCACAATTTTTGAGTGAAATCCTTCAAATTTCAAAATTTTTGAGTGGAATCCTTCTAATTTCACAATTTTTTGTGTGAAAACGTCTGATTTGCACGATTTTATTCTGAAACCGTTAGAATTTCACAATTTTTTCGGGAACTTTACGATTTCATGATTTTTTGCGAACTTTTCGCCATTTTGAAAACGTCTGATTTGCACGATTTTATTCTGAAACCGTTAGAATTTCACAATTTTTTCGGGAACTTTACGATTTCATGATTTTTTGCGAACTTTTCGCCATTTTGCGGGAAATTCGCAAATTTTTTGGCAAAGCGAAATGGGAGAAATTCACCTCACTGTTGATGAGGGTGCTGAGCAGCAGATTGATTAGGGACTGTTGCCTTCACCACCTTAAGGTCCCCATAGACGCAAAGATTTCTCTTGCCGAACGACCGATTTTAGCGAAGTCCGACCAATCCTTCAAAATTATCATGCGGTTAGTGGGATTCGAACGATCGAACATCTTACGATCTTTCAGCCGACATCTGTCAGGAAATTGATCGGCCAGGTTAAAAAATCTTTGTGGGTCCCAGTGAAATGTATCTATGTTTACAGGGCCAAGCAGGCAGCTATTCTTTGTTTTCCTGGCAAATTGGTCAGTTGATGGACAATTCGTACGATTGTATGATCTTTCCGAGATAATCGTGGTCTCACGATGATAATCAGATCTTTTAAAAATCTCAACATCTATGGCAGGCATTAGAGGTGGATCAGTAAGAAAGAATGTGTGAAAGCAGATGGAACAGATAATAATTCCAATCCAGGGCACTCACTATCCTAAAGGCACAGTGCCTGCAAATGCAACAGATCTCTAGCCAATCCAGAGTGTCTGAATCTATAAGGCTACTTTCTGCACCAATGACTGCTTATTTAGATTTGGAAGAATTTCTACATAAAGAGTAGCCAAAACCGAACTTGGTTAGGGTGAGATGGGTTAAAAGGAGCCGAAATGTCCTTCACAAGCAATTACATGCAACGTGAAGCCTTCTGAAAACAGAAAGTATTTCATTGTCTCATGCCATACACATAGCACTGCCTTTGTATACAAAAAGAGTGAGATTCGACTTGAAAAAATTTAACTGAATTTGGAGAAAAGTTTTTTCTCCCTGAAATTGAATCTTACATTTTCATGTGATAAACCATGAGATAACATTTTGACACTGAATTGAATCTTGAACATATTCTACTTAAAAGAACAATGTGGCAGTGCATTGTAATCTCTTAACATAGAAGAAATGTACTTTAAAGTAGTCCCATCCATCCATTCCACTTCCAGCTGCCTCCTTTCCCAGGCTGTGCAGGGGAACACTCAGCACACTGCACTGTAGGATAGCTAGGCTGACCTGATAGGGAACTGAAGCCTGTCTTTGTTTGTGTGAATGCAAGGCTGTGATTGGCTATCCCTCTCCTACTGTGCCTAAACACACGCCCACCCCTTATTTGAAACATGGACAGGGATTGTAGCTTATCTATAGGGAGCTCCAATAAAGGGTTGTTTTTAAAGAAAATATAAAAATTTAGCCCATTGTGAAAGCTGCACCTCATATTAGCAATAACTGCCTGATAATTGTTTATGTTATATGTCTCCTTTAATGGATGCCCAAAAAGGCTGAATTCAAATATTATGCAAGATTTTTTTGCTGCTCCTCATGAAGATGGGACCATAAAGAATTGACTGTGTCTGGGCCTGGCCTGCGCTCTCCTGTGGTTGAACGGATTGTAACCGAACGCATGAGAATTCAGCCCAGAACGCTCATGTGTAAAGGTCTAAGACTTCTGAGCTGTTCATATTTGGAATGCAATGAATCCTGGAATCGGATCAGAATCTGGAGTATCCCAGCATTTTTTGTCAAATTCAATGGCTGATTGCAAGCCAAATGCAAATCTTTAAAATCATATGTGACTTTTTAAATCATAGGACCAATGAATGCAACAATCTATTCTTTTTAACAGATGCAGTTTTCACATTTCTTCCCCCTCAAATTTACATGTGTAATTTAGGATTCAATCATATGTGGGAGGTTCGGTTTTTGTCCAAATCCAAAAATTGTGGTTTGGGTTCATCCCTAGTACAACTGAAAATGAATTGTGTCGTGTAAAATCAAACTTTCATAATTTCATTGAATTGACCTACAGCATTAAACCTCTTCTGAAGATTCCCTAATACATTTCCTTCCGTTGTATTGGAGTCATTTTTCATTCCTTGGCTTTGTGTGAAACACTTTTAGAATTGTATTTGGAAGGTACAGGTTGGTTTTGGTTTGGAAAAGGAGCCAAAGTCCCAGTAAAGTCTGCTGATACCATTATTAGCCCACATGCTTTGTTTTAGTAGTGTGGTCTTCCAATAAATCTTTTACCACTCTTGACTTTATCCCAACGTGTTCATTGGAAACCAGATGCATCAGGTTATGCGCAGATGCTTTTGATTGAAAATTTACATTATGGATAATGCCACACACAGAGTTTTGAAGTTCAATTTCACTATTTTTCTCCTCTGGTAACATCTCTATCCCAGTTACTATACCTACATTCCCAAACCACATTCACTTTCTACAAAACTCCTTAGCACTCCATAGAAAAGCAAAAGCACAAGGCTGAATTTCTCTCGGTGCACATTGTGAGCGTCACAAATATAAATGTCTTTATAAACCATTTCTCTAGGTTTCATTTATACTTCAAAGA
Source organism: Xenopus laevis (assembly GCF_017654675.1). Lineage (NCBI taxonomy): Eukaryota > Metazoa > Chordata > Amphibia > Anura > Pipidae > Xenopus > Xenopus laevis. The sequence goes on along the minus strand of NC_054372.1, from coordinate 172,080,931 downwards.
CATTATTACATTTATATTTTGATCTATTATATACCTTCTGTAAATGCTTCACTAAAGATGTCCAAATTAGCAGATAACCAAGTGATCCCATAAACAGGAAAGTCATGATACCAGAATTTAATTCCACTATTCAAGATTTTACGTTACTGTTATTGCATAGAGAATAAAAAGCTGCAAAAGTGCCCTAAAATGTGCAGTGAAGCTGGAGGCAGACATTTTCATTCATCATTCATACAAACTGGATATTGTAGTGCATTGCAGGGCAAACTGTTTGCAGCATATTTGATAGAGACTGGGAATAAAGGTGTTTTTTTTGGTTTCCCCCATACTGCTGGTATGATAATGGCTGATGACATAGGTGTACAGGTTATGTATCCGTTATCCAGGATCTCAGAATTACAGGCAGGTCATCTCCCATTTCTCTGTTGTAATAAAACAATACCTTGTACTTAATCCTAACTAGGATACAAGTAATCCTTATTGATGACAAAACAATCCTTTTGGGTTTAAGTAATGTTTTTATGATTGTTTAAGTAGAGCTAAAGTAGGGAGATCCAAATTACATTATCCGAAAACTCCCCAGGTCCTAGGCATTCTGGATGACTGGTCTGTATATATCTAGAAGGGTATATAGTAAGCAGGTATTCCGCAATCAAATAGAGTAAGTGGGGACTGTAACTTGCATGTAAGGTGCTTACAGCACTAAGTAATGTATTTTGTTGTTGAAGAACCCAAATATAAAGAATTCTTCCTTCAAAATGGTACACAATGTTGATGCACTGTACTTAAATGGATATTTTCATTTTCAAAATTAACCAATTAATAGTGCTGCTCCAGCAGACTTCTGCACTGAAATTCGTTTTTCTAAAGAGAAAATGGATTTTGAATTTTGAAATCTGACATGGGGCTATATTGTCAGTTTCCCAGGTGCCCCCAGTCATGTGACTTGTATTCTGATAAATCTCAGTCACTCTTTACTGCTGCACTGCAAGTTGGAGTGACATCACCTCCCCCCAGCAGCCCATCAGCAGAACAATGGGAAGGTAACCAGATAACACCATAAGAAATCATGACAGAATCCATTTAATGTGTTACAATGGTATGTATTGCATTTTAAACGCTTCTCTCCGCCTGTGGATTTAAATGAGATAGCGTTCTGCCCTGATCAGTATCTTCATGTAGCTGCACTTTCAGACACAACTTCAGCCTATATAGAGAGGAGATGGGCTTACAAACACAAAATAAGGCATTATAAATCCAATCTCTTCTCCATGTACCTGCACTCAGGCAGAAGCCTGACAGTGGAGTTACAGAAGCCACTAATTAGAACGGATACGCTTCTCTCATCCTCATTTAAATCCACAGAGAGACAGAGAGAGAAGCATTTCAAAGTAAATGTGTGCCTTAGTGTGATGCAGCCAATGTGTATAAGAAACGGATCCGCACACACGCTGATTAATGCAGTCAGGAAATATCCCCTTTTATTCAGCCACCAAGCAATCAACGTTTCGTTCGGGGGGGGGGAGCCCACGCCCACCCTTCATCTCGCACACACGCTGATTAATGCAGTCGGGGAATATCCCCTTTTATTCCGCCACCAAACATTCAACGTTTCGGGGGGAAGCACCCACCCTTCATCCTGATGAAACCCCCGAAACGTTGAATGTTTGGTGGCTGAATAAAAGGGTATATTCCCCCGACTGCATTAATCAGCGTGTGTGCGGATCCGTTTCTTATACACATTGGTTGCTAAGGGACACGGCCGGGTCAACAGAAGGAACGCACCACCAATTGCAGGATTGGTGAACTACATGTGTGCAGTAGGAGAATTACATTGTAATCAAGTTAGTGTGATGCAGAGCAGGACATTAATATTGGGCTGCATTTGCTGTCCTCTAGTGCCTGACAAAGAGTTACTAATGAGGCCCAAAAAATCCATTATATGTAATAGCGTAAACCGCGAGCACTCACTCGCACCTGTCCCATGGGTCAGGATAGCGCCTGTGCTACAACGTAAATCACGTCCCCGGATCCAGACGAACTTGATACAAGTATACGGCAGTCGTACGGAGCACACGGTGCCTGGAGTGATTAAAACTGCGTTTATTGAAAATCCATTAAAAGGATAAGTAAATTTCATGAATGTGACGCGTTTCGTGGCGTCTCGCTACTTCCTCAGAAGCAAAATATCCATTGCTGTTGGTGAAAGTGCCATCTCAGCAGCAGGTAGTGGGATGGTTTATAACACGAAATTAGTATCACTCGCTTCACATATAACCTCAGAGCTATTTCTCTCTATTTACTGAATGATGGAATGTGTGCAACACATAGATTAGCACACACATCTAAAGGAATTGTCTCTCTGTGGTTACACTTAACTCTCTGTAAGTTTCTATACCTCACGTGGTATATTTCAGCAAGGTAATATAAGTATTAAAATATGTTTTAAATAATATGTATTTATGCTGCAAGATAGTGGTAGAATTCACTGATTGCAAATCTTTCTTATTTACAGATATATTAAGTTCCCTGTGATTGTGGATCAGTCTGTGTTTTGGTGATATATGCAGGCCCGGATTTGTGGAAAGGCCACCTAGGCACGGGCCTAGGGCGGCAGGATTTTAGGGTGCTGCCCAACCACACCCACATTGTTTCAAATACACTGAGGATGCGTTAGAGATAAAATAATTTTTTTAATTCCCATGCGACAATCCCCATTGATCCTGTCCAGATGATAAAAATTTGCACGGATAAAGGGGAGGGGATAGGGGCGACGAACGGCAGTGGGCCTAGGGGTGCCCGCTATGTAAATCCGGCCCTGGATATATGTTAGGTTGTGTTTGTATGCACAGTATATAAACAAGTCAGATAGCTGCATGTACACCCAATGGACAGGGAAATGCACTTTATTATCCTTTTTGCCCTGTCAGCTAAATTATAGACTTTGATCTGCTATACTGAACCATTAAAATGCCTCTTAATTAAACATCATTTTAATAACCATTATGAACCTATTGATCGTTTAGTCACTAATGACTAACATAATGAAAATACTAATTTAATCTATTAGAAAATTACAGGTTATTTTAAAGTATTAACATTGCCTCTACCAGATCCCTGAATTATGACATCAGCGCAACATTTTCTACACCGATGCCTTGATGTTGTTTAAGTGGTAAATTATATATAAAGTATGTGCATTACCATTTTTTATCTATTGCTGTCTATGTATCTTTCTTAGAAACAAGTGCTAGTAGGCAGTGTTATCTTCAAGCAGACTAATATATCACTCTGGCAAGGGGAGATAGAAAATTGTGTATACAAGCATAATTTCAAGGTTACAGAGATCTCATTATACCGTTAGCTTTTATTGAAAAGGATTTAATAATGTAATTTAAAAGGTAGGTCAAAATAGGTTGCCACCTCAAAGAGAATGAAGAAATAACATATTGTGCATATATATTCCCTGACTGTAGTGCCATGTTAGTTGCCTTTGAGAATTATGAGTATACATGACAATAACAAAGCATAATTGTGCACATTTTCATGAATGAAAATATTATTGAATTCGGCTTTGAAATAAAATTATGGAGTTGAATCAACTCAACCAGCCTAAATTGCTGGATGTAAAATTGAGTAGAGAACAAATAGGCCAACATGGAACAGGCTGACTGCAAAGATTTGCTAATACTAGGCAAGGAACAAGAAGAAAAACTACATTATCTCTATTATAGGTTGGGTTAGTGATGGGACAACAATCAAAACTGTATCCAATGAACAGGGCCTTGCACTAATGAGGCTAGTTGAAAAACATGCCCCAGGAGACAGCGCCAAATGGGTTACCAGGGGTTGTAAAAAGACACTCCTGGTACCTTAAGAGCCAAATTTCCTTTTTTTAAAATTCAACTTTACTTGGTGGGAGAAATAAATGGAGAACGGTGTTTCTTTGCCCACCAATATTCTGTGTGCCTCCATCTTCTTTGCAATACAGTGGACTGCATCCCAATTTTGGGTCACCTGCATCCAAAGAGTTATTCAGGAGGGCTCAATGTTCCAGTCAGAGATTTAATTTCTTAGGGCTAATACAGGGAGCTTCAATTACTAATAGTAAATGTGTGTGTTGATGCCTACAATTAAACAGGCTACCCTGAATTTCATTGTCATTGCTCACATGGCAACATTTTTGTGGATGCAAGAAATATATGGCAATAATGGAACAAAATTTGATTCTTCTGATAAATCTAGACATGCACCAAAGCTTGCTTGCTGCAAAGGTTTCACATTTGGTTTGTGCAGTCTCTTGGGTTTGGCTGAATCAGAATCCCGCTAAAAAACAGTACCGATTTGGCCGAATCACTAGCCAATTCCAGGATTTGGTACATCTCTAGATAAATCACAAATTGCGTCCATGACAGTAATGGACATGGGTGTTATCATAAATGAGAACACCCATAAGATGTGGAGATCACAATAAACTTAGAAAATTTAGCAAATATTGATGTGTTGAGTGTCATCTGATTTCCTTATTACTATTGTTCACGGAACAGTGAGCAGCAGTGTTCTCATAAGCAGGCACAAGCCTTGGGCAACATAACTTTAAAGGAGAATTCAACCCTTTAAAAAAAAAAACCATCCCACATAGACCCCCCCTCCCTCCTCCCCCCAGCCTAACTCCCCCCCAGGAAAATGCCCCAAAGTTTATACTTACCCTTCGGCGAAGATTCAGGCATCGAAGTTCCACGCAGCCATCTTCCGGCACTTCAGCAATTTCCATGAGTTTCGGTGCATGCGCAGTTGTCTCAAACTCCAACTGCACATGCGCCGACATGCTGATCTCCCACTCAGCTTGTCTGGAGACCCGGAAGAGGGCTTCATGGAACTTGATGCCAGAATCTGCACCGAAGGGTTAGTATAAAGAATGGGGCATTTCCCGGGGGAGGCAGTTAGGCTGGGAGGAGGAGGGAGGGGGGTCTAAGTAGGGTAGGGGGTATGGTTTTTTTTGTTAAAGGGTTGAATTCTCCTTTAAGGGCAGCATGCTGCATAGCCACTTTCTAAGGACCACTAGGGATGCGAAGCTTCTGTGATCCTCAGTGCTTCAGCCCAGGTGTGTGTACACTTATGGGAGGGGGTGGTGTGCACCTCAAGAGCGGGCACATAGGGGCACCTGCAACTGAAATCCGGGTCGGCTCAAAAGTGCCCTACATTTTTGCAATTTACGAAGAAAGGTATAAATGGTGGGGTTTTTCTGGCTTTTTCTCTAATTGCTGACATTTTTTGGCCTTTTTCCCTGAATTGTTTGTTTTTTCGAGTTTTTGCGCGAAAACCCAGAAAAAGTTGGATTTTCTGGAGAAAACACCCAAAGAACCCGATAACTTTAATTTCAGATAGGTGCCTCTCTCCATTGTGCCTCTCCCATATAGGACCTCAACAGGTTTGAGATAGTGGATTTTCGGATTTGGGCTTTTTGCAGCTTTTTGGTTTTTTTCCTCTAAAATTTGAGTTTTTACATTTTGGACCCCCTAAGGGTAATGGCAGATGGGGCCTTGAAAGTAGGGTTGCCACCTGGTCGGTAAAAATTATGGTTGATCCCAATGTTATTAATAGGGAAATTAGGAAGGCTGGTATTTGTTTTCCAGAAAAGGTGGCAACCCTACTTGAAAGGCAACTTTGGGCCTACACAATACATATACTGTATTTTACCAAGTTAATTCTGGTAGAAATGTAACTTCAGGCATTTATCACCAACTCAGGAGGAGATTAAGCATTATCGTCTCCATTTCTACATTGTCAATCTTTCTTCTGTACAATCTGTCCTGTATTTACTGGAACTCTATACATACTTGTTATTATTTATAATAATTACATGGAATGCACAGTATCCACTATCTTTCATAAACCAGACATTTTTGCTCAATAAAATATAATATTAATATGGAAAAATCTGGTATATGAAAAAGAACACATTTAAGGCCATACTGATTGGACTCCCACTACTTGTTATTATGTTAGTTTGTGCAGATTGTGTGCTTGGATAGGGGCCTAACTATGCAATGACTCACACTGCTCATTGAAAGTGCTCAAAGAACATATGCAGTTTTTACATGGCAGTCAGCTACAGAGAAATTTGCTAAATTCTAATAATGCAGTAAATAAACATTTAGTGAATGCCAGGTATGTTTTTGTGTAGGAGTGTTTGTTTAGGAAATGTATAGTAGTTCATGTTGTTTTAGAGCGGCGACTTGGAGACATATTTTTTGTAGTATTTATATATAATTATTTCTTTATAAAATGCCAACACCAACATAACTGAACAATAGTAAAGCTGATGTGCCAACACTGTCACTGCCTGTTCTGGAGACCAAGTTGGCAAGTTTTCGGTTCATATATGGAGTCAAAATCCCTGATTGGGGATTGGCCACATATATCAAGCAGGTTTGAAAATTCCAATGGGTGAGAACTGCATGGAGTACTGATGCAGTATTCTCCCGATGGGAGAGCATAGTCCACCCTGTTGTTGACCCTCTGGATCAAATGATTGGATCATCTTCATTTCACCCACTATCCGAGTGTCCAAACTGCATAAAGATCGGCTTTTTGTGAATCTATCCATATATGGAAAGCTTTAGCACAAAAATTATGTAGATTAAATATAAGTCAAATTCTTTTGTTTTGGTGGTATTCAATCTCTCCAGCTGGAAAAAGATCCACAAAGAAGTGTGGTCTGAATTGTCCATCTTGGTTAAAAACCATTATTATTAACAGATTGATTACCAGCTTGTGATTATGCACTGAGTGAGCAGTGTAACTACTGGGGGAGCTCTTGTTCACTTGCACTTCTTTTTGAAGTCTTCTGCCTACTTGCCTCCCCAAAGTTTGAAAAGGTTGTGCGTGCAGCTTGTGTATTTTTTTGTGCTTAAGTGTGTGTCTTTGCTCTATGTGTATGTTAGTAAATGATGCCCTTTTAGGCTAAAGCTGGCCATAGACGCAAAGATTTGATCGTACGAATCTCCGTTTCGTATGATTTTCGTATGTGTGTGGAGTGTCCCTACATTTTTCGTGAGATTTAGATCGGTCGTTAAGTTGTTCGGACAGGTTAGAAAATTTCTGTCGGCTACAGATATTATCTCTGCATGTATTGCTGATCTGGTGATATCAGTGGGAGACAGTCACCAGCTTTTGTTGGACATAACTTTCCTACGATTACTGTCAGGGGCAGAACATCGTCTGATCTGTTTTTTGACTACTTTATTTGATCTAAATGGTTTGTGGCAGGTCGGGAGATGGCACCGCATGATATGAAGCTAAATCTGCACGTCTATGGCCAACTTTGGGCTGCCAGGTCACATGAAAAATCAGGGACACTTTTAAAAGAAACAGCAGAAAGAATTACAATTAATCAAAATCAATGATTTTACATTCAGTGTAGCCCAGCAGTCTTTCTGTATTACAAGTGTCCCTAATTGACCTAATAACCTTACTTGATGATGGTGAATCTTTTTATTTAGCTTCTTGTAGTTGTAGTGCTGATCCCCTATAACCGGATGACAACGTGTTCTCTGAACATTGAATATTTTCTCTGTATGTTGCTCAGTGTCAATCTATGTCCACCCATAAGTACACGGCCCCTTTAAACACACTCTGCCAAGGCACATACAGTATTAATAAGACTTTTTTCTTATAAATACACAAAGCTCGCCCTTTGTCCTGCCTTTCAGATCTGCCACCCAGTTGTTAGTGATCATGCATCTGATACTGTTGCTGTGTGGTTACATTCTCTTTGGTTTTACACATTACTGCTATGCTGTAGTTGAAGTCAAACTGAAGGCAAATGAGATTATAAAATGAGTATTTCCTGCTTTGTCCCAGCTATTTCCTCATTAAATAGTCTATAATTAGAGCTAAAGGTTTTACAATTAACTTCCTAAAATATTTGGAAAATGTTTCAGAAGTGATTTCATCTCATATGTCCCAGTTTCCTTCCCTGCTCCCTAATTAGTCTAAGCAGTGTTTAGTTTGAATTGCCCAGAGCTGCTTTATTTGCATGACAAGTCGGCATTCGTCCAAAGCAACCCCTGGGGAGGGAGACAGTGGGGGTCATTCACACTCAACTGTCTTTGGTTATCTCAACACAATACTCAACTGTCATTAGTCTACTAGGCTTTCACCAATTATTTAAAACTGTCACGGGGCTTGTTTCCTCTGTTAGTTTACTTAAACGGTATGTTTGATTTATCTAGTTGGCAGCTCCAAACACAAAAGCCAGTTCTAGTATATCCTCCTGTGCATGGATAGTTCTGCCTCTCAATAACAAAAGACATTTCATGTGATGCAGTTAATAAATGACAGAAATTAAACATTTCCAAAGGATCTTGATAATGTGGTTCAGACAAATATCAAGATTTGGTTCTTCCAAAATGTACATATGTCTCTAATGCAAATGTGGACTAAGCAATAAACACATATGAAGTAAAATAATTAGCCAGTTCAGCAATTTCCAAGCCATTGCTTCGTGTGTTTGCCCCTAGCTGCCCATTCTGCACATTTATGGTGTGATCCATTTGATTACTCTAGATTGGTGGTTGTCTGACTTATTTGGTTTAAGCCCCTCAGAGGACCAACCCTTGTTCAGGGCCCCACTTAACTCATGAAAACATTATAGATATAGAAGTAGACATGCACCGAATCCACTATTTAGGATTCGGCCGAACCCCCGAATCCTTTGTGAAAGATTCGGCCGAATACCGAACCAAATCCGAACCCCAATTTTCATATGCAAAATAAGGGTAGGAGGGAAAAATAATTTTACTTCCTTGTTTTGTGACGAAAAGTCACACGATTTCCCTCCCCACCCCTAATTTGCATATGCAAATTAGGATTCAGATTCGGTTCAGCCGGGCAGAAGTATTCCAAATTCCTAATCCTGCTGAAAAAGGCCGAATCCTGGCCGAATCCCCAACCGAATCCTGGATTCGGTGCATCCATATGTAGAAGTACACTCCTTTATCATATACATATACTGCGCTGGAATTGGTTGCAAAGTGAGATGGAGCTCGGTGTTTAGAATTGATGTTTTGCACTATATGGCAAATCTGTTAACACATCTCAGAGACTTTAAAATGACGTGCTAATCCCTGTTTCACTTGCCTCAGGCCATCTGGTTTCTATTTCCCTACCTGCTTAGAGATTCCCTAGGAACCTCCTCTGTTTGAGCACAAGGGGAAGCCACAACTCATTAACAACTTATATCAAACCCTTGTGGGAATATAACCACTGTGGTTTGTTGTTCCAATAGATTAGAGGCGATACTATTTTCATTACAGCAAATTAAGGACACAGAGGGAAAGTGTGGATGTGGCAGCACTAAACTTCTAAACTTGCCGCTGCTGTAGGTTCATTTTACGAGTGCAACTAGCAATCCACAGCGGTTAAATTAGTGAGAAACGAGTATAAGCAGATGCTGGTGGAGGTCCAGTGTGTGAGATTTACTGACTTACATGATACTGATAGCATACCTCCCAATGTATTGGAAATAGAAAGAGGGACAAAAAGATGTGACCACGCCCATTTACGTGACCACACCCCTAATTACCATTTACAAAATTTGACAGGTAATAAACGTTTGAACACATTTCTGTGGTTTTTATGTGTTATTACAGTTTTGCTAATGAAGGTGAATTGCCCTTTAAGTTACAAGTCAGCTTCTCCTGCTTATCTTAAATGGTTACTATTGCTTCTTTGCTTATCTTAAATTGTTACAAAAGTATCTAAGTGCACCTGCCACGTATTCTAGGCTCTCTGACAAAAGCCAATTACGTTTTAGAAAGATTGTATCTTTTTTTATCTTCAGTGAAGGAGATCGAAAAAGAAAGTCAGGCATTTCAGTAACAATCAGGACTGTGGGTTGAGCTGTTAAAATCGGGACTGTTCCGTGAAAAAATGGGAGGTAGGCGATAGCATACAGTAGGTAAAATATACCAGTTGTCTTTGGGGTCCATGGTAAAAAAAAACCTCTTGAGTTGGCCCCAATATATATAACCTAGCCTGCATCTCATTCCCTGTAAAAACCGCAACAATCAGCAGCCAAAAGCTTCCTGACATATAGCCCAATAATGGCACACAGTTATATACATTGTTAAATCATAATTCAGGGGTGCCACAGAATTTTGTGAAAAAGGACATTGCATATATGCTAGAACTTTTATGGTTATACCAAAGGATTAGACAGTCATCCAGCACTTAAAGGAGAAGGAAAGGTTAAAACTAAGTAAGCCTTATCAGAAAGGTACATCTAAATATACCAGTAAACCCCCAAAGTAATGTTGCTCTGAGTCCCCTGTCAAAAGAAACCCAGCATTTCTTTCCTTCTATTGTGTACACATGGGCTTCTGTATCAGACTTCCTGCCTTCAGCTTAAACCTCATTGCCCTGGGCAAGAGCATGCTCAGTTTGCTCCTCTCCCCCTCCCCTCCCTTCTCTACTGTAATCTGAGCCCAGAGCAGGGAGAGACTCAGGCAGGAAGTGATGTCACACCACATTAATACTGCAGCTCCTATTCTAAACAAACAGAGAGTTTCTAGAGCTGATTTCTCAGGTATGGTAAAACATTCTACAGAATGAATATAGCATTCTAGCTTGCACTATTGCAGCTAATCTATTGGCAATAAACTGCCTCCGTAGCTTTCCTTCTCCTTTAAATTTGTAGGAACTTACTTTTTAGGGGTGCACACCAAACAATGTGTTCACCTACACATCCTTCAGGCAAAATCCAAAATAGACAGCAGCACTCCCATATCGCAATAAAACCGCCTTTATTATAAAATTACATCTGGCACAGCAGCATTTCGGACTGCCTGGTTCTTTTTCATCTTGAAAAAGGACCAGTCGGTCCTAAACGTTGCTGTGCCAGATGTAATTTTATAATAAAGTCGGTTTTATTGTGATATGGGAGTGCTGCTGTCTATTTTGGATTATACCAAAGGATTAAACAGACATTTGTAATAACTTTAGGTTATAGTGTGAGAGGAGGTGCTGATTTCTGGAAACACTAGCGGATTAATGAGATTTAGGGACCCTAAGCTACATCACCAGGCCCCCCTTCCAGGCTACTGCACCCATCTGGTGTTTGCATGTGCCAGAGGCGGGCCAGGCCAGCCAGGCACCCTAGGTGACCCAGCTGGCCGTCACATTTATGCACATGTGCAGTGACGAGTCACGAGCGCTTACACGCATGGGCGTTCTTCCTGGTGAGCAGGTGAGTCTGGTCTAGGGGTAGGCAGAAGAGGTAGCCCAGCGCCCCCCAATTGTTGCGCCCTAGGCAGCTGCCTCTTCTGCCTACCCCTGGTTCCGGCCCTGGCATGTGCCATGCCTGCCTTCTTCTCCCACCAGGTTCTCCTGAACAGACCGAACAGTGCAAATAAAAATAAATATTAAAAGAAAATAGAAATAATACTTGAAAAAAGCTAGATGGTTCCCTAATCACTATGCGCCCCTAGGCTATGGCCTAGGGGAGAAAGTTCATTATCTGTCGCTGTCTGAGAATGTAACAACTTGAATTTTTCTGCATAGCTTGTCAGAGCAGAGACATTGCCAGGGACAGTCATTTCCATATTTATTTCCAGTTTCAGTCTCTGTCCCTGGATATTTTTGTAAGAGTCAGCTGGCAACTTTACTGGCTACTAACAGTATATACACTATAAGAGGGTTGCAGGCCTGTCCATGCCACATTCATGCATTTGCACTATACAACCTAAGCGGCGATCGTCTTTCCAGCTCAAGTCACTTTCAATATTGCATCTACTGTATATTTTAAATTAGAACCTAAATGGTTACTCAGAATTTCATTTATCTGCTTGGAGATAATTATGTGACATAGACGGAACATTATTTATGTAAAATAGAGAAGTGCCAACAAACTTTAGACATAAACTTACAACGGTAAGAAGAGAAGTGAGAAAATGGACAGGTCCAAATGTATTCTGACTTGGTAACAAGTGATAAAATGTACAGTTAATAAACCAATCATACAGTGCGGGATTACATAGACTGAAAGTGACCAATCAAAGGATGAAAATTGTAATATGCTGTTGATGTCATGTCATAAAATAAAAAATAAATATATAAATGCTATGCAAGGGAGACAAGTGTTCCGGTGATATAGAATGCAGAAGTATTTGATGTTTGTTGCATCAAAGGAATAGACTGAACATCATATATGTTCTTCAAGTGTCAGTGATCTTGGGTAAACTTAACCACAGTCTTAACACACCCTTCTGAGCAGGTTGCAACCTCATGAGCAGGTAATTGCAGTCCAGAATAGACTATGAAGTAAGGGGTTTCCACGAATAGAGTGCTGTCTACATCCGGCAGCTCTGTATTCATGAGAAATGGCACATGATGTCCCCTTGGACACCCCCTAGCGTCTACATCATTTAGATGCACTAGCTATGGAGCAAAAACAAGGTCAATGGCAGGCATTAAATACAGGGCATCCTTGTGTCTGGCAGAACTGTTCTCAGCACCTTCTGGAGAGGTATAATGTAGCTAGTTCAGTTGTGGGTTTGTCTAAAGCTAATGCCCTTCTGTTACTTGTTTGGCACTGCTGACAACAATAGGTGCCACTGAGGGTAACACTAGACCTCCTAATATACAGTAAGTGCACTTGTTTATTATTATTACAATGGGTGAGTGTTACCCGGTACGCATCGCCAATCCCATTTATCCTTAGGGTAAGCATCCCACAGTGACTCATAGCTTTCTTGATCAGATAAACCAGCCCCATAAAAAGTTGTTATTAAGGAAGTCATACTAAGGGTAAGGTCACACAAGGATTCGGGGAGATTTTGTCGCCTGGCGACTAATCGCCTCTTCTTCTGAGCGATAATCTCAGAAAAAAACGCTGAGGCAGTTTGGGGAGATTGTCGCTCAGAAGAAGAGGCGATTAGTCGCTAGGGGACAAAATCTACCCGAATCTCTTCGTGTGGACTAACCCTAAGTAGTAAAGTTCACTGTAAAAATTATTAGTTTACTAGACTTGAACCTAATAAAGGGAAATTAGAGATATACATTTTTTAAAAAATGTAAATTTTGCATTGAATTAAATATTAAAATTAACTTAGTTGTTTGTTTCATAAAAACGAAGCCAGAGAACATTTTTTACTTAAATGTAAAAATAATAACCTGAGCTATTTTATATTGCTATAAAAAAGAAGAACGAAACTTTCAGTTTTTAAATTGCATGAAATGCCCAGAAGCCAATAGCAACAATCCAGTGAAAATTTCACAAGGAGAAAGAATTGGATTAGAGTAAGAACTTTATTATGTTTCCTGCCCGTTGGCTACAGCAGATCAATCCCTTGCGTTACTAAAGGCAGCTATAACATGATTAGGGTTCTTTCACAAAAGGCCTCTGGGAAAGGCACAAAATCCACTAGGAACAGATCCATACTTATAGCCCTGGATGGCACAAACACACCCAACAGCAGTTTTACTGGTCAAATCAGGAGAGTAAATACATTTATGTGAACATAGGATACAAGGTTAGAGTCGACATGGCCTAAATTATGCTGGTGTTGAGTTGAAGCAAGTGTGCATCAGATGAGCAACATTATGGATTTTACCTTATCTTGATAGTAGGGATGCACTAAATCTAGGATTTAGTTTAAAAAACAGGGGTTTTTAGTTTCAAATTTATGATCATAAAGTTGGTAAGCCCACTGGTCCCTAATTATTTGCCTGTGGTCATTAAATCAGTGTCACGGCCGGCACCCAATACCAGAACAAATGCCAAGGACCCTGGTCTCGGCTCGGCTTCACCAGTAGTGTGACCACCTTTGGGCTTCGGGAGGAGCCCTCAGCTTAATTGGGTGCCCCCTGGACTTAACGAGGGCTACAAGGCGAGGAGTTCTGGCTGGCAAAGGGGCACGACCGGATAGCAAGAGTCTTTGGGCAGAAGGTCAAGGACAAGGCGTCTGGTGGAAACGGAACAGACCGGATCAGGACAGGCAGATAACAGAATCGTCAGGCAGGCAAGGGGTCAAAACCAGATAATCAAACAGACTGGATAAGGCAGAAGGATGGTCAGACAGGCTGGGTCGAGGCAGGCGGATATCAGAATCGTCAGGCAGGCAAGGGTCAAACCAGGTTGTCAATCAAAGGGTTAAGCAAGAATCGTTTTCATAGGGAGGCTAAGGTCAGGATACAGAGTTCAGAGTAGTCAGGATACAGGCAGGGTCAAACACAGATAATCAGTCAGGATAACAAATTCAGGAACAGGTAGCAAAAAGCTCAGGAAACCACAGGATTTGATCCTATAACGGACACTGGCTACAGGTCTGAATGGGCCTTAAATAGGGATCCAATTGGCGCCAAAATGTGCGCAATTTCGCGCCGTTGTGCGCTGGCGCAATTACGCCAGCGCGCCTGCGCTTTTAAGAGGCGCACCCTAGTAATCAAAGATGGCGCCGGCAAGGGCAGAATAGGAGCGGCGCAGCGGGCGTCCACGCCAAGGACGCGGCGTGGACCCGGCTGCCCACTAGACCACCAGGGTAAGTTTCTTACAATCAGCCCCATAAAACTTGTTTGCTCATATCATGTTGGTACACAGGACAGATTTCCTCTTATCTGGAGGAAATAATATGTTTGTAGTAAAGGAAGATAAGGACGGAATATTAGAACTTAGAAACAACTGTCTGTGATGAATTGTGGAGTATAGAATAAAGGCAGGTGAATCAATAGGCAGGTAAATATATTTTCTTTGAAGATATTCACCCTTTTATAGTAAATCAAATAAACTGACCATTTCCGTCAAAATCAATAGCCTTTGGACTCTTCTTCCCACTAAAAACCCCTCTAGATATTTGCTTGCCTTAGCATCTCCATCTTTTGCTCATGAATAACATACGGACTGATTCATAGCCAAATCTTTCTCCCAGCCTGTCTATGTATAATCATGTGGAAGAACCCAGAAATTGTTATACCAATGATACTTTACACTTTACTCCGGTGAGGAGGTCAGGTTACTCTGTGGTCACCTTCGCTGAGTTCTTGGGGAAGGAAGGATAAGGGCTGTGCCTCTATACCAGGATAAAGAAGGATGAACTGACCACTAGCTTCTCAGTTTGGCTCCTTTCTGTGCCTTCAACTATATATGTATTTGGATAACTGCACATGTTTATTAGCATGGGAGATCCTGTGCTTCTAGTCAAACTAATATTAACCAGAAGGGAATAAGAAAGGCTAATGTAGGGTTACAAGACAACCGCAAACCATACAATGAAAAATCTCTCCAGTCTTTGATATGTTTATGCTTACGGGATGGAATAAGCAAAATAAATATATTATCAGCTGCTTGGGTTCACTAGACCTTCAACTCTTTGCCTTAGGTCCGGTGTAGTTGCATCAATTTTAGTTTGGTGCATGACTAAGTCTTCCTTCCTTCATGGTTAGTTCCCGGACCCCTGCTGGGCTGTATCCACTGATCTATAATTGTCAGATTGATTCACTAGGGAAATCCATGGGAAGCATAAGATCACACAGAAGGCACCGCTGGGAAGCTTAAAAGGGTTTGGACACTTCAGGCAAGATTCTGCCTTGTCAGTATATATATGAAACAAGGACATTAAATATGAATGCATTGGTGCAGAATCTAACTGAGTCGCATGCACTCATCTGACTGATCTGGTCTCTCTGATTTAACTGACTTTCAGAATTATTTTTAACATCATAACTACTCACCACACTATACAGGTTCATATTGTCCAAGCACACACGTCTGTGATTTAGGAAACATGTAAGAATCCAAATCCAGAAGCGTACAAGTCCCCTTTAACAAACACTTGGTTTTATATTGAATAGCATGTACCCTCTATTTAGAATACATATCTTGCTGATAAGACCACATATTATAAAACCAATTTATCTTCTTTGAAAGCATATCAATTTAAATTTTTCACGTGCATTAAAAGGATATATAACAAATTAGGAAATGATGCACAACTAACAGTCAGAACCTACTGCAAATGTAAAGCTTCTTTGTAGACAGTAATTAAATGCTGTGTTGCCCTTTAGAATACAGAGTATGTGTCACAAGGAAGGACTGAAAGAGAGAGATAGTGTGGCCTGCCTGAAATTTCTCATGTATCACCTTGTGCAGCCTCATAAATTACACTGGAAACTGTGGAAATCTGTTTATTAAATGGACAGTAATATTAATATAAATGTGTGGGTCTGATTTATTATTCATTGGTTGGCTAACTTGAAAAAATATAAAGATGTTTACAAATATCACGATTTTTTCTGCATACAGAAAAGTGACACAACCCTTTGCACTCAGTTTGGAAACGGTGGGTGGAATATGGGTGCAAAGTGAAAACACTTTTACTAAGGGTCGAATTTCGAAGTGGTAAAACTTCGAAATTCGACCATCGAATTGTAGACATTCGATAGTCTAAGGTTTTTTTCGAGTGAATTTAGCCGTTTTCGATCAAATCGAATGTAGAAATTCGATCCGATCAATCGAACAATTTTCAAAAAAAAAAATTTGACTTCTAAAAACTTAGCCAAATACTGGCTATAGGTTCTGGTTTAAAGTGGCGAAGTGTCGAAGTCGAAGTTTTTTATAGAGACAGTACTTCGATTTATGAATGGTCGAATATTGCAAGTTTTTTTAATTCAAATCGAATTTTGGCCTATTCAATGGTCGAAGTACCCAAACATTACTTAGAAATTCGAAGTTTTTGAATTCGAAAATTCACTTTGAATTCACTTCGACCCTTAGTAAATGTGCCCCCGAATGTTATTTACTAAAACCCAACCGTTTCTCATTATTTTATTAAAACAACTTCTACCAAACTCCCATCCACAATTTTACCTTATTTATCAATAAAATAATTAGAAAAATTCTGTGTGGGAAAAGATCAAGAGAATCTTTTTGTCTGAAAACCACGAATGTTCGGATTATCGTGCAAAACCCAACCCAGATCACAATATCTTGTAATTGTAAAAGAGAGATCTGCCATTGACTTCTACATTCTCATTGAGATGGAGTATTTTCAGATTCAGACTTTAATTAGCCTTGGGTTACATAATAAATCTTTAAAAATTCGAGTTTTTTTTCCATGAAAATTTTGTGTTTTCCCCTTTAAAACCCGACCAGAAAAATTTGGATTTTAGAAAATTACCCCTTTAGACTTTGCTCCTAGTCCACAACAAAACTGAATTCAGTTTCAGTATATGTTTGCAAAACAGATTAAGAATGATGTTTTAGGGCTTCAAACTTTCAAGTTACGCCACTGTGTACAAGACAATTGAATTTCATTCATTATGCACGTTTTTTTTATTTATACATTTATTTAATTAACCTCTAAATTATTAAATGATCTGATAATTCAGATTATTTATTTTTCTGTTGTGACTTCAATGCTGTATCTCCCATGGACAACATTTACAGGTTACTGTATATATAATGAAAGCACTTGGACTCTGTTGGTTTGTACTTTAAAGGGATCAGTTCTCTCTGTCTCTGCAAGGACAACAAACAGGTGCATTACAGTCATAACTGCGTCTCGCAAACTGTGTAAAGATTTCCCTCTCTATAAGATATGAAGAACCGTGAATCATACAAGTCAAGTAAAATGAATGTGATGGGTCCTCGGACGTAAACAGCCACCTTTGGATGATCAGAAATGCAACGGTAAGAAATTGTTGATCTTTGTAACAGACCTTGAAATATTTTGTTCAGATTACAGATTGTTCCAGTTCTTTGACTTGGAGACTGTTCTGTGATTCTTAATCATTCCGCATGTAGCATTTAGTTGAAAAGGAACAATTAGGTCTTAGACAATATAGCAGTAGTATAATGTATCTGCATAAAAAGCTTAAAGGAGAACTCAGGCTTTAAGGGGTGGTTCACCTTCACATTAACGTTTAGTAAGTTATAGAGTTGATAATTCTAAGCAACTTCATTTTTTCTTTTTTACATATTTTTAATTACTTGCCCTTTTCTTCTGACACTCCCCTATAGAACATTGTTATTGATTGAGGACAGGCCTGATTTTGACAGCTTAGCCCGCAGTCCAGATTTTTTATTACAAAGTCGCAGGTTTCTCTTTGATCTCCTGCACTGATACCAGAAAAAAATTATACAAAGTTTCTGAAACGTAATTAAAATAAAAGGCTTTTTTTTTTTTTACAAAGCCCAAAACACTCAGCAGCTGCACTTAGATACATTTGTAACAATTTAAGCAAACATACAATTGTAACTATTTAAGATAAGCAAGTCACTTGGGAGAACTGAGACTCACAGCTTAAAGGGCAATTTCACCATCATTAGCAAATCTGCTTTAATACATACAATATTCTAGTGATTTGCGGAATACCCGTGGGTCGGTCGGGTTCGGGCTGACCTCGCACCCCCATTTGCGGGTGGTGGGTGGATTCAAGTCGAGCTATTCTTCCTGCTCTCCCCGCCAGTCAACTTAAACTGCCGGCTTCCGACTTCCAGGTTCAATTTTTATAGCCATGCGTCTGCTCGCCCTGGTCCTTTTGTGACGTCATCGGCGGGGCGGCGAGGGTCTATAAAAGGAACCCGAAAGTCGTACTCGGGCAGGTTGGGAAAAACCTGACCCGCACATCACTACAACATTGCCCTAAAACCCCCATAAAAGTGTTCAAACTTTCATAACCTGCCAAATTTGTAAAATGGACTAGACAATTTAGGTTGTATGGCCATAAAATGGGTGTGGTAAAAAAAAAATCTGCCGTGATAAGCGTGGCAGAATTTTTTGCCCCTCTTTCCATTGTTCAGATGTTGGTAGATGTGTTGCTCACCTACACTATTTTTCACACGTGAATGTGTCTCTGAGTGCTATATGAGGCTGATCATTAGTGATGGGCAAATTTATTCGCCAGGTGCTAATTCGCGCGATTCGCCCCCGGCGAATAAATTCACGAAATGGCCGTGAAAATTCACCGGCGTAAAAAAAAATTTTCCGCAGTTTCGCGAATTTCGAAAATTTTCCGGCGAAACATCGCAAATTCGCCTATCACTACTGATCATTGAAGAGTAGGGTGTCTCTGCAAAGAGCTTGCAGGGATTAAATACATTTGTTTGATTTTTAGTTGCATCTCTGATGCTTATTAGTGGATTTTAAAAATGTACTCTTTGAGAGTCTTGTAGGCCCTGGAGACTATTTCCATTATGTCCCTTGTTTCTCACTGCAACCTTCCTTTTAACCTGTGAAACACATGTTCATTTGTTCCCTTTTTTTTTTGCTATAAGACATTCCAATAGTGACTACACATTGCCCGTCTATAGGCAACAACATATTTTCTAAATGTGCATTTGGTATTACGAGCATGTGCAACCAATTATTTGGGCTTTTCCAACACTAGAATGCTACGTGGACAAAGTTGATTCAGTCACATCTGTGCGTTGTAGGTTGTTGAATAAAATGTGCCTTTTCCCAGCATCTCAGGAGTTCAGTGTAGACAATCTTTTGCCCATCAATTTTAGACAATCAATTTTCCATTGGCCCCAGTTGTTTGTTTTGCCCAAGTTTCAGAAAAACCTTGGTATCGAATATCTCTGTACGACACTAAAGTAGGGACTAAGGAGTTTATTTATCAAAATCAGAAAAGTTCTCACTATTTCCGGAAAACTACTCCATCCAAATTCGCACAGACTTTTCCCCCCTATTTATGAATACGTTTTTCCGAGAATTTATTGTGTGCGAAAAAAAAATGATAAAATCTTAAAAAATGTGAATCGTACATATTTTTTGGTTTTGTCGCAGAAACCTGTGACTTTTTCGGATTTGGCGTCCAAAGCAAATAATCTTCGGGTAATTGAACGAAACCCAGCGCAGATAAGGATATCAACTAAATATCTGTTATTGACTTCTACATGAACGTGGCTGATTTGAGTTGGAGTACTTTTTTATACAGACTTTTAACACCAGTGAGGTTAAAGGGATACTGTCATGGGAAAAATTTTTTTTTTTCAAAATGAATCATTTAATAGTGCTGCTCCAGCAGAATTCTGCACTGAAATCCATTTCTCAAAAGAGCAAACAGATTTTTTTATATTCAATTTTGAAATCTGACATGGGGCTAGACATATTGTCAATTTCCCAGCTGCCCCAAGTCATGTGACTTGTGCTCTGATAAACGTCAATCACTCTTTACTGCTGTACTGCAAGTTGGAGTGATATCACCCCCCTCCCTTTCCCCCCCAGCAGCCAAACAAAAGAACAATGGGAAGGTAACCAGATAGCAGCTCCCTAACACAAGATAACAGCTGCCTGGTAGATCTAAGAACAACACTCAATAGTAAAAACCCATGTCCCACTGAGACTCCTTCAGTTACATTGAGAAGGAAAAACAGCAGCCTGCCAGAAAGCATTTCTCTCCTAAAGTGCAGGCACAAGTCACATGACCAGGGGCAGCTGGGAAATTGACAAAATGTCTAGCCCCATGTCAGATTTCAAAATTGAATTTAAAAAAAATCTGTTTGCTCTTTTGAGAAATGGATTTCAGTGCAGAATTCTGCTGGAGTACCACTATTAACTGATGTGTGAAAAAAACATGTTGTCCCATGACAGGATCCCTTTAAATAATTCACAAAAAATTATTTTCACGAAAAATTCTTATCTCCTTTAAAAGTTCAACGAGAAAAAATAACAAATAACCCCCGGAGTATCAAGACTAGAGTTGGAAAAGACTGGCAATGCAGGAATACTGGAGCCCCAATCCCAGGGAAATCCTTCCTGCCAACTACTCAAAACAGCTGGAAGTAGCAGTAACCAACAATCTGTAGCAAACAAGCAAACAACAAAGAAACAAACATATATTTGACTAGATGTGTTATAAGACCTGGAGCAAACTTTTTATTTCATTAGCCATTTCCAAAACTCCCCTAGTGAAAACAATACAAGATCCAACAGGATACTATTGTTGGTATGGCATGACTTATTAACATCTCATAGACAACTATTTTATTTCTCTTTAGAAATGTTAAGGTCATATTTAAACATTTTGTCACAGCAAGGTCCTCAGGTTTACAAAACTATTCTGGCAATATAAAGTAGATATCTGACTGACAGCTAAATGTTTCTGACCCTTTATTTGAAAACACACGCATTGTCTA
The DNA here is from genome assembly GCF_017654675.1 of Xenopus laevis. NCBI lineage: Eukaryota > Metazoa > Chordata > Amphibia > Anura > Pipidae > Xenopus > Xenopus laevis. Next base: position 172,059,789 of record NC_054372.1, on the reverse strand, counting down.
TCTGTCATAGTTTGTTGTTGCTACCAATGTGCATAGTCCAATAGCCTCTATTCATCACAATGAGACATGAATGATGGCATGGCAGAGGGTCTGCTAAACAGCTAAACAGGAGGCCTACACATTTATGCTGCACCCAAGAATGGGAGCACAGTAACTATAAAAAGCAGATAATGGTAATGTGTGTCCAGAAGTCCACTGAAACCAACTGAACTGAAAAGGGTTTGGAAGTTTAACAATAAGTACTTTTGCAGGAAAAAAAAAATATTCTTAAACTGGCTACATAAAGGTTGTTCAACTCGTCCTCTCCAGTCGACAGCTTATTGGCCCATATATGTCCACTGACCTGTCCTGCCCATCCAATATCTGGCTTAATATTTCTGGATATCAATTAGGTAAATTTGACAAGCCCATCAATTGGAGACTGCATCAACACAGTGCTTGTGTGATGGGGCTTCATATATATATTCAATCTGATTTAGTTGTCCATGTTGTTTGTGGGGACCTTTGGATTCAGCTTCTTTGGTGGACCCCAGGTGCCCCAGTGCTGGGAGAAATGATTGAATCTTACCGTGTATGGCCAGCTTTGCTTGCAACTGGCACCCTAATTTTAAAGGCGTTGTTCACCTTTGAGTTAACTTTTAGTAGGATGTAGAGCAGGGATCCCCCAACCTTTTGAACCCATGAGTAACATTCAGAAGTAAAAGGAGTTGGGGAGCAACACAAGCATGAAAAATGTTCTTGGGGTGCCAAATAAGTGCTGTGATTGGCCATTTGGTAGCCCCTTTGTGGATTGTCAACCTACATTGAGACTCTGTTTGGCAGTACACCTGGTTTTTATACAACCAAACTGCCTCCAAGCCTGGAATTCAAAAATAAGCACCTGCTTTGAGGTCACTGGGAGCAACATCCAAGGAGTTGGAGAACAACATGTTACTCGTGAGCCTGGTTGGGGATCACTGATGTAGAGAGTGATAGTCTAAGACAATTTGCAATAGGGTTTCATTTTTTATTTATGTTTTTTATTAGTTATTTAGCTTTTCGGTCAGCATCTCTCCTGTTTGCAGCTTCAGTGATATGGTTGCTAGGGTCCAAATGACCCTAGCAACCACGCACTGATTTGAATAAGAGACTGGAATATGAATAGGAGAGGCCTGAATACAAGGATGAGTAATTAAAGGTAGCAATAACAATACATTTGTAGCTTTACAGAGCATTTATTTTTAGATGGGGTCAGTGATCCCCATTTGAAAGCTGGAAAGAGTTAAAAGAGTCAAAAGGAAAAGGTTAATAATTAAAAAAATTATAAAAAAAATAAATAATGAAGACCAATTGTAAAGATGAATAGAATGAATCATTCTATAACATACTAAAGGACAACTTTTAATGGGGGTGTTCTCCTTAAAATGAACTTTGAGTATTATGTAGAGAGTGATACTCTGAAACAGTTTGCACTTGGTCTTCATTTTTGTAATTATTTGTGGTTTTTGAGTTATTTAGCTTTTTATTCAGTAGCTGCCCAGTTTGCAATTTCAGCAATCTCCTTGCTAGGGTCCAAATTACCCTAGCAGCCATACATTTGTTTGAATAAGAGACTGGAATGTGAATAGGAGAGCGTCTGAATAGAAATATGAGTAATAAAATGTAGCAATAACAATAGATTGTATTTTTATTAAAAAACAGAATAAAATGAAGGCCAATTGAAAAGTTGCTTAGAATGAGTCATTCTATAAAATACTAACAGTTAAATTAAAGGTGAACCACCCCTTTAAACACTGCTAATTTTACTTGAACTCAAGAAATAAAATACAGTAATGGCTGATAAGATAGAATAATACTATCAAGAGATGACTGATACAGGTATGTGCTGAGCTGTACATTTAGCATTTGGAGACAAGTCACTATTAAAAATGAATTTTACTCTTCTATTACAGAAATGTACTCGTCTATTAGGATTCTTTTAATTTCGAAACCAAGTGTAATATAAATCTAAATCCTTGGCATTTCATTTCACACCCTTTTTGTAGCTTCAGACTGTATCTAGTTTCCCAGGATTGTAACAGTTTTATCTTAAATTTAGTACATGGTGTCCCAGTCCAACACTGCTCTGCGCAGTAACTTGCATGTGCCCGGACATGTGCCGGCATCAGTAAGGATGCGCGCACTTCCGCGTGCGCCTACGTCCCGATGGCTGTGACATCAGAACCGACGGACGGAGACATGCCAATGTACCCGCTCAGTAAGTATTCTTACAGTCTGTGCCCAATAATTTAGATGCATGTGTGCTGCGTCTATTGATGCTGGGCATGAAGGGAACACTAAAACTACTGCATTGTGAGGAGATGTTGGTAGCTCCAGGGTTGCCCTGGGTTAATAGACACAGCAACAATCCAGGCAGGAAGGACTGAGCGGCACAGAGCACAACTATAAGGAAGTACAATGAGGGCATGTTGATGCAAGTACCTTTAATGGACCTGGTTTAACATGCAACTTACTTCAGGGAGATTGCAGGAACTGCAGTTGCACTTGCAGATGTAAATGAGCTCTTATATCTTACACAGGCTTTAATAGTAAGTCAGTTCTGCAGCTAAATCTAGCTAGCTAGTACACAGAATATTTCCTGTTCCCAGGATTGTAACAGTTTTATCTTAAATTTAGTACATGTAGTAGAAGAAAAGCCACCGGACAAGCAGAGCCATGTGTCGGCCAAACAAGCCTTTATGCAAATGGCACAGTTACAAATCATCGCACACAATGGCGGGAGAGCTTTAGAACTGGTTAAGCCTGCGATAATGACCAAAGTAATATGTGACCTGAAGCAGTCTATGCACAACAAAAAAAGTTTAATGATGACAACTTAATAGCATGTAATTAGGCTGTGCCAAGTTCTAATATGCAGTTAAACATTTTTTAATAGGTCGTTGAGGGCAAATGTCAGCTCTGACAATAAAACAGAACCCCATCACTCACACACATACCAATATGTGTTTTTTTTTTTTTAAAGTAATTCTGATTTAAATTAGTTTCTTTTGTCAGTACATGTGCCAGGGAAAATTTCATTTATAAATGTGCAGCCCTCGTGTTGTGGAACTGCAACCCCCCCATCATCATTAAAAAGCTGAATGCTATGAATCGTAGTTTAACAAGAAAGCAGGCCCTGGAAATTAGATATTCACGAATTGAATACAAATGACAAAAATACATTTATACAAGAGCATATTATAATATATCATTTGTCATTTGGATAGCTTCTCTGAATGTGGAGATCCAAGGCAAATGCCCTTCCGTATAACGGGGCCTAGACAGAAGCAGTTGCATAAACTGGTCAACGTACTGAGTATAATGCTTAAACCCCCACATTCAGGTCCCCACAAGAGTCAATGGTGCAGGATTGTAGTTGGAAACAAAATGAATGAGCAATTTCAACATGCATTGGAAAATATGTCAAATTAGAGATTATTTATCTAAATGGACTTGCTGTAAAGTTCAATGAGTTCTTATTATGCCACTAGGGAAATCAATCTTTCGACCTGTAGTTATCCATCTGTAGTTGAATTATAGGGCTCTTTTATTTTCACAAGTGTATCGAGTAAAGCCCATTTTCGAGTATCGTTTTTTACCCACAATGCAGAGTCTTTCCCAGATTTCCAGTGTCATTGAGGGGACTATGCAGTTGATGCAATTGCACTGTTACTGGTGCAATTGTGTCCAGTTTTTCCAAAATTAATGCAACTGCTTGTACATTTCAACTCAAATCTATCTGGCATCATTTTTGGGGGCAAATTCACTAAAGGGTGATTTTTCACCTGCGAAGGCTCCGCCATGCTTCGCACCACTTAGTCAGGCGTAAATTTGCTACCACTTTGTTAATTCACTAAAATTTGAAGTTGCGTCTCAGCAGCCGAAAGCTGGCGAAGTTTCGCCATTCGTCAGGGCAAGCATTTCATAGGGAATTTTCACTAAAGTATGTTTCTGCCTAGCGCAACTTTGTTAGTTCTCTTACATTTAGATCAATTTAAATAGGCCGGGTACATATAGGTCATAGATATGTTTTTATTAGAGATGCTGCAAATGCTTGAAGTGGCCACTTATTAATACTCATGTCCATGAGCCCACCCGAAAACAAATGTGGCATGTCCCTCAAATGGTAAAAAAAATGAAATCAAAATTTTCTAATTAAATTTCTAATTTCTGTTAATGGGCCCTTATATCTTACACAGGCTTTAGTATTAAAATAAGTTCTGCAGCTATATCTAGATAGCTAGTACACAGTATACTATTTTTTACCATCCATAAAGGGATTTTTTTAAATGAATCAGTTGGAGGAAAAGATGCCCACCTTTTGTTATATAAACCACTAGGTGAATATAATGATTGGGCAGCTATAATATACTGTATCTATAATAGCTATAATTGCTGCAGTTTTAACCCAGAAATTGTATTTGCTTCCATTCTACTCCTCTAATAAAACACAATGGCAAAGTCAGCAGTAGGTTTCTTTGTCTGCTTTTATACGCCTCGGGGTCAGTGACCTGCAAAGTCCTTTATGATCCCTGATCTGTGATGGGAACTATTTGAGGCTGAAGTCAGGGTGCCCTTATTTGCCTTCAGGAAATTTACAGGTCAAAGCCTTTTTATTTCTGACCATTTAGCTGACGCTGGTGGGTCATGAAAACCTAAAGACTCCTGGGAAGCAATGAATTACTCCAGTATAGTTTTCTGTGAGAATTTTGTAACCAAGTATGCACAAGGCCAAGCCTACAGGGGTTGTCCCCTCTGCTCAGTGTGTGGCACTAGGCCATGGGATGTCATTTACTAGGGATCAACACACACTAAATAGAAATAGTTCTGCACTTATCCAAACTATAGCAGTTCTTTAGAAATGACTTAATGCTTATATGTGACAATCTGTTAGCCCCACAATTCTAATTATTATCCTGGCAATATAACATCAAAGAAAATATGTATGTGACCATGTATATGAATATTATCAGTTTGCAAAGGAAAGGTATTTTCAGATTATGTCGCCCAGGTCAGGTTGGAAGAGATTTAGCATGGGTGACATAACACTTTATGTAACATTAACTTTAAAGTTCATTTTAGTACCCTCCTCATTTTCATTAAACTATCCTTGGCCGGCTGATGTTGGTGACCCACTTGGCCATGCTTGAACTACTTAATAGACTTCAGGTCTGTATGTCTCTGAAATGGGAGCATGTTTGATATCTGAAGTTTGGTCAGATATTGGAAAATCCTTTCAGGTTCAGACTGCATTGGGCAGAGGTTCACTGTTTTGGAGACCTTGTCAAATGAATGGATCTACCAATGCATGGTTTGGATATGCAGTGGCGCTCCTGCTGTTGCACAACTTCCAGTATACTTTTGTTATCAAAAATGGTGGCAATATTGGTTGGGTGTTGGGGGGTTTAACTTGCTATTCCTGATTTATTTTAGTACTACTACCCTAAATCTTGGACTCCTAGATGCTACTGGTCTACAGCTCCCATGATACTTCAACATATAAGGAATGCGTTTAATTGTAGACAAGCAACATCTAGGGACACATGGTTAAGGAACAGGATTGTAGAAGAACTTTTAAGATGGTGACACACGCTTAAATTCCGCCCAGCGACAAATCTCCTCTTCTTTGGGAGACTTAATTTCCCCAAAAAGCTTTCCTGCTGGCTAGAATGTAAATCACCTGCAGGGATGGCACTCGAATCGATTCGTTTTCCGAAGTCGCCTGAAGTTTCCTCGTGAGGCAACTTCTGGCAACTTTAGAAAACGAAGTGTTCCGAGTAGCATCCCGCCGGCGATTTACATTCTAGTCGTCGGGAAGGCTTATCGGGGAGATTAGTCACCCGAAGAACAGGAGATTTGTCACTGGGCGACTAATATCCCCGGAATCTTAACGTGTGTCACCCCCCTTATTGTCTCACCCATTAAATAAACGGCCAACGTAAATGTTTAGCAATGCAGCACTAATATAGTTGATGAGTACACCAATTAAATCAGGCACAGTATAACAATGGGTTTGAGTGAAACACACGTGTGGATTTTTATTTAAAGGAACAGTAACATCAAAAAATGAAAGCATTTTGAAGTAATGCAAATATAATGCAGTGTTGCCCTGCACTGGTAAAACTGCTGTGTTTGCTTCAGAAACACTACTATTGTTTATATAAATAAGCTGCTGTGTAGCAATGGGGCAGCCATTCAAAGGAGAAAAGGCTCAGGTTACACAGCAGATAAGCTTTGTAGAACATTATGGTGTTATCTGTTATCCACTATTTAACACATCAGTTTTATCAGTGCAGGGCAACAGTACATGATATTTTCATTACTTGAAATCACTTTCATTATATAGTGTTACCAGGGGCGCTCCACCAATTAGGTGAGTTGAGCTACTCTCCTCAGGAGGCAGCGCCCCCCTGGTTGCCAGGGGCAGCAAAAATCATGCTCCTGGTAACTGAGAGCCTAATTTCCCGTTTTCAACCCGGAAATTCAGCTCTTCTAGTGCAGAGAGCGCAATTGCGCTCTCTGCAATAAGCGACATGGACCGCCCCTGCTCTCTCCGGCGTGCTAAGGGCTCTTACACATGAGCGTTTTTACCTGCGCTCCCCTGCGTTCCGTTTTTCGGCGTTCAGCCGCAGGGGAGCGCAGGAATAGATGCATTTCATTATTTCAAATGGGGCTGTACTCACACAGGCGCGTGTAGGCGCCGAACGCAGGAAAAATGCAGCATGTTGCGTCTCAACCTGCGTTCGGCGCCTACATGCGCCTGTGTGAGTACAGCCCCATTTGAAATAATGAAATGCGTCTATTCCTGCGCTCCCCTGCAGCTGAATGCCGAAAAACGGAACGCAGGGGAGCGCAGGTAAAAACGCTCATGTGTAAGAGTCCTAAAGATGAGTGGGGGGGGGCGGCAAAAGAAGGCCGCATAATGGCTACAATCAGAACTGGTTGCAGGGTGGAGACGAAACCTTAAGCAGGCTGGGAATTCTTATAGCAACCTGGAACAGCAGATTAGATTCTGCTGAGCTTGTTAACTGGTCTGTGAGCTAACTGCATTTCCAGAAACTGAGAGCAAACTGCTCAAACCTGGGGCGGACATACACACCATCCTGCACAAATTCACAAACTTTTACTGACCTGCTGTCACAATATATATATAAATATATACAAGGATTAATATAATGATTTCTATTCTATTTCTATTCTATCAAACCTGCCCTGCAAATTGTGTAAGCTGTTTTCCCAAGAACAAAGGGTTTGTATATTGAATAGTTTTGGGTACCTTGTAAAACCGGTTATTCCTCTACAGATGGCATAACTGTCTCGTTTGATTCTGTAGCGTTTGATTCTGCAAGGGCATAGGCAATTAAAGAAATAATTGATTATTGGCTACTTTATTTAATGCAGCAATGACCATCCTGGGACCGGGGACCTAATCTAACAACAGCTGTTGTTAATGTTTTGACTTCCTATACCAATACAAAGTATATTGTTCTATTTACATGTACTCTATATTGAATAAGGAAGCAGTTCCATCCTTTACAAATAATTTAAAGGGTTGTTCACCTTTAAATTCAACTTTGAGTATGATGTAGACTATTCTGAGACAATTTGCAATTGTTTTTAATTTTTTATTATTTGTTGCTTTTAAGTTATTTAGTTTTTTATTCAGCAGCTCTCCAGTTTGCAAGTTCAGCATGGTTGCTAGGGTCTAAGTTAACTTAAAGGAAAACCAGGCCTTTAATTTAAGAAGTTTTCTTATGCGCGTTGATGTCTCCCTTAAAACTGTCCGGGAAGCAATGTATCTCATGTATTTTTAATTTTTGCTATTTGCAGATTTCCAGGGCAATAAATAAAAGTTTGTCATGCTTCTTTCAACTGTCTGTTGTAATGTGTGAACTTTTAATACCTTTGCACAACATATCAAACATAAACAAACAAATGGTTCCCCAGTCCCATAAAATGAGCTTTTGGACAATGTGTACACGGGCGAAAGGCCAGTCAGTGAATAGAAAGGCACAAGGGGGTTGTAGGAAAATAACACAGCTAATAAGGAAACAATCTTTTTAAATATCTATATACAAACAAGGAAGAGTAACTGATACACATTTCCTGATATCAGTAATTCATTCTCTCCATTTATTAGAAAACAAACAAAAAAGGATTTTAGCTACAGATTAATGATCACAAGAACACTATCCAATAGAAAGGTGCATACATAAAACATACAAACTGACTCACACAGGAGGCAAAGAGAACTCTGATCAACAGAGCTTAGGCTAAGGAATCATGGCAACTCGTTGTCTTTTATCCAGCTCCAGTGTAGTACAGTCATGGGTGAAAGAACACAAGTTACCAAAAAAACAACCTCCATGGATGAATTTTTTAGCAAATATAGAATGAATTGAAGCTGAAGGTGTATGAATTCTGCCAAAGTTAATTGAAATTAATTACAGTTAATTATTTATTGATTTTTTATTGATGACGTGTAACAAGGTAGGCCGACCGGCCAATTTTTAACCGATTGTAAAACTGCATGAGGTCTCAGTACCAATAAAATTATTTTAAATTATTGAACACCATTTTAGTTTGTAGGGTGCAAACAGATTATTGCACTGTATGGGTAAGAGAACCACACATAGAATCAGGATCAGACTGGTCCACTAGGGTACAGGGAAAATCCTGGAAAGGCCTGGGCTGGTCAGTTGGCCTCTACCCCTGGTACCTAGTGGGGCACTGCCACCTGAGGCAACAGCTTCAATTCGCCTCATTGGCGAAGCACCCCTGGTTCAGGTCCAATGGTAGGTCCCAGGTGTCCCAGTCCAACACTGTATATAATTAAATTGATGTATTTTGCTCCACTAATTGATCATCAATTTTTGTTTGTTGGTCCATTGGCTTGCAGGTTGAACAGCCAAATTTGGTCAGTTTGCCCATCCCATGTGTGGCCAGACTTACACAATCCAGTGGTTCAGGTGTATAGATGAGAAAACTAACTGCACAATAATGTTAGTAGAGTTTCTGAAGCAAACACACCAGTTGTAACAGTGTAGTGCACATGACATTATATTTTCATTACTTTAAAATTCTTTCATTTTTTGGTGTTACAGTATAGCCTATGCCCTTTGTTTGCCTAAAATAAAGTCTGCAGTTCCTTTGCTACATCTGCTTGTGGGATCTGTGGGAGCTTTATGTTTCCTCATGGAATGATTCATCCTACTTGAGCTGTAGGTTTGGGGCATGTGCACCCAGACCCCAACTCAACTGGTAAAACATTCTACTTTGTGTGACTATACATCAAAACGTATTCTCTTGTGCTTTAAGATTTAAACAGCCAATCATTTTGACTCCAAAATATTATATTTATCTGATGTACCTCTCTTGTGATTGCACTGAAGCCAACTCATGAGCCAATTTGGCTTGTGTCGTTGACTGTCCTTGAAAGTCATACAGTTGTGGAGGAACTAAGGGCCATATATCAAGGAATCTACTCCATGTTTTCCAGCAGTATCCTACATTGGTGTAGAACAAGAGGGAATAGCAGAACAATCCCTGTGACATCCTTGAATTGGGCGAGCTGGTCAATGTTTAGTAGATGAAGGGGATCAAATCCCAAAACCTTGTGGGGAAGTATTCCAGTGTCATAAAGAATCAATTTCTGCTACATTCTTACAACATCATGAATGAAATTCCTCGGCCAGTGGACTAATCGGTGAGTCAGTTGCTACTCTGGCCTAACAGTTATTTGACTGAAACCACAACAATACTTTCCCATCTATGCTGCAATTTCTTAAAATGTATTGGACCTTGGGCTGCGGAGACAAAAGTGACTGAATGAGCACACGTATCATGATCACGTTTCAGTGGTTTCTCTTTGTTTTCCTGAGGGATCATGAGCACTTCCCACACCTGAACACTTGCTCATTCCTATAGTTGCCCTCTTTTACCATTGTGGATAAGCATAGTATGAAAAAACACAGATTCCCCCTATGGAACACTATCTCTGCTTCTTGAAGCCTGTGCTACTTCATTTCCTCAGGGAAGGAGGCAGAGATTTTTGGGGAGACATTCCTTCAGAACTATAGAGAATTATATTTGAATAAATAGCTTATTTTTGGGGAGTCTAAGCTTCGCTTAGTCTTTATTATTCTCCACCTATACTTTCCTTCTGATTTTGATGACTGGCTGGAACCAAGTAGCTGAACCCAATAATATTAATAATCTCTTGGTGGTGAAGAATGGAAAACATGCTATCTTGTACTCCATCACATTTGCAGCGGGATATGCAGAATCTGCATCAAAAGAGAGCTGAGAGGTAGCAGCCAAAGCAGATGGTCTTGAAAAAGAGGCTTCTGCCATGACCTGTACCCTCAATTTCAAACCCAACTGCTGCCCAACCACATCCCATGCTTAGACGTGCACTAGCGAGCTTTCAGCAAAGAGTGCAGGGAAGGGATAGCAGCATGGACAGGTACATAGTAACATAGTAAGTAAGGTTGAAAAAAGACCATTAAGTTCAACCTTTTAGTTATTTTTTTAATCTGCCTAACTCCTAGTTGATCCAGAGGAAGACAAAAAACCCATCTGAAGCCTCTCCAATTTGCCTCAGAAGGGGAAAAAATTCCTTCCTGACTCCAAAATGGCAATCGTACTAGTCCCTGGATCAACTTATCTTCCAAAACCCTGTATTCCCTCACTTGCTAAAAAGCCATCCAACCCCTTCTTAAAGCTATCTAATGTATCAGCCTGTACCACTGATTCAGGGAGAGAATTCCACATCTTCACAGCTCTCACTGTAAAAAACCCCTTCCGAATATTTAGGCAGAACCTCTTTTCTTCTAATCGGAATTGGTGACCTTGTGTCAGCTGGAAAGACCTACTGGTAAATAAAGCATCAGAGAGATTATTATATGATCCCCTTATATATTTATACATAGTTATCATATCTCCCCTTAAACGCCTCTTCTCCAGCGTGAACATCCCCAATTTGCCAGTCTTTCCTCATAGCTAAGATTTTCAATACCTTTTACCAGCTTAGTTGCCCTTCTCTGTTCCCTCTCTAATACAATAATGTCCTGTTGTCGCCAAATGAGCGGATCTCTCTACGATATGCCCACATTGAAGTGGGCAATATAGGGCTAATCCGATTGTGGGCCCTAGGGCCCAATGATCGGATCAGAATGGAGGCCAAAATAGCAGTCGGACCACATCAATGGAAAGTTGCAACCGCGATCTGACGGGATTTTTTAACCAGCCCGATCCGGATCTGGCCGACTTCAATATTGATCAGGGATGCCTGTCGGATGGTCCCACACATGGGCCAATAAGCTGCTGACTCGGTCTGTTGGCAGCTTTGATCGACCCGTGTATGGGGGCCTTTATCCAGGGCTGGACTGGTCGCCTAGAGTACTTGGATCTCCCGGTGGGCGCCAGGGACAATTTCCATCAGCACTTTCTTATTTCCAATCTAGGTTTATATGAAGTGTATGTATTACATTTATGACTGTCTACATCTTATTGTTGTAGGAGTGGGCCCTCTATAAAGGGCCAAGTCCAATCCATTGCCTTATTGCTAGGACTGAAACACTAGCAAACATAGGGCCATTGAAATTCCTTACTGGAAAGCTAGAACAAGATCTAGAGATTTGTACAAACAGCGAGCAGTCCCTTCCTGCATCATACAGTTCTTTGATTTCCATGATATCTTATATCTGCTGGGCAGTTTCACCTGTTCAGCGGATAAGGGCTAGAACATTGATTTTCCTTCAAGTACACATTCGTTGAATAATATGAATTATTTAGCTTCTGAGCTTTTTAAAGCTTTATGATATTGAAGCAAGTGTTTGGCGTCATTGAAATGTTAAGTGCAACAATGGAGTTGGGGAGGCCTTGAAGTTTTATTTTAAATTCCAAATTTTTTGGTTGATTATTTATTGATGATAAACTACAGAACAAAGAGCAAAGCCTGAACCTGCTTTTTCTGCCTGCCCATTGCAGCTGCATGTTTTAAAATATAGTTAAAAAAAACTCACTTAAAGTACATTCTAAAATGAACTCACTTTCAAGTGATCCTGTAGAAAAAAAAACTAAATTTTCCTGACCATTTCTCCATGTCTGAGGACTTTTGGCAAGCCATTTTATGAAACTGAAAATGAATATGATTGTATGGCATTTTGGTCTGCTGATAATTCCCATCCCTGTTGTGTAAATAGGAGGTTATTGGCCACTGGGAAAAATTGACTGTTCTGGCAGGAAACCCTTCTTTCTCTGGGCAGTGGCCTGGGATCACTGACTACTGCAACTATCCAAACTGAAAGGTAAGTCATTGACACTCCCCACCTGATGTAAAAATCTACAATTTCTACTAAAAGTGAATTTCTGTTTGAGCTCTATACCAGTGGAAGAAAATATCTATTAAAGGGAATCTGTCATGATTTTTCTATGTTACTTCTTATTTCTAAATTACACTGTTTGCATTGAAAATAATTCACTCTACCATTTAAAAATGTAATCTTGAACCAACAAGTGTATTTTTTTTAGTTGTAGTATTGGTGTGGAGGCAGTTATCTCAGTGCATTGTGCCTGATTCGGAGGTTTGAGAAGGAGCCAGTGCTTCACAATATAACTGCTTTGTAATAAGCTATTGTTTCTCCCCTTCCCATTGTACTTCAATACGACCTAGGTCGTGCAAAAGCTAAGCAGGATTTTTCCTGCTTGGGAATGCAACTATTTCTGACTTCATTTTGATCTCTACAATGCTCAAATGTTCTCCAGCCTTCAGGAAACCTGTTTGTTTGAAAGGGTAAGGAAGTCTGATGTGTCAGAAATCTTTGCCTCTCATTGTATTCTATGTATTTTGGCCTAACATTCTCACTGCCTCTTAGTGTATTTATTATACACGGGGCTAATGTTCCCACTGCTTTTCACTGTATTTAATGTAGTTTGGGTGCCACTACTTTATTATTTACACTACTTTATTATTTACAAGTCCATACTGTGTGTATATCTATATGTCCTTTACTGTACAAGCAATTGAGGCTAATGGTACATGGGACAGTTTTTTTATAGCTGGAAAAGAAGTACCTGAAGCCAACCTAAGTTTTTGGGAGGCAGTGTAGACAGTTTTGCCTGTTCACCCACTAGCTAAAATTGAGGACAGTAGCTGCAGTGTTTTTAGCCCCTGGAGGCACTATCAGTTCAGGTATCTGAATCCTTCAGCAGATGTGTTAGAGAGATGTTATCCTATTACCTTCCCATTGTCCTGTTGATAGGCTGCTGGAAGGGGTGATATCACTCCAACTTGAGTAGCAGTAAAGAGTGACTGAAGTTTATCAGAGCACAAGTCATATGGTTTGGGGCACCTGGGAAATAGACATCATGTCTAGCCCTTTGCCAAATTTCAACAAAACACATCTGTTAGCTATTTTTAATAACAGATGTTAGTGCAGAATTCTGCTAGAGCAGCACTTTTTAAAAAAACAAACAGTATGCATTTAAAGTAGCCCCTTTGTTTTTAACTTTTTGGTGCAGAGGATTCCTGGTCCCCTACTCAATCCCCATCCACCTCCCCAAACTAAACTGTTTGCTGAATTTAACTCCTTAAATGCAGGGGATACGAACATGTCAAGCAGTTACATTTGGGGAATTAGGGGGATGGGGAATTTGGGGACCTTTGCATTTAGATATTTGTTGAAAAATAGAACTGAAGCAACCTGTGTTGTAATGGTCCACATACTGTAGAAACCTAACTCAAAGACAATTGACTTCATGGCAATGGCACACAAGAAAATCTCAAGCATTTTATCATCCAAGGCATTTGTAGCACCCCTTTTACTTTGAATGGCAATCACCTGAAATTACTTGAAAGGAGCCCTCAGCATCCAAAGCTATAACAGTTTCTCAAGAAATTGGGGGAGGAAAAATAAAAAATTTGCCCTGTTTACCATTGCCGTTAAAGGCATGGCAGGCACTTTTGTGGACTGTATACAAAGCAATTGCAACAGTACTGTAGTAATATCTTAGGCAACTATCTTTGCTTTTTTAAGTTTATTTTTGCCAGTTTATCTTCATTTAAAAATTATATTAATGTAACTAAAAGGGGGTAACTATTGCTCATTATCCTGTCTGATTGCAATTAAATATATTTACTTTTCCCAGTTCCAGAGAAAGGCAAATATACCGTGACATGACATGTGCTGCTATGCCAGGGTAACGTAAACACACAATGACATTAAATATTAGTCAGCCTCAAGGAAATGCAGATACTTATCAAACATAAAAAAGTATATTAAGGGAAGAAGTTCCTTGTTCCTAGACATGAAGGCACTGTCGAGGATTCTTAGCCAAAACAAACATTCTTAATTCTAGCCAACTTTACTACAGAAATATTTCAAAGGGAATGTCCCATATTTGGCTGTTATTAACTAAATGTTATACCTTGCTAACACCTATTTCACAGGGTCAGGGTATTCCTTTCCAACTCTTGCTAGATCCAATATGTCAAGAAAGATATAATTGTAACTCCCAACTAGTGATGGGCGAATTTATTCGCCAGGCTCGAATTTGCGGCGAATTTGCGCGATTCGCCGCCAGCGAATAAATTTGCAAAACGCCCACGAAAATTTGCGGAAAAAATTCAAAAACGGACGCCAGCGTCGTAAAAACGGGCGCCGGCGTCAAAAACGAGACGCCGGCGCCGGTTCGCGAATTTTTCGCCGTTTCGCAAATTTTTCGGCGAAGCAAAACGGCGCAAATTCGCCCATCACTACTCCCAACATTAGACCCCTCTTAAATTATATAAATTAAATTGTGTACAAGTCCTACCCCTCAGAAGCCATGTTCCAATATCTTGCACTGATTAGATCTAACAAGATTGAAACAGACTGTCTGCAAGTTTGGATACATGGCTCTGATCCATTAGGCTGTATCTGTGCTATAAACCAGTGGTTCTGGATGAATAGTTGGGCAAATGGACATAAAGGCGTGATTTGCATGTCTCCGCCCATGATGCCTTATGGGAGAATTAAAACTCTTATTTTGGTATTTAGGCAGTGCCGTGTGAATGGCACGAGACAAGTAAATACCTTCTGATTTCAGAATGTACAGTAGCAGAAACTGATAAAGGAAATATGTTATTCTACGGTCTGACTTTAGTACCTAGAAGGGCTGCAGTGCATTAATGGTATTTCGGATGTGCACTTGCTGAAGTCATGGAGGAAAGGATAATATAGCTGAACTGTAACTTTCAAATGATGTGCCAGTAGAAATACAGAATTAAATGGACACCAGGCAGTGATGTCACCAGGTTTTGTCACAGAAGAATGCCCATAGACTCCAGTGTATTGTGTGCTAAAAAAAAAACCACTGCAAAAAAGTTGTGACTTTATTTTTTTTTTTGCCATTTCAAGAATTTTCCAGCATAATGAAATGGGACAGATTTACCCATCTTTAGCACCAGTCGTTCTTAGCCACAAACTATAGACGTATGAAACATCCAAATAGTAAGCAAATGATGCTTCCACATTTCCGGATTTGAAGTATGGGTGCCTTTAGGCCAGAACACCTGCTCGACCCTGCCACCACCACCTTCACTTCCTTACAGTATGGAGCTTTTACATTCTCCCCACCACCCTACTTCCTGAAGCACATCATTAGCAATAGCAATAGATAGGACTCGGAGGGCATCAAATAGCTGCTGAGATCTTCTATCTGTTCAGTTCTCAATGTAGGTTTCACCCCTACAGTCCTGCCGCCCTAGGTCTGGGCCTTTCTACAAATCTGAGCTTATACTTCCTTGTATGAACTGAGGTACTAAAGAGTAACAGGTGCTAATGAGTATTCATACTAAAGAGTAACAAGTAGAATCATTGTACTCAAATTACATATTTAAATAGGATATACATTAATATGAAAGGTTTAGTCTAAACAGCATGTATGGCAGTGTTTTGTATACCCTCAGCGGATACATTCCAGGGAGAAGAGCATTAGCCTGGATTCCTACACTAGTTAAGCCTTATCTAGAGAATACTGACTCCACAATACTTCTACTTGAGGGAGCACATTATTGCTCTTGCTGATTAACTCTGCCTCACACTCCTGGAATGTGCTATGACTGGATACAGTCTATCATACCTCCCAAATGTCCCCATTTCTGCGGGACAGTCACAATTTTGAAAACTCAACCGGCAGTCCTGGATTTTATGACAAAGTCTCTCTTTGATCTCCTGCCCTTTTATCAGAAAAAAATATACAACGTTTCTGAAGCTTAATTAAACAAAATGCTTTTTGGCAGAGAGCACAGAATACTCAGCACCTGCACTTAGATACATTTGTAATAATTTAAGATACACAAAGATACAATTGTAACAATTTAAGATAAACAAGTATCTTGGGAGAACTGTGAACTGCAATTTCACATTGATAGGCAAAAAGTTATAACACATAAAACATGGCCCTAAAACCCTCAGACATGCATTCAGACTTTTATAACCTGACAAATCATGTAAAATGGACATGGTAATTAGGGTGTGTGGCCATAATATGGCGTGGTCAAATGTTTTTGTAATCCCTCTTTCCATTTTTTAAATGTTGGCAGGTATGGGTTATTGTCTAATTATCATTCATGTTGTCCCAGTCTCTGACTTCTTGAATGTCTCTGAACTTCTTCTCCATTACTGGGGTCTCCCTTTATCTTGGTCCCTTTCCCCCTTGCTATTGGAGCACAAGTCTGAAGAATTATAAGTTTCCTCCCCTTTTATAGATTTAGGAACCAGAAAAATACCTATAGTACACCTGGGCCAATGAGAACACCTTTCTCGCATAGGCCAGAGGTCACCCCTGTAGGGTTTCCTGCAACATTGGGAAACTATTTCAAATAGTAATGGAGGGAAGACCAAATGAACAGTAAGTTGGCTTGTAATGAACAGAACCAGCAGAAACGTGGGGTGCAGCTGAAGAGAGGTGTGAGCCAGCCTTTATTAATTTCTTAAAAAAGTCTGAGGAGCACTTCAGCAAACTGCTGGCTTTAGAAATCCCCTGTGTGGATTGTATCTGATCCAAAAGATGGCAGTTAGAGGGCCCTTCAATATAAGACAGATAGAAAACCAATGGGACGGAGGAAAAGAATGAGTGGTTACAACTGTGCCTGTACAACTACATTATTCAGCAAAGAGACATTAGAATCAGTCAAATGACTGCAAAACATACTAACTAAACATTATTCTGACTACAATAACACATTCAGCCCTTCTGTATCCAACAACAAGCCTAACTGGCTTAGCAGAGTCTTCTTTTCACAGAACCCTTAACTTGACAATAAAAATAAATTGCCTAAAAAATCTAGAATAAACCCTGTCACTCTGTTCAAAAGTTTATCTACTCTTACCCAGAATAACAGAACATATTAGACTTGTTTAGAGAGTTAAGTTTACACCATAAAGTGCACACGACTAATGGATCATATTTGAATAGAAGAAGATTTGGTCAATGCATTTAGTGCAGGTTTTCAGTTGCCTCTAATTGTTTGTTATGACAGATTAGGAAGGTAAGAGAAGCCCTCAGCGAGTGGAAGAACTTGCTCCAGGAATAGAGTAGAATGCGTGACAGATAAGTAGAATTTAACAGATTTTACTAGAGAGACAAAGAGAAACATGCTGGGAAACAATTGGTAGACAATGGATGGGAATACACTGTCCCGCACAGATGAATGGAACTTTCACTGGTCTTCACAAACCAAGGAAAACAGACTCCAGACTGTAATAATAAAAACCTGAACTTTAGCAAAGTGCATTTCTTTAGGGACTCCCACTTGAACTTCTCGGAGATTGAATTTAGCAATATCTTTTTGTAGTTCTCAAAGGGGGCGTAGCAAAGATCCTTTTTAAATGTAAACTTAAATCTTTCTGTTCAGATTTCCTATTGAAGATATTTATAGTTTATATCTTTTACATATTACTGTTGTTTAAGGTCCAAGGCTGTTTTCACAACCTACATTATTAAGACCCCTAAGAAGAGGTTGATGGTCAATGACAGTATACACAGCGCTAGTGTCATCATCCACTGAACAGATTTCCAATTGAGGCTGATGGGTACTGGCAGATCTGTACCAGCTGGTTGAGGTGGTCATCTCAAGGACGATGGCAGACAAATTGTTTAAAAATCACTTTGTACTTAGATGAATATGAATCTTTGCCTATAAAGCAGTTGAATAACAGGAGATGGTATTTTCAGACTGACTAGTGTTTTTGGATGTTTTATCACCCACAATAGAGGAGATTTAGCAAGGGCAACAAATAGTCCCATTTGCTATCACCCTATACACACTGTAAAAGCTCAAATACAAGTTGTCATGGCCCACGTATGGCCTGCTCAAGCAATATATGGGCAAAAATTGCTAAATATCTATAGTGAAGTAACTAGCGGGCAGGTTCCCCTGCAAAAAAATGAAAAAGTGTTTGGGGAGGGGGAATAACTGACCCGGTGACCCAGACACCCCCCTGCCCCCCCATGGGGTCTGCTTCCTCTATAATGATGCAGCTGGATATCTATCAAGCTGGCAGACAGATGAGCACCATTTCCTCTCTCAACAGGTCTCCATAGGTATGACTGTTATCCCATGAAACAAATTATTGGAACCAGAGCCGGGCCAAACCGGCCAGGCGCCCTAGCTAACCTGGCCAGGCCACCTCACCCTCCCTTGTGTGAGCAATCCTTCACGTGCTGACATCACATGTGCATGCTCTGCAAGCTGACATCAGAAGGGTGCGCCAGAGAGTGCTCATACGCCCATAGTAAGCAGAAGAGGGTGCAGACTAGGGGTAAGTGAAGGGAAGAGTTAATGTATGTACCCAGCACCCCCTTCACCTTTGTGCATTAGGCACATGCCTCTTCTTTCTACCCTTAGTTCCGGCACTGTAAGGAACATTCCAATTGGGCTTAATACTTGGGTGGCCAATACAGGCAATTGAAATCCCTGCATAGGCCTCATTTTATGAACACAAATGTCATATAAAATGAGCTTGCTCCTAGTCTCTATGTGCACCATTGTGTCAGTTGCATCTAACTGGTGCACAGAAAACAAAGCTGCAGCATAGTTAGTTACATAGTTAAATTGGGTTGAAAAAAGACAAAGTCCATCAAGTTCAACCCCTCCAAATGAAAACCCAGCATCCATACATACACCCATCCCTACTTTTAATTAAATTCTATATACCCATACCTATACTAACTATAGAGCTTAGTATCACAATAGCCTTTGATATTATGTCTGTCCAAGAAATCATCCAAGCCATTCCTATAGGCATTAACTGAATCAGCATCACAACATCACCCGGCAGTGCATTCCACAACCTCACTGTCCTGACTGTGAAGAACCCCCTACATTGCTTCAAATGAAAGTTCTTTTTTCTAGTCTAAAGGGGTGGCCTCTGGTACGGCGATCCACTTTATAATATAATATAATATATATATAATATTATATTTCACAAACACCAATTTCTTATGTAACCTTACCAACCTCACCTGAAAGAAAAACATGAAACAGGAGGGTGAATTAGACAAGCTGTTTTTTGACAGAGATCTACTGATCACCAACTAAGGGTCTACCTCTTGGACACCCCTGCCCTAGGGACATATGATACATGTGTGCTGTTTGCCTTAAAATCAATGTGTACCTTTTATTAAAAATTTTAGAGCGCTAAGTTATCCAATGTTTGTGATACAAAAAGTGTGATCATTGTACAATTTTCACAGCTGAGCCAACTTAGCTTTCAGCAGAGCAGATGGAAATCCTCAGCACATGAAACAGGAAAGACGGTCTTGCCTGTATTTAGATAGCCGTGACAGATCTGTCCTTCCTGGATATCTTTGTTTTAAATAGCAGCTAATACATTTAGTCAGGATGTTGGCAGTTATATGGGAATGAGGTACAATTTAATTGTGTCTCTTCTCACAGCAATGCTTGAAGTTCTCACCATAAACTCTTGTCTTTTCCAATACTCATTTACTTTCTCAGCTATGTGATTGCACTGCTGGCCTCCTACTCTCTTGATGGTAAGCTACAGTAGAGAAATCTCATTAAAATTTTAACCTGTTATAAAATATTTGTGTCTTAAAGAGAAATGTAGTAATTTCTACACTTGAACTCAACCATTAACATGATTCTTATAAATGTTGAGCAAAAGATGTTTTGTTGTGTGAGTAAGCTAATAGTTCAATACCTTCCAAAACTTGTTTTTTTTCTGTTATGTCTGAAATCCTGGGTCCAGCCCAGTGTCCTTCTGGGCCTTCTAAGACCACCAGAGAACCTAACAGCAAGGGTCCACTTTCATAACAGTTAGATGTAAATGGCTATAAAGCTCTGATCTTACTTCTGAGCAAGGACTTCATGGAAACAGCTACCATTCATTTGTAACAGGCCACAGCGGATCTGTGGGGAACTCCTAATGTATTATTCATCATTTGCTACATGATAAGGGTTGTTTTAAAATATTCAACATTTCCCCTTCAACTCTACCCTTCTGTACCCTAGCCCCAGGAACACTGCTTCCATGAGCTTGGTTGAAGGACTAGCCTCAGGTTTCAGCATCTCCCAGGATACCAGGGGCAGCAAAAATCCACCCCTGCAATTGTGCTCTTGGCACTAGCACTGTGGCCCCATCTGAGACCTGCACAGAAGCTCTGAATGTTAGCCTCAGGGGGGGAAAAGTAGGACTCTAGAAAAACTCTGCCTTAGGTGGACAGGAGCAGCATATCGCCCCCTGCATAGACCTGCCCCTGTTCCAGAATTCCTTTCACTTTTCCGTGCAGAGTGAAGGACTGACCTGAGAAGAACAAGACAGTTTAGAAGTGAATTTTGTCACCCAAGTCTAGGGTATGAGGATCATTAATATCAAAGGAAAGCCCGAGTTTTGTATAAACACTGACCCCAATCTGTTAAAAATGAAAATGTCAAAACAATGTCACTATTGTGGGTGCGTTAGAGGATCAGACCTTTCATCTTCTCAATAACCACAACAAACAAATCAGCCTGATAGGTGAGCTAGGGTTACTATATGTCTACGTCTGGGTGTATAAATCTTTTGATGGATTTTGTGTACTTGACAAGCAGACAGATGATTCAGTCATGGGTCATTTGCATGGACAAGTCACAAGAAACCCTTATTTCATCATTATACACAGCTTTTGAAGTGGTTTGATGAAGACCACAACAGGTAAAACCTTATGACATCATTTGTTGATTTGTTTTTTGGTGGTCAAAAATCAGAGGAAAGATGTTGAAAAACTGGTGATAACATCTATCATCTATCTATCTGTTGTTTCTATCAATCTATTGATCATCTATTGATCTATCAACCATATATGACTAATTGTCCTCATGACAGTTATAATATTTATATTTGCATATTCTAAAGCAGTGGTCCCCATCAGTGGCTCATGAGCAACATGTTGCTCTCCGAACCCTTGGATGTTGCTCCTCATGGCCGCAAAGCAGGTGCTTATTTTTGAATGCCTGACTTGTAGGCAAGATTTGGTTGCATAAGAAACAGATGTACTCTCAAAATGAGCCTCCTGTAGGTTGACAATCCATCTAGGGGCAACCAAATAGCCATTCACAGTCTTTATTTCGCTCCCCAGGAACATTTTTCATGCTTGCGTTGCTCCTCAACTCCTTTTACATCTGAATGTTGCTCACAGTGAAAAAGGTTGGGGACCCCTGTTCTAAAGGATGGCATACACAACAAGATCAACCCATTTGGCAAGGCTGTTTTTCTTGATATTAACACAATTTGGTCACCAGCATGCTTGCCAAGATCAAGACTATCCAACTCTTTGGCAATTGGACCTACTGAGGGCCTAGAGAGACCTCTCACAAGCGAACTGCAAATGGCAAGCATCAAGAGGACCCCATACAGTAGCCAATAAGCATCTGACTGTGGAGGGCTGAGTCAGCATCTTTTATTGGTTTATGTCTGGCCACATTGGGTGGGGTTGCAACATAAGTGAAAGATGAATGAGGGTGGTGCAGGGCAGAGCTGATGTTTGGGTGGGAGACAAATGTATCCAGGGGATACCCAGGTCTGCTGCCCATAATTATCCATGCAGGGTGACCTGTTGTACTCCACCATCTTGACAATGAACAGTAGTAACCAGGCATTTTTATTGTCTCAAAAAGTAACAGCAATTACAATTTTAATTATGCCATTATTACACTGCATTGCATTAAATATACAAAATGTACAAAGTGGTGAGTGTACCATTGGTATATGAGAGGGAGATAAAGTGCACACCATGCAGCTTCTAATTGAAACCATTTCCACTTACACAAAAATCTACTGTACTAATTCCCAAAATGTTGAATATGCCACAAAAAAGAGCTACTAACTATAAAGTACGCATTTTGACGTCTGTATTTGGCAACTGTGATACTGCAGCTTTTATAAGCATTTCATAAATGCCTTAGGAGTTCTGTTTAACGGCATATGTGTCTCTCATATTACAGTATCACATTATTTGCACCATGAAACAATCTGTAATGAATGAGAAAGAATACAGATGTATCTAGTTGGTTCTTTGTGCCTGGGGGGGAGCGGCAAGAAAGGATTCCTTGGAATATTAAAACAGCTGGTGGTCACACCCTGATCCTCGTCTGAAGCTGCAATTATAGGATTTTATTTCTCTTACACTAGTAGTGCTCAATTACTAACATGGACAAAGTAAAAAATACTGACCCAACTGGCTGTTTTTTATCCTAGAATACATAATTTTCCCCAGAATTTCAGTATAGTTTTGGGCAACATTTTGTGGCAGAAACAAGATGCAAAATGATTTGTTCTGCTTGGCGAATCATACTAATTTATGCCTGTGATATCCACAAATTTGTAAGTGCATGACCCATGTCTTAACCACCAACACCATCAGGGCATGAACTTGCTTTACATTCAATTTTGTGCTTAGGGTTCTATCTATAATTAAGCTTAGGGTTCTATTGCACCTATGCTTATGCTCTATGAAAAATCAGGCCTGACATCAGGGGTTACTGGAATAAGGGGCCGCATAGCAAATGGGGGCCCTTAGAGGGAAAATTCAATTTGTGGGTGTAAAAAAACTGGAGCTTGGGGCAGAATAGGTGGAGTTTGGGTGGATCATGGCAGAAATTTTGGGATAATTGGGGAGCGGCCAGGGTGGCTCAGGCCATGGCAGTGCATGTAAGGGGCATTTTTATTGGGTCCCTTTGGGGAGTGTTCTGCTAACTTTGTAGTATGGGCCCATGATAATTGATTGTATGTAATACCACCACATGGTGTGTATAGTATAGAACAGTATAGTATGATCCATTTGTGTACTCCACACCAATAAAAGTTTGGAGGTACTTTTTGTACACCTAATTGATCGTCTGTGCATCTTCTTATCCTTCCATATTGGCTTCCACTTCACACCGAGTCACATGATATATTGTAGATAACACCGACTAAGAAGTGTCCATAAGTTGCAACAAATCGTGAGTGTATTGAACCCCTAATCTTTAGACTATAGTATAGAATAGCAGCAGTAGATAGGAACCCTTTCTGTGTATTGAGTTTTAATGGGCACAATTCTGCACCTATTTTAGCACTTCGAGCTGCTCCTATAAATAGTAAAGGTGCTATTATAATTCAAGCGGTTCAGTTGTTCAAAGGATCAAATTATTACCCTTTTAACAATTCTATTAAAGATTATTCCCCCCCAAAGATGAGCAATAGCCCATTGCATCCCATAAGATGTTTGCTTTTCAATAGGTTACTAGCAAATGCTACCTGCTGATTGGTTGCTGTCGATGATTAACACGCCTTTGATTACATAACCTCCATAGTGTGTTATGTTTGAATTTATATATTCCCTAACTTTTGTTAGATTTGCTACAGCTTTTTATTCCTCTCACTCTACTTAAATGTCCTGTTAACAGTTTGTTTCTCAAAAATATATATTTTCTGTATTGTTTGAAACCATGAAACCTGCTGATAAGCAATTTCCCTTGAGCAACATTTCGTGTTTGCATAGCACCTCCAGGGGGCCATTTGCATTGCAGATTAGGCAATTAGAAACAATTGTTCATGCTGCACCAGAGTAACAGAAAATCCCAGAATTATAAAACTATTATCCCTCAGATTTAGCTCTGAGAATTATCTTTTCAATTAAAATAACAGCATACTGAACATACCAAAGCATAGATTAAAACATTATTTATTTTTGGGGTTCATGCCCACAGCCTCTGATGTTCCAGAAGTTGGTGTCCCCAATTTAGCTATAATAAGCTTACATATGCAGTATTTGAAAGCATTGTCATAGTAGTCATCCTGCTGTAGTCCCAGAAGTATCAAACAACATCGTATTGAGGTGTCTGAGGGTGTCGCCTTCCATGGTGGGCCACCACCTCAAGAGCCCACTATCCCAGGCCATGGAGACCCCCCACATACCTACCTGGTTCTGATAACGTGTGACCAACCTGAAGATCATGGGCTGGTTGAAGACCCATGAGAGTTGGGCCCATCAGGATTTCTTCTTCTTTGACCCTGGTATCAATTCAGCATTCAACATAAATATCACACTTAGGGTTATTTATAATGCTCCGAATATCTGAACCTCAATAATTCGTAGTTTTCAGAGCAAAAAAAAAAACTATGAATTTTTCGAGATTTATTAAAGTCTGATGGTATCTACAAGCTCTTGAGGTCCTGTATAAGTCAGTGGGGAAGGTTCCAGTGTCTGCGCAGATGTCCGTACTGATCGGGGTTTCGTCAAAAAAAACTCTGAAAACTACGTTGTTTTGGCGGAAAAGCTCCAAAGTTTGTCCCACCCTATTTTTTTAGGCGTTTTTATTCATGAATAAGGCCCATTCGGGAATTTGGAGTTGCTCGAAGTTTGATAACAGAAATACTGAGATAAATTCGGACCTTGATAAATAACCCCCATAAACTGTGCCCCACTATGCTCAACTTGAAGAGGCAGATCTACAGTTTGACAGTCCTTGCATAAAATGGATTGGAGACTTGAACTGACATCAGTGATTCCAATAAGTGTGCATACACGTGTCAGGGACGGGTCATAGTGGGTTTCTTTGACGAGGCAATAAGAACCATGGCACTGCCAGTGGCCATAACAAAAGTCTTTTTATATAGCCACACCATCTATAACCAAGTGAAAGTCTTAATGCAGCCTATTTGCATATGCAGGTTGGAGACCTATTATCCAGAATGCTCAGGACCTGGGGTTTTCCAGATAATGGATATTTCTGTACTTAGGCTCTCAAGTCTACTTAAATATGATTTAAATATTAAATAAATTAATGCCTCCAATAAGGATTAATTATATCTTAGCTGGGACAAGGTACTGTTTTATTATTACATACAAAAAAGTAAATTTAAACTTTTTTTAATTATTTGATTAAAATGGAGACTATGGGAGATGGACATCCTGTAATTCAGAGCTTTCTGGATATCAAGTTTCCGGACAACAGATCCCATACCTGTACTGCTGTAGTACTGTTATTTTAATTATATTTACTCTTTTACTATACACTTCTGCTCTGTTTTTAATATGGCCTTCCATTCTTCAGACAAAAGCCTAAATAAACAATTAAAATACCCAACAAAAAGGTGAAACTGATGGTATGCCATTCACTTAATCTACTGAGAAAAAGGAATTCTATTTCTCCAGACAACCATGATAAGAG
The DNA here is from genome assembly GCF_017654675.1 of Xenopus laevis. Classification (NCBI taxonomy): domain Eukaryota; kingdom Metazoa; phylum Chordata; class Amphibia; order Anura; family Pipidae; genus Xenopus; species Xenopus laevis. Next base: position 172,034,069 of record NC_054372.1, on the reverse strand, counting down.
GCACTTTGAAACTGTTTGCAAAGTCAAGCCCCGGCCTTTAATGAATAAGACTGGAGACTGACTGCAGCTACAACTAACCCTAAAATAAACACAACTACTGGCCTGGGCGTAGTACACTTGTGTCAGCCGATAAACAATGCTTTTTCCCACTGTGTCTTTATCTCCTTCACATCTTCTTCCAGGGGCAGATACATGCTGGGGAGATGCAGGAGATCTGGAGATGGTGCCATGGTCCTCGCTATGTTATTTTAGCTGGAAAGGTTTAGAAAACATAGGGCTATCGTCTGACTGCAAGAGAAAAGCTGCAGGGATCTTCCTGTTCTCAAAGCACAACTTATAAAGCTGATTTTTAATTGCCAAAGACAAACAAAGATGAAGGGTATTAAGAAACAGAAACCACAAGGGTTGACAGTATCAGTTATCTGATATGGATTTCATTAAGTGAAATTTAGTGGTTCCCACAGAATCAGTACGGGACCTCCATGCAGGCAGAAAGACCACTGACTGATACTTTATGAGTATTTCATTACGATTACACACAAACACAGTATACATTTATTTAGAAATAGGTGATAGAAATAGCGTGGCATATCCCGATGCACCTGGAAGTATTTTCAATCCCCTGCCCAAATATCATTATTATCTTTTGGAAGATTTTGGTGAATTCTGGAGTCTTTTTTTTGCTTTTATTTAGACTTACAAATGCTGTTGGTTCTGTTTCCATAAAATAATTTAAATTAAAGTGATACCCTTTATTGGCCTGTTTGAATTGCAAGGTTTCAAGAACATCATTCTATTAGAAAGGTCAGGCATGGTGTTCTTGGTGTTTTTTGTATAGACTCCTTTGTACTACATCTGACTCTCTCCTATTCTAGACATATCTCTCCATATTCACTTACTGGCAGATTTGAGGGGTCATTTAAAACCCACACATTATGCAAGTGCACTTTTGGAAGCAATTGCCATGTTTTTAACCATTTTTAGAGTGTTTTCCCCAGCTACCAGCGGCCAATTTGTCTGACACAGTTGCAGGTGATCAAACTGTCATTTTTGTGTCTGCCATATAACTGAATCAGATGCAATTGCACTTGGTCCTCCAGGCACGGATGGTCTATGGATTTCTGGGGCCATTTGTTGAATACAAAATTTAGAGTACCCTTCTGATTTCTTGGTTGCCTGATTTGGCTGTTCCACAGTTTGACTGGCCATATAACTCAGCAGGTAGGTTCACTTAATTAATGGAAAACTATACCCCCAAAATAAATTCTTAAATAAATTCTTAAACAATACTGTATACAGCTTACTGTATATGATATTAAGTGGCATATTAAAGATTCTTACCAAACTGGAATATATATTTAAGTAATCTCTTACCTTGATCCACTATGTCGTGATAGTCTCTGTGCTGACTCAGAGATCATCTGACCAGAAATATTGCAGCTCTAAGGGCAGAGACGCATGCTCAGATTCGGGGAGATAAGTCATCCAGTGACAAATCACCTCTTCTTCCGGGTGACTAATCTTCCCGAACTGCCTCCAGCTGGCTAGAATGTAAATTGCCGGCAGGATGGCAATTGGTGCGCTTCGTCTTTGGCTTTGCCTGACGAGGAAACTTTGGGCGACTTTGGAAAACAAATCGATCCGAGTGCCATCCTGCCGGCGATTTCGATTCTAGCCGGCGGGAGGCAAGTCAGGGAGATTATTCGCCACGAAGAAGAGCCGATTTGTCGCTGGTTGACTAAATCTCCCCGAATCTGAGCGTGTGTCTCTGCCCTTACTGTAACAGTAAGAAGAGTTGAAGCAAATGAAAGAACTTTATCCATTAATTGGCTCCTGTGACCTAACATGTATGGTTTGTTTGTGTGCACTGTGAATCATTGGATCCTCAGGGCCGCTCCTGCCATGAGGCAAGGTGAGAACCTTGCCTTAGGCCACAGCAAACAGCCAGTTACGACAAGCGACAAAATTCCGTCTCTTGTAACTTTAAGAGCCAATTTTTTATTAACCCGGAAATTCAGCTTCGCTAGTACAGAGAGCAGTATTGTACTCAATGCACTAACGATGCTGCCTCCCTTTGACCCGATCCAACACTGCTTTTCAAGCGTGGATCGGTAGAGGGGCCGGCATCTGAGCTGCTGCCTTAGGCAGCAGCCCCAAAATCGCCCCGGTGGCCCTTAGTTCCTAAAATGGCAGTTTTTTTATTTAGAATTACCCAACGGCACACACATGGATATCTGTTGCTTTCGACAATCACCACTAATGTTCTGACTATCCTTTTGTACAATAGTATTTGTACGTGTATTGTCAGCTTTATGCAGTCCTTTCCAAACTGTGGGGTTGGCCTCCTTCGCAGCCTGAAGAACATACACTACTTACAGAATGGTTGATACAGCAATGTTTTCATATTCATGGAGGAGCTAATAAAATTTTGGGGAAATTGAGACAAAAAAAAAACACATTGGTCTCATGTTTCTATCCTTGCCTCTTACAAAGACTGATTTAACTCTTTTAATCTTAAAATAAGTTCTTAATACCATCTGCGCCTACTGAAAAATCGGATAGAGCTGGAAGGCACTAGGGGTCACTTTCTAAACCCAAACATGACTCTTTCTGGCCAAATGAAGGTCATGTATTAATGTGCTTTAGGATCATGTCCCTCGGAGAACAAGTGGACCAACTGGCACAGATGGCAAAAAACTGTTAAAACAAATTCAACCCATGAGGTATCAGTGATAGTTAGTGTGGAAAAGTGTTTTTCTATGGATTTCTGGGGCCATTTGTTGAATAAAAAATTTAGAGTACCCTTCTGATTTCTTAGTTGTCGGATTTGGCTGTTCTTCAGTTTGATTGGCCATATAACTCAGCAGGTAGGTTCACTTAATTAATGGAAAACTATACCCCCAAAATAAATTCTTAAATAAATTCTTAAACAATACTGTATACAGCTTACTGTATATGATATTAAGTGGCATATTAAAGATTCTTACCAAACTGGAATATATATTTAAGTAATCTCTTACCTTGATCCACTATGTCGTGATAGTCTCTGTGCTGACTCAGAGATCATCTGACCAGAAATATTGCAGCTCTAAGGGCAGAGACGCATGCTCAGATTCGGGGAGATAAGTCGTCCAGTGACAAATCACCTCTTCTTCCGGGTGACTAATCTTCCCGAACTGCCTCCAGCTGGCTAGAATGTAAATTGCCGGCAGGATGGCAATTGGTGCGCTTCGTCTTTGGCTTTGCCTGACGAGGAAACTTTGGGCGACTTTGGAAAACAAATCGATCCGAGTGCCATCCTGCCGGCGATTTCGATTCTAGCCGGCGGGAGGCAAGTCAGGGAGATTATTCGCCACGAAGAAGAGCCGATTTGTCGCTGGTTGACTAAATCTCCCCGAATCTGAGCGTGTGTCTCTGCCCTTACTGTAACAGTAAGAAGAGTTGAAGCAAATGAAAGAACTTTATCCATTAATTGGCTCCTGTGACCTAACATGTATGGTTTGTTTGTGTGCACTGTGAATCATTGGATCCTCAGGGCCGCTCCTGCCATGAGGCAAGGTGAGAACCTTGCCTTAGGCCACAGCAAACAGCCAGTTACGACAAGCGACAAAATTCCGTCTCTTGTAACTTTAAGAGCCAATTTTTTATTAACCCGGAAATTCAGCTTCGCTAGTGCAGAGAGCAGTATTGTACTCAATGCACTAACGATGCTGCCTCCCTTTGACCCGATCCAACACTGCTTTTCAAGCGTGGATCGGTAGAGGGGCCGGCATCTGAGCTGCTGCCTTAGGCAGCAGCCCCAAAATCGCCCCGGTGGCCCTTAGTTCCTAAAATGGCAGTTTTTTTATTTAGAATTACCCAACGGCACACACTAGTAAAAAAAGTATATTTTTATGATAAGGGTTTATTTACATGAAGCAGGGTTTTACATATGAGCTGTTTTATGCACTGTAGTTGTTTGGGTGTATAGTTTTCCTTTAAATGTATGATATATTGATGGGGGTTTGGCAAGCCTATATGAAGATAAAACTGGCTGGCACACAAAGTGAATTAAACTGGGGTCCTACCACTGGTGTGTTTATTGCATCACACAACGTTTCGGAGTGACGAAGGGGTACCAGGGGTAGGACCCCGGTTTAATTTGCTCTGTGTGCCAACCAGTTTTATCTTCATATAGGCTTGCCAAACACTGCTTCATGTAAATAAACCCTTATCATTTTTTATATTGGATTGTTGGGAGTGCCGTCTCCCTTAGGCCTTGTGCACCAGCGGAAATCTATTGAAGGGCCTGAGTGTGCACGTGACCTCTCAACACGGTTTGGCAAGCCTAGCCTACTAAACTATTTCAACATATGCTCTAAATAAACTGTTTATTTTATTTACACAATATGTTTCCAAATAAATGGCAATTGTATAGAGTTGTGCGTAGAACATACTGATACACAACTTGTTTCTACTAGTGAAAGAATTATGGGTCTGATTGATATTGCTTATTGCTTTTAGTATGTTTGTGTATGGCAAATAACAGCCTAGCGACTCCAGCTCAATATTGTGATAATTATCTAGGCTGAATTTGCCAAGGCACTCTTATTTGCCATGGGATACTGAAATAAGTTAATCCTTAGTTTTGTCCCTGATGTACAGACTCTAGACACAAATATAACAATTCTTAATGTTTACATATATTCACTACTGGTTAAATAGATTCACTAGTCGCTAATTACAAGGGACCTTCCACAAAAAGAAAATGTGATAGTTCTGTAATACAATAGGATAGTGATAGGATGACAGTCTCGTACACTCAACAAAATAAACATTTTTTTGTTGTTGTTGGCCATTTTATTTCTTCTGTCATAGGCCATACCAACATCTGTAAAGCGCTGATAAGAGATTTTTTTTTATTTCAGGAATAGGACCATATTATTTGTGATTAAGATGCAGTACATGATAATACTACTTTATGGTACAAAGATAAATAGAAGATTGTCAAGTCCATGACCGACTTGCAGTTTTCACTGTGGAAGGTCCCATTCTCACTGATATTTATTTTTTCTTTTGTTTGTTTTTTGTTTTTGGCCCCTGCAGATACGGCTGAGATGTGCTTTGATGACTCCAAGAAATGAACGTGACTGAATCCTTATCTGCTGGAAGACTCTGTGAAATGAGGAAAGTGAAAATGTCATTCTCATATTACAAAGAAAAATGTAATGCACATTGGAATGGAATGTAATATATGGGGCATACAACTTCACACATCCCATACTGCAGGGATGATAAACCTTGAAAAACAGAATTGATGATAATACTTATGCTAATGGCACACAAGGCTATTTTTATGACTGCAGAGAAAGTCAATCCAAGCAGATAGATATCCATTCTTGTGTGTTAACAAACAATTACATTATATTGGTTCTGCTACATTTACTTTTTTTACAGCCTTAGGAGCCGGTCTTACTTTGGATTAGCAACAGACTGTATTCTGTGAGCTGAATAATACAGTCAATAAATGACACAAAACTTCTTTTTGGAGAATTATTTATAAAGCTCTTTTCACCCATGGCTCTTTACAGTAATGAAGGCTGCCCCCTTTTAATGTTGCTCCCAGTGACATCAAAGTACAGTGGGTGCTCCTTTATAAATGTCTTGCTTGTAAGCAAGTTTTAAAGTGTTAAAAATACAAGTTCAGTTAGAAAAAAGCCTTCTGCAGGCTGGCAGTCTACACGTAACTACCAAATAGCCAATCACAAAATTTATTTGGCAACACCCATGAACATTTTTCATGCTTGTGTTGCTCCCTAACAGTTTTTACATTTGAATGTGGCTCACAAGTAAAAAAGGTTGGAAGCCTTTTTTACCTGAGACAGTGTTCATTGAAACTAAAGGCAGCCATACACAGCCCAATCTTCCTAGGCTTCTGACCAGTCAACCCAGGGGCTGAACTGATGTATACTGAGGGCCATGCATGGGGTGTCTTTTTATTATTCTGATGCTTTGGGCAGACAACCAAACAATATGAACACTTCTTCATCTGCCACTGCACTATATACTGGCAGATATGGTGAATGGACAGATAAGACTTTCTAGCATGTCTTATCATCAAACCAGCATATATCTATAGCACATGGATATCTGTTGCTTTCGACAATCACCACTAATGTTCTTACTATCCTTTTGTACAATAGTATTTGTACGTGTATTGTCAGCTTTATGCAGTCCTTTCCAAACTGTGGGGTTGGCCTCCTTCGCAGCCTGAAGAACATACACTACTTACAGAATGGTTGACACAGCAATGTTTTCATATTCATGGAGGAGCTAATAAAATTTTGGGGAAATTGAGACAAAAAAAAAACACATTGGTCTCATGTTTCTATCCTTGCCTCTTACAAAGACTGATTTAACTCTTTTAATCTTAAAATAAGTTCTTAATACCATCTGCGCCTACTGAAAAATCGGATAGAGCTGGAAGGCACTAGGGGTCACTTTCTAAACCCAAAAATGACTCTTTCTGGCCAAATGAAGGTCATGTATTAATGTGCTGTAGGATCCTGTCCCTCGGAGAACAAGTGGACCAACTGGCACAGATGGCAAAAAACTGTTAAAACAAATTCAACCCATGAGGTATCAGTGATTGTTAGTGTGGAAAAGTGTTTTTCTATGGATTTCTGGGGCCATTTGTTGAATAAAAAATTTAGAGTACCCTTCTGATTTCTTAGTTGTCGGATTTGGCTGTTCTTCAGTTTGATTGGCCATATAACTCAGCAGGTAGGTTCACTTACTTAAAGGAAAACTATACCCCCAAACAATGTAGGTCTCTATAAAAAGATATTGCATAAAACAGCTCATATGTAAAATCCTGCTTCATGTAAATAAACCATTTTCATAATAATATACTTTTCTAGTAGTATGTGCCATTGGGTAATCATAAATAGAAAATTGCCATTTTAAAAAATAAGGGCCGCCCCCTGGGATCATAGGATTCACTGTACTCACAACCATACCAACAAACCATACATGTTAGGTCACATGAGCCAATAAACAGACAGAGTTGTGTCTTTTGCTTCCACACTTCTTCCTGTTACAGTTAGAGTTGAAGTATTTCTGGTCAGGTGATCTCTGAGACAGCACACAGACCATCATGAAATGGTGGCTCAAGGCAAGAGATGTAAAAGGGCAATATTTACTTAAATATATATTCCAGTTTGGTAAGATTCTTTAATATGCCACATAAAATGATATGAACTATCTGTTGCTCAAGTGTTCATTTTGGGGGTATAGTTTTCCTTTAAAGGCTAGCCTAGTCTGCTAAACTATTTGAGCATATGCTCTAAATCAACTATATATTTTATTTACACAATATGTTTCCTAATAAATGGCCACTGTATAAAGATTGGAGTGTGAGCAGAGCATACTGATACACAACTTGTTTCTACTAGTGAATGAATAATGAGTCTGATTGATATTGCTTATTGCTTTTAGTATGTTTGTGTATGGCAAATAACAGCCTAGCGACTCCAGCTCAATACTGTGATAATTATCAAGGCTGAATTTGCCAAGGCACTCTCATTTGCCATTAATTATGGGATTCTAAAATAAGGTCATAAAAATGCCAAAACGAAACCATTATCATCCTGTTGACTTGTAGTTAATTGGCAGGTACTGATTTTATTTCTTCACATTCAAGGATAAATTTTGTTCTTGTTCTTGTTCTCTACAACACATTCTAAGGTTGGGTACATCAGTAAAGTTCCAATCCTGTATCATGGTTCTTTATGGGACTTAATACTGTACTGTAAATGAAGAATACACAGTGTCTAAGTTTGAAAAAGATATCACATTTCCTACATAGCCTTGAATAGTATAGAGATTGTATTTTTGAACTATTAGAACATGAAAAAAAAGTTTTACATTTTTTTTGGAGTGACGGCAATGGGTTACAATAATTGTCTGTTCATACTTAAATGTACATTATTTACAAATACATAGTGACAAAACATGTTAGTCCTTTTCTAATTATTTGCAAATAAAAACTTGAAGGGAAATACTATTTGGAAACGTATTTAACCCCGCTCTTGCGATATTTTCATCCATACTGTTTAATTTGATGTGCAACAAGGGTCAGAGGACGAATGACTGCCTCCTACACAGAAAATGATTATCTCTATGGAAACCAGTTGATTAGGCTTCTACTGTCAATAAAATATTCACATTCCCCTTCAGAATGCTCCTGCATTCTCAACTGCTCAAATTCCTTTAATTAATGAATGTATAAATCTGCCTGAGAGCTGCCTAACATATGGGTGAGTATCCTCTTCTTCCCTCGTTGTAAAAGCTGTGAGTACATTTTGCATTTCACTTGGCCTAACGATGTGTACATATCAACAGAACACAGTATAAGTACAAGCATATGCTCCGATTTTGGCTTAACCTCTGCCAAAGATATTTGGATAGTAGAAAAGATCATACACTGAACCAAATGGCGTTGAGTTGTTTTCTCTACTTCAAAGCTTTATCTTATCCAAGCCAAAAAATATTTTGATATTGTTGTGTGTCCTAAATTAAATATGGGAATAAGCCATGTTATGTTTTGTTGCACGGAAATTCAGTATTAAGTGCAGAGACACAAGCAAAGATTCGGGGAGATTTAGTCGCCCAGTGACAAATCACTCCTTCTTTGGGTGACTAATCTCCCCGAATTGCCTTCTCGCTGGGCTAGAATCTAAATCGCTGGCGGGATGGCACTCGGAGCATGCGTTTTTTGAAGTTGCCTGCAGTTGCCTCAAGAGGAAACTTCGAGCGACTTCGGAAAATGGAGCGATCCGAGTGCCATCCCGATGGCGATTCAGATTCTAGATAGTGGGAAAGCTTTTCGGGGAGATTAGTTTGTCGCCGGGGGACTAAATCTCCCCGAATCTTTGCGTGTGTCTCTGCCCTAAGCCTTTCTGGTTAAAGAGATGGATCCAGAGTAGCCATTCTAGGAGCTAAATGGAAGCAACTAGTTACCCCTTTTCACTCCCTCTCTCTAGTAACCCAATTACTTGTTGCCTTTGGAAATAGAAACTCCAGCTGATAGTAGCTAGTCTTTTCAACTCTTTGAAAATAATGTCTATTAAAACAGAGCTGTCTACTACTAATTTTATCTTCTGCAGATCTGCAGTCTAGGGCAAGAATGTCCAAACTCACCAAATCATTTTTCCCCAAGAGCATTAAGAAATTAATAAATAATAAAGATAATAATACAGGTTAATTAATTAATGTAACCAAAAACATATTAACCTCAAATAAACCCAATCGATTTGCTTATATTTTTTATATATATTTTAAAATATATAAAAAATGTAATTGCAAATGAAAGTAATCTTTGTTCTCTTGGCCTGACTTCATACAGTGTAGCAAAAATCAGTTCTCTTCCAGGTCTGTTAATAAGCTGACCTGCTACATTGTTTCAGAGGTCATAACCAGTAGTGCAGAGAATATAACCAACCAGATAGATCCTGCTTTCATCAGCAATTACATTCAAAAATAACTTCATTATGCAAATGTTTTTTTGGGTGGAGATCCGATTACATAACAGGGCTTTACAATAAACCATCTCATGTACAGGAACATAAAAATACACCACAACTTCCAATAACTCCTTTACCTTGACAAACAACTAGAAATCCAGTACAGGTATTGGACCTATTATCCAGAATGCTCGGACCTGGGGTTTGCCAGATAACATATCTTTCCATAGTTTGGATCTTCATATTACAAGAAAATCATGTAAACATTAAATACCCAATAAGCTGGTTTTGCTTCTAATAAGGATCAATTACTTAGTTTTGTTTTATTATATACTGTTTTATTATTACAAAGAAAAAGGAAATCATTTGTAAAAATTTTGGATTATTTGGATAAAATGGAGTCTGTGGGAGATGGCCTTTCCGTTATTTGGAGTATTCTGGATAATGGGTTTCTGGATAACAGATCCCATACCTGTATTTCAATTCCATGTTTAATCACCTGTATCAATTGAAATAATGTGTTTACTGTTCAAAGCAGCAAATTGCAATTATGCAGCAAGGTATCTACTGCCTATTAGATTCCTTTGTGCCCTGGAGCTGAGGTTACTTATGCTCCTTTTATTTAAGTGCAAGTGGTGATCTAATGCTACATTTATTTTTGAATGAATTTCCCCGTTCTTTCTGCCCAAGGGAAGAGCTGCCGTTATGAATATGTAACATACCATAAGGCTAATAAATCATGCTGTATGTGTGGGAACATTCTATACACTCTTGGAGAGAATGTATCTAATGTTCTGGAAGAGTTGAGCTTGGTGTAGTTAATGCAGTTGCATCCGTTAAATCAGACATGTCATGCAGCCTCCTTCCAGCTCTTGTTCAACTACAACTTCACCAGCAGGTTGCTGAAGAATGATGGGAGTTTTAATTTACCACCGGTCATTTTAGATCCATGCACTATAGCAATAATTCATGTTTATGTCCTCAACAGTTGATGACCTACAGCACACGGTGAGCTTCACCACCTTGATCACCTGATCATTGTTAGTTGAGTTGCTCTGCAGCAACAATGGCCATATTTGCTAGGCTTTCTTGGTCATTGGTGGTGTATGAACAGAATGGCCATCTATATCCATGGAGGCACTGTGGTTAGTGTTGCAGCCTGGCAGTTGGGGTTTAGGTAGGGTTGCCACCTTTTCTGGAAAAAAATACCTCCTATATATATATTTTTTTTTCCCTATTAATAACATTGGGATCAGCCATCATTTTTACCAGCCAGGCCAGTAAAATAGTAACCAGTTGGCAACCCTAGTTGTAGGTATGATTTTAGCCAGGGTACAATGTGCAAGGAGTATGTTCTTCCCCATGCTTTATGTTGCCTGTTTATGACAGTTAGGGGCAAATTCACCAAGGGGCGAATATCGAGGGTTAATTAACCCTCGATATTCAACTGGGAATTAAAATCCTTCGACTTTGAATATCGAAGTCGAAGGATTTTAGTGGAAATAGTTTGATCGAACGATCGAAGGAATAATCCTTCGATCGAACGATTAAATCCTTCGAATTGAACGATTCGAAGGATTTTAATCCAACGATCGAAGGATTATCCTTCGACCAAAAAAACTTAGCCACGCCTATGGGGACCTTCCAGAGACAGTACTTTGACTATCGAATAGTCAAACGATTTTTAGTTCGAATCCTTTGATTCGAAGTCGTAGTCGAAGGTCGAAGTAGCCCATTCAATGGTCGAAGTAGCCCAAAAAACACTTAGAAATTTGAAGTTTTTTTACTTCGAATCCTTCACTCGAGCTTGGTGAATTGGCCCCTTAGTGATGAGCGAATCGGTCCTGTTTCACAAAATTCAGGAAACGCAGAAAAGATTTGCGCAATTAAGTAAAATTCAATTTTTTCTCACTCCAAATGCATTAAAGTCAATGGGCGTATTTTCTTCTAGAGATTTTTTTTGTCTCTGCAACTTTTTTGTCCAAATGCATTAAAGTCAATGGTTTTTTTTTCGTATTGGCAACTTTTTTGTTGCGGTGAAATTTTCCGCTTCAAATTTTTGCAGCAGTTTCGTGAAAAAAATGTGCAGGTGGCAAAGTACGGAATTTCACCGCAAATCCATGCCTGGTGATTAAATTTGCTCATCACTAATGACAGTAACCACAACTACATCTCATGCCAGTTGGCTAACGAAGACTGGTACACTCCCAATCTGTCCTGTGCCCAAGGCAAAACCTCCTATTAATTCCCAGTAACTTGGCAAACACATATGTGAACTATCCTCTGGGGAACAGCCTCCTGGGAAATTGTTCCTCAAATTCTGACAACGCCTCTAGAGCTGCTTTGCTGGTTTCTTTACACTGTCGATTTTCCACTACTATAATTGTTATAGCATTTTCTAGTGTTCTCACCCAAAATACCCACTTTCTTTAGGCTGTGAGCACATGTTCTTATTTGTGGTGTTCTGCCCACCACCCTTACAGTGACAGTGTATGGAAGGTGATCTGTGGTTTTTCATGCAGCATTTCAATCTATAAATAATAAATTAAACAAATAAAAAAAAAAGATCCCTACCAGATGCCTTACTGAGTAAATATCTCCTATCCATATGTGGGACTCAATCACTCAATAAAACATTTTTTTTAAACTGATCTGCAAATCAATGTTTAGATGAAGAATAGCCCCCCAAAAAAGGACCCTTACAAGTTGGAGTTTCCAGAGCATTTGAATATTCAGGGACACATATAATTAATATTTTGCTGATTGCATTTAAAGGAACAGTAACACCAAAAAATGAAGGAATGCCAATATAATGTACTGGTGCCCTGCATTGTTTTGTTTTAGAAATACAATTACAGTTTAGATAAACAAGCTGCTGTGAAGCCATGGGGGCAGCAGTTCAAGCACAGAATACACAGTAGATAACAGATAAATTCAGAAGAATCTCATTGTATACTATAGAGCTTATCTTAATCTGCTGTGTAACCTGTGCCTTCTTTCCTTTTTTGCAGCTTGAATGGCAGAAGTGCAAAGGTTTTGTTTCATCAGTGCCTAGGCACCATCACTAAATACAGCCCTGGCTGTAAGATGCCATAGACTGTCAGTGTTTATTGGATTGGTGGGTAGCTGTTTGGGCCTCTGTATACTTGAAATGCCATGACATATTTTAAGTTCTAACATAGTCATGTCCAGGCTTCCCCTCAAATTTTTGTGTCAGTAGACACAGCAGACTTCATGTAAAAAATCACGGGAAAACACCATTTTATTGATGATCAGCAAAACTGACGCTGATTAAAAAAACATTGTTGCTAGTAAAGCTGAGACGCTGCAGAAATCATATTTCTAGCATCAGTAAGAGAGGGATCCCAGTAGAAGTGGAATTAGAATGATTTCTGGCTCGGGATTATAAATAGGAAGAAAAATGTTGCAATGGAGGTACAGTCTCATAACTTGGCAACGTTTTCTCTTGTGAACAGCAATAGCAATCCCTAAATAAAGTTTATCCCACACAAAGTTTACTTATCATTGGCAGGAGATGAGAGAGAGATGGAATCTCAGATGCAGGCAAGAGGCAGAATATGAAAGCAAATATTGAAAAATGGAAGCACCGAATGATGAAACAAAACCTTTGTACTTCAGTGGGAGAACCAGGTGGATAATTCTTTCTCTTGTGAAGAAAAGTGTTTTTATTGGCTCACGGCAGACATAAAGTTTGGCAACGTTTCAGGCCACGCAGGGCCCTTTATCAAGCCTCAGGCTTGATAAAGGGCCCTGCGTGGCCCGAAACGTTGCCAAACTTTATGTCTGCCGTGAGCCAATAAAAACACTTTTCTTCACAAGACAAGTTTGATCGGTGTGCTACAGTTTTCTTTGGATGTTCGAGTTATTTGGACCTTGAGCAGGAGGTCCTGTGGACTGTTTAGCACCCGGCACCCGAGAGGGTAATTACGTTCAGGTGAGCACTCTAATTCTGTGTGATAATTCTTTCTCTGTCTCTTTGCTATATTACATGACCCCATTGAACAAGAGCACCTGACCCAGATAATTGACTTGCTTGCCATTTGTAATTTTTAATTAACATTTTAGTCACTTATATTTCCACTGCAAAAGGCCTTCAGGTGGATCTGGGGACTGTAGTTCTGCTTGTGGTCCTCATTTCAGCCTTGATATAAGGTGTTGTGTGGACATGTATTCATTTAGAGGCATAGTTTACATAGTGAAGAAGTATATCCAGCAATGTAATTTTTTCCCAGGACCCTCCCCGCTAAAAAAATATCTTCGGAGGGGCCTTCCGCTAGTGTCTTCTGCTCACTTTGTCCTCCCTTTCTGCAAGCATCTGCCACTCACTGTGTCCACCCCACTTACATGTAGGAAAGACTCTACTGCTTTTTCTATAGTTATGTCACTGAGTACATCAATTCATCAGGTATAGCCCAACTTATATAGCCTCCAGGCAATCAGCTTGGATCAGTAAATCCCAAACAACAGCTGGTGAGCAACATGTTGCTCATTACCCTGTTTGATGTTGCTCCCAACTGCCCTGTTTCTCATAAGCTAGGGCCAGATGATACAGATTCTCTGCAAGGGGAAAATCCACTACTCAGCTGCTCCCCTCCTCTTCTACAGGTAGGGTGGATTTAGGCACGGAATGCTAAATGTCACGTTTCAGCTCTGAAATCAGCCACGTCTTCCTACACCCGAGTGGAGACAATGCTTCTGGTTGCAGGCAGAGCAGGAGCAGAGAAGCAGCAGAGAAGCAGATTAGCGGCCTCCGTTTCTCAGAAGGACAAGATCTGCAATCATGTGACACTAGACTAAGCTGAAACACTTATGAAACAATGGAAAAATTTGTAAAATGGCAAAGTATTGGAGTCAATGGGTGTTTTTTGCTGCATAAGTCAATGAGCACTTCTTCTACAGTATATGTTTTTTCTAATGCCAAGTGTGTTGGAGTTGGTCTTCCTTCTCACACTAAATGCATTGGAGTCAATGGTCATTTTTTTCTCCATAATTTTTCTCGCTCCTAATGCATTCAAGTCAATGGTTGTCCTTTTCTTGTTTTTTTTCCCTGCATGAAAAAAAATCAAAAAATACGCACATGAAATTCTAGGGAAGATTTGCAGAATTGTTTGGCCTCTAATGGAAAAGTGAATTTCACTGTGAATCTACATCAGACAAACTAATTCATCCCTGCAATGGTGGTTGTTGCTCCTTATGAGCAAAGGACTTTACAATGTCTTTAATATTGTGCCTTGTGGGCACATTTGAAATTGAAATTGGGACTTGGGATAGCACAATGGAAACAGAGGAGAATATGTGAGGCAGTTGTGAGCAGGTGGTGATTGAGCAGGGGTGTGTGTGAGGGGGGTGCTGGGTGGATGGCTGTGAGAAGCCCGGGGTGCACCAGCTTTAAATCCAGCCCTGTTCAAAGACGCCCCTTGGTGTGTGCATGATCAGTTAAGTGTATTCCGTTAATATTTCTTCCTCCTCCCCTCATTTGTGTATCTGGTAGTACCAAAGCACACTAGGAGAACAAACAAAATTGAAAATGAAGATGAGCTTGCCATATCAGTTAAACAGGGCCAGAACTAGGGGTAGGGAAAAGAGGCACCTTCCTACCCCTAGTCCATGTTCCCTCCCCTCTTTCACTCTCCCTCACCTCCTCTCTCCTCTGTCGCTTTCCCTCCACTCCATCATTCTCCCACCACTCTGCCTCTGCCAAACCAGCCCCCCATATGTTCCTTCGGTAAAGAAGGCAATATTCAGTGACATAGAAAATGTGCAAAAAGTGCATTTGACAAGGCACTGGACCCACCATCAGATTTTCTTCTGCTATTACTTTTGAAGGAAGCATAACCCAATAATAATAATCCATTTATTTAGCTTGTGTTCAGCTATTCAGCTACAACTATGAATGTTTTTTTATTTTAAATTCTAATGAAAATCTATGCAGGTCTAGCCAGTTTAAGCTGGCAGTAATACAGCCAGAAATTTGAGGCTGTGGGTGTTGGCTATCACAAAAGATGACATATGGGATCCCTAGCCCTGGGCCCTCCAGTTTAAAGTGACCCCAGCAATATTATACTGCATATATTTTTATAGTAATGATTATACAACAGATACCATGCAATTTTGACTGACAAATGAAGTTCAAAGGTGAAACCCAGTACCCAGTGGTGCTCTATGACGGTGACTGACTAGTTTACATTCTGCAGTTATTCACATACTCTCTGATTTCATCACATGTAAGCAGAGTCATTTCAGTTCAAAAGCCTTTGGAAATAAGTATGATTTCCCCCTTCAACTTTCTTGAAAAAATGCAATTGGAACCAGATACAATTTTACTGACAGAATGCCATTGAGCAGCCTCCTAAACCTCTGATTTGTCATACTCCCTGGGAACCTTGGAGAAAAGAACCAAAACATTGGTTTAATGTAGATTAAGATTTCAAAGCAAAGACCTGGCTGTGGAATCTAAGGGATTGAATGCATTTTCAAGCTTCAGTCTAACAAGACTTTATAGATTTTGGGTGCTTTAGATTTTTTTCTACCAGGATAAAACGTTTTATGGGCAGAAAAGAAGCCTTTGTGTGCAAGTGGGAGGTGGGAACTCTCTATAATCCAGTTAGGTACCATAACATCATAAATTTGGATAGATGTCCGGTGTCAAGTGCTAATTTGGTTACATGTTGGAGGTACCATAAAGAGCATTACATGGATGATCAATCCAACCAGACCTTTGTGTGTCCTTTCATTGCACTGTTACATTGTAAGGCACACAGCAAAGATTTGTGTGTGTGTGTGTGCCAATGAGAGAATCTTACTGTGAAAAGCTAAAAAAATAATTAATCTTAAGCAATGGAAATCTTGGCCATGAATTCATAAAGACTGGTAGCTCTGTGACTAAATAAGAGGTGCAACTAATGCCCTTGCACATTGCACAAACTGTTCTGAAGTTGTTGGAAGAGTACAAATAGAAGTAAATTAGTGACTGGAAAGTAAAAACAACCCAACACATTTCTTTTACAACTTAGATTGTAAGCTCTACGCGTCAGGGACCTCTTTCCTTGTCTCTTTAACACTTATCTTTAACTGGAGTTTTCTTTTAATATGAAAAAAAACAAAAACTCACTAAACAAATGCTCATTTTAAAAAAAGACTAGAATCTCGAAAACTCAATTACTAAAAACATGAAAAGAAACCTGAACATAGCGCATTTCAATTCTATCTTTTTCAATCTTTTTCATCTTTTGAAAAATGTTAAATTAAAAAAAAATCTTGAATTTTGTTATCACAACTCCCATTCACATCCACATGAACGTGCCAGCTTTTAGATGCTTGTGGTTTTTTTTTGTGTTTAAAAAGTCTTGAGCATTCGTGTTTTGGAAATCCCAAATAGAATTTGTGATCTATTGCTCCAAAAAACTCAAATCATGGTAAAAACTATTTGAATCTTAACAATTCAGATACTTTATGTTGACTATAACTGTATTTTGTATTTATTCATGTTTTATTATTCTAATGTATAAGGTATATTATAGAATATTATGTTGAATATTACTGTGCTATATAAATTATAACAACAATCCATAAGTATTTTGCTTGGTATTTTCCTTATGTCCACTTCTTGGTTTTGGAGATGTTTAGTTTACTTAAAGGGCATGTAAAGGCAAAAAAATAAAATCCCATTTTTACTTTCTTTAATGAAAAAGAAACCTATCTCCAGTATACTTTAATTAAAAAATGTGTACGGTTTTTATAACAAACCTGACTGTATGCAGTGAAATTCTCTGCATACGGGTTATAACATTGTAAGGAAATGAAACTGCTTTTATCTATAAACAGATCAAACAATAGCATGTAATCACCCTAAACTTAAATACTACAGGATATCCTAATGTGATTTTATGGCAGTAAAGATAAAAAAGGAACACAGCTATAAACCTGCAAAACTGCTCACTGTTAAAAGTCATTACATTTCCAACAAGCCATTAACACCCTGCTCCCAGGAATTAGCTTTGTGGGTGGTTGCTGGGTGATCATTAGTTACAACTCCCAGTTCAGAGTTTGACTTCACTGCTATGGAAGCCAACATCAAAGGAAAGAAGATAAGCAAATCATATTGTGAAGGTAAATTCCACCGCATGTAGAAAGGGAATTACACACTTTATGTTGATTCAGAGCACATCTTTCTGTACTTAGTGTAGGAGTAAAGGTGGCCATAGACTCAAAGATCCGCTCGTTTGGCGACATCGACAAACGAGCGGATCTTTCCCCGATATGCCACTAACGGCATGGCTATATCGGGGGTAATTAGAACATTCAGCCGTATGGCCGAACGATCGAATTACTATGCGCCAAGGGGCTCCGACGGGTCGGTCGGTTAAAAATCAAACCTTCCCGATTGATATCGTGGCCAGATATCGATCGGGAAGACCCGTCGGAAGCCCCCATACACGGGCAGATAAGCTGTAAATCAGTCCAAACGACCGATATCGGCAGCTTTATCTGCCCGTTTATGGCCACCTTTAAGGTGGCCATAGATGTAACAATTACAATCTTTCTTGGAAAAGATCTTTCCAAAAAAGATCGTTCGTTTCAATACACACATGTAGAGCTGAATCATCATATATACAGATAGAAACAATAGAATTCTACCTGTATCTAACAATTCAGCACTAACAATGGCCGATGTTTGGGTGTCTTCAAAGGCACCCGATCATAATTTTCCATCCACCCCGTGACCAACACTCATTTGTTTCAATCTAACATTAACCATTCAGATTAAAATAAGTAAGAAAAATAACAAATCAGATGATGTTCTGGCCATTAATTGACAGACAGAGATCTTATCGGAAGCCGATACAAAAAATGTAACCAGCCATTGTATGAAAAATGTCTAAAAATCATACAAATCTTCGTTTCATATGACTGTATCTTTGCATTTATAGTCATCTTTATTGTTTCAGTGGTCATGACCATCAGTGCAGAGAATAGCAAGGGACAGCCAGGACTTCTCAAAACAATTAGGGATGCACCGAATCCAGGATTTGGTTCGCGATTTGGCCAGCATTCGGCCTTTTTCAGCAGGATTCGGATTCGGCCAAATCCTTCTGCCCAGCCGAACCGAATCGAATCCTAATTTGCATATACAAATTAGGGGTGGGGAGGGAGATAGCGTGACTTTTTGTCAGAAAACAAGGAAGTAAAAATGTTTTCCCCTTCCCAGCCCTAATTTGAGGATTCGGTTCGGTATTCGGCCGAATCTTTCGCAAAGGATTCGGGGGTGGATTCAGTGCATCCCTAAAAACAATTTACATTAACAAGCCACTGAAATTCTGTAATTTATGTATATTGATTTGAACTACTTTTTCTTTCATTAAAGGGATCCTGTCATCGGAAAACATGTTTTTATTATATATATTATTGTTGGGTTTATACTGTCTCAGACTCAAACTTGGTTAATTTTATGAACATCATATCATTCTTTACACTGTTCATTGTAGTTTGTGTTTTGAGCACTGGATAATTTATTACAAACAACTATAGTTTATATAAACAAGCTGCTGTGTATCCATGGGGGCAGCCATTCAAGCACAGGATATACAGTAGATAATAGATCTGAAGAATCCCATTGTATTCTAAAGGGCTTATCTGTTATCTGCTGTGGATCCTCTGCCTTTTTTTAAATCTTGGCTACACAGCGCTTGTTTATATAAACTGTAGTTTTCACATTTACCAGTGCAGCACAACAGTACATTATATTGTCATTACTTTAGGACACTTTAATTGTTGTATGTTACTGTTCTTTTAAGCTTGAAATAAGTGACTATAGAGGTTGCAGATCCTGGGGACTGCTGTGGAGCCTAGTGGGGGTATAATAGGTGACCTGCAAGTGTAATTCATGGATCACTTGCATATATGGGTATGGGTTGGGGACTGAAACATTTTTTTGCTATGGAGCCTGCAGCCTTGGAACACTTAAGACATAAGCAGGATACTGGCACTTAGACTGATCTAGGCCTTTTTTTTCAGCCTAACTTACTATATAAAGTTCTGTGTATTGCATACTAAGGCAATGGTACCACTGCTATCATGCAGAAAACTGACTGTCATGATTTAATATAGCTTTGAATGGGAATTCTCCTAGAATAACAGGAGAGTGAGGTTTGTCATAGGACCTTTGTATTATATGAGCAGTCAGTTTAGACAGAAATGCTATAGTTTGACAACCTGTTGACCAATTATTTCAATATGACTTTTGCCATGGATTCTCAGCCAGCTGAAAGTAACACAATAAGCTCCTGGTCCCTTATAGGAAATTTAGCTCAGCATCAACTGGTGGTCTGCAAATTCTGAAACATGAGTTGAGAGCATATTATTAACAATACATGCAAACTGTTGTATCTGTGACTTTGGCAGAATATGAGATGTCCCTCAAAAGTATTGAGACATGGAGTAGTGTGCATCTTGTCCACATGCTTAAAGGAAAACTATACCCCCCAAACAATGTAGGTCTCTATTAAAAGATACTGAGTAAAACAGCTCATGTGTAAAACCCTGCTTCATGTAAATGAACCATTATCATAATAATAAACTTTTTTAGTAGTATGTGCCATTGGGTAATCATAAATAGAAAATTGCCATTTTAAAAAATAAGGGCCGCCCCCTGAGATCGTAAGATTCACTGTGCACACATACAAACCACATGTTAGGTCACATGAGCCAATTAACAGACAGAGTTCTGCCTTTTCCTTCCTCACTTCTTCCTGTTACAGTTAGTGTTGTAGTATTTCTGGTCAGGTGATCTCTGAGGCAGCACAGATAGAGTCACGAAATGGTGGTTCAAGGCAAGACATGTAAAAGGGCAATATTTATGTAAATATATATTCTAGTTTGGTAAGATTCTTTAATATGTCATTCAATTTGATATAAACTATCTGTTGCTTAAGTATCAGAAGATAGTAGTGACTTAGAGGAAAGGGCCTCGAATTTTTTTCAAGGACATATTAACTTATCTTATATAATCTCTATACAAGGACCTCATTGGGATCTGTTAAATGGCTTGCACTGCACAGACATACAGTAGTACAAATCTGTTTCTATAAGCACAGGTTAATGGGCTGTTTTTCTGCAGATACTATTGACTAGACTTGAATATTGTGGCTCTCAAGCAGACTAGTGTGATCACAGCTGCTGCAGTTTGACACAATAGTGTTATAAAGACTGTTCTGTATAATCATTGCCAGATAAAAGAGCTTCTAATGAGGGCCCCACATGGAACTGTGCATATAAAAATAACTCTCCATGAAACAAAAAAAACTGGTGGCATCCTTGAGAACAATACATGGTAGTTAAAAGTGGAAAACACTTCAGGTACAAAGTAATCCACTTTATTCTGTGTTTAGTATTGGCGTGCATTCACAAAAGTCAAAAGAATAAATTAAAGGTGTATTTTAAGACCAGTGTGTTCAAAAAGTATATCATTTATTTATCAAATAAAATTCTTAAAATCTGGCTGGCCAGGAACAAAATAAATAGATAATCAGTAAAATTACATTAAATACAATTATCAAGTTACTCCAGGTGGATGGTCATTAGTTTAAATTTTAATAATACAATAATCCTTGGTTATAATAGGTGGGTCCCCCACTCCCTCTTATTTTCCAGCTGTAAATTACCCCCAAAATTTACAGCTGGAAAATAAGTGGGAGTGGGGGACGCCCTAGAAAATCCCGTTGGAAATCCGTTTTTCATCTATAGCCTTAAAGGAGAAGGAAAGCTCCAAGACAGTTTATTGCCAACAGATTAGCCACAATAGTGCAAGTTAGAATGCTATATTTATTCTGCTTTACCATACCTGAGTAAACAGCTCTAGACACTGTCTCTGTTTGTTTAGGATAGAAACTGCCATATAAGCTTGGTGTGACATCACTTCCTGCCTGAGTCTCTCCCTGCTCACTAACAGCTCTGAGCTCAGATTACAGCAGGGATGGGAGGAGGGAGGGGGAGAGGAGCAAACTGAGCATGCTCAAGCCCTAGACCTGGAGGTTTAAGATGAAAACAGGAAGACTTATACAGAAGCCCATGTGTACACAATAAAAGGAAAGAATTGCAGTGTTTCTTTTGACAGAGGACTCAAAGCAGCATTACTTTTAGGGTTTACTGGTGTATTTATATAGACCCTTCTGATTACTTAATTTTAGCCTTTCCTTCTCCTTTAAAGCTTGATAATCCACTGAGAGAAGTACCTTATACATATTCACCGAGCTGGAGAACTATAACTCACACCCCACACAAAAAAACGTTTCCAAGTTGGAGAACTTTAACTCACAGCCTTCCTTGCTATTTCAGAATTGGGGCAAGTTGGCAGCTTTTTTTCGACTGTCTACATCACACTAAAATTAATTTAAAGGTTAACTACATCTTTAAGGCTATGTCAAATGGGGTGTTTTCATTAGTAGTAAGTAATCTTGTAGATTGCACTGATCAATTCCTGCATCATCATTATTATTATTATTATTATTATTATTATTATTAACCTGCCATAGGCATTCCAATACCATCCATCCTAAATGCAGGCCAACCCACACAGTGTACTGATGTGATCATTTGGACCTTGAGCCAGCAATCTGCTCACTTTAGTTTGCATGTACAGATGCATTGGGTCAGTAACACATCACCAGCCTGATTTTCCACCCAGACAGATCAAAATCTGTCCGACACCCAAATGGATATTGATTGGGAAGGCCCTGGTTTCATCCCTGTACATGTTCCAGCTTTAGACTTTTCCAGAAAGGCCAGGTAATAGAAGCAGAATTGGCCATGTGGTTGTATAGTGTCTACTTAAAGTGGGATCAGTTGGTATATCAGCAACAACTTAAATAGGAACATCCTGTCAAAAGACAGTTCCTCAGCCTGCAATGTTTTAAAAAGCATTTTATTGGTTCAGTTCCTTTTGTGTAAAGAGATATTTTACACTGAATACCCGTAGAGAATCGTTACTAGAGATCATTATGCAGTTGTTTCCCTGTGGAGGGCTTTGATTTCAGGCATGGTTCATTGTGTGGAATAGTAACGGGGTGGTTGGTTAGGGGATTGTTGTCTGGACTTATTCCTAATCTGTATGTTGACCTCCTGCTGGGAAAGACCCTGTCCTTTTGTTTAAGATAAAAATGTTTCTTTTCCATTCAACTTTAGGTTTCAGTGCAACATATATCTGCAAGGTTCCCGCACAAGAACAAAAACAGATCTCAGTGTGTCTCACAGGAGGGAATGCTACTTTGTAACCTTCTAATTAGACTGCCTGTAGTTACAGAATTTTTTTTTAAGTCAAAGTGTATCTGCCTGCTTAGGGCAGAGACACACATGAAGATTAGGGGAGATTTAGTTGCCTGGTGACAATTCGCCTCTTCTTCGGGCAACTCATATCCCCGAACAGCTAGAATCTAAATCGCCGGCGGGATGTCACTTGGAGCGCTTGCTTTTCTGAAGTCTCCTCTACTTCGAGCGACTTCGGAAAACAAATCGCTCCGAATGACATCCCGTCGCCGATTTCGATTCTAGCCGGTCGGGAAGGCAGTTCGGGGAGATTAGTCGCCCGAAGAAGAGCCGATTTGTCGCCGGGCAACTAAATCTCCCCGAATCTTCACGTGTGTCTCTGCCCTTAGCATGCTGTGTTCCCAGAAACTGCTCTAAGGCCCTCACGTGGGATCCATGGCCAGTGTTATGTATCCGTATAGACTAAAACTGTGGTTATTTTGTATCTGTATCAATTAAAATGAGTTTCATTATATCTTTTTACCTTACAGATACCTTCTGAAATGAATTACTTCAAGGGAGAGGTAATCGTATTTATTAGTAGGGAGAGTATACCCTACCCTGTGTATTAGGTTTCTAGTATTTTTGTACCCTTCTTTATTTTTTCAGAGGGATTGATTTTTGCTTGACAATATGGACTTTTTATTTTATATGGACTTTCTATGTTAAAGGACATTTTCTGTTTTTTATGGTTTTTTTTTTTGTTTTTTTCCCCTGGTAGGCAAGGGCCTTTAGGCTACTTAAGGACTGTAATTAATGACTGCCACATCACCTGATGAAGGGGCCAGCCCCCAAAACGTGGGGTGTTAAATACAAGCCTGCCTTCTATCCAACAGTGCTGTGCCCTGCACCTTATGCAAGTGCACAATGTAGAGCACAGACTGCACAAACTCTTGCCCCAGGCACAGCTAAGTAGACCATAGGACACCATTTTGTGTCTCTTAAAGGAGAAGGAAAGCTACAGAGGCATTTTATTGGCAATAGATTAGCTGCAATAGTGCAAGCTAGAATGCTATATTTATTCTGTAGAATGCTTTACCATACCTGAGTAAAAAGCTCTAGAAGCTCTTTGTTTGTTTAGGATAGCAGTTGCAATATTAGCTTGGTGTGATATCACTTCCTGCCCGATTCTCTCCCTGCTCACTTATAGCTTTGGGCTCAGATTACAGCAGAGAAGGGGGGGAGGGAAACAGGAGCAAACTAAGCATGTTCATGCCCAGGGCACGGAGGTTTAATCTGAAGGAAGGAAGTCTGATACAAAAGCCCATGTGTACACAATAGAAGAAAAGAAATGCTGTGTTTCTTTTGACAGAGGACTCAGAGCAGCATTACTTTGAGTGTTAACTGGTATAATTGTATAGACCTTTATGATTTAGCTTACTTAATTGTAACCTTTCCTTCTCCTTTAATTCTTTTGCACTTTTGTGTGGACCAAAGGTAATTTAATGCTACCCATTACTAAAAACAAACTCTTCAGCCCTGGCTATGATAGTAAATAATATTGTATCTATAGCCCAGGCAGTGACATCTCATTTTTAGTTAAGTAAATATAATTTACCCCCCCCCAGGCACAGATTCAGCTAAAGCACAGGGCCAACTGTTCTCCCAAGAACAGCTTTTGTTTTAATTGATTATTTTCACCAAGGGAGAAATTATTGTAGAGCGCAGGTCAGGCATTTGGTTAATGTGTTTTGATGAGCCCGTGCTCGTGCTGGGATATAATTCAAACGTGGCTTGTAGGAAGCTTGAAGGCTTTATTTCAACCCCCTCGTGTATATATCCTTCTCTCATTTGCATTTGTTTCAGAGAAATCTGACAGGGTCAGGGACCAAGAGCCTATTTGCGTGAAATTAAAGAAACACCCTAGTAAAAGTTTTAATAAGTACCTCCTAGGGATCTGGGCTTGCCACTGAGTTCATAGGATTTATTGATAGATAAATATCTGTGGGTTTTCTCTTTTGATTAACGCCTGGTATGTGCACCGAGTGCTACAAAAAGAACCTGCCTTTGCCAAAATTATAATGGTGCATCCATTATGTTAAGGTGGTGTTTCCAAAAGATGATCTATGGTCTGCTTCTTATATGTGTTACAGGTCCATCAGATCATTACTATGGTTTATTAGGAAGGACAAAGGGCATTTTAAATGAAGATGGAATACAGATGCTGGAGACCTGATACCTAATGAGCTGCTTGTCAGCCGATAACAGTTACTGCGAGTGTAGTTGGCAAGATGCATTACATAGTCAGTTGGTCCATGGCAGAAACTTAATCTTTCTTGGCTTGGATAGAGGAGTAATGGAACAGCTGTCAGTGGGCACATATTGTGTTACACACCTTGCTGCGAGCATTGCCATAATATAGATTATACAAGCCAAAAATAAAAATGCCTCGCTACAAAGAAAAAGCAGCCAACAAAAAATATTAGTATAATTCATCCAACCTGTCCTTATCGTATCAAGTTCTGATGACAACATGCAGCAGATGTAATGGGTTCATTCAGCAATCTCTCTCTCCCAGGCCTATATGAGAGTTTACAGTGCAAGAGACAAAGGCTGAATTTTGAATGTCCTCAATATTTGAATCAGTGGAAGAACTACCGGGGGGCCTGCACCTTCTCACGGTCCATTGGTAGTTTCTCATGCGCATGAAACCGCCATGAAAATTGTCTCAGGAGGGGGTTGGGGGGCCAGGCTGCATGGACTGCACCCGGGCCCCATACCTTATAGTTATGTTACTGATTTGTATACCATACAAGAAAAACTCTCCAGCCCAATACAAGAGTCTGAAAGCAGTCACAGTCACAAATGACATCACTAAGCACTGATTATAACTAATGACATCACTCCATGCCAAATAGGTTACAGCACATTCATGGATCTTGCATATTATATATATAAATAAATGTTACAAGACCTCCTGAGTAAAGGGTAAGTGCAACATGTTTCTACTGCTCAGCTAAACATTAGTGCTTTGATGCAGTATTGCTTTTATTCCTTTTTAATTGTCTTATATGCACCTTAAAACATAGGATTGCTGGTGGCTTCATTTACTGTTTGCTGGATTAAATGGCAGGTGTTATAGATGGATAAGTGTACCTTTGAATATGGTAGAATCTGCTATTTATTGTATTTGGATTTATTTCCCAGATCTCATTGCACATTATTGCTTACTGCTGCCAATAATCTTTAAGGCTTTCTTAATGATTCCCTACAAGGGGAGGAGGAGCACCCCCCCAACAATGGAATGTTTCCCAACTCAATCCGAGGGTTAATAAATGGCTAAAAATGGCCAAGCACAGGCCAATAAAACTTAGATGAGCCAACAGCTTATCTGCCATTGTATGGGTCACTCCAGACTGAATCAACATCTTATCTGGCTGTGTATTGGGCCCTCAGGAGGTTCTGCCCATAAATATCTGACCAATGTTTGGGCCACCATACATGTAGAGATTTCGCCAAACGATCGGATCTCTCCCCAATATGCCTACATTGAGGTGGGCGATATCGGGCCGATCCGATCGTGGGCCCTAGGGCCCAACAATTGGATCATAATGCTGCCAATATGGGTGGGCAGATCGCGGGACCGCATCTACGAACAGATGCGGCCACGATCCGACAGGATTTTTAGCCCTGCACGATCGAAATCTGACCTACTTTCTGACAGATATAGATTGGGGAAGCTCGTTGGAGGATCACATGTACGGGCCAATAAGCTGCTGACTCTGTCTTTTAGGCAGCTTTTATCGGCCCGTGTATGGCCAGCTTTAGGCTTTCGTTATGATCCAATTACAACTGAATCAATCTGATTTTGCCCAGCAATGGGATAAAGATCTGCTCATTTGGTGCCCTTGCCAAGAGCATCTTACCATGTGCACCCAACTTTGTTGCCCTTAAATGAAAGCTATATCAAAGATAGAGAGCTTATAACCCCGAAAAAATACCTTTTGCAGTATCAGGTGCTATGCTGTAGGACCCACGCCTGCTTCAAGGGTGAGACAATCCAATGAAAAAAAGGTCAGCAGCACACTGAGAATTTGAATTAGTGTGAGGTTTGTTGAAATAATATCCAAAAATAGGGCAATTTTTCAGGCCACCCGGGCCCTTTATCAAGCCTCCTAAATGAAAGCAAATGATCGGTATCCAATGAACTGGGTCACCACTGAAACTTGGTGAAAAGGAGAAAGTTTGCGAGTGAGAATATAAGTGTACAGGTTCTTCTGTTGACATTTGTTGAGCTAATTAGATGAATGCTACAAATAAAAAACACTCTTTCTTGTGGCATTAGGGGCTATTTTTAATTCTACTTCCTCCCAGTCATTGATTTATATTTATTTGTACAGATATGATCAGTGTTCCTTTAAAAATCTCCATTAAATTGCGATCATTTCACACCTACACATTAAATGAGCCATAAACGTACCAACTTGTCAGTACATGACAGATATACTGATCAGTATCTAACTGTGTATCCTTATTTGTACAATAATTTAGATCTTACATCAGTGCTGAAATGCGAAGCATTCACTACTGTACTTGTGTGTATATAAATGTGTCATTTCAGATTCTGTATAACACCACGCCTAATGAAAGGACCCTTTTTTAATATAACAGTTGTCTTGAATGCTTGTAATTAATAATCTATTCAGTTAACCAGTGAAGATTGTCATTAGGGTGTCACTAAATTAGTTTACCTGCCGGTCATTTAGCCCCATGTGGAATAACAAGGGCAGCTCTGAATCCCAGAAATGTCTTTCTTTTCTAATGCCTTTTTCTTTTCCTTGCACCCTTTCTTCATGTATGGACTTTTCAAAAACGTGTGTTCTTTGTTGTTAATCTTTTTCATTGAACACTTTTTTTTTTTAAATCCCAACCATCTATCTTGTACTCTTCCCTTCTCAATTCAACTCTTTTCTCTCTGTTTCTTGTTCACTTACTTTTTCACACTTCTTTTCTGCTATTTTCTCACTGCACTTCTCTTTTGTTTTCCATTATACTGTTTTGTCTCTCCCCCACTCCTATTCTGATTTTAGCTTCTCCTCTGCTCGGTGGTCCTCATTGCCCCCATTATACTTCTTTCTCCATGATTTAAACGTAATCATCTCTTTGGTTTCTTTTGTTCCATTTAGCCCCTGTTGCCTTCTCCTTCACCTTCTGCCATTTTCTTATGAGGGGAAGGTTCGCTTGTGTAAGCATCTGTGCTTACATTAGTGATCCAAAAGATGATTGGATACAGCAGTTGGCTCACATCATGAATCTCAAGCTAAGAGGGAAACGTTTTCTATCAGAATTAGTACTACATACTCAAAGACCCTTGGTCCCCTCTTCTTGTCTAAGTCTGTAGTATTGCCTAGCATTCAAAACAATAACAAGGACTGCATTGCTTCCTGCACCACTTTGTTATCCTCAAAAGCTTCACTTTCTCTCCTAAATTGCCCTCTGCAACCTTTTCCCATTCTCTACAAACCCATAATTTTTATCACCTGCCACCATCCAAGGCAGTTACTTTCATTTGGGTAGTTATTCCTCACTTTAGCTTTTACACAAGCTGATAAATGTCCCAACTTATTATCAAGCACAGTTTCACTTTCATGGCCAGCCACTGAAGATCATTTCAGTTTCTGCAGGTCATACGCAGTCCATTGGAACTGTAGAATGGGTTACTCAAGATATTGAACAGTTTCTTAGGTGCCACATTTCTATCACTCTGGATGATTGGTCTGACCTTCTCCCATGGACAAAAGGTCAAATAATACCCAACTGTTGTTCTTCTTAGAAGCTCCTGGTTAGCTATTGATTTCTCTGTTTGTAGTTGGTAGTTGACCTGCCTGACCTTGACATCAAAATTTGCTCTGATAACTGATTACTTTAGATTTTTTTGGACTCTGTATCCCTGAACCCCAGTCCCTTTATTGCTTCTTAGTTCACACATAGCATCTACAGATTGCACTGCTAAACCCTTCATGCCTTAGGGGACTAGGTCAGCTTGACAACCAAGAAATCATTATACAGCTTAATATAATGACACACATAGATTTGGGGTCACAATCTTTTTTTAAGAAAAAGCTTAGGAAAAAGATATAAAACAAACATGTTAACAATTTGTATTCTAATTATTGGAGATAGGGTTAGGATTGCTCTGTTACAAAGTGACTTATGTATATGGCAACACTTAGGGGTTTGACACACAGGGTTTTTTTCTCTGCTGCCATATTCCATCCAGCTGAGAATTGTCTGTTGCCTCAAATCAGTGTTGGACAGGGGTGTGTGGGGCTGTCACCTAAGTCCCCCTACAATCCAGTTGTGAAACTCGGAGCCGGCCTACACTCACCCCTCCCCATGCACAATGTATCTTGTTTACCTCTATTTGGATCAGAGTAGGTCATGGTATATTTTTACCAGTGTCCTGTCAACCCAGTCTGACCCTGCCTCCAATTAACACCAATGGGACCCACCTTACAATGCTAGTACAGGTGGTTTTCAGCAAATGCTCTAAAGCTGGTCATATACCAATCAATTTTGTACAATAATAGAATTAGTAGAACACATATGGTGGCTTTCTAATTTGGGAATGGTGCTGATGTCAACCAGTGCATGGGGGCACTGGTAGCTCCTCTTCAGTCCCTGCTGTTTTAATCATGCATGTTGTTAGCTGCATTAATTACTGAAACATTAGAAAGGTGATCATACTATGTGTGGCCCCTGTTACACTCTCTGATCATTCAGCCTATGTGTAGGCACATGCTAATTTATATATTGGGTTGGGGAAAGCAGGAAGTATGTTTGGGGCTGTAAGCAGGGAATTCTGGGATTGACAAAAAGCTCCAAGAAATTGCCTCCTGCAGCTTGACATCTTTAGTTTCTATAAGCAGGGCCCTTTATGTCACTGTTTCTGGTTTTGTCATCAGGCTACTAACAGACAGTGGCATAACTACAGCACAGCTGCTGGGGAAGAGGGGTTTCTCTACATCTATAGAGGAAGCAGATGCCACAGTCTAGGCCCCAGGCTCCCCATGACTGTGAAGTTTGCTTCTTCTGTAGTAACACCACTGCTGCCAGACAAAGCTAATTCTCTTCACCCCAGAATCAGCCCATCTACTGGCCTTTAGGTCCCTCTTGCATCTGCACCAAGAGGCACTGCAGCAGCTGTGGTTCAGACACACAAAGATCTGCTACTAGACCAGTGCCTTTTGGAGCAGATATAGGAGGGAGATGAGGTCAGCGGATCCAGGCTCAGATTTTTAGGCTAGACACAAATGCCCGGCATACAGCAGCAAATTGCTGGTAGTGGCATGCTACCCACTAGCCTCATCTGAACTGGGGATTTTGCGGAAGATTTGGACAGTTGTTTAAACCTCTCGCTTGCCCTGTATCCAATTCTGACAATCTAGGGTGCTCTCTGCAAAGAATGTGAGCGGTGGGGCTGTGGGTAAGTAGGTTGCGAGTGGTGTGCTAGGGGTGTGTGAGTGGATCAGGGATGGGGTGTTTACTAGTGGGTCAGGAACAGGCGGGGGAAGAGAGGGGCAGGGGGGAAGAGTGGCCTAGGCATGCACCATTTTTAAATCCAGCATTGAGTGCTGATTGATACTCAGCCTGCATTTATACTGGCAGCAGCCTAAATCTTTTGTTTCCCATTATGTATCACTGGGTGTGCTTTTCTAGTTAAGAAATGGGTAATACACCACAGCCATTGTTCCTTGACTGCAAGTGTCATTTATTCACTTTATAGACAACATTTTTACCTCACTGTTTATTTTTCAGTTCAGTGAGCTGGGAAAAGTAATATCACTTAATATACTGTCCAAAATTCTTTCTTTCCATTTGTGCCAATTTAACATTTCTTGAAGTCCTGATTAAACATATGCTCAGCAGATAAGAAGGCTTCTCATTGTGTTCAGTGCAACACATCACTGCAAAGGAATGTGAATCATTTTGGAGGCAGATATAAAGTGCCTATTAAACGCGATAAGAAATCTGCTTTGCAGTCAATGGCTGAATAATAAATATCCTGTTCGGTCACTGCTGGGTTCATAGGCAATGGTGTTGGATCTCAGTAATAGGGCTGCCACCTGGCCGGTATTTTACCGGCCTGGCTGGTAAAAATGATGGTTGATCCCAATGTCATTAATAGGGAAAAAAGATAAATATATAGTAAGGCCGGTATTTTTTTTCCCAGAAAAGGTGGCAACCTAAAGTACAGATAGGCCCTGGATGGTTCGCTGACAAAAGCTTGCGTGCTTTGCTTTAGACTGAATAGAAGGAATGTTAGCCAATCGCTGATAGCCACGTCACCTGCCTCGCCCCCCACATAACTGCATAACCCCCGACATCATCAGTTCCACCTCTGACGTCACCCTCCCCGCCCCTCAACGTCACCCGCCCTGCCCGAAGTTAATTTGGAAATAAGGTAGCAACCCAAGGTTTGGGATCCCTTATCTGGGAACCTGTTATCCAGGAGGCTGAATTACTGGAAGGCCATCTCCTATAGACTCAATTTTAATCAAATATTCTGATTTTTAAAATTGATTTTCTTTTTCTCTGTAGTAATAAAAACAGAACCTTGTACTTGAACCAAACTAAGATATAATTAATCCTTATTAGAGGCAAAACAATCCTATTGGTTTTTTTTATGTTTAAATAATGTTTAAGTAGATTGTATTGACATTCAAATTACAGAAAAGATTCTTTATCTGGAAAACCCCCGTAACTGTAATTGACAAAATGATGACACAATAAGAATGATCATGCTGTGGAACCCTTCTAGGTGATTAAAACAAGATTATATTAAACGTATATATTAAACGTTATACCAAATTAAATGTCTGATGATGGGTCTGTCCTGGAGGGCCCTGGGCAAGTCTTTTTGCCCATTTAAAATGGCTCTATACTGAGTGCAAGTGCATTCATTTTACTAAACTCTGATTTTTTCTGGTCAGATTTTTATAGTATTTTTCATAGAAAAACTAAACTTTTTCGTGGTTTATTAAACCCTGATGCTGTTAAAAGTCTGAGTAAAAAAAGTCCATCTGAAACCAGTCGAGGTCATGTAGAAGTCAAGGGCAGATGTCCCATTTACAATTGGAAAATATCATGATCTGCTCTGGGTTTCGTACAATAATCCGACCTTTTGGCCTCAAATCCCAATAAATTGTACTGTCCGAATTTTTTCACGATTTTATTGAGTCTTTTCTCGCACCACATTATTTTGAGTAAATTTATTGATAAATACGTTAAAAAAAAGTGATTTTAAGAAAATAGTGAGAATTTTTCAGATTTTAGTAAATAACCCCCTAGACCAGTGGTCCCCAACCAGTAGCCCATGAGCAACACGTTGCTCACCAACCCGTTGGCTGTTGCTCCCAGTGGCCTCAAAGCAGGTGCTTATTTTTGAATTCCAGGCTTGGAGGCAAGTTTTGGTTGTATAAAAAACAGTTGTACTACCAAATAGAGCCTCCAGTAGGCTGCCAGTCCACATAGGGGCTACCAAATAGGCCTTGTTTGGCACCCCAGGGACTATTTCATGCTTGTGTTGTGCCCCAACTCTTTTTACATCTAAATGTTGCTCATGGGTAAAAAAGGTTGGGGATCTCTGCCCTAGACTAATCTATTAAGCCTGTATTAAGGGAACTTCTGGAAGCTTTATAAATAATGTTGTACTTATTTAAGCCATCCTTTCCCATTCACAGCACCACTTCGCCTATTGTTTATAATAAAAGCTACGTACCCTGGTGGTGTAGCGGGCCGGCGGGGACGCCCGTCGCGCTCTCAGCGGGGACGCCCGCCACACCAGTCTTCACTCCCTGATGTGCCGGTGAACTAAGGGGGCGCACCTCTGCTATTTTTATAGGCGCAGATGTGTGATAGGCTGATGTGTGACGTCAGCGTGCAATGGCGCAAAGTATTTTGGGTATTTAAAGAGCCATTCCACTGGTCTTCGGTGTCCGTGATAGGATTGTGTTTCCTGGTGCTCCTGAGCCTTGTGCTATTTGTTTGCTATATCCTAAACCAGTTTGATTCCTGTTGTGACCCCTGCCTGGCTATTTTGACTATTCTGACTTCTGGATCCTGACCCCTGCCTGATTACCGACTACCTCTTCTGATTAACCCTCTGATTGACTTCCTGGTTTGACCCTTGCCTGCTTGACTACGTTTATTCTCTGCCTGCCTCGACCCGGCCTGATCTGACTACTCTTTTGCCTAACGCCTTGTAAAAAAGACTTTGCTCTACAGTCGTGCCCCTCTGCCTATCCAGAACTCTCCTCTTGCACCTCTCGTTTAAGTCCAGGTGGCATCCAAGTAAGCCCAGGGCTCCTCCCGAGGCCCAAAGGCGGTCACACTACTGGTGAAGCATGAGCCGAGACCAGGGTGCCTGGTGTTTGTTCTGGTGTTGGGTGCCGACCGTGACATTGTTATATTGGAAAAGAAGACATTCTATCAAAACTAAAGAAAACTGGCTCACCTGAAATTTTATCTTTTAACTTTTACCTGGCCTCAGTAACTTTACTGGCAGACACGTAGCTTTCATGTTACTGGCATGGAGAACTAAACCCTTAAATGAAAAATGCCATATTTTACATACTGATCTCATTGAACCAATGTAAAGGTGCAGCATCTCTATAGTAGTAATGATCTAGGCCTTCAAAGTTGTCCCGGGAGTTTCTCATCTTTGATTTTGTTAGGAGTCTGCGACACACATGCTCAGTGTACTTTGAGTGGCAAGAAGAAAAGCTTAGGGGGCGTTGAAAATCATCAAGCAGAAAATGAGGTTTGTCTGTCATATATACTATCATACATTATATTGTACGCTGGTCCCTAAGCTCGGTAACAGCAGTACAGAGCATGTGCAGTGAATCAGCAGAAAAGATGATGGGGAGCTACTGGGGCATCTTTGGAGACACAGATCTTTACTGCTAAAGGGCTGTGGTTGCCTTGGGCTGGTACAGAAGCCCAAAACATAATGTATAACATTTCTGTCCTACTTTTTTAGTTAAGCTTTAGTTCTCCTTTAAAGGTTAAACAGGTTCGATCATAATGTTGTCTCACAATTAAGTCACATTCTTTGTCATTATTACATTTATTTAATCACATTGTTGCTGTGATTGGACTACTGTAAATACTCAGCTGTAGCTGCTGTCGGATGCACATTCATGGCACGTCATTCTCTCAAGTTTAGTTTTGCCTCCTTCACTAGCACAAGCAACATCTCCCGCAGTACAAATATCACATCTGTTGCTGCCATACAATGTAATATGTTACAGACTATGGAAAGCAACACGAAGGGGTATATTTTAATAAATGGTAAAGCAAAATGTGTTTGGGATCCACGTGTTTTTCTATATTGCCACACATGTTGCGTTGCCATGTGGTTCCCTGGTGTGATGAATATCATGTTGACAAGGTGAAACCTGAGACAACAAGAAAAACTGAAACACATTTGATAACATCTATTCAAATAACCACCCCTACTGTTCCACTGGAATCTAAATAGGAACTGCTTGAGCGGAAGGTGGAACATGATGGATGTGAGAATTTTATTTCAACCCTTAACAGTTATGTTTCCCTATGGAAATGTAGTTGTGAGATATGTGTTTAAAATTAACCAGACCTCAATAAATGATGCATGAATTGTTTCTGCTTTTCTTTTGTACTCACCTGGCAAGTTATGCTATGTTTGAAGTCGGTAAGGAAGGTATAAATAAGTACATTGCTCAGGGATAGAAATGTCCTGCTAGACACATCTTTGTCTGCAGAAAAACATACACTTATGTGAGATACTACAGATAGACTACTGAAGCCTCTGTACTGAGACTGTTGCAGGACTTAAGGTGGCCATAGACGTAGAGATCCGCTCATTTGGCAATGATATGGGCATTAAAGTGGGCAATATTAGGCTGATCCGATCGTGGGCCCTAGGGCCCAACGATAGGATCATAATGCATCAGTACAGGCGGTTAGATCGCAGGACCACATAAACACACAGGTGCGGCCGCAACCGGTGGGATTTTTTAATCTGCCCGATCGAGATCTGGCCAACTTTCCGCCAGATATCGATCGGATGGCCCCACACACAGGGTTGGACTGGAGCCTTGGGAGCCCACCGGGACTGCAAACTAAAGGCCCTCCTGGCAGTCCCCAGGTGCCCCCTCCTGAGCTCCAACTCCCTGGCCTGCCGCACACTGTTTGTGCTCTGTTCGCACATGCGTGTACACATCACGCTGCTCCTGAATGTGCAGCTCGCACATGTGTAAAAATGGCGCATACGCAAATTTCTTAATGGTACATCCGGTGCGGGTGTAGCAGGTCTGGGCCGGCGGGGCCCATGAGGGCAGGGGCCCACCGGGTATTTTCCCAGTTTCCCGCCAGTCCAGTCCGACACTGCCCACACATGGGCCAATAAGCTGCCGATTCACATTCTAGCTGGCGGGAAGGCAGGGCAAGGCAATTCGGGGAGATTAGTCGCCCCCGAAGAAGAGGAGATTTGTCCACTAATCTCCCTGAATCTGCCCCTGTGCCCTTACCCTAAAGTTTAATTTTTCACCTTCTAAAGCAGCTCAGGGGGGGGGGGGTCACCGACTCTTCTGTTCTAAATTGATACATTTAGTTGATACATTTGTTATCTTTGTCCCTGTTGAGCAGAATCCCTGAGTTTCATTAAAGGCTTCAATTTTGGGAAATGGTAAGAAAATAAAAGATGGAAAGCCCATTAAAGCCCATTAAAGCTGATGCCTTGGTCTGGAGACACTGACCCTGAGACATGCAGTTATGCAGGGAGATGCCAACCCAGAAAAAACTTGACTAGAGGTAAACAGTTAGGACCACCATATGGGGTTTACCTTGTCGGGGTATGGTGGCTGTTTTGGAAAATACACGCATTAGCTTGCATACTAAATTAATTTGTGAAACAGGGGACCAGGGAATGTGCGTTGATCAATTTTTTCTTTTTTGTACCGCTGACGATTTAAAATTCTAGCTGACGGAAAGGCTTTTCGGGGAGATTAGTTGCCCGAAAAAGAGATGATCTGTCGCCGGGCGACTAAATCTCCCCGAATCTTAGAGTTTGTCACTAGCCTAAAATACAAGGATACTGGTCTGGATGGTGGCTGCCACACACCAAAAAAAAAAAATCACGCAATGTTTTAATTGCCCTTTGATCTGTACCCCCCCAGGAATATTATAACATTCTTATCAGGGGGTTGCCAACCAGTTATACATGGGTATCAATCTATAATGTTGACTGTACACAATTTCTTCA
This sequence comes from Xenopus laevis, assembly GCF_017654675.1. Taxonomy (NCBI): domain Eukaryota; kingdom Metazoa; phylum Chordata; class Amphibia; order Anura; family Pipidae; genus Xenopus; species Xenopus laevis. The sequence continues at coordinate 171,997,997 of NC_054372.1, read as the reverse complement.
ACTGATTTACAGTATATAACTACTATTATTAATTCAGGAGGCAGTTTTGATACATGGATTTCATAGGCAGAAAGTGATCTTTCTGTTTCAGGAAGATAATTACATTACTCTTTCTAATGGATTCCTTCATAGTATTGCAGGGGTAACTCAGTGTATAATCTCCCAAGATACAACATACATGTCAGCCTAAATGCTGTACCAGTTTTATGTATGATCATTTTAGAATTATTTGCAGCATCACTGCAGTGCTAGTTCCATGTATAATACCTCTGTGCTATGAGCTCTAGGAAATCCATTGTTCAACTATGAGAATCTGCTCTGCCCAGGTTTCCTCATGCCTTTATCCAAAGCCATATTTACTGTATATACTGTTTAGGCACCTATAGGCCTGTCCCCAGCTTTGTGTGCCTATGTAACAAATGATATTTATTTTTAATAAAAAATCTCCCAAGCTACACTGGAGGCTTGTGGGACATCAGATTTTGTGCGCACAAAGTCACTTCCGCAAAAGGGATCATGATGTGTTGTACCGGACCTAAATAAAGCAATGCCTCTATCACTGTATTTAGTTGTTATTAGGGTTGCCACCTTTTTTGGAAAAAAAATTCGGCCTTCCTATATATTTATCTTTTATCCCTATTAATAACATTAGGATCAAACATCATTTTTACCAGCCAGGCTGGTAAAATACCGGCCAGGTGGCAACCCTAGTTATTCAATGAAATTTGGTCATACACTATCTGATCCTTGGAATAACTAGTCAAATAACCAGAGAATCTTACATATCTCACCCTGGAGCACCCATGACTGCAATTATATTATTTCAAATTAAGTCGAATTCACTGCTTCTCAAAACAGTCTCAGTTAGCCTACTCAAACATCTTGTTGGATAGAGTCTTCAGGACATAACAGAAAAAGCACAACACGATTCTCTATGCAGACCAACTGCAGACAGGGTAATGGTAATATATCATTAGAAGACAAAGATAGCAATATAATTTATAGTCTGGTGACTTCTCTTATTAAATGTAGAGCAGAGGAAGTGGTTTATTGCATACATATGTTTCAGGCCTACATCATAATAATACAGCAATTGCTTGTTAGTACAGTATAGCATTTCTGCTTGTATTGCTTTCAGACCGACTCCACTTTGTTCTGCACCACAGCCATTCTTTCTTTTATACCACAAAACGGCCATGTTCATGTGCCAACAAATCAGAATTACAGTCAAACAAGCGTCTGCTAAAGATGAATGATAAGTAATAGTTATATGAGCAATTTACTGTTGTATTATAAATCACAATAACATAAATACATAGTTTTTCAGTGAATAAAGAATTAATTGTCCTGTCTTGTCTGTCCATTTAGGTCATTTTGATTTGTATAAATGTGTAAAAATAATTAATAACACGCATGTAGAAAGCACCTACACATTATGTGGTTCTGTACAATAAATGGGTTTATACATTAAACATACAGAATGACACACAAAGCAACCAATAACTGATACAAAGGTGAAGAGGGCCCTGCCCAAAAGAGCTTCCAATTTAAAATCTAGGCTTTTAGATTTGATTTGGTGGTTAGAAATTCATTTGCTCATGTTATCCGCTCTTTTGTCAGTTATCTGTAGTATTGGGATATGGTTGTTAATGCAAAAGGAAGAAGGTGCTCCAGAATAGAAGTATAAATCACAAATATGAATAGCTTACCAAGTTGATCATGTGGTCAAGTTCGGAAAACCAAATTGTATAACAGAAAAAGCAGGGCTATCCGGCTCTCAGAGGAATCTGCACGGCCAAAAGTCAGTTAAAAAATTAATTTTTATTGGTGAAAGTTAAAAATGTACATACATCTCCTAGGGCCCTACGCGTTTCGTTCCTCTAGGATACTTAATCAGCTCATGATTAAGTACCCTAGATTTTCAATAAAAATGTATTTATTTTTAACAGATTTTTGGCCTTGTGCCGGATAGCCCTGCTTTTTTTGTTATACCTGTACATATGGTATTGTCACAGTTACATAGCTTGGACTTCGAAAACATAATAAAACCAGCATTGTTTTGTAGGATTTGGCAAATCACTAGTATGGGCATATCTTTTGTGGATTCAGTGCATCACTGAATAAAATATATATATTTATATAAAATAACAGATAATAATACAATACTGTTGAAATTTTGAATTCACCAGCAGTTCTAACCTCAAATATACTTTGACAGTTCTAAAAACTGGGGTCATTTATAGTTCCTCTGGGCAGAAGTCAAAAGGCACAGGCTAGGCCATAGGGCAGATGTTGTTGTATCCGATACAAACATTACTAGTGAGTTAGCCCCCATGACCCCATCACAACTATAGCAAGAGTTTATCAAGCTTTCTGGTAAGAAGTGTTTGTCTTTCAGGCGCACGGCTATAAAGTAGGAAACTGGGAGGCCGGGGAGAGCAGGAGGAAGAGCTTGACCCACCCACTACCTGCACAGGGGGGTGCATGGTTGGCCCAAACCCGACCGACCCGTGGGTGAACCCGCAGGTATTGGACAGGCCCACACATCACTACTGTGTGTAATAAAAATAATGAATTACAGTATCTGCCTTTCTTTAAAGTGCATGTAAAGTCTGAAATAGAATAAGGCTGGAAATTCTGTATTTTGTATACTAAATATAAACATGAACTTACTGCACCACAAGTCTAATCAAACAAATAATTTATGCTTTCAAAGTTGGCTACAGGGGGTCACCATCTTGTAACTTTGTTATACATCTTTGCAAGACTAAGACTGTGCACATGCTCAGTGTGGTCTGGGCTGCTTAGGGATCGTCATAAACAAAGCTGCTTGAGTTCTGCATGGCTGGGAAGTAAGGCGGGGGCTCCCCCTGCTGTTCATAAGTATGATTGTTTCCCTGCTCAGCAGTTAGGGACCGTCTGACAATTCCTATCCACAGCAGTAAATGAAGGGAGAATTTCACTGCATACAGTCAGGTTTCTTATAAAAACAGTACACATTTTTTAATTAAAGTATATTGGAGATAGGTTTATTTTTCATTAAAGAAAGTAAAAATGGGATTTTATTTTTTTGCCTTTACATGCCCTTTAAGCAGCTCCTATTATGTTATTATTTTTCTGTAGATTGGGCCTCCTAACTGAATGCAATAGCCAAGGTGGTGCCTATATAGTGAATAGGTTATAACCATATGGTTCCACATTGTGATCATGCAACGCTTACACTTGTGCTGTAATGTTGACTATATGGTGCCTGAGAATAAAGACTGAAAACCATCTGGGGATCTCTTCCTAAGTGAGTTTACAGTATATGGCTCAAATAAGAAGATGGTATTAGCAAGGCTCAACTACTCAAATAAGGTGCATTAGAATTATAATATGATGGTCTATGACAGGGGGAGCAACGCAAGCATGAAAAAAGTCCCTGTGGCACAAAATAAAGGCTGTTTAATAGCCCCTGTGAGAACATGTAGCCAACAGGAGGCTCTACTTGGCACTACTTTTTATTTAATTTGAATAAGAGACTAGAATATGAATCGGTAATCAATAGTGATGGGCGAATTTATTCGCCAGGCACAAATTCGCAGCGAATTCCCGCGAAACCGCCGGGGTCCAGAAAACGGACAAAAATGAGACGCTGGCGCAGTTTTGCGAATTTTGCAGGAAATTCGCAAATTTTCTGACGAAGCAAAATGTCCCAAATTCGCCCATCACTAAGCAAGATATAGTATGACAAAGGATGGCTGAATAGGAAACAGACACATCATTATATTATATTTCAGGGTTGCTCTTCAATATAAAAGAAACTGAATCCTGTCCACTTGGGAACGGTGATAGAAATAATTAGCCGACGAGTATGGGATTTAATATCATGGCTCCGATGCAGCTTGTCAACTGCCATTCAAATGGCCGGCACAGAAGAGCACATTGTCTGATAATCAACAGGCCTCGCACGTTTCCATGAGCGCAGTGATGGCTCGCAGCAGCTGCAGGCTTATAATTATAATACAGGGCTTTAGTGCTTTATTCACTTTAGTGTTATTAGAAAGAATAATACAGTCTTAATCAAAAGCTCATTATTCCTGCCTGCCGCCCTGCTATTTCCAGACTCCAGGCGTGTGGAAGTTTTTTTCTTATTAGATTATTACCACCAGGACAAACCTATTCATTAATAAGCAGGCAGCAGGTGTGGCGTGGGTTAGCATTTCTATGCATTAAATTGCAGATTTTTGTGCTGAGAACTTGCCCTTGGCAAAGCAGATTTGTAGAAACTTTAAGATATTTTCATTGCTGCTTAAACGCCTGCACCAGCTTCATACAAATGGGATTTATAGTTATACCCAGATGCCACTGTGTAACTTGGTATCCCTAAATGAATGTAGTCTTTTATTTGAAGAGCTGGAAACAGAAATACAGTAAGTGCAGTATGTGTAATATACTTTATAGGCAGGGGAGCAGTGTTATTCATAGTGGGATGGTCGTCTATAGAAAATAATGGTGACTATTTAACCCATATTGACCCCAGACAGAAGTCTAACTTCCTTCCAACATAAGACACGGCACACATTCATAATATCTCCCCACAGTCTGTTCATTCTTCTTAGCACTGAAAACAATAATCATTGTGACAATGAAACAGCTGTACAATGTGGTGCTCAAACATTATTACATTTTATGTCCCTTGCTGAGTTTAATGTCACAACAACAGCTTTAGTTTCTGCAGTGTGATGCTTAATACTAGTGTAGCCTTAGTCAATGGCTGACACAGTCGTGTGAATGGCAGCAAGATAACTCCAAAGGCTGCTGCACCTTTCCCTATAATTACAGTGCTTTCCATTTACATTCATCTTGTCCTATAGGGGTCAGTTTTTAGGGCAGAGACACACGCTGCAATTCGGGGACATTAGCTGCCCGGCAACAAATCTCCTCTTCTTCGGGGTCGACTAATCTCCCATAACTGCTTCCTCTGCCTTACGCTGGCTAGAATGAAATCGCCGGCGGGATGGCACTCGGATCGCTTTGTTTCCCAAACGAAGCAGAAACGCTCCGAGTGACATCCCGTCGAAGATATGAGAGAATTTGGGGTTAGAAAAGAGAGAAATGAAAATGCACATTAATGGTCATATTTATCAAGGGTTGAATTGAAAAATCAAAAGGGTCGACTTTCGAATTGAAAAAGATAAACCGGAATTAAGTCAAATTTTTTTGTTTTGGTCGAATCGGTCAGTTTTAGATTGAATAGGTCCGTATTCAGCCGAATTCGAATCGAAGGAATAGCGCAATCAATCGAATTCGATTCAATGTTTTCCCCCCAAAAAATGTGATTTTTCAAAATCCAAATAGGTTCTAGGAGGTCCCACATAGGCTAAAACTGCAATTTGGCAGGTTTTATATGGCGATTAGTCGGTCGAATTTTGAAAGAGACAGTACATGATAAATTTTGATATTCAAATGTTCTAATTTTTTTCAAATTCGAATCGATTCGCAAGTTGTTGCCTTGACAAAGCTGTTGAGCAAAAGCGCGTTGGCAGACCTGATTGTACTAGAGCTATAGAATCTTTTAAAGAACCTTTTTTAAACTTACTTTTTAGCAGTCCACTCGGCTATTTATTAATTTTCAGCACTATGGGGGGAATGTAATATAAGTCGCTAACGGAAAAACTATTCGCAATGTGAAAAGTTATGCCTTTGCGCGAACAAATTTTGCTTTGTGAGAATTTAATATCGCTTTTGCGAGCACGGAAACTGTTTAGCGACCATTTCCGACAGTGGACGGCCGTTTGCGAATTTTATAGTTTGCGACAATGCGCAGTCAATGTAATAAAACTTCTTACTGAAAAAGTCGTTAAGTTTGCTCTAAAAGATTACGACACCTTCAAGCACTTGTTAAGAGTGCGCAATTACAATTCGCAATGCAATAACAGTTTAAGGAACAATATTACATTGCAAAATGTGGATTTTTAGTTTTATCGGCACAAATTGTTTTGCACTTCGCGACTTTATTTACATTCCCCTATAGGAGATTTTTTAACTGCAATCCCGTTGTGCTGGGGGGTGCCCTAAGCAGGGGCGCGACGCCAATGAGGCGAGTTGAGCCGCTCGCCTCAGGCGGCAGCACCTGAAAGGATTCCAGGGGCGGCAAAAAGCCGCTCCTGCACCTTTAAGAGCCGAATTTCCCGGCTGTAAAGAGCCGAAATTCGGCTGTACTATTGCGAGAGAGCGCAATTGCGCTCTCCGCAATAGTGTTTCTGCCTCCCCTCCCGACACGTAAGTTGGTGAGGGGGGGGGCGGCATTGCAGGAGCCGCCTCAGGTGGCTCCTTAGTCAGAATCGGCACTGGCCCTAAGGGCATTGTGCGAATTATCTTCAAACTCTGTACTCCATTGAATTCAATTTCTTATACTCCTCTTTTCTAAACATTCTTAAAGGTACTCGGATTTGTGGTTTTATAGGAAGTTTAGTTCTTTTAAAATGACAGTATAAGGTAATCTTGAGCACTTAAGCACTTTCTTTAAAAGGTTTCTGAATTAATCAATAACTGAAATTAATTGATTGGATATTTATTGGGCAAATTATATTAATCATGAACATTAAGGGGCCAATTCATTAACTTCGAGCGAAGGGTTCGAAGTAAAAAAACTTTGAATTTCGAAGTGTTTTTTGGGCTACTTCGGCCATCGAATGGGCTACTTCGACCTTCGACTACGACTTCGAATTGAAGGATTCGAACCAAAAATCGTTCGACTATTCAACCATTCGATAGTCGAAATACTGTCTCTTTAAGAAAAAACTTCGAGCCCCTAGTTCGCCACCTAAAAGCTACCGAACCCAATGTTAGCCTATGGGGAAGGTCCCCATAGGCTTGGATAAGTTTTTTTGGTCGAAGGATAATCCTTCGATCGTTGGATTAAAATCCTTCGAATCGTTCGATTAGAAGGATTTAATCGTTTGATCAAAGGATTATTCCTTCGATCGAACAATCGCAGTTTTTGCACAAAATCCTTCAACTTCGATATTCGAAGTCAAAGGATTTTCATTCCCAGTCGAATATCGAGGGTTAATTAACCCTTGATGCATCTGCCCCCCAATGAATTTTGGTGAATTGATTTTAAGGTGATTAATGTGGTTTAGTTAATGAATTGGCAATTGGAGTCATTTTAAACATTCTAATTTAAGTGTGAAATATACTGTGTACTTTTTTTTCTTCTCCTTCTATAAAATACCCCCTTAGTGAAAAGGCTGCCAGATCAAAAAATAAAGCATTTTATCAAGTTGCTATCAAATGCCATTGAACACTCTGATCCAAAGGCATAGGGAGCAAGAGGTTAGAGAAATTCCTTTAATCAAGCAAGTAAACAACATTCTGGTGACTGTATGGTCCTTCTACTTGTACAAAATCACTAAAATGAATGATAGACAAATAGCGAGGGCCTCCAGATACTGTATATGATTAAAGAATATGAAGTAGAGTTTCCTACAGGGGAAAATTAAACAGTCTATGTAGAATGCTACACATACTTTCCTTTCCTCTGGGCTACACTAATAAAATTGGGTCACATAAGCCTCTGGGCATGTATAGGTTCCACTGTTGCCCATTACTTTTCTTGTATGTAGGACAGTTAAATTATGGATCCGTTTTCATTTGACATCTGGGTCTTTTCTCCTGCATTTTGTGCTGCCCTAAAACAAAGGGAAATCTATCAATGTAAAGTAGGTCAGCCATACCTGAAGAAGATACAGAAACATCCCCTTAAACTAGGTCATGGATGCAGCAACAAGTTATAGAAATACAGATTCAATGTGTCACTGTACCAGAATACACACAGAGCTTTGCTTCTTTCATTGGCTGGGCAGGAATAATGTAGTAAACACATAAAAACAAATAAAAATCTGTGTATTTAGTGTGAATATGACACATATAATAGCTAAAATAGTTATCCATGAATTTGAGAATGTCCTCAAATAAATGAATAATTATATGATATTATAATCAAATAGCTGCTTGGGCCACTGCCTGCTCATCTATACTTGCCAGTTGCTAGGAACATATGAAAAAAACAAAGACCAATTGAAAAGTTGCTACCGTATAACAGTTGAGACCGAACATTCTGATTTGTTATTTGGTACGATGTGGGATGCTTTCTGGAGAATTTCACAAAACAGCCATCCAGCTCAAAGCTGACCCATGTGAGGTGAGGGAAGCTTCTATGACTTAAACGGGAAAATGATTGAAAAATATTCAAAACAGTGAAAACTATTTTACATTGGAAGTGTTGTCCCCTTATCAATAGGTAGGGATGCACCGAATCCAGGATTCGGTTTGGGATTTGGCCAGGATTTGGCCTTTTTCAGCAGGATACGGATTCGGCGGAATCCTTCTGCCCGGCCGAACCGAATCCTAATTTGCATATGCAAATTAGGGGCAGGGAGGAAATTTGCATGACCAAGGAAGTTAAAAATGTTTTCCCCTTCCCACCCCTAATTTGCATATGCAAATTAGGATTCGGATACTGTTCGGTATTCAGCCAAATCTTTTGCAAAGGATTCGTCGGTTCTGCTGAATCCAAAATAGTGGATTCGGTTCATCCCTATTAATAGGATCTCACACCCCCAAAAAATTATACATAGGACCATTTCCAGACTCTAACTTTTTTAAACCTGGCACTTACCTGCCAGAGGTATAGCACAGCACCTATTAAGTATTGCATACATCCCAACTATCCCGTTTTTCACAAGACAGCCCCGATTTAGACTGCTCAACCCGCAGTCCCAGATTGTTACTGAAATGTCCCGACTTTCTCTTTGATCTCCTGCACTGAACGGCGATAAAAATATACAAAGTTTCTAAAACTCAACTGGCTTTAGGCGGAGAGCCCAGAATATGTGACAGGTGCACTTGGATACTTTTGTAACAATTTAAGATAAGCAAAGAAGCAATTGTAACAATTTAAGAGAAGCAGGTCTCTTGGGGAAACTGTGACTTGCAGCTTTTAATTAAGCCTTCATTAACACAACTGTAATAACATATAAAAAACACAGAAATGTGTTCGAACTTTCATAACCTGCCAAATGAATACGGTAATTAGGGAGTGTGGCCAAATGGGCGTTGCCAAAAAACTTGCCACGCTACATACGCCAAATATTATCGCTATACCAACCAGGGCAATTCAGTTAACATATATCTATAACATGTACAAATCCTTCTCAACTACATGGGGCCATTTGCTGCACTGCATGGGCAAAAGAACAAAGGAATGGAGGTTGAATATAGGGTTCATCAAACTGAGATTCAGGATTGGATGAGGAATATGAATTTATAAAGCACCTGTGGCCCTGAGCCTATGAGTAAGTGCCCACTTCTGGAAAGAAACGCGTCAGCTAAGACATATCCTAATTAAGACTTTTTCTAATTTTACAAAAGACTTTTTGGCTACTATTTCATCATTGGATGGTCTCTTCCTATATGTGAAGTTTCTATATATTGCAAAAAACACCTTTGGCCCTGACCCTAAATAATCTGGTAGCAGATGTAATATAATGGGAGCACATTTCATACATGCAGATCACCAGCAGTGATGCCCTGGGCATTAGTGATGTGCAGGTCGGGAAAAACTAAACCCACAAGTGACCCTAACCAGCAATACTTTTAACCCGCACTCGACCCTAACCAGCAAAATGTTGCCATTGTAGGACCCGAACCTGACCTATACCTACAACATCTCGCTCTGTCCACTACTTCTGTGCACTCCTCTCGTTCCAAAACACGGAATCTTTGGGAGCAGTGGAAGAGTTTACTTCCCCAGTCTGACCTGCACCCCACCCTAACTCACATTGGTTGGCCAAATTTCAACCCAGAACCCACCCAACCGTTGGTCAACCCATGGGTCATCGCAGGTTTTGGGTTGACCCGCACATCAGTCCTTGGCATATATCTAACAACATAACTACATCCGGTATAAGTGTAAAATTTGTCAGAGTTAGTGGCTGCCCAACAATCATGGCTTTAGAGGAGCAGGGTACCCCGACCCCTGCCTCTCTTAGCACATCTGTTGTGATCTTCATACTGGCTTCAGATTCTTCCATTTAGTGTGTCTAACATGCTCCCACAGAGCCCTCTTTAAGCAAAAAAAATCTAATTTTTAAAAACGATTTCCATTTTATCTGCATTAATAAAACTGCGCCTTTTGCGCTCTAGTTTATTTTATTAAGGTTCTCTGGGCCAGTGTAGTGTAATGTATTTTCTTCAACATATACGCCCATTGAACTTTAACTTTCCGCCGTATATAATTAGCCAACGCTAGCGTAACTTTGCTTCGCTTACTGCAGTAATGCTAGCGCAACTTTGTAATCGTTCGGCATCCTGGACGCAACTTCGGATTTTCATGAATTAGCGTTGTCCTGGTGAAGTGTTGCGATGTCAGGGAAGCCGTCGCTGGCGCAATTTCGGTGGAAAGTAAATTTGCCCCATGGTGTACTAAAGGCACAGAGCTTCGGATTCAGTGGGGTTTGATCTCAGAGATTATGACTGAAAGCACTGTTAAAGAGAAGGAAAGTCTTTTTGCGCTTGGGGTGCCAAATGTTAGGCACCCTCAAGTGATTGTATTGACTTACCTCAAACCATGGAGCAATCCCCTTTCGGCTTCTCCTTTCTTCAAATTTCCCGGCAGTAATGATAATGAGTGGAAACTGTTGGAAGATGCGGTGGGTTGTCTTTAAACTGCCGTGACAGAGAAGTATCATTGGGAGCAGCACAGAAATTCAAAGGCTGTTTTTTTTGCGATAGGAAAATGATTTCTTTTCATTTAAGCAGCACTACAGTTGTGTTAGTAATAAAAGACTTATTGTTTTGCTTGCAGCGACTAGGTTAGCCTATTTTGTACAGAACCCTGGATTATTCTTGGCTTGTAAATAAATGATGGCATGTTATGAATAATAAAATATTCCTTGCAGCATTTTCTTTGAAATAGTTCTGGAAGTCAAATTTTCCTTTGTGTTTGTGGAATACATTGTTAGAATAAATATTGCAGCACCGCATAATATATTCTGTTTGATGTTCCCCTTTATTCTCAGGAACAGTTTGCTGGAGAACTGCTAAACTCTGAAGTACAATTGTACAGACAAGAACATGGTGTATCCATGCAAATAGGGTAGACCGTGGGATGCTATAAAAAATTGCAGTTGGTCTTACTTTTTGCACTGAAAAAAGAACCTCATATATAGGATGCCTCATTGCATATACAGGTATGGGACCTGTTATCTACAATGCTCAGGACCTGGTGCTTTCCGGATAATGGATCTTTCCATAATTTGGATCTTCGTACCTTAAGTCTAGTAGAAAATAATGCAAACCCAATAGGCTGGTTTTGCTTCCAATAAGGATTAATTATATCTTACTCTGGATCAAGTGCAAGTTAGTGTTTTATTATAAAAGGAAATCATTTTTAAAAACTTGGAATATTTGGATAAAATCGAGTCTATGGAAGACGGCCTTTGTGAAATTCAGAGCTTTTTGGATAACGGGTTTCCAGATAATGGATCCCATGCCTGTATTCAGGATCGGACTGGGCTGGTGGGACATTAGGAAAAAACCTGGTGGGCCCCGACCCTTGTGGGCCCTACCAGCCCAGATCCGTGATTTTTACTCTCCTTCCTGCCGCGACTGCTGTAAGACATATAATCAATTATTCCAACTATTTAGCCTCTTTGTTCTCATAGAAATAGGGAATGGCCATGAAATAGCAGCATGAGGGGCCACTGACACCTGGGCCCACCGGGAGTTTTCCTGGTATCCCGGTGGGCCAGTCCGACACTGGTTTTACCCTGCCTGTATTCTTAGAATGGTATTGTTTTTATCATGCTTAAAGTTTCTACAAATCCTTTCAGATTGTAAGCAATGTAAATCATTAAATGACAATTCCCAACCCACATAAACTGTATTCATAGCAATACAGCCCATGCAATGGGAATCTTAGATACAACTGATTCAGCAGAAACTGCCTCTAGTTCCCTCTCTGAAAATCTGTAAGTAGAATAATTATTTTTCCTAATGATTCTGTGCTGCCTCCATTTTAATAGTTATATATAATGAGCTGAAAGGCCAAAGCTGGGGAAGGAAGGGATGCTTCTCTGTGATTGATTACAGACGTTATACAAAAGAATGACACATCCTGTAATCCGTCTAAAGCCCTAAGGCTAAGGGCACACTAGGCGATAGCGCTGCGATTTGACTCGCGGCGACTTTTCGCCGCGACTTTTAAGCCGCAATCGCTGTGGAAACTTTTGCGCTGGCGTCTATGGGGAATCGCGGGCGTAAAAACACACGCGGCGATCTTTTTTCTATTGTCGCTCGAAATCGCCTCGCTAGGCGATTTCGAGCGACAATAGAAAAAAGATCGCCGCGTGTGTTTTTACGCTGGCGATTTGTCGCGATTCCCCATAGACGCCAGCGCCAAAGTTTCCACAGCGATTGCGGATTAAAAGTCGCGGCGAAAAGTCGCCGCGAGTCAAATCGCGGCGCTATTGCCTAGTGTGCCCTTAGCCTTACCCACGAGTCTTATACAGATCCCATATTAAACACCCTCTTCCCCTTTCCCACATTATTACTGCACATTCACATTGCCGGTTGTTTGACAGCAGGAACTATGGCCTGACTTACAATGCAAACAGTTTGCATATATGCAAACATTTCTTTTGGAACAAGCTTTTTACAGTTAATGCAAAATTTAAATGTTATTATAATATTTCAGGAACATATTTGGGTCTGCCTGCCAACATACCAGCAATCTATTTTATAACCTTCATACAGAGATTCATTTTAGGCCCAAGTCCTTGAAATTATACTTACAGTTACACCTTCAGTGTAAAAAACGACCCCCTAGGCCAGAGATATTCAAAAGGTTAATTGGGGATCTACCAGTAGACCTTTAGTTGGTGATCAGTAGATCTCAAGACACTGTCAACAATCAGCTTGTCTAAATCACCCTCCTGTTTCATTCTTTTCATTCAGATATTTATTTTGCTAAGGTTACATAAGAAATTGGTGTTCGTTTAAGTAATATCTTCTATGGAACATAATGCTAACAATGCTTTCATGGATGTAGATCATAATGGGACAACATCACTAAAAGTAGACCCTGCTTTAGTAAAGTATGGACACTCCTGCCCTAGGCCTACAGGAGAGATCTGGGACGCACTGTTACAAACGCGAGATGTAAAACACGCTTCTCTGGTAGGCTAGCCCAACCCTTTACACTTAAGTGTGTTTAGCAACATTTTTGTGACACAAGTCAAGAGTTGTGCCTTGATAGTAGAAGCAGACTTGGCCTAGCAGTAAAGAAGGATTAGTGGGAATGATGTGTCATCAAAGAGAAAAGTCTTCTTTCTCAAGTCTTTTTTCTCAAGATTTTGCTCTTGGGACAGGTAAGTTGAAGTGATACCACTGCTGTTGTCAATTGGACAAAGTTTGATTTGTAGGAACCTTACCAATTAAAATAAATGAATCACTTCCCGAAGGGAGGGAGGTGTGTATTACTTGTTCAATTTAAGCTTAGACCAAGAGAAAAGAAGTAAAACCCTAGACAAGTGCTTAAGACAAAAATTCAATAGGTTAAATATAAAACGTGGTATCAGTAATTACTGGGTTAAAAGGTGATATCTATGTGCTTAATCATCAAATAATTGCTTGTAAGGCATTAAAATGGCTATGTGCTAATTCGTTCTATAAGCCAGTTTTTAAATTAAAGGGATCCTGTCATCGGAAAACATGTTTTTTTCAAAATGAATCAGTTAATAGTGCTACTCCAGCAGAATTCTGCACTGAAATCCATTTCTCAAAAGAGCAAACAGATTTTTTATATTCAATTTTGAAATCTGACATGGGGCTGGACATTTTGTCAATTTCCCAGCTGCCCTCAGTCATGTGACTTGTGCCTGCACTTTAGGAGAGAAATGCTTTCTGGCAAGCTGCTGTTTTTCCTTCTCAATGTAACTGAATGTGTCTCAGTGAGACATGGGTTTTCACTATTGAGTGTTGTTCTTAGATCTACCAGGCAGCTGTTATCTTGTGTTAGGGAGCTGCTATCTGGTTACCTTCCCATTGTTCTTTTGTTTGGCTGCTGGGGGGGAAGGGAGGGGGGTGATATCACTCCAACTTGCAGTACAGCAGTAAAGAGTGATTGAAGTTTATCAGAGCACAAGTCACATGACTGGGGGCAGCTGGGAAATTGACAATATGTCTAGCCCCATGTCAGATTTCAAAATTGAATATAAAAAAAATCTGTTTGCTCTTTTGAGAAATGGATTTCAGTGCATAATTCTGCTGGAGCAGCACTATTAACTGATTCATTTTGAAAAAATTTTTTTTTTCCATGACAGGATCCCTTTAAATTCAACTATATAAAATACAATTCAACCACCATAGAGTAAATACTTATAAAGTGCTAGTGCCACAACTTAGATGCAATCTCTGATTGCCCATGTGCAGAGACAATTAATAAAAATTTGTTATTGTAAAAGACAGTCATAGCTGTCTCGTATAGGAAGTGAATTAAACCAAAAACCGGCATTTGAGAAAAAAAGTTGGAAATTGAAAATAGAGAAGAGGTGGAGAAGTCCCCAGAAACTACTGCCTGGTTGTTTTTCTATGCCCTGGGACCCCAGACGGGGAGAAAGTAAGTCACTGGGGACTGTGCAGTGGCGGAACTACCAGGGGAGCAGGGGCTGCGATTGGGCCAGGGCCCGCACCCCCCAGGGCCCCCCCGGCAGCTCTCGCGCCTCTGGTTCAGGGCCAAAAATGACGAAGGGCGGGTCTCACGTAGGGACCACCCCCCTCTAGTTACGTTACTGGGACTGTGGTCTCAGTTTTACCTTGCTATCTTAACAGGAGAGCTGAACTTCCCTATAAAACCACAAATCCACCGGAGCCATGTAATAAAAGACATAAAAGAGGTACAAATGCGGTAAAATCAGGTTAAAATCTCTTAAAGTTAAGTAGGTTATAAAAGCAATGTTAGGAATCCAATCCTGATGCTAAAATGCTAGAGTTTTGCCAACGCGCATTTTGCCTTTGGCGCAAAGGTAAGCATACAAGTGTTTTTTTTTCATTTTGTTATGTCTTAGCTCCACTTTGCATTCATTTCCAAACACAGATGACTGTTTTATACTGTTTGGTGATTATAGTAAGTTTTAAATTTGTATTCAGCAGAGACAAAACCCATGATGAATAAATACATTGTAAAACTTCCCATCCATTCTGAAATAAAAGCAGGCAGCTAGCTGGCTTTCTCTGCACTTAGAAGATGCATATCATTTGTCAGGCACAGATTAGTCTAAATCAAACACGTTCACAGGTCCAGCTGCAAAGATATAAATATTCCCACGATTCTTAAGCACAGTTTCACGTGTACTGCAGCCTAAATATATTTAGTTATGCAAGAACACTAGCCCAAAACAACTAGCTAATTACACGTTGTCTAATTGCATCTAAGATAATTGCCGACTGAATTGTAAAGCAAAAAATGGAAATACTTGCAGCCTGAACTTCAAACGCACAGATTCTAAGCACTCCCATAGGTTGTCCATCCCAATATTTCGGATGAAAAGTCCAACTGACACACACACATTGTGATTTGTTAAATGAATATGTGACAGTGGGGTTTATAAGGCATATTAATCTTCCCAAAGACTGAGCGTTATGGTTGATGCTCCTATCTAATAGACGCTTACATACATGGGGCAGGTTTAAGCTGCTGATTTGAGTCTTTTAGGTTGATTAGGCCTCTTATCTGCCCTTTTATGGGGGCCCTTCATCAGGCCTCCCTGAGTGACAATGTAATTTCTCCTACCGCACACCTGCAGTTCACCAATCCTGCAACTGGTGGTGCGTCTCTTCCGTTGACCCGGCCGGGTCCCTTAGCAACGTATGTGTAAAGAAAACAGATCCGCACACACTCTGATTAATGCAGTCGGGGAGTATCCCCTTTTATTTAGCCACCAAACATCAACGTTTTGAAACACCCACCCTTCATCAGGATACAATTCTTAGTGCAGTAGCCCATTTAAACCCGACTTCCCACGCCTTCTTTTCCCATCATGCAACTCTTCACAGTATTTAACCCTTATGTGAAGTACAGAAATACTTATTATTCAAATTCTGAAAAAACAGTTTACAAAATAGTCATCTTCAAGATCATAGTGTCCAAGAGCAATAAATATTGTATATTAAAACTTTGTAACAAATTCACATCTATTGACACCTTATTAATAAGGTGTCAATGGATGTGAATTTGTTACAAGGACTGAATGATTGGATTAGCCCAATATTAGCCTGCTTTTGGTGGGCATATTGTGGGAAAGATCTGCCTGATTGACAACCTCACCAAGCAAGTGGATCTTATAGTGTATGGCCACCTTTTATTTAAAGGACAGAGAAAACTTGGCCATTGGGACACAACCCTAACTTCTTAGCAGGGCAAAGGTACTGAATGTCCAACATTGTTCTGGTATAATTATAAGAGAGATTAACACGACGGGCCAAGCCAGCAGGGTGCCCTAGGTAACCCAACCCCCCTGCCCCCTCACTCTTGATGGCAAGAGCAAGGGAGCTTACTCCAAGAGTGGGTATTGGGACAACAAGGGTCAGGACTAGGGGTAGGCAATGGAGGAATGCCCAGGGGGCCCGGATTACAGGGCTGCTTCCTCTATAGTTGTAAGAAATCCAGCTACTCTCCTACCTGTGAGCAGCACAAACTGCAATGCTGGCGTGGGCTGGGTAGAGAATGCTGTATGCGAGAGTCCTTTTTTTGTGCAGGGGGCAGTGTAGTTACACCATGTCTTTTCTTGTGTATTCTCTTGTCTAGCCAGGGAATTTGATTGTTTGACTTTTACAAAAAAATGGTACAAGTATGGGACCTCTTGTTCAGAATGATCTAGACCTGGGGTTTTCCAGATAAGGGGTCTTTCTGTAATTTGGATATCCATTTCCTTAAGTCTTCTAAAAAATCATTTAAAAATGAATTAAAACCAATATTATTACAGAGAAAAAGGAAATATTTTTTTAAAATTTTCATTATTTTAATAAAATGGAATCAATGGGAGACAGCCTTCCTATAATTCGGAGCTTTCTGGATAACAGATTTCAGGAAAACGGATCACATACCTGCAATTGTTAGACAACTGACTTGCCTTTTTAGCATATATATATATATATATATGATTTAATTTATTTAATTTTTGGGTTTGTATAACCAGAAAATATGGCTTTCACGTCGTATAAAGATTTCTGAAAAATAACCAACATTTCATCAAGAACACATCAGTTGCTCTCCGTGGTCAGCTTATGGTGTATTCCTTTTATCCTTTCCCCTAATAAGGCAGCAGAGATTTCAGCATAGCCTTGCATAATAAAAGTTTCATACGTGGATGTTGTTGTGTCTCAGCATGTCAAATGAGCACATAGTGTTCCTGTCTAAAGTCACAATGTCACTGGAAAACACAGCTATTCTGTTTGTTCCCAGGAGAAACTGATTTGCCAGAACAGGTATAGTTTTGCCACTATTGTGACATTTAGTAAAGTTTTACTAAAAGGCGAAGAAGACAATGTGCTTATGAAAAAGTTCAGCGCAAGAGAAGTTTTGCACCATTTTGCCAGGCAAATAGTTATGGTCATTAAGCCACAAATTTATTAAAGTGTGAACTTTTCTATATGTTTTTTGGCCGAAGTATATTTACACAGGTTCTGGCTGTCAAATTGATAAGCTGAAGCTACAACCTCATCCACATTATTATGTCAGTGACATCATACCCTGGTTGCTAAGATCTCTGAATCAAATAGCATTTTAAATTTAATGTCAGGAGGGGAAACAAAAAAGGCAAGGAGGTTAAAAATCACAAAAAATAAAGACACAATATAAATGGTCTCACTGTCTAGTTCCCATTAAAAGTTGATTTTAAAGTGAACTGCTGCTTCAGTTATATCCCTCATAGGCTTCAGTCTATGGCAATAAAACAAAGCTCACACAAACTTGCCTGGGTGGGGTTCCCTTTCATCCAAATGGTTCTGACCCAGTGGCTTCTGGCTGGAAGCAATTTGCTAACAGGCGCTAAAAAATAGGTTCAGTCATTTCATTTCTAAATATGTCTTTCGCTGACTAAGTCATCTAGTTGTATGTTTCCTTTGTTGTTGTTCTTTCAAGTCTAAGTAACTAGTGCAGGTCAGTATGACGTGATGTGCTGGTCAGTTATTTCAGCTGAATTGAGTTCTTTGCTGCTACCTAATAACAGGTTGCCACTGTTTCAAAGGAAAGAAACTACAAACTAGCTTTGATCAGCAAACAGTTTTCTAAATAACAACATCACCAAAGAGATAAAATCCATTATTATTTAACTGATGTAGTCTCATCACTCTGATCAATGCTACTCATGCTAACCGCAAAAGAGAAGACCACACACTGATTATATGACCACTTAGTTACCCACAGGCACCTACCTGCACCTCTGAGATGAAATATGTATGTATGTATGTATGTATGTATAATAAATATTTATTTGTAAAACGCTGTTAAGGAGCTGCAGTGCTGTACGATGCATAAAAGTAAAATATATATATAAAAGTATACATGGGGGACAAATCACACAATGTATTTATACAGAGCTCACATCAGAACAAAGTTCTGCCATGTGGTAAGAGACACAGTGGGAAGGAGGTCCCTGTCCCGTAGAGCTTACAGTCTAAGTGAATGGGACATACAGGCACAAATTGGAGATGAAAAAGTGCACAAGGTAAGGCAGAGTCAGTCGGTACAGGACAAGACTAATGTTCTAGTGCTCCAAAAGGTAGACTCAGTGTTTCTTGAATAGATTGAGAGAGGATTCCTTATGGAGGAATTCAGGGATGGAATTCCAGAGGTAAGGAGTAGCAAGATAGAAGGGTTTGAGATGAGATGTGGCAGTGGATGTGGAAGGTGTGAAGAGAAAGGTGGCTCAGAGCGGAGAAGACTACCTGGAACGTATAGTGAGACAAGAGAAGAAATGTAGTGAGGAGCAGAGGAGTGAAGGGCTTTGAATGTCAGTGGAAGAGTTTTATATGCTATCCTTTGCTTAACAGGCAGCCATGATAGGGGTTTTAGTTCCCTTTTAGGAGAGAGCAGAAGGATCATGGTAGCAGAGTTTAGGATTGATTGGAGGAGAGAGAGATGGGAGTCAGGAAGACCGGTTAGTAGGAGACTCGTAGGAGTTAGATAGTATTTATATGAATTCTCTTGTTAAATATAAATTGTTACAGACTGGCAAATATGCCACTTGGACCTACAGTTCAACAGACAGATCAATGGACAATTTTTCTATGTTCACAGGCACAAGGACCAAATTTTGCTGCCAAAATGCATATTTCCTTACTGTTTTAAGATTGTGGGGGCGATTTACTAAAATTCAGAGTTCTATTTTTTTCACAAATTGTATTTTTACTCTAAACATTTTTTTGTTTGTTTTGTATTTCTCTAAAACTCTGAAAATGAGGCAATCCCCACTCTGACAATTTTGACCACAACTTCCACTCAGTTTGCAAGTACATGCAACCACAATCGCCTTTTAGGGCCAGTCCACACGAGCAGATTCGGGGAGATTAGTCACCCCAGCGACAAATCGCCTCTTCATCGGGGCGACAATCTCCCCAAACTGCCTTCCCCCTGCCCTCTGCCGGCTAAAATGTAAATCGACTGCTGTAATTCACATGCGGCACTTTGTTTCCCGAAGTTTCCTCATGAGGCAACTTCGGGAAACAAAGTGCAGCAGGCAATTTTCATTTTAGCCGGTGGAGGGCAGGGGGAAGGCAGTTCGGGGGACAGTTGCCCCAAAGATGAGGCGGTTTGTCGCTGGGGCGACTAGTCTCCCCATATCTGCTCGTGTGGACTGACCCTTAAGGTAATGTCACATGATTACACAATTCCCACAGGTCCCAATACTCAGCTATTTTTGGGAACTTTAGAGCCCATGAGGGAAGCATTTTCCCTGGGGGGCAACAAAGCTTCCTGTGTGCCATTCAGTTGAAGGTGTCAGTGACTAGTACTATACAAATACAAAGATTAGGATTTAGAAAGCTGAGTGCTATCACTTTCAGCCTGTACAATTTGTGTCACGCAGAGAATACATTAATGTGAAATATTCTGTTGTAGCACAAGATAGAAGAATTTCCTATCAGACGGGCATAATCTCTACAGAGCTTAAATACTCTTTATGTCGTTATTATCTACTCTTGATTGAGTATATGTCAGGCAGAAGAAACAATTACTGATATTGAATATTAAAAGCTAGCTTCCAGTATACATTCTTCTGCTCACTATTCCCCCAGCCATTCCTTTAAGTACATGTAAAAATAGAATATGTAGTTTTGCCTTGAACATCAATATGAAATGAACACTTATCCAGGCTTTGCTGCCTTTAGAAGCTTGAAGACTGGACCAGCTGTATTTATATAAATATATAAATATAAATACACACACACACACACAATACAAATGGAAGATCGCTGCATAGTTATTCTGTTCATCATCAGCCATACAGGATTGGTGCAATGGAAACTGCAAATAGTCTAAATCAAAATACACGGGGTGCCTAAAAATCAATATTATTGTTTTGTTCGGTATAAACTGGGGTAACCAGTATGGGACCCCTATTGGTTTCTAAAAGCAGCCCTGTCATTACATTTAGGTATCACTTTTGTTTCATCTGAATCTGTCCTTTTATGGGACTTTTATCTTTCTCCGTGAAAGTGGCTTCTTCTCGCCCCAACCCATCATTTCTCTCACCCACCTACATTTTTGTTTTTAAATATCAGTGTTCTATTTACTTTTCCATTTAAAGAATCCCTAGAGGTGTCTTTCATGACAGTCACTTTCGGTATAATATTATATATCCCTAAGGGGAATCTATAAAAGTTTAGCTGTGAGGGTTTAGCAACTTCTAAATATGCCATTTTCAGTACTAGATTATTTCTTCTTAAATTGTCTGATATAATGTCCTTCTGCATAATCTGTGGCTATATAATTCATGGAGAAAATATACTTTGAAAAGCAAATTCCTTTGCAGCAGTTATGACTGCCTGAGCTGAACCTGCTCTCCTGCATAGAAACCTCCCACATGGTACAAAAATACTTATGGTATACTCATCTATAACAATATGCTTTATAGTTATAATAACCAGGATACCATTGTACATAGATAGTGATGGACGAAGCTGGGCCGTTCGTGAATTTTGACGCGAATGGCAATTTTTATACGCGTGACTATTTTGTCCAAATGCATTAAAGTCAATAGACGAGCAAATAATTTTTCGTTGATGAATTTTCACAGCAGTTTTGCGAATTTATGCGAAACACAGAAATTCTCTGCAAATTCGTGCCTGGCCAATTGTTTCGCCCATCAATATTTATAGAGCAATGACCTTTCTGCATGGGAAGGTCATACAAATTATCAATATGAAAGCATGCTTTCAATTAAAGGGATCCTGTCATCGAAAACATGTTTTTTTTCAAAACGCATCAGTTAATAGTGCTACTCCAGCAGAATTCTGCACTGAAATCCATTTCTCAAAAGAGCAAACAGATTTTTTTATATTCAATTTTGAAATCTGACATGGGGCTAGACATTTTGTCAATTTCCCAGCTGCCCCTGGTCATGTGACTTGTGCCTGCACTTTAGGAGAGAAATGCTTTCTGGCAGGCTGCTGTTTTTCCTTCTCAATGTAACAGAATGTGACTCAGTGAGACATGGGTTTTTACTATTGAGTGTTGTTTTTAGATCTGCCAGGCAGCTGTTATCTTGTGTTAGGGAGCTGTTATCTGGTTACCTTCCCATTGTTCTTTTGTTTGGCTGCTGGGGGGGAAAAGGGAGGGGGTGATATCACTCTAACTTGCAGTACAGCAGTAAAGTGTGATTGAAGTTTATCAGAGCACAAGTCACATGACTTGGGGCAGCTGGGAAATGGACAATATGTATAGCCCCATGTCAGATTTCAAAATTGAATATAAAAAAATCTGTTTGCTCTTTTGAGAAATGGATTTCAGTGCAGAATTCTGCTGGAGCAGCACTATTAACTGATTCATTTTGAAAAAAAAATAGGCCTTATTTACAACTACAACTGCAGTGCCATTGACACTATTCAATAAAGGGGTTGATCACCTTTGAGTTAACTTTAAATACGATGCAGAGAGTGATATTCTGAGATAAATGGCAATTTGTTTTTCGTTTTGTACTATATGTGTTATTTTGCTTTTTATTCATCAGCTTTACATTTTGTAATGAGAATAAGAGACTCGAATGTGAATAGGAGAGGCCTGAATAGAAAGATGTGTAATAAAAAGTAGAATAGCAATACATTTGTAGCCTTGCAGACCATTTATTTTTCACCTGGGGTCAGTGACCCCATTTGACCCCATTTGAAAGGCGAAAGAGTCAGAAGAAAAAGTCAAATAATAAAAAAACATAAAAAAAATAATTAAGATGAATGGAAAAGTTAGAATTGGCCATTCTATTGCATACTAAAATTTAAAGGTGAATCACCCATTAAAGGTACTTGCACCCAAAGATAATACTTTCCCATAGGTGCCAGTATGTTTGTCCTGCCTCTTGTTCCAAATTGTGCACCTGACACAGAGGAGCTATGGAGCTACTGCATCACTTTGTTTCAAACAGGGGGTAATTACAAGGTTTCCACAGTGGGCTGCATCTGTATTTATAGGAAACTTGCACTGTGTATCACTGGATAATAGAATTTGTGATTTGTCAGAAAAGAGACGTTTCTACAAAGTTTCCTAAAAAAAAAAAATTCTTAAATTCTGGAGATTATCATGGTGAGTATTTTGTTTACCCTTTGGATAAATGAGGCATGGTAACCCAAACATATCATTCCGTAGGCTGTACTGCACATTACTCCTTTATATTTGCTAATTATGTGGCCAAGGGTTCCTCTTGTTTTTTTCCTTATCTGTTGAGTCAGCGTATCACAGTAGTATTATGTGCTTACATACACATCAGCTGCTAAAGTGTTGCAGGTTAGACATGCCAACTTACATATCTCTGCCCAGAAACCCCCATGTTGGCCTGATATCTAGTGCTAGTTCTGCTCTTTAGTCACGAGTGACTCTGTCCCGCTTTGCTACGCCGGAAAAATAGGCGACAACATTTTTTTACTCGCAATAATTTGTTATGCATGCATCTTTTTTTTCTCACTCCATTACATACATTAATGCCAATCACTGTTTTTATTTTCTTGTGGCAATTTTTTAATCTCTGCAATTTTTTAGCCTCTGCAAATTTTTGTCCAAATGCATTAAAGTCAATTGGCATTTTTATCCAAATTTTCCTAACTCCAAATGCATCAGTCAATGGGCGTTTTTTCTTATGGCGACAAATCTGTCTTGGCGACTATTTTGGGGTGCAATGAGGCTGTGACCACAAAATACATATAGACAAATACAAGAGAATGGGTTGAGTGCAGAGGACTCTTGTATTTGTAGTTGGCCAGCTTAAATATATTGCAATATATGGACAAACAATCCCTGTGTTGTTTAAAGGGTAAGGCATTTTTCAGTAGCAGTATGCACAAAATGTCGCTGTCTTAAATATATTGATAATGGGTTGACTGCAGAGGACCTCTTATATTTGTCTACATGCTGCAGCAAGATTGATGGCAAGTGCTAATTAGCATTATGCAAATCTTTCTTGTATGATATTTTTTTGGGTTAAACCCTAATGGGTCCCCAATAGCAGATAAGTACAGAGTCCTCTTGTGTCAGCTTTACACCTCATTCATAAAAATCAGACCCAGAAGCTGCAGCAAGATTGACAGTTTAAATGTTAATTAGTATGAAGCAAATCTTTCTTGTATGGTATTTTTTGGGATAAACCCATAAACCTATATTTGCATCTTGCACCACAAAGCATGATTAATAGCTTGAGGCCCAGCAAGTGAATATATGTTCTCCATATACAGGTATGAAGACCTGTTATCCAGAATGCTCTGGAACTGGGTTTTTTTTCAGATAACGGGTCTTTCCGTAATTTGGATCTTCATACCTTAAGTCTACTAGAAAATCCTTTAAACATGAAATAAACCCAATAGGCTGGTTTTGGATCAAGTAGAAGGTACTGTTTTGTTATTACAGTGAAAAAAGGAAATCGATTTAAATAATTGGATATAATGGATATAATGGAGTCTATAGGAGATGGCCTTTCCATAATTCAGAGCTATCTGGATAACTGGTTTCCAGATAATGGATCCCATACATGTAGTAGAAGGAAGGCTTATTTTTGAATAAGACCTACAGCTGAGCTTTCCTGCAGCCTCCTGGGCTGCTTGTTACAAAATCACACAGTCGACTGCAGCAGCAGCTGATTAGAAGCAGGAAGGGCCTTTCTCCCATAACCCTTAAAACCCTGGATTTAAATAAACATTAGCTTTCCCCAGTGAACTCCCCTGTCAATATAACATCAAGTGTAGATAACATCTGCCTGCAGAATGAAGTATCTACTCTCCTCTCAAACAATAAGACTTTGCAAACATGATACCACAATATCAAATGTACCAAGATATAAAAGCTTTATGTTCTGTTCCCAACATGGGTATTTCTACATTTTTATATTTATCTAACCCCTTGAATATATCTAGTATTGCAAAATCTATTATATTTATCCTATTTACCTGGCATGCAGTGTTTTATAGAAATGAATGTTATCAAAATTGTATTTCTAAAGCATTCCCATAAATGTGTCAAATGTGTTGACAGCAAGTAAGGTATCAATGATTTCTTATCTCATTTTTGCTCAGAAAAAGTTTTTAGTATCCTCATTAGGGATGTAGCGAACCGCCGATAATGTGTTCGCGAACGCCGTTCGCGAACACCGGCAAAAAATGCGAACAGTTCGCGAACAGTTTGCGAACTTCGAACATCCGAAAATCGTTCGATTCGAACGATCGAAGGATTTTAATCGTTCGATCGAACGATTTTCGTTCGAATCGAACGAAAATCGTTCGATTTTAGCGACCGAATGGTCGAACGATTTTGACGCGAACGCCTATTGGCGAACGTCGCGCGACGTTCGCGAACTTGCGGCGGACGCGAACAAGTTCGCCGCAGAACAGTCCGCGACATCCCTAATCCTCATGGAAAATGATGGGATTTCTCCAAGCTTGAGCTGGCAAATACACGATTCTGTTGAATTTATTCAAGTTGGTAGATTTGCAAAATATATTTTTTTCTTTTTTGAAGCTTAAATGAAACTTGTTTTTTTCTCAGACTTCCACACTGAAATCCGTTTTCAAAAGAACAAACTGATTTCTTTATATTTAATTCTGAAATCTGACATGGGCTAGACATGTTGTAAGTTTTCCTGGTGCCATCAGTCATGTGACTTGTCCTCTGACAAACTTCAGTCACTCTTTAAGGGCTCTTACACACGGCCGTTCCGACCTGCGCTCCCCTGCGTTCCGTTTTTTGGCGTTCAGCCGCAGGGGAGCGCAGGAATAGACGCAAGTAATGATTTGAAATGGGGCTGTACTCACTCAGGCGCGTGTAGGCGCCGAACGCAGGAAAAATGCAGCATGTTGCGTCTGAACCTGCGTTCGGCGCCTACACGCGCCTGAGTGAGTACAGCCCCATTTCAAATCATTACTTGCGTCTATTCCTGCGCTCCCCTGCGGCTGAACGCCAAAAAACGGAACGCAGGGGAGCGCAGGTCGGAACGGCCGTGTGTAAGAGCCCTTATGCAAGTTGGAGTGATATCATTCCCCTCCCTTTATCCCCAGCAGCCTAAAGGCAGAACTATAGGATGTCTCCAGATAACAGCAACCAATAGTAACAATCCAAGCCCCACTGTGACTCATCCAGTTACAATGAGTAGTAGAAACAATAGCTCATCTGAAAGCAGTTCCATTGTGTAGTGCTGACTTATTTTGAAAGCACACAGTCAGATACAATATGTCAATTCCCTTCCAGCCTTACCATAACAAGAGTAAATATATAAGGGTTATGTCACACAAAGTATATTCTCCACCAGAAGATTTGTGGGAGAGCACATGATCCAACACATATGTTTGCCTAGAGCTTTTTTTGGTTGCAAACTTCATAAAACCAGAATGAAAACTTGCCTGGCACGTAGGCTATAGCATGAAGTGACAGTATAGCAAACAGCTTGTATTATATTAAAACATGCCAATCACAGAGCAAACAATCCCACTTCTGAAAAAGACTACACATAATTATGCCCTTGTTTGTATCCAAGAAAGTATTTGAATGAGAGTCGGAATTATTCAGTATTCCTCCTAAATCTCGGTATTTCCCAGATGCCTGCTTTGATGTGTGAGAAGTAAATCCTTGAAAAACCCTGATTAACAAGAAAGGCAATTAAGGGCATCAAAAGCAAACATATCAAAACATACACTTTTCTACTTTTCCTGAATGTGTTTGTTCTTGTGCTTTGTAATCCATAAACTTGAAATTCTGGGAATCTAACAATCTGAATTGTGTAGAGCTCAGTTGTTCATATATGGTTTGTGCTAGTCAACTCTTACAAGAACGTTAATTGACAACACATTACAGACTGCTTTGAAGTGGAAACCAAATTAGACGATTATGTGAACTAAATAAAGCGTCAGTGACAATGAATATCGGTCAAGACTGGTCTCAGACTGTCAGACAGGTACAAACTGACCATCATCCTCAAAGTTTACTAAAGAATGTACTTCTAGAGTTAAGAGTCCTATAAAATTATATGGTAGCTGCTAGCTGACATCATCCAGACTACTTTTGAAGCACAACGTTATTTTTTGTTATTCTTACTCTTTTCATCCTTTCCAGTTAAGGCACTTTGTTAAGTTTCTGAGTTATTTACTGACAAGGTAATTGGGTTCAGGTAGTTGTAAAGCTCTTAATGAGTTGTTTAGGCTTCTTTGTCCTCTACACCAAGTACTTCCACACATCACATTTGCTCATGTAGATCCTAAACTGTATAATATGTCCCAATAAGTTGATCCCATAACCAATTGTATCCCAAGTCCAAAGTCACCTGTCATTGCCCCTACAATGCCCTAATCAGAGAACCCATCTGACAAATAATCAGAGCTTAACAAGTGGTACACCATGGATTTGTCTCTGGCAGGTTGAGACATAGAACCAAACATGGTTGGGGTTCCTTACCATTTTGCGCAACATTTCTGCTTTAACATATTTGCACATTAGTACTATGAGTACTGGTGGTATGTATATGCTATTGTATAGGAGTGCCCTCCTTACTAAGATTTTGTCAAAGCCAAAACATGGATCCCAAGAAAGTAAACGTAACTTGACTTGAGTCAGATATTGGTCCATTAAAGTAAAAAGAGCTGTTAAAAAAGGAAACTGTATTGTTGTTGGTCCGATACACCAGATGCCTATTTCTAATTTCCACTAAGCCAAGCCTTATGTACCTGGGAGTTTTTGTTTAACTGTATAACGTTAATCTACAGAGATTGCAACAAACAACTTTGTTTCTCAAGAAGGAAACACAGTTTTCATCTTGTTTTCATCAGTTTTCATCACAGTTTTCATCTTGTTTCCATTTTGTTTCTTACAACCAAAAATCTGACTGATTAATCACTTCTATTACAATACATCGGGGCCCATTTACTTAGCTCGAGTGAAGGAATAGAATAAAAAAAAACGTTGAATTTCGAATGATTTTTTTGGCTACTTCGACCATCGAATTGGCTACTTCGACCTTCGACTATGACTTCGAATTTGAACTAAAAATCATTCGACTATTCGACCATTCGACCATGCGATAGTCGAAGTACTGTCTCTTTAAAAAAAACTTCGACCCCCTACTTCGCCAACTAAAACCTACCGAGGTGCCATGTTAGCCTATGGGGAAGGTCCCCATAGGCTTTCTATCAATTTTTAGGTCGAAGAAAAATCGTTCGATCGATGGATTAAAATCCTTCAAATCGAATGATTCGAAGGATTTAATCGTTCGATCGAAAGATTTTTCGTTCGATCTTTCGATCAAACTATTTGCGGTAAATCCTTCGACTTCGATATTCGAAGTCGAAGGATTTACATTCGGCAGTCGAATATCGAGGGTTAATTAAATCTGCCCCATCATGTAATTCATCTGGATTTTAGCATCAAAAGATTTCCATGTGCAAGGATTGATCATTCACCTTCTGAGTTTCTGTTTATTAATCTGTTATGCTCTAGGTCAGTGATCCCCTGCAGGTGCTTTTTTTTGAATTCCTGGTTTGAAGGAAAGCTTTAGTTACATACAACCCAGTTGTACTGCCAAACAGAGATTCCTGTAGGCCTCCAGCCCACATAGGGGCTACCAATAGCCAAATACAGCCCTTATTTGGCACCTTATTTGCTCTTCAACTTTTTTTTATATTTGAATGTGGCTCATGTGTAAAAAAGGTTGGGGAAGCCTGTTCTAGGTAATAACATCATTAGGGTTAAATGAATGCTATAATATTTAAGCTTGGCATATGGAGTAAGATCTGTAAGGTAAACAGTTTATGGTAAAGCGGATGCAGCTCCTCTTCACTTCCGTATCTGCTGATGCCACATACACTGGTCAATGACATTTTTAAAACTGATGAACCAACAGATATCCATAATGTATACCAGTCAGGATCATCAGACATAGTGAGCATTATAAGAGCAGGATAGGAATTTGAAACAAAAGAACAATTATCTCTGTCTGTGTCTATTATAGAAATAAAACATATACATATATCATGTAATGTATAATACAAAAAACTGTACTATTCCCCATAGTAGCTGCTTGTGTGTTTCACCTGAAGCTAAGTTTTATATAAAATGCAGACTTTCTGTTTGGTAACATGTAAGAATAATTGCAATAACATGGACTACCTTGACAGCCAGGCTCAGCAAATGTATTTTTCAAAATTGGCTTTGTAAATGTATCTAAGCAGATTTTCCCTGCTTTTTCATTACAAATGCAATTTAAGGCAACAGTGACATATGTTCAGAGTCAAAGCAGATGTACAGCATATATAACTGTCCACTTAACCATATGACAGCTGGGAATATTAACCCACTATTACATGACAAAAATGTATGTGTATGTTGAACAATACTAAACAGATGTCTGCCTAATACAGGTATGCGATCCGTTATCCAGAAACCCGATTATCCAGAAAGATCCGAATTACGGAAAGTCTGTCTCCCAAAGACTCCATTTTATCTAAATAATCCAGATTTCCAACATGATTTCCTTTTTCTCTGTAATTATAAAACAGTACCTTGTACTTGATCCCAACTAAGAAATAATTAATCCTTCTTGGAAGCAAAACCAGCCTATTGGGTATGTTTAATCTTTAAACAATTTTCTAGTAGACTTAAGGTCCCCAAAGATTTTACGTTGGTGAACAATCGATTTCAGTGTAATCCGACCAATCAAATTATGGCGAAGTTAGTGGGAATCGAACGATCGTACATGTTACGATTTTTCGTCCAACATCTGTCAGAAAATTGATCAGCCAGGTTAAAAAAAATTTTTTATCGGTCCCAGTGCAATCTATATATGTTTGCAGGGCCAAGCAGGCAGCTACCCCCAGTTTTCCTGGAAATATCGCTTGAAATGGTGTTTTTAGTTGATGGACAAATTGTACATTTAAATGATCGTTTCGAGGTAATCGTGGTCTCACGATAACGAAAAGATCTTTTAAAAATCTTTACATCTATGGCCAGCTTAAAGGTATGAAGATCCAAATTACAGAAAGATCCGTTATCCGGAAAAAATCCAGGTCCCGAGCATTCTGGATAACAAGTCCCATACCTGTAGTAAAAAGGTAGAGTATCAAATATTTTTGTATGAATTGAGAGTAAGGGGCCCATTTACTTAGCTCGAGTGAAGGAATAGAAGAAAAAATACTTAGAATTTCGAATGGTCAAATATGGCTACTTCAACCATTGAATAGACTACTTCGACCTTCGACTACGACTAAAAATCGTTCGACTATTCGACCATTCGACAGTCGAAGTACTGTCTCTTTAAAAAATACTTCGACCCCCTAGTTCGCCACCTAAAACCTACCAGGGCCAATGTTAGCCTATAGGGAAGGTCCCCATAGGCTTCCTAACAATTTTCTGATCGTTCGATCGTAGGAATAGCGCTAAATCCTTCGACTTCGATATTTGAAGTCGAAGGATTTACATTCGGCAGTCGAGTATCGAGGGTTAATTAACCCTCGATATTCGACCCTATGTAAATCTGCCCCTAATTGTCAGCTATGTTGGTGTATGGCAGCACTTTTAGGGGGTTATTTACTAAGCTCCGAATGCCCGAAATTCCCCGAAATCCGAAAAATTTGTGATTTTTTGTGTTATAATAGGCTTAAAAAAAACCACAAATTTTTCAGAATTTATTAAACCCCGAGGGCTAAAAAGCCAGAGTATAAAACCTCATATCAAACCTGTTGAGGTTGCATAAAAATCAATGGGAACAGTCCCATTGATTTTTGGTTGTGTCGTGGGTTTCGGGCAATTTCACAATGTTTTCGAAAAAATCGTGAAATTCTGAGCTTTTCCCACAAAGGTAATTTTCAGGAAAATTTAATAAATAAGCGTGGAAAACGATATTGAGATAAATTCGGACCTTGATAAATCTCTTAGTCTTTAGAGGCCTATGGTTTCATTTGTATATTGTAACCAGCTACAGCATACCCCTAAAGGCTTTCCTCCCCGACTGTATTGCAGCTACAAATCCTTCTTCCAAGCAGTATAAAACCGTCTATAGCTGTAAATATTTCAGAAACCACACAAACAGAAAACGTATGGAAATTGTAAAAGTGCTCAGAGGACCACTCTGAAAAAGTTTACACAATTCATATTTTGGGGTTTAGATCCCCTTTCGATCAGGACTCGTCTCCTTTTGAATACAACGCACTTCTTTAAACAGTCTAGGGGTAAGGTATGACACTTAAAGGGATTGTTCACCTTAAAATTAACTTTTAGTATGACATTGAGAGTGCCATTCTGAGACATTTCGCAATTGGTTTTATTTATTTATTTTTTCGTTATTTAATTCTGCATTAGGTGCCTATATTGCGCAGTCCTTGCTGTTCATTGCTTACTGCATGTCCTTGTTACCATTGAAGTAAAGTCACCATAGACATACATTAATGAATCCTTTCTTTATTCAGTAGACTTGCCCCGGAGACCAGGAAAATCCGATCATTATACGATAATCAAAAGTGATATTTCTGGTAAATAAATTGGATCATTTATTGCTGCATAACGAATAGATGTTTGGATGAGCTAACAATAAAGAATTAAAACCTTAACGGTCTGATATTATAGAGCCACACCATATTGTTGCAAGTTAATTCAGTTTCATATAGCAGAAAGCTAAGCCATGCACATTAAAATCTGCAATAAGTAAGAAAGGAAAAAGGGAATCATTTTTTATATAGCATTTTTCTCCCCCAGGACTTCACGATCTTTATCTGATGTGAACACTCAGGTTGTCGGCCACACAGAGTTTTTGGTTTTGGTACTGGTACTATTGGTAGTACCAGAAACTAGAGCAACAAGATCTGCTACATTTCTTGTATGTAAAGGCTCAAGTCGTGATGGGCGAATAAATTCGGCTGGCGCAAATTCACAGTGAATATCCGCTTTTCGCCGCCAACGAATAAATGTGCGAAACAGTCACGAAAATTCACAGACAAAAGTTCACCAGCTTCAAAACATTTTGGATGCACATCGGAAAAGTCGTTCTCGTCAAAACCGTTGCGCATAAACATTATTCGGACACCCATTGCCTATAACGCCAGCTTCAAAACTGAGAAACTAAAAATTCTTGTTTCGCTAATTTTTCCACCGGTTCGCGAATTTTGAAGGAAATTCACAAATTTTTCGGCAAAACGGGACAAATTCGCCCATCAGTAGGATCAAGCTTAATAAATATGTAGGGATTGTGTCCCTTTTTTGCACTCTGCACCGTAAACTACAATTAGTAACTGACTCTCTTATCAAATAACGTTTCCTTATTTTCATGCCATTATTTTAGTGATTTGTACAGTCTGATAGTGACTAAAGTAAAACAGCACATTCAATAATTTCATTATATCAAGTTACTTCTCTCTGCTTCTAATGTCAGTACTACAACCAATCAGCATTAAGCTTAATAAACAGGATCAATTACATTTTAGAACAAATCATGTTAATCGAATTCCAGCGGCACAGAAAACATGGCCTTTATCGTGTGCTTTTTATCTTTCTTTTTTGGTTCTGACCTTGAGCAGAGCCAGAACTATCATGTTGTAATCAAAGCCCTGCATGCTTCATTTCCTAGCTTAGCATGTGAACTAGCTTAGTGCTTAAAAAAACACAAATACTCTTCCCTTGAAAGGGTTCACTTACTTCTTCAAATAAATAGTCTATCATAATTTCCTTCGGTGGTTCCCTACTGAGAAAATACATTTTAAATATGATGAGACTATGCAATGATAGACCTCCCAGGTCTATTCTAATTAGTTACAAAGGGAAAATAGAATAAGGCTAGAAATGCTGTATTTTGTATACTAAATATAAACATGAACTTACTGCACCACAAGCCTAATCAAACAAATAATTTATGCTTTCGAAGTTGGCTACAGGGGGTCACCATCTTGTAACTTTGTTAAACATCTTTGCAAGACTAAGACTGTGCACATGCTCAGTGTGGTCTGGGCTGCTTAGGGATCGTCATAAACAAAGCTGCTTGAGTTCTGCATGGCTGGGAAGTAAGGCGGGGGCTCCCCCTGCTGTTCATAAGTATGATTGTTTCCCTGCTCAGCAGTTAGGGACCGTCTGACAATTACTATCCACAGCAGTAAATGAAGGGAGAATTTCACTGCATACAATCAGGTTTCTTATAAAAACAGTACACATTTTTTAATTAAAGTATATTGGAGATGGGTTACTTTTTCATTATAGAAAGTAAAAATGGGATTTTATTTTTTTGCCTTTACATGCCCTTTAAATGTGTCTGCTCTTATTTCTGATCTCAGTAAAGCAGAATTGTGATATAGAAGGAACAGTTATATTTATGGCCTTATGTAAAGAAACTAACAGTAGTGACAGTTCCATATGTTGCTGTTGAATGTTAAAAATACAAAACCCTCAATATTCAGATAAAAATAAATCTTCAATACTTTTGTTGGGTTAAAAATCTTTAAGTACATCCAGCCATGATTTTACAGCATCCTTCCATAATTAGACTTACAGCTGCTTGCTAGTACAGGTATGGGACCTGTTATCCAAAATGCATCCAAAAGGCACAGGACCTGGGGTTTTCTGGATAAGGGGCATTTCCATTATTTGGATCTCCATACTTTGTTTACTAAAAACCATTTAAACATTAAATAAGCCCAAATAGGATTATTTTACTCCAATTAGGATGAATTGGGTTCAGTACAAGGTACTGTTATCTTATTACAGGGAAAAGGGAAATCCTTTTAAAAAAAATATTTGATTAAAAGTGAGTCTATGTGAGATGGCCGTCCTGTAATTTGGAGCTCTCCGGATAACAGGTTTCCAGCAAAATGGATCCCATACCTGTAATTGTGCAGGTAGCAAAGTATACTCGGTCTTCCCATCTGCCATTATCATTCATTGACTTTTTGAGGAGCAGAAAAAGCTTTGCTTTAGTGCTGACTCCTGCACAGGAAATATAATATGGCTTTTTATTGTAATG
Source organism: Xenopus laevis (assembly GCF_017654675.1). NCBI lineage: Eukaryota > Metazoa > Chordata > Amphibia > Anura > Pipidae > Xenopus > Xenopus laevis. The sequence continues at coordinate 171,964,275 of NC_054372.1, read as the reverse complement.
AGGTTTAATGAGATATGTGCCCAAATACATACTAGCACAAAATGTTGCATTATCTTTACAGTGGTACAGTGTACAGTTTCTGGGGCTGTTGCAATATTCACCCCAAATTACTTTTCTCTTTCTGGCTTTGGGCTGAACACATCTCTTGTCCAGAGATCTCAGTTGGCTTCTCTGTTCGAAAAAGTTGAAAACATGAATTCTTGCATTATAGTATTTGTCTCATGGCAAAATTGCGCTGATGGTGGGAAGAAAAGATGGTAAATTACACTCAACTTTTGTACAAAGCATCTTACACAAAATTTGTAGTGTAGGTGACACATTAGGACTGCTTCCGACATCATATATACTGCAAAAAGAATGGGTATGTCGAGGCATTTTGCTTTAAAAAGACATTGTCAGCTTTTCACAGGCTCTCTGTAAATGTATTGCTTTTTAAAGGGATTCTGTCATCAGAAAACATGTTTTTTTCAAAACGCATCAGTTAATAGTGCTACTCCAGCAGAATTCTGCACTGAAATCCATTTCTCAAAAGAGCAAACAGATTTTTTTTATATTCAATTTTGAAATCTGACATGGGGCTAGACATTTTGTCAATTTCCCAGCTGCCCCCGGTCATGTGACTTGTGCCTGCACTTTAGGAGAGAAATGCGTTCTGGCAGGCTGCTGTTTTTCCTTCTCAATGTAACTGAATGTGTCTCAGTGGGACATGGGTTTTTACTATTGAGTGTTGTTCTTAGATCTGCCAGGCAGCTGTTATCTTGTGTTAGGGAGCTGTTATCTGGTTACCTTCCCATTGTTCTTTTGTTTGGCTGCTGGGGGGGGGAAAGGGAAGGGGTGATATCACTCCAACTTGCAGTACAGCGGTAAAGAGTGATTGAAGTTTATCAGAGAACAAGTCACATGACTTGGGGCAGCTGGGAAATTGACAATATGTCTAGCCCCATGCCAGATTTCAATTTTTTTCCCATGACAGTATCCCTTTAATAAACTTCATGAGGTGTAGATATGTTCTGCAGTATATTGTAGGGATGCACCGAATCCAGGATTCGGGCTTTTTCAGCAGGATTTGGATTCGGCTGAAACCTTCTGCCTGGCCGAACCGAATCCTACACCTACATCCTACACCTAATTTGCATATGCGGGAAATCACATGACTTTATGTCACAAAACAAGGAAGTAAAAAATGTTTTCCCCTTCCCACCTCTAATTTGCATATGCAAATTAGGATTCAGTATTTGGCCGAATCTTTTGCAAAGGATTCGGGGGTTCAGCCGAATCCAAAATAGTGGATTCAGTGCATCCCTAGTATATTGTATGAGGTGGTTCACCTTTAAAATGCAAAATGGAGAGCTGATCAATAAGAAGCTAAATAAGTCAAAAACCTCAAATAATAAAAAATGAAAACCAATTACAAATTATCTCAGAATATCACTCTCTAACATCAGGAATACCCAACCTTTTGAACCCGTGAGCCAAAATTCAGAAGTAAAAGGAGTTGGGGAGCAACACAAGCATGAAAATTGTTCCTGGGGTGCCAAATAAGGGCTGTGATTGGCCATTTAGTAGCCCCTATGTGGATTGTCAAACTACATTGAGGCTCTGTTTGGCAGTGCACCTGGTTTTTATGCAGCCAAAACTTGCCTCCAAGCCCAAAATTAAAAAAAAAGCACCTCTTTTGAGGCCACCGGGAGCAACATCCAAGGGTTTGGAGAGCAACATGTTGCTCACGAGCTACTGGTTGGGGATCACTGCTCTACATCATACTAAAAGTTAACAACCCCTTTAATTAGGACACATAGGACACAGACATAAATGGAATACAGGGGATGGACATCCCATTTGTGCAGCTATACAGGGTCCCTCTGGGTTGGGGGGCATCTAGTGGAAGCCGTTTATTTGGATTTTAGTATAGAGAAGGGGCTTAAACACAAACATAGCACAGGGGTCCTTATAATGTATTAGGGATGCACTGAATCCAGGATTCGGCCTTTTTCAGCAGGATTCGGATTCGGCTGAATCCTTCTGCCTGGCTGAATCAAATCCTACGCCTAATTTGCATATGCAAATTAGGGGTGGGGAGGGAAATCATGTGACTTTTGCCCGAATCCAAAATAGTGGATTCGGTGCATCCCTATAATGTATACATCCCCAGAATTCCCAGAATTCCTCGGTGCATCCCTATCATGTATACATCCCCAGAATTCCCAGAATTCCTAACTGGACTGAGTTGAGTGACTATATTAAAAGTATGTTAATACATTTCTCCAATAATACAAACAATATATGATAAATAAAACACACAAATACATTTCACTGGCATTTGTGTGATTTTCCCATGCACCAAAGACTGTTTGTTTACCCGCAAGATTCTCATTATCATACTGTGCCAATCACCAGCTTTATCTAAATTCTACACTGGCCACTCAGTCTTCCTTATCAGTAAGGTGCATATTGAAGAAGGTTCTTTCCGTAGGGAAATTTGATCAGCCTGAGCATAACCAGACACAGATCTGTCTGTTCGATATGAATTATTGCAGTATAACAATACGTCTATGCAAGGCTCATGCTGGCCATTATTAAACAATAGGTAACATATTGACAGACATTGATTAGCCTTTCTCATAGTTCATCTTCTACAGATAAATCCGCAGGTTTTCTAATCACAGAATATTTGTTGCAAGATTAATTTCCGACACAGAAAAATATTTGTTCTGTAGATTCCTTGACACTTGGGTGAGATAGAATGTGACCAGGGTCTGTGAGAGAGATTAATCATTCTTTGTTATCCCTGTATTTGTATTTGCAATGGATGAGTGCTGATGTCTGGTGTCTTGAGTTAATTATACACTTTACCTGAGATTTAAATTGGCTGTACATGCTCAACTTTGATAGATTTATTGATATCAGTCATACTGTTAATATTAATATATTATATATCATATTAATATCAGACATATATATCATCATACTATTCAACCATTTTTAATTGTTCTCTTCACTCCTGGAGCACACAATCTTGTCTATGGGAAAATAGGATATCCCTAATACCATGTACTAGTAGGGGATTTGGAACCTACCTGCCAGAAATTTAGAGTAGCCCCACTGTATGCCAGATTATGTCTGGGAATGTCTAGCGCCCAGTCTCAGTTGATTAAGTTGAGGTGTCAGAGCAGCCAATCATATAGTGGGGTAACTCAGGACAGCAGAAGAAATCTTGAGGTTCCAGAGCCTTTATATAATGACTCATTCTTTGGTTTCATGCCTTTACACTATATCATCATAGAACTCCAAGCTGACTTTTAAAATCTCTATATTTAAAACAGAAGGTAGATATTAATGTATATGGAAATACATACATCGAAGTTTCTTTTTTGAATGTTTTAGTGTTTTTCATCTAGGCCTCCATTTCGTAGAAGTGCCAATAGGAAGGGCACGAAACGTGTTAGTTTGTACCACTTACCCACTGCCTGTTATCACTTATGGAGCCAAAATAAAAGCCGCTTTTTAAATATATTGTGTAGCGATTCCTGTTGTGGAGAATGGGCCAGCGCTGATCGGCGATACACAGAGACTGTTTGCAGATTTCGGCCTGGAGTTGCCGGACTATTGCGGGAGCTGCGGCCGACATGCTACACTGCAGTGATCCCCAACCAGTAGCCCGTGAGCAACAAGTTGCTCTCCAACCCCTTGGATGTTGCTCTCAGTGTCATCAAAGCAGGAGCTTATTTTTTTTTCTAAGTTTTAATTGCATAAAAACTACCGTATATACTCGAGTATAAGCCGAGTTTTTCAGCCCCCAAAATATGCTGAAAAACTCTACCTCGGCTTATACTCGGGTCAAGCGCAAAAACAGTCGCCGGCGCCTAAGAATAGTCGCCGCGCCCAAGAATAGTCGCCGCGCCTAAGAATAGTCGCTGGCATCCAAGAATAGTCGCCAGCGTCCAAGAATAGTCTCCAAGAATATTCGGCGGCGTCCAAGAATGGTCGCCGGCATCCAAAAACGAGACGCCGGCACCTCCAATGGGAGCAGAAACCCTCAATTTTTTGATTGAAACTTACCAGAAGCTGCTGCATTTCTCACCCTCGGCTTATACTTGAGTCAATAAGCTTTCCCAGTTTTTGGAGGTCAAATTAGGTACCTCGGCTTATACTAGGGACGGCTTATACTCGAGTATATACGGTAAGTATAGTGCCAAGTAGAGCCTCCTGTAGGCTGCCATTCCACATAGGGGCTACCAAATGGCCAATCACAGCCCTTATTTGGCACCCAAGGGAATTTTTCATGCCTGTGTTGCTCCTCAACTCTTTTTACATTTGAATGTAGCTCATGGGTAAAAAAGGTTGGGGACCCCTGCGCTACAGCAAGGGTGAGCTCCGCTAATCTTTCATTACCCGTCTCTTGACTGTGGGATATATCTCAGTTAAATTGAAAAATTAGCATTAGCTAGATTAATTTATTCCAGCCAATAGCACTATATTATAATTATAACAAGCAAATTCCAGGCACAAGGCTTATGGGTATTATATTTAAAAACATCTGAATGGCAAACACAATAAAGCTCAAACCCATAAAACCACCTTTCACACCTATACCCTGCCTCAGGGCCGGAACTAGGGGTAGGCAGAAGCGGCATGTGCCTAGGGCGTAAAGCTTGCTCCCTGTTGCCAAACCCTAGTCTGGACAAGTGCTGAGCAAGTTCCCCTCTTGCAAGGCAAACCTGGTCACACATGGAGGGTGCATGTTTGAGTATGGATGCTAGCATATGCAAGCGGGTGTGGAGTGCAAAGTGGCACTGCCCTGCCTACATTAATAAATTAATTTAGCATTTTATTTATTTATTTTTTTTTGGTAAATCCTTTTTACGTTTGCTGATAAAAAGCAAATATACATACTCTACATAAAAGATCTTAGGAGAGATATAAATATTTTTAGCAGAGTAGTGTACTATTATTTAAGGTTCTGTAGAAGTTAAAAGGAATGAAAGAAATGTGCACCAGTGACTCTTGAATGTAAACTAAAAGTTTATTCAAGAAGAATCAACTCCTAGGCACAATAAAATAGCTAAGGAAACAGTTCTACTAATACGGTGACAGGCAGATGCAATGTATTCGCACACCAGAACCCAGCCATTCTGGATATATGTTTGAAATATTTTATTTGGTTTTCACAACAAACCATAAAAATCAATATGATAACAAATAGTAGGCAGAATAAGAAGATTAATACAATGACATATTATACAGAATGCATAACTTACAATGAAGTTATATGTAAAATAAAATAGAAACTAACAAGAACTAACTATCACTAACTAAGCCAGTGGACGCATTGACATTCTTAAAAGAAAAAAAAGAAAGAAAAAGACCATTGTCTTGGGAATGTCAGATAAACCGCCCCCCCCCCACGAACATTTTACAATTGAAGAAACGGAGATATTTGACTTCTTGTATTGGAGTCACAGAACTCAAAGTAAGGAGACCATCGGGCTGGATTTATGGATCATATATAGTATATATATATTTGTTTGCTCAAGACTTGTTAAGTGCTGTTCCTTGTGGGGCAATTATTTGTTACCAGCACCCAGGAAGATGATATGATTTTGTGTAAGTGCTCCTCCTTTGGGACAATGTATTGTACATAGTCTTTAATTTCAGCAAAAACATTTCAATAGTTGGTCCAGATCTGTAAGCTCTTCTTCATCATTATAATAATCATTTATATACTGACGGCTATTTACACATCACTTTACAATAATATTACAGCAAACAGAGGATGAACAGGCCCCACTATCAAAAGCTTGCAATCTAAGAATGGGTGATTTATTCTGTGCGTAATGTTGACTTCTGATAATCCAGGGTACATCAGAAGGGCTTCTCTAAACAGGTGGGTCTTTAGTGAGTTCTTCAATGTTTGAAGGGAGGGGGTCTGGCTTTAGTGGTTGTCATAAAAATTATGAACCAAGGAATATCTCTTTCAGCACTTTCCTTTCTGCATGGTTATACTAATTACATTCAATTAATAGCTCCGCTCAGCCCAATTACAGTGTACAACAAGTATCACTCAATCAAGGACCAACTGTTCCCTTTATTTATCTCCTACAGAAATTATCTGCTGATGACAGACACATTTTACTCAGTTACGCAGTTCTCTGTTATTAAAGTAAATAGCCTAGAACTGTGGTTTGTATGCCCCCTGCTTACAGCAATGTTACATATACAGTACAGGTATGGAATCCGTTATCCGGAAACCTGTTATCCAGAAAGTTCGAATTATAGAAAAGGCTGCCTTCCATAGACTCCATTTTATCCAAATAATCCATATTTTTATAATGATTTCCTTTTTTCTCTGTAATAATAAAACAGTAGCTTGTACTTGATCCCAACTAAGATATAATTAATCCTTTGAAAATTGATTTTCTAGTAGACTTAAGGTACGAAGATCCAAATTACATAAAAATCCTTTATCTGGTCCCTAGCATTCTGGATAACAGGTCCCATACCTGTATATGAAAATATTGTTTTATTATTCAACAGAATTCCATAAACAATCAGCCACTGTTTCACAGAATATCTACGAATTATTTGTCCCCAGTTGGAATGTCCTTCTATGATGGGGGCTCCAGGCCTTCTAAATTAACTTTTTCCTAACTATTTTATATAGATCTGGGCTGTGGGTTGATGGACATTCAGTTTGAGTGCGAAGTGCTAAGGTTAGGAGCCATGAGAATATATTGTCGGGCCACATTAGACCCGCTCTTCACTTTTAAAGTCAAGGTTTTTGTTACAAGACAAATGTTATCTTTATTAAAAATAAAGCACTAATCTGTAAATTGAAGAACTATGCAGATGTCTGATTGCATTGCCCTGTGGCTTTAGATGGTTTTCCAGAATAGCCTTGTGTCAGAGGGCTGTTGTTTCTAGGATTTAACCAAACTTTGTCAGATCTTGTATTACTCCTGTAACCCATATAATCTCTGGGAGGTCAGTTCACTCATATTATTCCATATATCTTGATGTAGAAGTCCAGACAGCAGTAGCACATTTATAAAATGAGACTCATTCATCATCAGTACAGGGATGGAAGAAAAAGGAAGGATCTTGCTGCATAGTGGGCAGTCAGTTGCTTTTTTGTTTTGAAATAATTCAGGAAAACCAGGAACTATTAATCAAACCCCAAGAGAAAAATGTACAAGTAGTACTTTTTTTGTAATAATACAGTAGATGGACAGACCCATACATTCCCTATGAAAGAGCAATTTTGGGTATCTATATAACATATGTATTGCCCTCAGTGTCAGCATAAATCATTGTAAGAAACTCAACAAATACAAGTTGTATTCTTTGTACCAAGAATAAAGTGCCAGTTCCGAAAAAAAACACAATCAACCATGCTTCCAAAGATGTCTCCTATAAAGAACATGTTTTTAAATCGTTTAAGACCCTCTCTGTTTATAGCAAACTGCAAAAAAAGAAAAACCATAGCAAAAAAGCTATCGTTTTCATGTTATGTACCTTATCCCTGGACAAAATATTCCTATATGGCACCCTGAAAAGAATTTGGGGGATGTCTGAATTAGAGAAAAGTAAGACAACAAAGACAATATATTGAACCCATCAGACCGTACAGTGTTCTTGAAACACAGATGTGTGTCCACTTTATTAATTTGTTGCCAGTATCCCAAAAGGAGTAGAAAATAAATGCTGAGTGATGACTTAAGCTGAGTCCTGATTAGCCTTATAACAACACTCCCATCAGTATAACAGCTTCTTTTGGTCAGTTTCTGATGGCCACTCGCACCGTGAGCTCCCTCTCCCAGTGCAAGTGTCCTAGTGCTGGCGGGGCAATTACATAAAAAACTACTGCTACCCCCCAACTGGAGTGTGGGCTTTATTATTTATATAATATTTTTTGGCAACAGGTGCCCTTTAAGAAATGAGACGCGTAAACTTATATACGCACATACATCATTGTCAATGCCTTTATCCTGCCTCTATTGATGTATGGCACACAACTGCGCCTTTTGATCAGCTGCCATCCCAGACCTTGACATAGCTCCATGTTGCATCAATTGGTGCACAAGACTTGTGCCCAATGAATCAGAAGTAAATGGCATTTTGAACATAAACCCCACTATAATCTATAATCCTAGATGGGACCCACCAGATTTGCATCAAAATACAAGCACAACTTGGAGCATGGACGCAATGGGGTTATGGGAAAATCTCATTAGGGAATAAAAACATAATACAGCTGAAATCAACTTCACTGTAGACCAAATGTAGAAAAGAGAGCCATATCCTTCTAAAAGCTCAGCTCTTGTTGCCATTTTTACTATTCAGGTGTTCTTATGTGCAGGCACCAATCCTGCTCCTGAATGGGGTTTATATAAGATATAAATAATGATGGGCGAATAAATTTGCCAGGCATGGATTCTCTTCGCTGGCAAAAATCTGATGCTACAAAAAAATTAGAACGCGTCAAAATTGATGCATGCATAAAAATTTGCGGACATATAAATTATTCAGATCCCCATCGACTTTAATACATTTGGACAAAACAGTCGCGCGTATAAAAATTGACTCTCGCATCTCTAGTATAAAGAATACTCAACGTTCTTGTCCTCTTTGGCAAGATAGCGGTTTCCGGTTCCCTTTGGCAAGATGTCGGCCTCCAGGATTCCCTCATGGCATGTTCTGACGCCAGTGCGTCAAGGTTCGCAACGTCAGCACACAGCATCATGATGCCCTATTTAAGACGCCAGAACATTTCAGACTTTGCCCAAATATAGCTTCATCTTTGTGAGTTCCTGGATCTTTGCTAAATACTTTGATTCTTGTTACTGACCTTGGTCTGTTTATTGGATTACGAACCTTGCTGCCTGGATTGACCCCCTTGCCTGGACCCCTTCTGATACCGCAAACTGTATTGAAATCTAAGCTTCCTCCTTGGTCCGCAAAACTCCAACAGAGCCTTCGGGCCATGACAGTAAATTTGGGCAAAGTCTGAAATGTTCTGGGGTCTTAAATAGGCCAGACGTGCTGGCATCATGACGCTGCGTGCTGACGTTGCGCATCTTGACGCGCTGGTGTCCTGACGCTGCATCCATTCTGACGCAATGGCGTCAAGACGCTGCGCACGTTTGACGCACTGGCGTAAGAATGTGCTACAAGGGAATCATGGAAGCCGCCATCTTGCCGAAGGGAACCAGAATTGCCATCTTGCGGAAGAGGACCAGAACAGTGAGTATTTCTTACAACTATCTGTTGGTTAAGTATTCATTCTGTGGGTATAGTTTTACCTTAAGGAAACAATAAACCATGCCTTAGTTATACGAAAATGTATAACTATTGCAGAGAGGCCCTTTGGACAACCAATTGAATTTAGGTAATGTTTAGGAAATTGGGTAAAAATCCTCTAGTAGTTGGTGTTCATATGTTAGTAGATAGATGTGCAGAAGACAGTAGGAAGCTCAGCTCAGCTCAGCAGCATCTGGAGGACATGTGCCTGACATTCCAGAAGGCACCTGATGGGAAGCTGCTCTTTTCTTTGCTCATATATCATGTGCTTCCATAATATGTCCATCTCCGATGCAGCTCAGTGAGCAAGAAACAGCACGCTAGAGTGTCTCACTGTGCTCTTAGACTCTCGCCTTTGTTCCCTTTAAGCAACAGCAACACAACAGAGAATAGGGGGCCTGATTAACGAGCCTCCAAGGCGGAAGCATTTAATGGGCCTTATTTATAAGTCTCATAACTGCATCTGCAAAGACATATCATCTCTACTTTGCTCCTACACAAAGAATAATTTTCCGGTGCAGTCTAGAAATAACAGTTGAAGAATGTCCACATTTATCCCTGGCAGAAACTATTACCTCACGCGTGTCATAGGACGCTAGCATTATGTTCATTAAGAGGACACACACAGGGCCTCGCAGACACAGCACATGCTGTTTGGAAACAAAGCACAAGGATTGGGCACTGTCTGCTCCTAGTTATTATTTTTCTGAAACCGAGACTTTGTTCTGCAATGTTCTTGGATACCGGAAACAAACAAAAGAGATGATGTAATATTCATTTAACAAGGCCAAAAGGGTAACAGATCGGGGGATTTCCCCTTTATCAGATAGCAGGGTGCATTAAATCACTCACAATCAAATTAAAGTAATTCTAATTATTCTTTTTTACCCTGAACTTTATCTCAAGAGTTCATTAAGAGAGTGCTCATTTTTTTTGTATAGCAGGTTTTATTCACACACAGACACACACCAAGGGGCAAATTTACTTAAGGTTGAATATCGAGGGTTAATTAACCCTCGATATTCGACTGTCGAAGTTAAATCCTTCGACTATCAAAGTCGAAGGATTTAGTGCTATTCGTTCGATCGAACGATAAATCGATTTTGATCCATCAATCGAACAATTTTTGTTCGACCAAAAAAAGCTAACAAAGCCTATGGGGACCTTCCCCATAGGCTAACATTGACTTCGGTAGCTTTTAGGTGGCGAACTAGGGGGTCAAATTATTTTCTTAAAGAGACAGTACTTTGACTATTGAATGGTCGAATAGTCGAACGACTTTTAGTTTGATTCGAAGTCGAAGATCGAAATCGAAGGTCGAAGTAGCCAAAAAACCATTCGGAATTCTACTTTTTTTTCCCTCTATTCCTTCACTCGAACTAAGTAAATGGGCCCCCAAGTATATCAAATATAATAACATATAGCATATAATGGTTTAGAACACCCATGCACACACCAATAATTAGGCAAGGAGCTATGTTTCAATAAGCAACACTTTCTGTAAAAAATAAAAATCATAATCGAAACAATATATTACAGCCATTGGTTCAATATAGATATCGCACAAATGTATAACCCAAATTGCAAAGCAAACATGTTGGCAACAAATATAAGTAAATACCCTGACCTTTCTGTTTTTATATGATTATTTCTCTATGGGCCTATTTCTCTATAGATCCTTTGCTTATATCATTATAAACAGAGCATTCTGACTTCAGAACATGTTTTTTATAACACGTGCCATATTCAGTATGTTTCTCCAGGTGTCTCACTCCTACTCTGCCTTTATAACCAGCGGCCACAAACCTCCTCTAGTGATGGGCAAATTTATTTGCCAGGCTCGAATTCGCGAATAAATTCGCGAAACCGCCATGAAAATTCGGCAGCAAAAATTCGCCGGCGTCAAAAAAATGGACGCCAGCTTCCAAAAAGATGAGATGTCGGCGCCATTTTGGGAATTTTACGGGAAATTTGCGAATTTTTCGGCAAAGCAAAATGGCCCAAATTCGCCCATCACTAACCTCCTCCCCACTCTCATACGCCACTATTCCTACCTGTTGCAACAACCCTCCCCCCAACCCCCACACCTGGCCTCAGATTAACACATTTACAAGGGAGCAGAAGAAGCCATAAATCTACCACTGCCCCCCAACCCTGACTGATGCCTGTCACCTCCCAATAAAAGCTGTATCTACAGCCAGGACTGTTTCTGCTACAACCAAAATAACAGCCCAGGGCCTACCAGGACTACTGTCTCAGGGGCATCTCTGGCCCCCAAACCATGCTGCAAAGCCCCCTCTGGACCCCCCGACCCTGCTGCAAGTGCTAACCTTTTTTCATTCGGAGACTGGCAACTGGGGCAGGAGAGGGAAGCCGGGGGTATCAGTGACAGGTTTGGGCAGGGAGAGGGTCACACCGGGCTGGCAGGAGACTGGGACAAAACCCAGTCCAGTCCAACCCTGACCGGGACAGACAGAAAACAGTTGACACATATTCATCAGTTGATACATACTCCTCATCATGTGTTAAACAAAAGAGCTATGAGAATCTTTTAATCTGTAGTTCTTTAGACTTTGAGACCGCCTGCTTTTACATAGTCACAGAACTCCTCAGTGACTTTTAATAAATGTAATTATGGGGTACATTATCCGTTATATAATACAGAAAACGGTGAGTTCTGATGTCATCAGTTATAAACGGTGAGTTCTGATGTCATTTCTGTCACATGACTCCCTAAAACTTGTGTATTATAATAAATAAAGTACCCTCAGTTGCAAAATATGAGGATATTAGAAGTTACCTTCGGAGTTCCATGACCTGTATAAAAACACTCGGCCTTCGGCCTCGTGTTTTTATATGGTCATGAAACTCCTCAGTAACTTATAATATCCTTATAATACACAAAAGCCATGAATATCCTGTAAATTATATCCTTATAAACGGTGAGTTCGGATGTCATCAGTTATAAACAGTGAGTTCTGATGTAATTTCTGTCACATGACTCATTGAAATTTATGTATTATAATAAATAAAGTACCCCCAGTTGTAAAATATGAGGATATTAGAAGTTACCTCGGAGTTCCATGACCTCGTGTTTTTATATGGTAATGAAACTCCTCGGTGACTTATAATATCCTTATATTTTACAAGAGGGGGTACTTTATTCACTGTATAATCCTACAATATACCATATACAGCGGGGAACATGTATCGATAATGCATGCTAAACATTTCAACGCTTCATTACATTGTTATTGGCACGTTTTCTTCTCTTAGTTTCAAAGATGCAGTATTACATTTGAGTATCACAATCATTACATTTTACAGTGTGTTCAAAAAGCAAATAATTCAGTGCCTGTGTGTCGCTGGGCGGCGGGAAGATCTTTGTTGTTTTGTAACATAACACTGTGCACACAAACGCTCTCATAATGAGGCAGGAAATTACCAGGAAGTATGGAAAGGCATCCATTATACAAAAATATGGGATCATTTCAATGAAATTGGAGTAAAACCATTTCTGAGAGAAAGAAAAACTTTCATTTCTTTTGTAGATTTGGAATGGAAATCTATTGAACCAACCCCAGTCCCCCTTTTGGAGCCGCTACTGCTTATCCAGGGTGCTGAACTTTTAACCTAAAGGTCCACAAAGCGACTTGGTTACTCATATAACAGTCCTACAGTCTTACACCTAATTGGAGACTTTTCAAGGGTCACTGTCCTTGTGTCACACGCACTCAAGCTAAAATTGTTGAATGACAGCTACATTTGCTGGCTGCTTTGGTGAATCTTCTGTGTTCCAATTTAAAAACATAGTTTCTAACAGTTTCCCTTTTTAATGTGTCTAATTCAGATATTCATGGATACAATTACAGTATAATTACTGTATACTTAAAGGGATACTGTCATGGAAAAAAAATTCATCAGCAAAAATGCATCAGTTAATAATGCTGCTCCAGCAGAATTCTGCACTGAAATCCATTTCTCAAAAGAGCAAACAGATTTTATATTAAATTTGGAAATATGACATGGGGCTAGACATTTTGTCAATTTCCCAGCTGCCCCTGGTCATGTGACTTATGCCTGCACTTTAGGAGAGAAATGCTTTCTGGCAGGCTGCTGTTTTTCCTTCTCAATGTAACTGAATGTGTCTCAGTGGGACATGGGTTTTTACTATTGAGTGTTGTTCTTAGATCTATCAGGCAGCTGTTATCTTGTGTTAGGGAGCTGTTATCTGGTTACCTTCCCATTGTTCTTTTGTTTGGCTGCTGGGGGGGGGGAGGAAGGGGGGGTGATATCACTCCAACTTGCAGTAAAGCAGTAAAGAGTGATTGAAGTTTATCAGAGCACAAGTCACATGACTTGGGGCAGCTGGGAAATTGACAATATGTCTAGCCCCATGTCAGATTTCAAAATTGAATATAAAAAAATCTGTTTGCTCTTTTGAGAAATAGATTTCAGTGCAGAATTCTGCTGGAGCAGCACTATTAATATTAACTGATGCATTTTGAAAAAAATTTTTTTCCCATGACAGTATCCCTTTAAGTTGCAGAGTTTTCTCTTGTTTCTCTTGTCATTTTTATTACAGCAGATTCAGCCATTTACCTATTTACCATTTACCTATTTAAAATACATATGTTAAGTCCCCCATAGCAATACATGTTTTGTAGCAACTGGTACTTATTTATAGGCCTTATGAATTTGTGAGCACAGGCATGCAGGTTTTATAAGCTAAGAATGGCTGCCAATCTTCTGCCAGTGGTAATTGACAAGATTGTAATTTTCTTGAATTGTGGAATTTATAATTTGTTGTAAATAGGCCCCTAAGGCTGACAGCACACTGCTTACTGCTTCCTATGCAGATATATGGGTAACATTCTGTTTATGGCAAACCTGTCCCTTTCAGAAGTGAGATCCCCTGTGTATTAGGCCTTACGGGACAAAGGAGATCTTGTTCCAGTACAGGATTGATATTTTCCAGGACAGGTATGGGATCCGTTATCCGGAAACCCATTCTCCAATAAAATCAACAAATTCCAATTTTGAAAAATGATTTCCTTTTTCTCTGTAATAATAAAACAGTGCCTTGTACTTGATCCCAACTAAGATATAATTAATCCTTATTGGAAGCAAAACCAGCCTATTGGGTTTATTTAATGTTTACATGATTTTCTAGTAGACTTAAGGTATGAAGATCCAAATTATAAAAAAATCCATTATCCAGAAAACCCCAGGCCCTGAGCATTCTGGATAACAGATCTCTTACATGTATTTTATTTTTCAAGTATTAAAATGAAATCATATTTGATGTATTTATATATCAAGATGGAAGTTTCCTGTTCCATTGTGCCAGGTCATAGACAGTGGCATAATCAGGGGTGTGGGGGGCTGCAAGGGGGGGTTTTGGTTGCACCCAGGCCTGCACCATCTTGGGATCCACCATTGCCATGCTAAGCATATTGCAGTTGCTGGACAGTGGAATAGTGAGTGGCATGGATTTGCGGCGAATTTCTGAGTTGCACTGCCTGCAAATGTTTTCGCAAAACTGCATTGAAAATTTGGTGGCGAAAAATCCGCAGCAACAAAAAAAATTGTTGCGTGTCAAAATTATTCAGAAGCCCATTGACTTTAATGCATTTGGCCAAATAATCATGCATATAAAAATTGTCACTCGACTCAACAATTGTCACCGGTCAAAATTATTTTGACACCCATTGACTTTTAATGTGTTTTGCGAATTTAGCCATTTCACAAATTTTTTCGCCGTTTTGCCAATTATTTGGCTAAGCAAAACTGGACCGATTTGCCCATCACTACAGTGGAATTTTCAAGTAGCGCATGCAGCAGCCACGCGGGGGGGCTCAGATGGAGCTAGTTACGCCATTGATCATAGATTAACTCCTCAACCCACTGCCAAAAGTCCCCCCCCCCCAATATAGAATGCAGTATATTTTTATGTTAATGTTATGTGGTTCTGTGCTGGGGTTTTTTGTTATCCTCTGGCACCTAACACAAGCATCCCAGAGCTGGTAATGTATAGGCTGAATAGGGTTCGTGGGGAGGGAACACACATATAGTATCTGCGGCATAACCCTGGCTAGACATATGGCAGTGAGTTGCGAGTCTTGAATATATTTGTTCCTTTAATAGAACATTACAGAAAGCCAGTTTATCTCCCTGTGCAGATTTCCTTCCTCTCAGTTCATTGTTTATTTGTGACTAACGTTTCCTGATTAAAAAGGATGTTTGTTTTATGGCAATTGTGCAATTATTTTAAAATGAAATCAGAGAGTAGCCTTTGAGGTCTTTTGTTTTTATAATGGCATTAGAATCAAGAAAAGGCTGACTCTGAAATATACTTGTAGCTGAAAAATAATATGCATGCAGTAAAGGAACAATATTATCATCATTAGCATTTATTTTCATAGTGGTGAAACCTGTTGATTTATTCCCAGATTTTACTAAGATGTGGCACAGTGCCAGTGTGACCATCATGAACATCTTGAAGAACATCATAATGCAGAGAGATGGTTTCTTTTCTTTTTTTTATGAAATCTCTGTTTGACAATTTGGCTATTGCATGAATTTCTGAACCTTTCTAGACTGGCATTGCTTAGAAAGACTCACTTGCTTGATGATGTCAGGAAAAGAGCCATATGTGACAACATAAATAGAGCCTATGCCAACTATCGGATCACACAGGGGACTCGCTCAGACCCATTGGGATGGACCTAATCTACAAGATAATACAGCCCCCACCTCACAAGATGTTCTAATGTTCTTACAAGTTATCTGACTGAGCCTTGAGTAGATACTGGTCAAGCAAAAGCATTGTTTTTGTCACTGCATATGGGTGTGTTGCCTATCCTACTGGCTGAATAAATGGCAGGTTAAGGCCTGGAAAAATTCTCTATAAAATGCATTAAACAAAGCCAACAATACACTATTAATAAGGTGACCCTAGAGGCCCATCTGGCTGTATCCACTGTTCAATATTCCATGCTTGTGACAAATTCTAAATTCTTAATTACAGCTTGTTATACATTTCAGCAGAATTTATAAAAAAAAATCCCCATGTCTTCTCCAAGCAAACATGCCGCGTTGTAAGTCTTCAGAGTGCTATGAACAGAGCTTCTTCACAGCCTATTTCAGCTGTAGGATTTTTCTCGATCAAGACCAAAATGGGAATTCTCCTCCCCAAAGACTACTGACACCTCAAAATTCTGGGCTGCACCACTCAGGCAGACCAGTCAGATATTAGTTCTCTAAAATGGATTGAGCGATTGCTTTAGCTATCTCTATACCTCTTTCTTCCTACATCCAGCCTGCTCCTTGCATAGAATCTATGTTGTTCTCTGTTTATCTCTGTCTTCTACTGCTCTTACTAGCAACCTCCTGGGATTCCTATGCCCTAACTTCCTAAAAGCCACTTCAACCCAAATATGTAGCACCTCCAGGACATGAGGAAGGTAAAGCTTCTTGGTACTATTGGTTCCATCATCCCATACACAAATAAAGAACATTGCTTTCTGAATTAAAAAACAAAATACAAAAAAACATTGCATTAATGTATTAAAGTTGCAGCAATGCAGATGACAAAAACTTCTAATACTTTTAAACTAGATTAATATATTTGGTTTATAAAAACATGCAGTCTTAAGCAATTTAGTGATTTCAGCTTTATTAGGCAAGGTCCTCTTCAACTCATATATATATATATATATATATATATATATATACACTAATTACTGTGCAGCACTATGGAATATATTGCAGTTTTAAAAATACATACTAATAATTAAAAATCCATAAAATGGACATTACATAAAAAGGGGTTTACTGATACCTTATTTAGTATTGTGTAGCCATTATTTTTCTTTGCACATCCAGCACACCAATGAACATAAGTTTATCAGCACAGGAAGAATCTATCTATTTACTTGTGGCAAAATTATCATGAAATATTATAGAAATCTTAATTGGATTTATCAAGTAATACTTTTGGATCAAAGCATCTTTAAACACAGGAGATTGATTGTTTAATCCACAAAGCCAAAATCAATATGTAAAGTTTATTTTTACTACAGTAAAAGCAATGAAGTGGCAGGTATTTCCTGGGAAATATAACACTGGGAAAATATAATGAGCAACTTGTTGAATGTATTTTACATATCGGTTACAGATATGGGGCCCAGAATCAGACATCAGATTATTTGGAACACTTGAAAGATGGCACCCTGGGGAGCTTTCAACCCAAGCCCAAGTTCAGTTCCAAAGCTTGGATATGGCACACTTGGGATTTTATCTATAAGTAGTTTTTTACTCAACCAATTTCCTAGTGCCACTGTCACTTTATGATAATTTACTCTCTCTAGTAAGGCAAGTTACCTGGTAGTGCAGAGCTTAATTTGCAAGAAAAAGGCTAATGCCTCATTAGGATGCTTCCTGGTCCTTATACAAGTGCAGTCAAAGTTCAATTTGAAGTTAGCTGCACCCAGAGGCTCTGCCTCAGCCAGATTTTGTTGAGAACATACATACTTATGTTTGAGAGTATTCTGTTCCAAGCCCAACACAGGGCTTTTGGGTACAGACACAGGAGTGAGTGGATGCCAGTGGAAAAATGCATACATTAATTCCATCCAGGATTCAGCATCATTGCAATAGGATCTTGACAATCTGGCAATTTGGCAGCTAAGTGGCAAATGAGATTCAATGTTGATAAATGTAAAGTCATGCACCTGGGATGTAAAAATATCCAAGCCACTTATACCCTTAATGGGACTAGGCAAATCCATTATGGACCTTGGAGTCCTTGTAGATGATAAACTTGGCTGTAGCAAGCAATGCCAGTCAGCTGCATCAAGGGCAAATAAGGTCTTGAGCTGTATTAAAAGGGGCATAGAGTCAAGGGAGGAGGGGGTCATTCTTCCACTGTATAGAGCACTTGTAAGGCCCCATCTAGAATATGCCGTACGGTTTTGGTCTCCATCACTCAAACAGGACATTACTGTATTAGAGAGGGTACAGAGAAGGGCAACTAAGCTGGTAAAAGGTATTGAAAATCTTAGCTATATGGAAAGACTGGCCAAATTGGGGATGTTCACACTGGAGAAGAGGCGCTTAAGGGGTGATATGATAACTATGTATAAATATATAAGGAGATCATATAATAATCTCTGTAATGCTTTATTTACCAGTAGGTCTTTCCAGCTGACACAAGGTCACCCATTCCGATTAGAAGAAAAGAGGTTCCGCCTAAATATTTGGAAGGGGTTTTTCCAGTGAGAGCTGTGAAGATGTGGAATTCTCTCCCTGAATCATTAGGCTGATACATTAGATAGCTTTAAGAAGGGGTTGGATGGCTTTTTAGCAAGTGAGGGAATATGGGGTTATAGAACATACTAGTACAAGTTGATCTAGGGACTGGCCATCTTGGAGTCAGAAAGGATTTTTTTTCCCCCTGAGAGGCTTCAAATGTTTTTTGCCTTCCTCTGGATCAACTAGCAGTTAGGCAGGTTATATATAGACTAAAAAGGTTGAACTTGATGGACGTGTGTCTTTTTTCAACCTAACTTACTGTTACTATGTAAACGCATAATGAGAACAGTAACGTCACTACCACGGGAACAGTGGGTACGACTTCACCTGGACCTGCTCTTCCCCTGTAGAGCATGTCAGATTAATTGCAAGAAAAAGTTAAGAGCGTGTCCCCTATTTATGCCACTGGCTTTAAATCAGCCACATGTGCAATTAGCCTTATTGCTTTGTACTGTTTCGCGCGTGTGATCAACTCAAAAATGTCAGTTTGAGTGCTGCCATTTTCTATAGTGCTTAGGATCAAGCCTTGACTATATCTTTCTTTGATTTGTATACAAACTATGACCACAAAAGGAGGCTGGAATCCAAGAAGTCTGGATTCTATTTTATTAAACAAAGGGAATTAATGTTATTACTATACAATAAGGATTTTTTGTTGTGGCACTTTACTTTTACTACCCAGTAAAGTAACAATGAAAGCAAACTTCTAATTGATTACTACATATTTCTAAACATTTTGATCTTTAGATCATGCTCTAGTCCAAAGATGGATAATGTGGGAGGGTACTGGCCTGGGACTTCATTCCCAAAAAGGAATATTCATATGAATTCTAAATGCTTTCCTATGTTACCTGCACCTGTTAGTCTATCTCTCTATTCTGTGCTGGCTGCGCAAATTTTCCCTTTAGCCTCACACAGCTAAGTAAACAAAACGGAGCCCTCCAGTCTGCGAGTACCAGGTAATATTAGTGATTGAGTAATTAACCCCATGGCCATCCTGCAGTAACTAGGGAAGGCATCTGGTCTGAGAAAATATACAAAAAAATAGTACAAATGAGGGCTAAGACCAAATTTACATTAATCAAATTGAACTGAACAAATTCCCTTTACTACAGAATATATAATTTGAATGAAGAATAACTCTGAATAATTTCAGTTACCAGTAGATTTGGTTAAAGTAGTCTTTCACTTAGTATAAGTAGTGACCTTGATTATTTTATTGTATGCACTGCAGAGCAAGTGTAGCATTTTTCATAACTTCAGTATATCAGCAACCATTAAAAAAAGGTTTGGAAACCCTTTATCCAGAAAGCTCAAAATTACTAGAAGGCCATCTTATTTAAAAAAACTTCACAAGTATCTTCAACGCGATTCTGGGGGATCGGCCTTGGGGCGCCAAAATGCAGGCGTCAAATAGGATGCGACGTAAAATAAGGTAAGAATGCTGTGTCTGCATCCTACAGTCGTGTAGCTGTGCCAACATCCGACATTGCTATTGCTTAGCTTATTTCCATTGCATCTGACTTGACGCCTGCGTTTTGGCGCACTGTGTCGGATCCGCCAGAATCGCGTTGGAGACGCTCGTATAGTTCTACCCTTAATAAAACAGTACAGATATAGGATCCATTGTCGGGAGCCCCCATTATCCAGAGAGCTCAGAATTACAGGAAGTACATCTCCTGTAGACTCCATTTTTATCAAATAATTGAAATTTGTAATATTGTTTTCCTTTGTCTTTGTAGTAATAAAACAGCACATTGAGAATTTTAATTGCGCATTGCCCAATATAAAGGAGTGCTTGAAGGTAGTGTAATCTTTTGGAGCAAACATTTTTTCAGTAAGAAGTTTTATTACATTCACTGCGCACTGGCACTAACTATAAAATTCGCAAACCTTCTTTAACTGTCGGAAGTGGTTGCTAAACAGTTTTGGGGTTCGCAAAAGCTATATTAAATTCGCGCAAAAGCAAATTTGTTCGCACAAAGGCATTACTTTTTTGCATTGCGAATATCTTGTCCGTTACCGACTTTTATTACATTTCCCCATAAAGCTTTCTCCATCCAAAGATTTCTTACTTACCCTTGTAGCAAAGTGTGCAGCAGTGTACCGGTGGGAATATAGGAAAGACTGGGAAGTGAGTGTATCTCCATTGAAATCAGGTGTAAAAATCAGCAGTGTTTGACAAGACATTCAGGTGATTGATACCAGGTATCAGCAGGCTCTATACAGTATCATTGGTGATCCAGACCTTTATGCACTGGCATTAGGGTCCTTTTTGTGACTGATGACCTACTCTTTAATTTAACAAACAAATAAATAATGATAGATAGTAGCTGTTTAAAGTGGGAGTTTACATAGTAATTTACTTTTAGTATGTTATGGCATTCACAGCAACTCACCCCATTGGTTCTCTGTATGTTATCATTTAGGTTTGCTTCTATTCATGCAGCACTTATAATTAAACATCAACAGTTGCTGAAATTCCATTTTAATTTTTGCCCCTTTGGGCCACAGACCACCCGATGCCCATAAAGCACAATTTAAAGTCTCTACACTCAGTCTCTGACATTTATTGCCACACTTTTCCAGTAAAAGATCAAAGTGACCAAAGGACACAATGTGCCATTGCTATTAAACCTTTTAACTAAATAATATTATGTTTTATCTAGATCTTTGATCACAGACAGCTTACATTCATTTCCATTTATCCTTAGGCTCAGGCCGGACTGGTTTGTTTTTCTAGGTCACTTGAAGAAAGTACTGAAGGAAAGTTACAGATGAAGTACATGTTGTTCCTATGTGACAGTATTTTGTAACAGTATT
Source organism: Xenopus laevis (assembly GCF_017654675.1). Taxonomy (NCBI): domain Eukaryota; kingdom Metazoa; phylum Chordata; class Amphibia; order Anura; family Pipidae; genus Xenopus; species Xenopus laevis. Next base: position 171,942,840 of record NC_054372.1, on the reverse strand, counting down.
AGGAATGGGCGAATTTGACCCGTTTCGTTTTGCCAAAAATTTGCCGCCGGCGAAATGTCGCTGACGCCCATTAAAGTCTATGGGCGTTATAAATTTTGTGGCACGGCAAAATTTTTTTGCCGCTCGTCTCTCTTTTTATTGACGCACACCGCCATACAAGCCTATGGGCGTAATTTTTGCGGCAAAACAAGGCGAAAAAATTCACCCATCCTTAAACATTATACATATTCATAATAAACTGCAACATATTTATATCCTATGACAGTTTCATTATTTATTATTATCTGCATTTTATATACAGCACATCAGTCCTATTGATACAGAAACACTGTGCTGGGATGTAAAGAAATGGCTGATATATTTGTACTGTGTTAGCCAAAGCATTATTATTATTATTATTATTATTAATAATGTACATGCCTAAGAACAATCCATCTAGTTTACTCCATCATATTTATATAACAGCATGTAGGCTTGAGAGTAGTTCCCCGTCTAGATTATCTATTGCAATATCGTGCCTTTAAAGTAGACATATTATGTAAAAGAGAATGTGCTAGCACATTACACTCTTTTAAAAATAGAAGGAATTTACTTAAAAATATGGTATTTCTGGTTACTTTATTAAAATTTTCTGCCGCTCTGTTCCTACTTTCCCATTGCACTGTAACATAGGAACCAATCAGCAGTTAGGCTTACCTAATAGGGAACTGAAACCTATAGCTGTGATTGGCTGCCCCCTCCTATTGTGCTTCTGTCAGGGACTGTTAGGACACATCCATTCACTTGAAACACAGACAGGGACCATAGCCAATCTATAGTGAGCTCCAATAATAGTGATGAGAGAAAAAGCGAGAAATTCAGCAAACACATTGTAATCAATAGGCGACAATTTTTTTTTATGTGCCCATTTTTTTCTCACTCCAAATGCAGTCAATGGACGTTTTTTCATGTGGTTACTTTTTTTGTCGCTACAAAGTTTTTTAATGCAAATTATTTCACTGCAGTTTTACAAAAAAAATTCAGATGGCGAAATGTGGAATTTCACTGTGAATTCATGCCTGGCAAAAATATTCAATCACTACCAATAAAGAGGCCTTTTTAAAAAAAGACAATGCTAACTTTTAGCATAAAATTTAAATCAGCACCATATATTATTTAATATTGCCTACAATATTAGGATAGGTTTTTGGCTATGCCATATGTCTCCTTTAAATCTAGTTAGCATTGAAAGAGCCAGTGCTGCACTTTGGAAATGTGTTCAGGCAGGCTATTGTTTCTCCTTCTCAATGTAACTGAAGGAGTCGCAGTGGGACATGAGTTTGTACTATTGAGTGCTGTTCTTATATCTACTAGGGAGCTGTTATCTGGCTACCATCCTATTGTTCTGCTGATGGGCTGATGGGCTGCTGGGGGGAGAAGGGAGGGGTGATATCACTCCAACTTGCAGTACAGCAGTAAAGAGTGTCTGAAGTTTATCAGAGCACAAATCACATGACTGGGGGCACCTGGGAAACTGACAATATGTCTAGCCTCATGTCAGATTTTAAAAATTAAATAAAAAGTTCAAAATCAGTTTGTTCTTTTGAAAAACGTATTTCAGTGCAGAATTCTGCTGGAGCAGCACTATTAACTGATGCATTTTGACAGTACTCCTTTAAACTATGGGTTAGTATCCAAAAATTAGTTGCCATGCTGTTGGTGACTGGGTTACCATAATCATTTTTTTAAAAAAAAATTTTTTCTACAAAAGACAATAGTAGAGTAAAATAGGTGCAGCATAAGTCTACACCAATTGTTATAAAGATGGCAGCGAAACTTAATCTGGATCCCATGAAAAAGATTAAGAATCTCTTTCCTTCAGGCTGGTGATTTAAAGCTTGGATCAGTTTGTGCTAATGTGCAGCTGATTGACCCAAGGGACAGTCAGTTGGAAATCCTGAAACCTTGGCCGGCAACAACAGAATATTTGGTCCACCACTGAAACTGTATTTGAATAAAGGCTGAACTATATAGAAAGCTCTGTTAGAATTGGGAAATTCTTCTCTGTCTCCCACTTATTCCTGATCCCTGCCAGCTAATAGTTGCCAATGGGTTAGGGGAGTTGAATTTCAACAATAGGGTCAATGTTTCCTTGGCTCTCACACTCTTCTTTTCTTAAGGATTACTACGCATCTTTATTGCTGAAAAAAGAGAAATTTTTTTAAAAAAAACTACAAATACAAAAAAAAAAATTAAAGCTCAAGTCCACTACACAAAAGATAGGATAAAAGATTAACAGGCATAAATATAGATGGGAAAGTCTGCATAGGGTTTATCCTCACCTCTATATTCATCAGAAGTCTCTTTTGCGCATAAGTACTTGGACTTTATGCCTTAGTTTTTGTATTCTTTGCCTTTTCATAAACTGTTGAATATATTTGTTTTCCTATGGGGCTTAACCTATGTATTCCAGATGGCAGTTTTTCCCCAGCGCATATGGTGAGGCATATCGTAAGCTCATAGGAGCATGATTGTATTGTTACATGAAACAAATACTGGGACTGGGGTCACTGACACGTGTTACTGAAACTGACAGCCAAAGTAATGACAACCGTTCATCCCCTGGTCACAGCAACCTCACAGACATTTCCGTTAGCTGCATTTGCATGAGGTTTCGGTCGGCACATCCATCATTTAATTAGAAATCAGGGTTTGTAACACTTGGGGTGAAGCGCCTGCACATGGGGTCTTTAAAAAGAGGCCACTCTATGTTCCCTTGAGTATAAGCCTGAGCACTAAGGGTCAATTCAGAGCAGAGGCTGCCAATTAAGCACCAATTATATTCTAGTATTCTTGTAATCATGTATTTGCTCTCCTGTGTTGATATACTTTCCATTTAGCTGCTCTGTGCTCAAGCAGGAATATTGTCTTGCTTCAGACGTGTAAACCAGACTTATTATATTGTCCTGACAACACAAGATTTCATAATTGCTAATAAGCTGAGAAAAATGTCTTCAATTACAGGCTGCATAGACTTCTGTTTGGGTCAAATAAATCATTCTTCCTTTTCCTGACAACAAGAAGTTGCTTCTATTTGAGATTTGTTAGTAGCAATTATACATTTGCATAACAATTATATGTGTCTACGCACTGTATGTTCTGAGGCTGTTGCCCGTTACTAACTCAATTATAGGGTCACCGTATGTTTATTTTTCATTTTCCTAGTGGATTTGGCAAGAGGGAATTTCTGAAGGCTGAATGCATATTTATTTCCTCAAGCTTCTATGGATATTTTGCTGCCTCTGTCTGCAGTTAGCAACTCCTTAATTGCAAATCAGATTCCAATGAGTAACTGCCAAGGTGCAAATTTGCCTAGTGTTCATAACTTAACCCCAGTATTTATAAATCATATATATATAAATTCTAACATATAACTTTGAAAAGTGGAGATTCTGGCTTTAAACTTGATGTTAAGTTGCACTTATTTGTGCGGTGCAGAATGAGTCACACAGTAAAAGTAATGTGCATGTTTATATTTATAAAACTTAACATGGTTGGTGAATTAAATGTGCAAACAAAACTGGGAAATTTTATTTTCCTTAAAAAACTTCCAAACACCTTTTTTTGGCTCAGTTATTTTCAGATTGTTCACCAGAAATAAAGGCTTTTTTAAGTTTCTTTCCATGTTTGATTTTTGACCATTCTTCCGAAATTGAAGTTTAAAGTTTAATATTCCTGTCTCTGGTGAATCTGGCAGCTCAGTAATCCAGGTGCAGATTCTGAATAGTTACAATTTGCTCCATTAGTTGATACATTTCTCAGCAGTATCTGTGGAATATTTATAACGCATCCAGCGTTAAATCAAGGGTTCCTATTCTTAAACACAAGACCACAGCAGCCTATTCCAATACTTTGTCAATTGATACTCACATTCATACTCACGTTCACAGTTTCAACTTAATGGCCCGGGGGCATCCAGCCCCGGACCTATCGCTACCAGGGCTGGTCCTATCAAATGTGGGGCCCAATTGGGACCATTTTGGCGGGGCCCCTAGACAAAGTGTTGCTGGCTACTGACACACCAAGTATTTAGGAAAATAAGGGCATACAGGCACAAAATAGAAAGGAAAGGGGCAGACAAGGTAACATAATAGGGGCACACAGGGTAAGAGAGAGAGGGAGGAAATAGGAGAGTGGACTGGGCCAATTAGTTTGGGGCTGGGCCGATTCAGCTTGGGAGCAGGCTTGGTTGGATTGGGGGCAGGCAGGGCCTATCAAGGTTGGAGGAAAGCTGGGCCTATGAGAGTTGGGGGCAGGCTAGACCTATGGATTTGGGGATGGGCTGGACTCTCAAAGTTGGGGGCAGGCCAGGCAGCATCATGTGCTGAGGGAAATATTATCTGTGCTGCCCTGTGGTGCGGGGCCCCCCAGAGGTGTGGGGCCCAATTGGGCCCAATTGGTCCAATTGGCCTAAGGCCGGCCCTGATCGCTACTACACTGGAGCGGTTCTAACTCCCAATATACACAAATTGTAAATGCGTCTCACAAGCTTACCCGGACTTAGCTGTGACCCAGGTGCTGCTGCCCTGAGTCCGTCACCAAGGAGAACGTTTCAGCTACACACACCAATCGTTTAGACGGCGCACTCTTGGAGTCCACTTTAAAGGAATCGCTTATTCTTCAGATTGTAAGTAAAACACTTTATTCAAACATCTTGATACACTGCAAACTCAGCGCCATGAGGTCCGACGCGTTTCGTGGCACTGCACTTCCTCAGAGACTCTGAGTGCACCGTCTAAACGATTGGTCTGTGGAATATTAGCAACTATTGTAGTTGCTCAGTAGGGCCAAAGATAACAAATTTGCCAACTAATGTTTCAATTTAGAACAGTTAGAGTGGAGCTGTCCAATTTCTGTGGTACTGAAGGTCGAATTTTTATGGCCTATGTGGTGAAGGGACAATAATTGAAGCCAGTGTTGACCACGCCCCTGTAAACTATGCCCCTTTAAACCACACCCATGTTATTTTAAGAACTTTTAAGACCATGACCACATTAATGGTGGTAACACATACACAAAAAAAAAACAAATGCTCACTACAGAGATATCACTCAACACTCATATTGGAAAAATGTAACTCCTAACCTCAAATATACCATAAGCACACCCTTAAATCCATATATCGTCTATTCCCCTGTATATAATTCTGCCCCCCCCCCCCAGCACATGATTAAACCACCTTAGGGAGCCCTAACAACAATTTCAAAATGCTAACAATCCCTACCAGGCTCACATCCCACAGGGTACAGAGTACATCAAGCAGAGTATGGTACACACATGGAGCATAGGGTAGGCAGAGTATAGCACACACTGGGAGCATAGTATAGGCAGAGTATGGCACACACAGGGAGCAATGGTAAGCAGAGTATGGCACACACAGGGAGCATAGATACCTTTTAAAGCATATACAAGGTAAGAAATCACAGCAGGCAAACTTTCATGTGGGGGCTACACAAAGGGGGTCATGGGCTGCCAGTTGGACAGCTCTGAGTAAAAGAGTCAGTGCCCCCACCAAGCTGCTTTAGAAAGACATAAGAAGGTGAAAAATGAAACATCAAACTTCAATATTAGAAAAATTGTCAAAAATAGAAAGTAATTGAAAAAAGTCTTTAATTCTGGTGAACTATCTGAAACTAACTGAACTGTCTGTTGGAAGGTGAACAACCCCATTATGACGTTTCTCAATTTGGCATAATAGCAAACTGCAAATATTTATATGGATACTCTGCATTTAATTTACACCTCAACACTGTTTGCAGAAAAATTTTTTAGTAAACAGTTTTTAGATTTGGCTCAGTTACAGTCAATATTTAAAAAAGTTTCAATGTTTCAAAATAAAGCCCTTGCATAACTTAAAGTCTAAAAAATAGTATTTATTATTCCAAGCTTATTAAAATGCATATTGACCCCATCGATATAGCCTAACATGTTTCATGCTTACAAAACACTTTATCATAGGGTCAAAGACTTAAGGTGGCCATACACGATAAGATCCGCTCGTTTGGCAGGGTCGCCAAATGAGCGGATTTCCCTGATATGCCCGCCGATGGCAGGGTGATATCGGGTTAATCCGAGCGTTCGGCCCTAGGGTCAAGTTATTGGATTATACTAAGGAAAGGGGATGGATCGTAGGACCTCATCAACTATCCAATGTGGTCCTCAATTGTGGGAAAAATCAAACCTGTCTGATCGATAGGCTGATTTTTGGCCAGATACTGTATATATTGGGGAGACCTATCGGATGCCCCACACATGGGCAGATAAACTGCCAAATCGGTCTAAAGGGCTGATATCGGCAGCTTTAATCTGCAGTGTACGGCCACCTTTAATCATAGACCAATTAACTAACATTTTTAAAAAACTAGTAAAAAGTAACAGTTGATCCTATTGGACCATTTTTAATCAATTCTGAGGTTTTCAAGGTTTTCTTTGCTATTAATTGCCTGCAAAACGTTCTTAGAGGAATTTTTAGAGGTTTTCGAGCTATTTGTATTTTTAGTGCATCATTCAGCATTTTTTACCATTTTTTTACCATAGGTGCAAAGACTTTGTCATCATTTTGCTCATTAATTTCCAAATTATTATCCTTATTTTCATATTCTGTAGATGAATTTGGAAGAGATTCATTTATCAATTTATGTTTAAGTGCAAATCCTATAGAGAAGTAGTACCACATTGCTAAAGGTATTTATATATATATATATATATATATATATATATATATATATATATATATATATATATATATATATATATATATATATATATCAGAGAAATGTTTGAAGTAGAACAGATGGCTACAGAAGGTGTGCCTGCCTCTCAAACACAAAATAATGAAGCAACAGGGCAGACAGAAAAAGAAAAGTGCAAGGGTTAAGATGTAAAGTTCAAGGTAAAGCTAATAAAACCATCAAACAAAAAATCTGCTATTTTCTGTGCTTTTTCAGATCAAAGCACGAGCTCCCACTGAGTATTCTGTCTGTCGCATACTGAAAGGAACCATATTCCTGTGTGTGCAGTAAAGGGCGAGCCTCCAAAATAAAATGAAGTAATGATTCAGACCCTTGCACCCAGGGGAACATTTAAGTTTTGCATAAGTTCTGTATGTAAAACACTTGCCCTGAAGTTACACTGAATTCATATGATTATTTTATAGATATAGCAATAAGTCAATTGAAGTAAATGAGAACAAAGAAGCTGCACTCAGCATAGCAAGTTTCTCAGTTCATTATCAATGCTGGCTATTATAACACCGATTCTGTTTCTCTGCCACAGCTTTGTAAGTACAGGCAAAAACATTTCATATCTCTCCTTGTAGCTTCCTAATCCTGCCAATAACTTCTAATGTTTTTATGTAACAATGATCTTGCAATTCCTCTTTGTGTCATTGCCTTTATATATATATATATATATATATATATATATATATATATATATATAGATATATATAGATATAGATATATATATTATATATATATATATATATATATATATATATATATATATATATATATATATATATATATATATATATATATATATATATATATATACTGTAATAGTCCAGAGAAAGCACTCATGGATGCACCCTGCACGAATAACTATACTTTGAAATATATCTGATGGTCAATGCCGTGAGTGCTTTCTCTGGACTATTATTGATTTATTGGTTAGCACCTGGTGAGAAACCCAATGAATGGTGAGTGCCGTTTGATCCCATATATATATACAGGTATGAGACCTGTTATCCAGAATGCTCGGGACCTGGGGTTTTCCGGATAACAGATCTTTCCGTAATTTGGGTCTTCATGCCTTAAGTCTACTATAAATTAATTTACAGTATATACTCAAGTATAAGCCGAGTATAAGCTGAGGTACCTAATTTTACCTAGGAAAACTGGGAAACTGTAATGACTCGAGTATAAGCCTATACTATATACTTGCTATATATAAGTGAAACAGAAAGTTATCAAAGATCGGTGCGCTCACGATTGAAAAAGTAAATTGCCAGTATCTAAAACTAAATATAGTGTAGCGTGCTTCTTTCCAGGGGTTAATGAAACATCAGAAATGTATTAAACACACATATATGTTCAGAAATAAGTATAGGAGTCATTTTTTTTAAAAGCTCACATGTACTTCCCTCTTCAACACAGCTCACGATTTCCAACTGCTTTTTAGTCTTCTGTGTTGTGTCCCAGCATAGCTCTCCACTTTGTCTCGTTTCCAGCCCTCTCCTTCTGCAGCAGGGGCCAGGCACTTCCACAGCAGAGCTCACTTCTGCCTGCACAGTCACCTTTTTCAGCCCTTCCTTCTCCAGTCTCTCTGTGCAGAGATGGCCACTTTTGCCTGCAGGTCATGTTTTCCTTTCACATAGCACAGCTACCCGTCCACTTCTCCCTCTTACCGGATCTCAGGACAGGCATGCAGGGAGGATTCTGAAGTTTTAGGAGCCTTAAATCACGTGGGTAACAGCTTTTTGACCTAAAAATCTAGCGTTTGGGTAGGGGCAAGCCTTAAAAAACAAGCTGACTCGAGTATAAGCCGAGGTAGACTTTTTCTGCACATTTTGAGTGCTGAAAAACTCGGCTTATACTCGAGTATATACGGTAAACATTAAATAAACACAATAGGCTGGTTTTGCTTCCAATAACGATTAATTATATCTTAGTTTGGATCAAGTTATATGCTACTGTTAGTGATGGGCGAATTTGCGCCGTTTCGCTTCGCCGAAAAATTCGCGAAATTCGCGAAACGGCGAAAAATTCACGAAACTGCGTCGGCGTCTCGTTTTTTGACGCCGGCGCCCGTTTTTTACGCCGGCGCCCGTTTTTCCGACGCCGGAGCCCGTTTTTGACGCCGGCGTCCGTTTTCGGAAAAATTTTTTTTGACGCCGGCGAATTTTTACCACTAATTTTCGCGCCCGTTTCGCGAATTTATTCGCTCGGCGCGAATCGCGCAAATTCGCCGCGAATTCGCGCCTGGCGAATAAATTCGCCCATCACTAATTATTACACAGAAAAAGAAAATCATTTTTAAAAATTTGAATTATTTGAATAAAATGGAGTCTATGGGAGACAGCCATTCTGTAATTTGGAGCTTTCTGGATATCGGGTTTCCGGATAAGGGATCCTATATATATATATATATATATATATATATATATATATATATATATATATATATATATATATATATATATATCAAAAAAATTCTGCATTTCATGGCATGTGAATGTCATCTTGCTGTCCTGTTAGTGTGCATTCACCTTTGAAAACAATTTAGACTAGAGTGTTTCAGCACAAAAACAGTTTGAACATAGAACGTTAGCTCACACTGAAACAGACCTACCGTTGTTTCTGAAAAATGGATTCATTTATCTTTTCTTAAAACAGCCTTTCTGACACCAGCTCATTTGCTGGTTTGACAAATTGAATCTATTTTCACAATGAATATCTATTGGATACACAATAGACAACAGTAACCCCTGGCTGTAAAATTTGATGTAATATTTATCACTGTCAGGCAAATTATGAATGTCTTGATGAGAATATAATTGTATGGGAACAGCGTGCTGAATATTATGGGTGTAAACGCATCAAGACTTGTTTTTTCTTAGCAAACAAATGTCAGGAAGCTGTAGAATCCTTTTATTTAAAATGTAAAGGGAATGGTGTTAAAATCACACAAGGAAAGAAAAAATTTACAAGGGTTGAAATAACACGTCTCAAGGTTTAACATACAAAACAGAGTCATATTTGGCTGTTGGGGAAGAGTGGCCATAACCCATTCAAAAGCCAATTTTCACTACAAAATGACAGCTGAGTAATTGTTTCAAGGAAAGAAAAACACACGAAAGAGACCTTAAAGAATGGATCTGTCTTTCATTATTTCTAACATGTCAGAAGCTTTTTTTTTTCCTGTTCGTAGGAAGGACATTTTCAGATTTTACATCTATTAGGAGTTATATCAAACTCTCTTTTCATGATGGAATAGCCTCATATGAAGTGCCAATACTGTATGTAATATATGAACTTGAGGTCCCCAATCAGGCTATGGTTCAAAGAAATAAGCTGAGCTGTTTGTATGTTTGCACTACCATGAATCTTTAATCTTTGGAACTGACGAAAAATTGAAAGCAAACCTTTAAAGGAGGCCTTAAACTGGCACATTAAAGCTGCAGATACCAGTCCCTTAGACAGGTTCAAAACCATGTGACAGTAGGCTTACAGACTGGTATTACTACACAACTGCTAAATTCATTGTAGATTTTGGTTTGGTTAATAATGCCAAGGCATCAGACAATACTAAGCTAATATATTTGGCCTTGATCAGTTGACACAAGGATAGTTCCTACTCGGGGTTGGGCTACTGTCCCAGGGCCTCCTCTGGCCCCGCTTGCTGCACCTGTGCACTGCGCCATGTGTATGCACATGCATGCTGCGCCTCACACAAGGTTTTTCAATTAAGTTTTCCATCAGAAGAGCAACTATAAAAAGAAGCCTCCGAATCGCGGATCTGAGGACCACCGGCCCAATCCGACCCTGTTCCTACTGAATAATAATTTTATTGATGAAGGAATTAGCAAACCATTTAAATGTAAGCTCAATGTGAAACAGGTACTATGGGTGTAAAAGAGGAACCTGGTGTAAAATATGGGTTCACTCACTTAGCCAGTGGTGTTCAGATTTCTTAGACTTCTTGGACTAGTGTGGAGTAGGGATGGGCGAATTTTTTCGCCTCGTTTCGCCAAAAAAATGACGCCCATAGACTTGTATGGTGACATGCGTCAAAAAAAAAAAAGACACGCGACAAAATAATTTCGCAGCGCGACAACATTTTTTTAACGCCCATAGACTTTAATGGGCATCTGCGACGAATTTTTGGCGAAACGAAATGGGTCAAATTCGCCCATCCCTAGAGTCCCTTGTTTGGTTCAGCAATAAAAATGTTTTCAATGAATGAGTCAGTTATCTGTGTTGGCAGAGTAGCTTTTGTATGGGGAGATGAACTAGGGCAAATGACAGGCGCCCTGTATGATTTTGCTGTGGAGGTAACAAATCCAGTTATGAAATGGGGCAGCATGATGGCACAGTGATTAACATTGCTTGCAACTTTGCATTTGTTATAGTCTCCTTGTGTTTGATCGATGATAGATAGATAAATAGATAGACAGATGATAGATAGATAAAAGATAGATAGATAGATAGATAGATGATAGATAGATAGATAGATAGACAGTAGGGATGTCGCGGACTGTTCGCCCGCGAACTAATTCGCGCGAACATCGACTATTCGCGTTCGGCGAATGTTCGCGAACGTCGCGCGACGTTCGCCAATTTGGGTTCGCCTTAGCTGGCGCTTATTTTTGCCCTCTCACCCCAGACCAGCAGATACATGGCAGCCAATCAGGAAGCTCTCCCTCCTGGACCACCCCCACACCCCCTGGACCACTCCCCTTCCATATATAAACTGAAGCCCTGCAGCGTTTTTTCATTCTGCCTGTGTGTGCTTGGAAGAGCTAGTGTAGGGAGAGAGCTGTTAGTGATTTGAGGGACAGTTGATAGTAACTTTGCTGGCTAGTAATCTACTTGATACTGCTCTGTATTGTAGGGACAGAACTCTGCAGGGATTTGAGGGACATTTTAGGTTAGGTAGCTTTGCTGGCTAGTAATCTACCTTCTACTGCAGTGCTCTGTATGTAGCTGCTGTGGGCAGCTGTCTGTCCTGCTGCTGATCTCTCATCTGCATCTGTTCTTCAAACAACTGCCACCTAGCTGTCTAAATATCAATAATAATACCGTCTCCAGAAACACCACCCGAGTGACGTTTTTCAAGCAGCAATAATATATTCCGTATCCAACGGCTGTAGTGTATACGTTGCCCTTGCAGGCATTATTTGCCCAGTCTTTAACCAAGTGCCACCTAGCTGTGTGAGCTTTTTCACATTCCGTGTCCAGAAACATCACCTGAGTGACGTAGTGTGATTTCTGCCCTTTACAGCACAAAACGCAGCGCTGTGTCAACAATGGATTTTTCAGATACATTTTTGCCCTTGATCCCCCTCTGGCATGCCACTGTCCAGGTCGTTGCACCCTTTAAACAACTTTAAAATCATTTTTCTGGCCAGAAATGTCTTTTCTAGCTTTTAAAATTCGCCTTCCCATTGAAGTCTATGGGGTTCGCGACGTTCGCGAACTATTCGCATGTTTTGTCGCAAGTTCGCGAATATGTTCGCGAACATTTTTTCCGCCGTTCGCTACATCCCTAATAGACAGATGATAGATAGATAAAAGATAGATAGATAGATAGATAGATAGATGAAAGATAGATAGATGAAAGATAGATAGATAGAATAGATAGATAGATAGATAGATAGATAGATAGATAGATAGATAGATAGATAGATAGATAGATAGATAGATAGATAGATGATAGATAGATAAAAGATAGATAGATAGATAGATAGATAGATAGATAGATAGATAGATAGATAGATAGATAGATAGATGAAAGATAGATAGATAGATAGATGAAAGATAGATAGATAGATAGATGAAAGATAGATAGATAGATAGATGAAAGATAGATAGATAGATAGATGAAAGATAGATAGATAGATAGATAGATAGATAGATAGATAGATAAATAGATAGACAGATGATAGATAAAAGATAGATAGATAGATAGATAGATAGATAGATAGATGATAGATAGATAGATAAATAGATAGACAGATGATAGATAGATAGATAGATAGATGAAAGATAGATGAAAGATAGATAGATAGAATAGATAGATAGATAGATAGATAGATAGATGAAAGATAGATAGAATAGATAGATTGCAATGATGTAAATGATGCTTAATTATTTTAAGCCACTTACCTTTATCTCATATCTACTGGAGCAAAACTCAAGTATCTTAAAACTGTATCAGCCAATCACAGGCTGAGCTGCTGAGAAATGTAGAAAAGCAATGTGGATGCCAGTGCTAGAGCTTCCATTGCTTTTTTTAATGAAGTCCCCATTAAGCTTACAGTATGTTGCTAAATTAATTCCCCAGCATCAATTCCCACAAGTCCCCCTGACCCAAATCTTACTATTACTTACTATTATTGCTCATGTATTATTGTACAGGTATGGGACCTGTTATCCAGAATTCTTGGGACCTGGGGTTTTACTGATAATGGGTCTTTCCGTAATTTGGATCTTCATACCTTAAGTCTACGAGAGAATCTTGTGAACACTATATAAACCTAATACGCTGTTTTTGCTTCCAATAAGGATTAATTATCTCTTAGTTGATCAAGTACAGGGAACTGTTTTATTATTACAGAGAAAAAGGATATCATTTTTAAAAATGGATTATTTTGATAAAATGGAGTCTATGGAAATCTGCTTTCTGGATAATGGGGTTCTGGATAACGGGTCCCATCAGATTTGTTTGTTTTTACAGTTACTCTGCACATCTTTCCTTTTATAGGCACTGTGTAGACATTACTTATTCATTCTCTGGGAAATCAAGGGAATTCCACCCCCTTCTCTCACACTTTTTATTCTAGAAACACCTCAGTACACATGCAACTCTTCCCGTCTGAATTATTTCTCTTTAATCTCACGTATAAAACGTAATTTATTAATGATTCTAATTCACATGCATTTTTCTTCCAATCTAAATTCCTTCCTATCATTTAGCATTCCCACTACACATTAACTATGCCAAATAACATTTTGCCAGTTTGTCTTGGAAATAATATACTAATTGGTATCTTATCTTCATGTTTGTTACATTTTTATATTCATTATTTGTTAGCTGACCTTTGCAGTGAAATTTTAATTAATTCTGCATGGTAACCCCTTTCATATAAAGAAACATTTCAGTATTGTGGAGTCTGGAGTAATGCACTGAACTAAAATGTTCTGTTTACAATATAATGTTCCTTTTATATTTGCTAACCATCTTTAACCAATATATTTTTTTCTTTGATAGATTTTGTAACCTTGCGGCTAGTGATGGGCGAATTTATTTGCCAGTCGCGAGTTTGCGTCGAATATCCGTGTTACGCCGCCAGTGAATAAACTCATGAAATTGCCGCTAAAATTCGCCAACGAAAATTCTCTGGCGTCCAAATGGGCGTCAGCGTCGGAATTGTCGGCGGTGTCAAAAATATTTGGATGCCGGCATCAAAATAAAATTTGACAATTTCGATACCGGTGACAATTATAGGCGGCCATTGACTTTAATGGGCGTCAGAATTGTCGCCAACACTATGGCTGCGTGCAAAAAGATGAATACGGGTCCTGGCAGTATTATACACAAAAATAGCTAAATAAAACATAGACTCAAACACAAAGCATTACAAATAAAGTGCAAATTGCTCACAACTTTTACTCAGCTTATTGTTTTTTTAAACTGCAAATATGTCTCCGGTGTCTGTTCTCCCTACTTTGTCATCAATAACAGAGCTGCTGCTATTCATCAATTTGGAGCATCTTATGAACAGAACCATAAGATATTCATTGGTTTAGAGAGGCAGAATTGGATTTTGTGTTACAAAAGACTTGCTGAGGTTTTCTTTCTGTACGCCTGGAGACTAGTTCATCTATATTATTAATGTTTTAGTAATGTGAAAGAAGAGAACTCTTGCCAGTATCCCTCTAAGTATATAAAGTGGGGAAAAAATACAATTATACAACTTTTTGTCTGAGAAGTTCAAAATGAAGTGGGTAAGTGAATTGTAAGAAGGTAATTGAAACCAATATATATATATGGAGGAAACAATTGACAAAACAAAAAAAAAATAGTCATAATTGTCATAAGAATTAACAAACAATGTTACACAAGGAAAACATTTTAGCTGAGATTTTAAATGATTTCTATGGACAGTAAGGGAAGTCCCAAAAAGGTCCTAAAGAATAAAACATTTTTAAAGGGGTTGTTCACCTTTAAATTGACTTTTAGCATTAAGTAGAGAGTGATATTCTGAGACAAATTGCAACTGGTTATTTTTTTATTACTTTTGGTTTTTCGAGTTATTTAGTTGTTTCGCAGTCTTCCGCAGTTCTCCAGTTTGCAATTTCAGTAATCTGGTTGCTAGGGTCCAAATTACTCCAAATAAGAGACTGCAATATGAAGGAGATGACCTGAATATAACGATGATAATAAAAAGTAGCAATAACAATAAATTTGTAGCCTTACAGATCATATGTTTGGGGTCAGTGACCCCCCATTTGAAAGATGGAAAGAATCAGAAGAAGAAGGCAAATAATTAAAAAACTATACAAAATAAAATTACATAAGATTGCATTTTAAGCAATCTGGTTTCTAGGGTCCATATTTCCCTAACAGCCATGCACTGATTTCAGTAAGAAACAGGAATATGAAAAGGAGAGGCCTGAAATGAAAGATGAGTAATAAACAGTAGCAATGACAATAAATGTGTAGCATTTCAGAGCATTTGCTTTTTAGAAGGGGTCAGCGACGCCCATTTGAACGCTGCAAAGAGTCCGAAAAAAGGGCAAATAACATAAAACTATAAAAAATTAAAACCAACTGAAAAGTTTCTTAGAATTTGCCATTCTATAACATACTACAAGGTACATTAAAGATGAACCAGCGCTTTAAGATCTAAATAGTAGATTATACAAGTATGTGGCCTGTTATCCAGAAACCTGTTATTTGGAAAGATCAGAATTACAGAAAAGCTGTCTCCCATAGACTCAATTTTATCCAAATAATACAAATGATTTCCTTTTTCTCTTTAATAATAAAAGAATACCTTTTACTTGATCCCAACTAAGATAAAATTAATCCTTATTGGAAGCAAAACCAGCCTATTGGGTGTATTTAATGTTTATATGATTTTCAAGTAGACTTAAGGTATGACGATACAAATTATGGAAAGACCCGTTATCTATAAAACCCCAGGTCCCGAGCATTCTGGATAACAGGTCCCATACCTGTATAATTGTATGTTTGCTGAAAGTACATTCTGCATAGAGGAAATAAAGATAAGGGCAGAAGCTTTCTTGCATATTTCATGAGGATAGGAAAGCCTGGCTCCTAACATACATGTTTGTATGTATGTGTGTATGTTTGAGTCCATAGACACTAGTTTTATAGGTGAAGACCAAAACTAGATAAAGATCCCATTTACTTGTTTCCATACTCAATCAAGCAGAGAAAAGTCTTACCCAAATCCATAATTTCCTCCTGCAACTTGCATTGTGGGTTAATCATTTGGAGCTCAGCTGTGTTAGAACTAGTAGCTGAACACACAGAAGCAGCTCAGAGCAGGCGTAGAGACAGAACAGGACCGGAGCAGGAGAAGAAACAGGATTAGAGCAGAAACAGGATTGGAACAGAAGGGGCAAGAGAAGCGATCTTAAGGGGAGGATATAACATGGATTTCTTATCAGTCTGTGGAATTACTGTAGGTATGCCTGTGTGAAAAAAGAATGCAAGTTTATTTTTGGCAGTCCAGATAATTTTTATGCACCTTTTCTATAAAAGCCCAAGTGAGCTCATGTGAAAAATAGTTTCCCTTTAAAATCTGTTCAGAGGATTCAGTAGAGAACACATTACAGGAAAACCTCTAAACATAGTTTGAACCCGAGTAAAAGAAAGAATTGCAAATTAAAGGGCATGTAAAGGCAAAAAAATAAAATCCCATTTTTACTTTCTTTAATGAAAAAGAAACCTATCTCCAATATACTTTAATTTAAAAAATATGTACCGTTTTTATAAGAAATCTGACTGTACGAAATTCTCCCTTCATTTACTGCTGTGGATAGGAATTGTCAGATGGTCCCTAACTGCTGAGCAGGGAAACAATCATACTTATGAACAGCAGGGGGAGCCCCCACCTTACTTCCCAGCCATGCAGAACTCAAGCAGCTTTGTTTATGATGATCCCTAAGCAGCCCAGACCACACTGAGCATGTGCACAGTCTTAGTCTTGCAAAGATGTTTAACAAAGTTACAAGATGGTGACCCCCTGTAGCCAACTTTGAAAGCATAAATTATTTGTTTGATTAGGCTTGTGGTGCAGTAAGTTCAAGTTTATATTTAGTATGCAAAATACAGCATTTCTAGCCTTATTCTATTTTAGACTTTACATGCCCTTTAAGTCTTTAAACTGCAAACTTTCTTTTCTTCCGGAAATAGATCCATAACAAAAGTTCTCTTTTGCCTATATTCTAATTCCTTTTTATTATACATTTAAATAGGCAATTGTTCACCAAGTAATCTCTATACACGAGAACACACTATAAATATAGTATAGAGTAAATTATACAAAATAACTGATAAAATATACAGCAAGAAGCTTTGCTCACATTGGTGCTAACATGGTCAGCCCATAGGGAAGAGTCTGAATTGTATATAAGCATGTCATCTGCGAGGGAGAAGCATGGGGAAAGCTCAAATGAATACCTGCTGCCTAGAAAGTGAACATCTATAATTGGGGAGTGAATGGAGCTTTAGGAAAACTCAATCACGTATGAAACAGCTGTTGGCTGTGTCAAGCTCCCTCTCTGACATCCTTTTTGTTCTAGAACACATATTGATCTGGGCCTCTGTGAATAAATAACTGTATAAGTGCCTGTGCTCTGTAAATGTCCCCTTTCTTTGGCGATGTGAATATATTATACTAGCTTAGTAGAGCACCTGCTTCTTCTCATGTTCCTTCATAGTGACTTAATTGTTATGTACGATGTGATGATGACATCAATATTATTTGCATTTGCAGCCCTGAATGAAAGACTTGACTAACCCAGTGTACTAAAATAGTTTAAGAATTCCTCATGTTTTATTTATTTCCCTTGAAGGGCAAATAAAGCCCTGGTCTAACATTTGT
Source organism: Xenopus laevis (assembly GCF_017654675.1). NCBI lineage: Eukaryota > Metazoa > Chordata > Amphibia > Anura > Pipidae > Xenopus > Xenopus laevis. The sequence goes on along the minus strand of NC_054372.1, from coordinate 171,924,941 downwards.
TCAAGACTTAAAGCATGGCTTCTGTATGAGTCTGAATGTACAGCATCCACACCTTGACTTATTACGTTACTCTGCATTCCTTAGCAGGTCTCCTTTAGAGTGTCAGCAGTCCTGTGTGCTCTCTTTTCAACATTGGATGCCATGGGTTCTCTAGGAGCTGGCTCTATTGTATTGCACCATACATTTGTGTAACTGTTGTTTAGCTTGTCCCACATACAAGTCAGAGGACTCCTTACTGAACTGCGCTGCATACAGAGTTATACCGTCTTAATTTTGGTATTGGGTATTTTGGATAAACCAGTTGTTAAGTCAGTGAGTTGCTGGTTTTAAAGCAGATCAGGTTGCAGTGTTTATTAAAGATCCTTCTATATTATTTGGACACCCCAGAAATATATGGGAGGGCCAAGTTCTTTTGTCTGTCCTGCTTTCCACTTGCACTAGTAGTTTTGGTGTCCTTGTTTCTCCTTCTGCCTGTTTTAACAAAGGTCGAATCTGAATACCTGGACATTTTAAGGGCCCTCTTAGATGTTCAACCCTTCGCCTTGTGCTGGTGGGCACCTTGTCTGCTCTTTGGTGTAGGGTTCTGATAAATGCCAGTTTGTGATCTTGTGGATGGTGGTATTCAAGTAGCAGGTACTGGTCCCTGTGGGTTGGCTTTGTGTAGACCTCTATTTTCAGCTTTCCACGCTCTCTGACTCTTACCAAGCAGGCCAAAAAAAGCCAGTGTTTTATCTTGCAAATCTTCATGTGTACACTTAATGTTGTGGTCCACTGTGTTTATGTGTTCAGTGAAAAGATTTACCTGTTGTGAGTGTATCTTAACCCAGGTGTCATCAACGTATCTGTTGTCTGCCACAAGCAATGCTGATTTGGCACCTCTCCCTGGACTGTTTAATAGCTCCTCATAGCTCTAATCATGCAAATACAATCAACACCTAACCTTTATGAGGTCTCAGACCCCATGCTGGTTAAACTAAACAGATTATGCTGATTGGAGCAAGATTCCAGGGTATTAAACTCCAGAAAGGTTTTTGAACAGGAAATTCTGAATTGACAAAGCCAGTCATATCACTAGAGAAAAAAATACAGAAAGTTTAGTTGATTTGATTTATTACTGTAACTATACTACACTATGACCTGGATGAATGAGAATCTTCACAGACATATTGCTAAATGCATTCTAGTCAATTGTCTTATTTATTGCACCAAATATATTTGCCATTTTTCCTTGTGCATGGACAAATTCGCCCGTTAGTGAATATGTCCCAAAATGTGATATAAATGTTAGCTATTAACCCTGGAAAAAAGGGTTGGATACCCAGTTTAAATGGGGAAGAACTACATAGATTAGGGATCTAATTACTCATGTTATTTAAAGCATCTCCAAGGGTAGGTCCCCTTGGTTACTACCAGGCTCTACCCTTCAACTAGTCCTTGCTGGAACAGTGATAGAGTTCATTGAATGTCTCCTCTAAATAATAGACTAACACTGTATATCTGCATGTATTAAGGGGGCAAATTTTGATTAGCATCACGAAACAGATGTTCCTACAATACAAGGGAATAATTAGGTTCACAAAGCAGTCAGTGTGTTCATACGCATGGATATAGTACTTTACTGTACACACATGAGCGCTAGGAGCCCAAGGCCATAAACACCTGAATCTACTGAAGAACACTTAGAGGAACATTCCAAAGGATGGATTACACTCACCTGAAATCCCAGCAATACAAGTGCCAGCGCTTAAACAATAGTAACACTGTTATTTCAAATTATGATTTCAAAAAAGGCTCAAGGTTAAATTGCAGGTGAGATGGAAAATAGAAAGTATGGGGTTTATAATGGTAACAAAGACATATACCACTTATATGAATTATTCCTTGTAAATGGGCACACACAGGTGTCACAGTGATGTATAAAATGATCTCTGTTGCAGCATTAGTCTGGTTAATGCTTCTTCACTGTTCCGTATAAACCTTCCATGTTGGAAATTCTATTTCTAGTGTTGAAGTGTACAGTAAAAATCTTACATTAACTTATTTGACAATAGGGGTCACAGCTGCCAGCGGATTTGCACTAAAATAGACACAAATGGACGCAACACCCTCCTGGAGAACCCTGTTCCTACTGCCAGTAATGTCAAGTTCCTCGAGTAGGTTGCATCGATAGACACAGCACACACACTAAAATAATCATAAACTAATGTTAATTTAGCATTACACATGCCTATATGCAGAAACTTGAACCACGCTCACACTTCAATGTCAATTAACTAATACCTTCAAAAGAAAGAAAATAATATTAATTTACACTTAAAGGAATTACACTTAGTTGCACATTTACTGAGCTCGAGTGAAGGATTCGAATGAAAAAAACTTCGAATTTCGAAGTTTTTTTGGCTACTTCGACCATCAAATTGGCTACTTTAACCTTCGACTTCGAATTGAACGATTCGAACTAAAAATCATTTGACTATTCGATAGTCAAAGTACCGTCTCTTTAAAAAAAACTTTGATTGCCTACTTCACCACCTAAAACCTACCGAGCACCAATGTTAGCTTATGGGGAAGGTCCCCAAAAGCTTTCTAAGCTTGTTTTGATCGAAGGAAAATCCTTCGATCGATGGATTGAAATCCTTCGAATAGTTCGATTTGAAGGATTTAATTGTTCGATTGAACGATTTTTCCTTCAATCGTTCGATCAAAGCATTTGCAGTAAATCTTTCGACTTCGATATTCGAAGTCGAAGGATTTTACTTCGATGGTCGAATATCGAGGGTTAATTAATATGCATTTTCTGCATATATGTGTTTCAAAAAAAATGTACAATGTGTAATGTACAGATTGTGTCTGCTAAGACCTGCCATGCAGAATGCTCGGGACCTGGGGTTTTCCAGAAAAGGGGACTTTCTGTAATTTGTATCACAATATTTTATCTAGCAAAAATTATTTAGATATTAGATAAACCCAATCGAATTGTTTTGCCTTCAGTACGTATTAATTATATCTTATTGGGATCTCATACAAGGTACTGTTTTATTTTTGTAAAGAAAAATTAAATTATAACAAAAATAATTATTTACTAGTCTATGGGGTCTTTGGGAGATGGCTTTCCCTTAATTTGAAACTCTCTGGATAATGGGTTTCGGGATAATGGACCTGTAATTAGTTTTTAGACACTTATTCAATAATGAAAATCTAGCTTGGGTTTAATTGCACTACAGTCACATGGACTCAAACATGGACTAGTCTTTGGAACCCTAAATGAACTTTTAATGGATTTTATATTAGACTCTTATTCATTATTTTACCACACTTGTGAGATGACATCACTTATAAAGGAGAGAGCCCTGTAATTCCACCAATTACTCTCCCTTTACATGTTGTATTGTTTTGCTATTGTTATACAGGTATGGGATCCATTATCCAGAAACGTGTTATCCAGAAAGCTCCAAATTACGGAAAGGCTGTCTCCCATAGACTCCATATTATCCAAATAATCCAGAGTTTTCCAGAGTTTCCCCTTTCTCTGTAATAATAAAACAGTACCTTGTACTTGGTCCCAACAAAGATATAATTCATCCTTATTGGAAGCAAAACCAGCCTATTGGGTTTATTTAATGTTTACATGATTTTCTAGTAGACTTAAAGGAGAATTCAACCCTAAAGTTATAAACCCCTACCGCCCTACCCTACATAGACCCTCCTCCCCACAGCCTAATGTTTTACTTACCCCTCTCTGCAGATTCAGGCATCTGAGTTCACAGGCGCCATCTTCTTCTCTTCGGATATCTTCGGAATGAGACGGGCGTGGTGGCGCATGCGTAGTTGGAGCAATTTTCTGTTCGGAAACAACTGTGCATGTTCCCGAAACTCACAAAAATTCATTTTGAAGGTATCCAAAGAGAAGAAGATGGCGCCTGTGAACTCAGATGCCTGAATCTGCACAGAGGGGTAAGTAAAACATTAGGGGCATTTGCCCGGGGTAACACTCAGGCTAAGGCCACACTAGGCGATAGCGCCGCGATTTGACTCGCGGCGACTTTTCGCCGCGACTTTTAAGCCGCAATCGCTGGGGAAACTTTTGCGCTGGCGTCTATGGGGAATTGCGAAAAATCGCCAGCGTAAAAACACACGCGGCGATCTTTTCTCTACTGTCGCTCGAAATTGCCTCGCTAGGCGTTTTCGAGCGACAATAGAAAAAAGATCGCCGCGTGTGTTTTTACGCTGGCGATTTTTCGCGATTCCCCATAGACGCCAGCGCAAAAGTTTCCCCAGCGATTGCGGCTTAAAAGTCGCGGCGAAAAGTCGCCGCGAGTCAAATCGCGGCGCTATCGCCTAGTGTGGCCTTAGCCTTAGGCTGTGGGGAGGAAGGAGGGGGGTCTATGTAGATAGGGGGGGGAAGTTTTTTTTTTTAGGGTTGAATTCTCCTTTAAGGTATGAAGTGCCAAATTACAGAAAGATCTGTTCAGAAAGACCAAGGCCTGAGCATTCAGAATAACAGGTCCTATACCTGTTTTGCATTGGTGTGCTACTGGATTTTTTTTTTATCTTCAGGAGAGCGGTCTTCTGGGTAAACACCCAACATAAGCAAAAATATGCCACATATAAAAACACAAAAATATATTTGGCCCCTTCCCTCTCCTCCTCACTTTTTAAGCTTTAATCACCCACTTTCACACCTGCCTTGAGACAAGGGGAGGGGGGTTGAAATAAATAACTAGAGATTCGCACCCATTTCCCACAGGCAGTCAGCAACACCTAATCCCAAGAGCAATAGACGTTCTTGTACGTTTTAATTGACGTTTTTAAGAATTGATCATTATCTCTTTTCCATTGAAACAACTGGTGTGTTAGGCCATGATTTGCAATGTTAGGACCCAGTTCTGGCATTTATAATGCAGTGACAACCATTGTAACCTGCAGCAATAAATATCCCTTTATTTGTGTCTGTATGTTACTCACCCACTTAAGATTGTCAGCTCTACAGGACAGGGATCGCCTTCCTCTTGTCTTTTTAGCACTTAGTGCTTAATGTAATACAAACATATGATCCATGTCATATGCTATTATAATATGATGAGATTTGATTGTGTATGGACATTTGAAATGATCTGAAATAAACTTTGTCTGACTCAACATTATCAATATTAATTTATTTAGATATACTTGTATCTCACAAGCTAATGATATCCTCTCATAAACTCTCGGGTTGAACAAGTAGCTTTTTGTTAGGATACTTCCCAGTATAACTCATTTTGAGAGATTGTTTTCTTAATAATTAGATAGAAATGTGCGCATCATACTGTTCTTGTTGCTTCTTGTTTAGTTTAGTCCTTGGGATCCATCCTTTTAAAGGCACTTATATGATTAATGACTTCTTCATAATGGGGTTTCCCAGGATCTTCACAAGTGCAAGAATTCACAGCTGTAGAAATGTGAATAAAGAAATCAAACTTTGACAGGGGACTTTTCCAGGAAGAGATTTACTTTTCATATAAATGTTCCAAATTAAAAAAAAAAACAAAGTAAAAACCTATAGTGTGTTTCAGTGCAGTGTTACAGTGTGGGGGTAATACCTGAATATCTGGCATCAATACCAACTAGGGATGGCTGAATTTCTCCCGTTTCGCTGAAAAATGTGCAAATTTCCCACAAACGGCTAAACATTTGTGAAACTCAGAAAATGACGCCCGCATCAATTTTGACGCCGGCGTTAAAGTCAAAGGGCGTCCGAATATTATTGACGCGTATCGATTTTGACGTGAGCATCTTTTTTTTAGACTTGCATCCAAGATATTTTGCAGTGAATTCACGCTAGCCGAATTTTTCGCCCATCACTAGTACCAACTGCATTTTACTGTATAATGTGCCTGGAATATCAGTACCCACTGCATCTTACTGTATTTAATGTGCCTGGGATGTCAGTGCCCACTGTATTCCTCTCTCTATAAAACAAACTAAAATACATTTAAGCTAACTTAACTGATGGAACATTGAAGCACTGTGTCCTAGGCTAAAGCCCTTGGAGTTGAAAATATAGTAATTAGTGCAGTTTTTGCTTTAGGTTAAGAAGCAATAAAAACCAACCAGCTTTCAGTCTACAGCACATTCTTTATTTAGATATTGTGAAGAAAAAAGCTCCCACTTAACACCCCACTAAAATATGACTCCATTACAATTAAGGGGAACAACTGTTGCGAACCCCTAGAGCAATCTCACCTGCACAATTTAATTAGACATTGCAAGAGGTAGTTGGGGGTATTTTTATGACAGCAGAAAATCTGCTAAATCTGAGATTATTTTTAGGTTGTGTATGGCCCATCATTAGCCTTTCTAAACAAAAAAAATCACTTCTATTGTTAAGGGCATGAGAAATGACCTGCATAAATAATACAGGTATGTAGGTTAGTATAGTACGTAGAAAGTAGTAAAAGGTTCAGTGGTAAAAACAAAATGGATAATAAAATACTTTTTCAGACCAAATTGAGGAGAGAAAAAAGATGCAGCAGGTAGAACACAAGACAAGAGGGAGACAAGGAAAGAAGGAGAAAAACAGTAAAGAAAACAACAGAAGAGAAGTCAGTGGTTCATTTATTAACACTGGGCAAATTTGCCCATGGGCAGTAACCCATGGCAACCAATCAGATTGTTGCATTCATTGATCTACTTGCAGCTGGCTTTAAAAAGCTAATCACTGATTGGTTGCTATGTGTAACTGCCCATGGGCAAATTTGCCCAATGTTGATAAATGCGGCACACGTGCAGGTACCGAGAGTCTTGCTGTAGTCTATATGATCTAAAAGCACTCATCTGTCTGTTAATAAAACTTTAACTTTTTACAAACTTATTCAGGTCTTATTTGTGTTTTCATTTGTTCCCACCAGTATTCCTAGATTACTAAAAAGTGTTTTTATTAAAAAGAAATGTTTTATACTAGGTACATGAAGGAGATTAAATAAATAAAGAAAATGAAGAAAAAATAGTAATTTGAAAAAGGACCAGGAAAAATCAAGGAAAAGACAGGTCAAATCTATTGCCCCAGAAAAGCAGGAATATCCAGAGAGTCTGCTTATTATATTGGCTGGCAGGGTGAGTGTTTAAGAGAGAATTGCACATTGTTAATAGGAGAGCAAAAGCTATTACATTAGGCTACGACCACACATGGCTTTTCGCGATCTGCAGATAAACAGAATAGAATACAGAATAGAATAGAACCATCACAATGGCCCGGGTACAGGCAAACGGAACAAATTTCTGCTCCAAAATGCACACTGACGTGTTTCGGCACCACATTAGATACTTCTACTGAACAACCAGACAATCTGGGCTTCAGTCTCTATGGGTATAGGGAGGTTTAGCTTGTACACTGTCTGTCTGTATCCATGTATGTATAAAAACATTTCCCATGGGCTGCAGTGAAAACTTCTAGTCTAGGCAAGTACAATGCCTACTGTACATGGCTATAATAAGCTTTGACTCAGCAGAAGGAATAGTTGAGACTTTAGACTGAACTCCGGTTATTATTCTACATGGCCACCTAATCATCCTGTGACTGTAAGCTTTGTGGCCTAGAAATTTGCAGATTATGTAGGTTAGAGTAAATAATGTTATAAAGGAAAGAAATATAACAACTGTAAATGTAACACATTTGATCCCTTAAATACTCAACAAATCCAGTGCTAAGCTCAAATCCATATAGAAGAAATGCTACAAATGTGCAAATTCGAGGATTGGTGCTTGTCAGTAAAAATAAAGAACAACAGGATTTGCTGACCAAGTAAAAATGCTGCCTGCAGCCCTGCATGGATTGCCTCTCACTTGGCCTTTATTGTCCTGGCTTTTCAGTGACATCTAAAGGTGTGACATTACAGGTTCTAGAAACTTAGTGCCAGCAGGCATGTCTGCCATAATATATTCTAGATTCACTGAAGCTGACAAGTGGCAATCCTGCTGCCTGAGGTCATATACTCCTGTTGTCTCATTTATGGGGCTGTTTTGATACTTCCATGCTCCAGGGCTTTTTGTTCTTTCTGAACGTATTGTAGAATTCCAAATAGCTCAAAAAGTTACAATATTCCCCCATGCTTAATACGCCAATGCATATCAAACAAAGTTTGATGCTCAAAGGTCAAATAAGTTTTCTAAAATACATACATTTGACCACAAAAATGGGCGTGTTCAAAAAATTCAGCTGGGCTGTATTTGCCAAATACTCGAGGACCTGTGCCTAGGGCGGCAACTTTAAGGTGGCAATCCTTATGCTTATATGGTTGTCATATATATTTCCTGCAGCAGGGGGGTAGAATTCTTGACAAAAGTGACATCATGATCATGCTCGGTACGTTGTGATGTCACTTCCACCAATGTCACGTACATGCTCCGATGGGCATCAATATATGTGTGACCAAAAAAATATTTAGTCTAGTGTGTTGACAGTTATTACAGATTTTAAATTTTTTAGCCTTTCCCAAAGAAAATCAGCATCTTCCTATGATTTTCACTGAGCTCGTATACAGGATATTAGATCAGTGGTCACTAGCTCAGAGACTGTGCAGTTACCCCTCCTTTATTCTAGATCAGCGGTGGTTTTAGATAAGGGCAAAAAGGCAGGTGCCCTCAATCTTTAGAATCTCTTGGAGGGAGAAAAGCAGATAGGGATAGGAGAAAAATATTGTTAGATGAGAGATTATAAATCAGATGAGTCTAAATCCAAAATTAGGCCCAATGCTGTTTAGAATGGCTCCTCGTATTCCCCTTTAATAGAGCGACTTTTCATTCTACAGAAAAGAGTAGTATTTAAACAGAAATAGGTAATTAGTTATACACCAAATATTGGGTCTTAAGGCAGAGTCCAATAATTAATTTGGAAAATCCTCTTTTAGATGTTTTCAGTAATTGCATTAGGGGTATCTCAATGTTGGCCCTCCAGTTGTTGGAATGCAGCCACCCTGCAATATCCTGAAATTGAATTCTGTAATATTATAAAGTTCACCTTCCTCTAAATAGGAGCCCCATCTTTACTGCAATATTTTTTGCTCTAGCTCCAACCCTGTCCTAGGTTACTAATAAAAAATAAAAACCAGATGTCATTGCAAGCAAATCCTTTGCAAAGGAGGCCACCGCACAGACAAGGTTACCGCAGGTCCTTAACTGCAGACGAGTTCTGTCCATCCAACACCATTCAATGCCTTATCCAATATACATGACAGTGTTCCCAAAGGATGTGTAACTGAGTCTTACTAATGCTATCGCCTCTGTCCAAGCATCTGTTGTTCTGCTTTCTTATCTGGCATCACTTGATAGCTGAGACAGATCTGTTTCTGAGATACTTATTTCCTAGGGAGCTATCATGTGGTTATCATGATGTGTTTTGTAACCAGGCCGTTGCACTTTGATTCTCAGCTCAGGCTAGTGACATGTCAACAAATTTATAGCTTCTATGGCTCAGATGTCTGCATGGGATTTTGTGTTACTGTAAGTACTTTAACACCACTGGTCTCTCTTACAGACCCAACACAAACAAAGCATTGCCCATGCTTATCAGTGAAACACTAAGGGGCACATTTACTTAGCTCGAGTGAAGGAATAGGATAAAAAAATTCTTCGAATTTCGAAGTATTTCTTTGGCTACTTCGACCATCGAATTGGCTACTTCGACCTTCGACTACAACTTCGAATCGAACGATTTGAAATAAAAATCGTTTGACTATTTGAACATTCGATAGTCGAAGTACTGCCTCTTTAAAAAAAACTTCGACACCTACTTCGCCACCTAAAACCTACCGAGCATGAATGTTAGCCTATAGGGAAGGTCCCCATAGGCTTTCCTAGCTTTTTTTGATCGAAGGAAAATCGTTTGATCAATGGATTAAAATCCTTCGAATCGTTCGATTCGAAGGATTTAATCTTTCGATCAAATGATTTTTCCTTCAATCGTACGAACGAAGGAAATGTGGTAAATCCTTCGACTTTGATATTTGAAGTCGAAGGATTTTACTTCAACGGTCGAATATCGAGGGTTAATTAACCCTCGATATTCTACCCAAAGTAAATGTGCCCCTAACTGTTTATTGGATGTCATTAGATAAAATGGAACTGGAAGTATAACAGAACTGACGGTGGTCATAAAATACAATTTGTATAATAAAATAGCAAAATTACAAATATATATATATTTTATTCACCATATACTATAGGGTTTAATTTTTGTTTCCTGCCCTTCTTCATCCCTCATGTCCATGCATGCACCACACACCTATACACATGTAAATATACATCTATAGTGTGAAATGTTGCTTTAGGTCTTGTTATTTAAGCAGTAGTCATACCCTTTAGGGATGTAGCGAACGGCGGAAAAAATGTTCGCGAACATATTCGCGAACTTGCGACAAAACATGCGAATAGTTCGCGAACGTCGCGAACCCCATAGACTTCAATGGGAAGGCGAATTTTAAAAGCTAGAAAAGACATTTCTGGCCAGAAAAATGATTTTAAAGTTGTTTAAAGGGTGCAACGACCTGGACAGTGGCATGCCAGAGGGGGATCAAGGGCAAAAATGTATCTGAAAAATCCATTGTTGACACAGCGCTGCGTTTTGTGCTGTAAAGGGCAGAAATCACACTACGTCACTCAGGTGATGTTTCTGGACACGGAATGTGAAAAAGCTCACACAGCTAGGTGGCACTTGGTTAAAGACTGGGCAAACAATGCCTGCAAGGGCAACGTATACACTACAGCAGTGGATACGGAATATATTATTGCTGCTTGGAAAACGTCACTCAGGTGGTGTTTCTGGAGACGGTATTATTATTGATATTTAGACAGAATGTGAAAAAGATCACACAGCTAGGTGGCAGTTGTTTGAAGAACAGATGCAGATGAGAGATCAGCAGCAGGACAGCTGCCCACAGCAGCTACATACAGAGCACTGCAGTAGAAGGTAGATTACTAGCCAGCAAAGCTACCTAACCTAAAATGTCCCTCAAATCCCTGCAGAGTTCTGTCCCTACAATACAGAGCAGTATCAAGTAGATTACTAGCCAGCAAAGTTACTATCAACTGTCCCTCAAATCACTAACAGCTCTCTCCCTACACTAGCTCTTCCAAGCACACACAGGCAGAATGAAAAAACGCTGCAGGGCTTCAGTTTATATATGGAAGGGGAGTGGTCCAGGGGGTGTGGGGGTGGTCCAGGAGGGAGAGCTTCCTGATTGGCTGCCATGTATCTGCTGGTCTGGGGTGAGAGGGCAAAAATAAGCGCCAGCTAAGGCGAACCCAAATTGGCGAACGTCGCGCGACGTTCGCGAACATTCGCCGAACGCGAATAGTCGATGTTCGCGCGAATTAGTTCGCGGGCGAACAGTCCGCGACATCACTGATACCCTTTTAATTTTTAAGCACTACAATAAAAATAAAATGCAGTAAAATCAAGCTCAAGCCATGTTTTTTGTACTTTTGCATCATGCTCCATTAGTAGCACAATAGTCACAGGTCATGGTGTTACTGGTGAGGCATGGGGTGCCAAGACTTGTGCTTTCCCAATTAGTACAGTGCTGCTTATGCTTGGCACACCTGTATTTATTTAGTGAATGGGCAAGTTAGCAGGTCCCTCCTTTAAGAGAGCACAAATTATTGGCACACTGGTCACCTAGAGCCATGGCCACTCCTCTCATCAGTTTAGTCAATCTCCATTATGCTGTGCCCATGAGCAAAAAAAACATCTAGGAAGTAAGGGTGGAGCTTTAAAATACAGACATCCTCCAAAATTCTCAACCATGTGGTATATTTGGGGGATTAAGCCAAAAGGTAACGTATATGGTTAAAAAAACACTTTTATTGTGTTTGCATTAAACCAAAATCCTAAGTGTGGAACTCATATGTAAACTCACAACACTGGTTGTGTCCCATGGGCATATAATGTATGCAAGCTTAGTATAACTCATGGGTACACCCATCCTATATATTAAATCTCACCACTACCCCAAAATGACTCTTTGGTTATAGATGTTCTCTATCATGGGTCCAGACCCCGCCACGCGCCACAAATTTGTTTCTATACCTGTACATATATAAACCACCCTGATGGCTTCACACCAAACCATGTTATTACAGCTTAAAGGAACCCCAAATGGAGTCCCTGCCTAGTTACAGTATTGGGTCACTAGAACATTAATTTAGGTGGAGGATAGACTAAGCACATATTAGAGTGAGCGATAGGGGGGTATAATGCTTGTGCTTATGACCGTACATGTCCAAACAAATTATCTACCAGAGCTTCTCATCAATCTTCTAATGCTGGTGCACTACCCACTTTAATAAATGGGAGGCTTTGTCTACAGGTCTTCTGCAGTCCCCTGACTTGTCTTTGATATTTATGTCCAAAATGCCAGTAAATAGTGAAGAATTAAATGTCCCAGCATATCATTTCCATATCTGTATGATAGGATCACCACTATATAAACCCTTTGTCCAATACTTGCTCTACTATCCGCCTGAACAAATTATGTTTCTGGTGCATCAGCATTCTTGTATTTACTGGGCAACTTTTTTTAGTAGCTAGCAGTAAATTTACCACTTTGATTCCCTATAGATATTTGCACCCTCAAGCAGAGCAATTAGACCTTGGAGGAACTTTCAGCAGTACGACATGGCGTTATTCTTCTGAAAGTTGTGGTATTTCAGGCTGACAGATTATCAATGCTTTTTTTACTGAGAATGAGCACAACCACTTTATAAATTGGAAAACAATTGTCTTTCTCAATAAAAGGGATATGTCAAACTGTCTTTAGACCTTGATGAATCTTCCTTTTATTATGCAGTCTTCTAGATACATGTCAGTGCTAGTTTAATACTGAAAGAAGTGAATATATTATAATTATTACCTAATCTCTCATGGTTGACACAATTAAATAAAGTAATAAAACTGAACATTGTATGTGTGATTATGTAGTATACTGTATATGTGTGAATATTATAGGGACCTTAGACTGTAAGCTCCACAGGGGCAGAATATGTCAGTTCTATATAATTTTTTTTAATTTCCCTTCTCAATAAATGATAGGTGTAAAGGCCAAGTTTAGGTTACATGTTTGCAAAAATATAAACACTGTAAGTGGGAGCTGTCTCTGTGATACCCATGGATAAGATTTTCACTGGCACACAGGATTTTTAGCTGCAGGGCAAGCCCTTGCAAGTTTTTAATGCAGTGCAGGTGCAACGTTTCGGGGCCATACCCATGGATAATGCATTAAAGAATGTATAATCAGGAAGAAATTACTTTATTCACTCCTTTAATTAAACATAGATAATCAGCCAGGTCATAAAACAAGAAATATTTGCTTGATTTGAACACATATAAAGCTGAATTGCAAACATTTCGCCGTTGGGATAATAATGTGATCTCCCTGGGAGTCCGTGCAGTGGTTCTGACTGCAAACTACATACTGTACACAGACCAACTCGCTTGTTGGTGGAATTGTACACCCAAACAGATCAATAAAAGAATGAGCCCAAAGGAAATATCGAGAAGGTTACAATTTGATACTACCCCATCCTATAATAACCAGTCTTGTATTTCATACCTCTCACATTTTTAGTCTGGTGGCATGTTCGCCAAAGACCTCTGCGCTACAGTAGAGAACACACTGAAACAAATCACTCAATGTTTTCTCCATATCCGGCAAATGAAAAAAACCCTGGGGCATAATGATTAGGTGTATTTGTCCATTTTTATCTAAAAGAGAATTTGCCCTGGGATGCAGAATGGTATTTCCCACTTCCACTTCCACTCAAGCTCATGCTTGAACACATTTTGAGTGTAAAATAAAAATATATCTATCATGGAATGCACTGCCGGGTGATGTTGTGATGCTGATTCAGTTAATGCCTTTAAGAATGGCTTGGATGATTTTTTGGACAGACATAATATCAAAGGCTATTGTGATACTAAGCTCTATAGTTAGTATAGGTATGGGTATATAGAATTTAATTAAAAGTAGGGAGGGGTGTGTGTATGGATGCTCGGTTTTCATTTGGAGGGGTTGGACTTGATGGACTTTGTCTTTTTTCAACCCAATTTAACTATGTAACTATGTGACTATCTCTTTATCCCAAGGCTCACAGAGGGGCTGCTGGAACTTCATGCTTAAAAGTAGAACGTCACGCTTTCTCCATATAGATTTATAGTAAATGTAATATCTTTTTAAATCAACCCCATGAATCACTTTTCTTTTTCTTGGAAACTCCCCTAGTCATAATGCACCATTTAATAACCTGTATTTTGCATTCAAATGCTGTGGTTTCTTTAATCGTAATTTAAACATCATCTTTATCTCAACATTACAATTCCTTCCTTGGGGGTTAAATGTGCACCCAGAAAATGTTAAACTTGATTTATTCAGTTTCTTGATTTCTTTGGCCTTATAGAATTACAGTTTTGCCTGTTTCAAGTGTTTAATATACTTGAAAGTAAAAGCATAGTTCCAGTTCTGAAACTCAGTCACCAACCAATTTGTCCTATTGGTGCAAAAGTAGAAGGGAGTTTGTATAATATTCCTTGTCTGGGGGATTGAGTCAGCAGTGAGATGACTGAAGATGCTACTTCTTTGTAAAGAAATTATAAACATATTTTTCCTTTAAAAATCAAATACAGCAATAGGGTAGATATAAATAAAATGGCCAGAGATGCTTCAAAATTTTCAAACCTGCAGACAAAGGAGGTGAAATAGAAATCATGGATTAAACCCAATATTGGTCAAAACTCTACATTCCCTGATGCTTTACTTACAGATCCCACCCTCCAATAACTACAGAAAATGAAAACTAAAATCAATAATTCTGTTAGATTGGATTTTTACTTTATCTGTTCCCCAAAATGTACAAAACTTTAACAACTCCTTCAGGTCGGTTGTATCAGCATTTGGCTTGATTTGTCAACCATTAGCACAAATTAGTAATTCTTTTCTTTAATGCCAACTCTTCATTGTGAGTTTGGACATAACCTGTATACATACAGTACAGTATTTTCCCAGTCAAGCAGGGAGACAGGTGATACTTAATCTTTTATAACAATATATAGGTAATCCCCTATACTTTCTAATTTATGTTGATACTTGATCACAACTGTTTTAGTTTTCAAGATAAATGTTATCAGTTTACAAAGGGCAGTGATGGGCACTTATATTATTAACATGTATTTATATAGCGCCAACATGTTGCGTAGCACTTTAAATATTGCCCCATTAGGGCAGAGACACACGCTCAGATTCGGAGAGATTAGTCGCTTAGCAACAAATCTACTAATCTCCCCGAACTGCCTCCCGCCGGCTAGAATCGAGATCACCGGCAGGATGACAATCTGAGCGCTTTG
The DNA here is from genome assembly GCF_017654675.1 of Xenopus laevis. Classification (NCBI taxonomy): domain Eukaryota; kingdom Metazoa; phylum Chordata; class Amphibia; order Anura; family Pipidae; genus Xenopus; species Xenopus laevis. The sequence continues at coordinate 171,909,571 of NC_054372.1, read as the reverse complement.
TTTTCCAAAATCGCCCGAAGTTGCCTCACAAGGAAACTTCGGGCGACTTTAGAAAACAAAGCGCTCAGATTGTCATCCAGCCGGCGATTTACATTCTAGCTGGCGGGAGGCAGTTCGGGGAGATTAGTCGTCCCGAAGAAGAGGCGATTTATCTCCGGGCGACTAAATCTCCCCGAATCTGTGTGTGTGTCAATTACAATTTATTTATGTCTGTTTAATATTACTGCTGCATTGACAATTCATTCATTACATGCTACTAGTATTTATAAATGCACTAACATCTTCATCCAATTGCTTTGTTCAACACTTAGAGGCACATTCATCAAAAAGCACTCAAGACTAAGCAATATTAAAAATGACTAAATTACCTTTGGTGCATATTTATGAAGAATTACAGATGTATTCATCGTGACCTGGGGTTTTCCAGATAATGGATCTTTCTGTAATTTGGATCTTTATACCTTAAGTCTACTAGAAAATCATGTAAACATTAAATAAACCCAATAGGCTGGTTCTGCTTCCAATAAGGATTATTTATATCTTAGTTTGGATCAAGTACAATGTACGGACTAAAGGGAAATCTTTTTCAAAAATTTTGATTATTTGATCATAATGGAGTCTATGGGAGATGGCCTTTCCGTAATTCAGAACTTTCTGGATAATGGGTTTCCGGATAAATAATTCCATACCTGTATATCAAAAAGTCGCGACTGGCACAAAACTGTGGGAAAAACTACATTTTTAGCTTGAAAAATTAACCAGGGTCTACAAAGGTGTACAACGATTTCCAATATGCCAAAGGAATAGTTGTCAAACCACACATGAGGCGCACACCCTGTATAGAATGATCAAGCCATCAGAGATATTATTAGAAATAAAAATCTGGCTTCTCGAGGCCTCCAGTGGAAAGGGGCAACCTTCATTGCCTGAGAAAATGGTGACAGTCCAATGTCAAGTACCTGATACAGGATTTATATAAAATCCACAAAGAACATTTGTAATCTCAACTGGATTGTCTTGAAATGTGCCAGCCTTTTGTATCTAGTCCCAATTAAATATTCTCACCCACCTTCCCCCATCTGGCACAAACATCCACCCCAAAAAGAACCCTCTAAGGAACAAAGATGTGTCAGTAAGGAGGTAGCTATCTAAACTAGCGTTATCCAATAAAATGCCCTGCAGCCATTGTTAAAGATACAAATGATATTAATAACGCCTCTATCTAGTTTATACGTTTTAAAGAACTTTATAATAATGTCACTCAGTACCTATCGGCTGCCAATTTACAAGTACTGTAGACCTATAAAGTATAAGGTCAGGTCCAGACTGGGATTCACAATAGGCCCTGGCATTCCAAGTACACAGAGGCCCATTCAGCCCCCGACCAGCAGCCCTCAGGCATTTGCCAGAACCCACAGATTGCCAGTCCAGGCCTGTATAAGGTACTTATGGGTATTGTTCCTCCCCCTTCCCCTAGGGTTGCCACCTGGCCGGTATTTTACCAGCCTAGCCGGTAAAAATGATGGTTGATCCCAATGTTATTAATAGGGAAAAAAGATAAATATATAGGAAGGCCGGTATTTTTTTCCAGAAAAGGTGGCAACCCTACTTACCCCCTGGAATCCGGGAGGTTATTTTTAAGGGAGATGAGTTCTGTATAAAAAATAATCCTTTTTCCTCCATTGCTAACTATGTCTCAGTTTTACAGATATGTAGGTGTTCATTATACAGGCAAACTTATCTAAGAAAGATAAGTAAGCAGTCTGATGACCCATATATAGAATTTCTGGTACAACATGCTTTTTCATATGTAATTGACTTCAGTTTTGGCTCATCAGACTGCTGATTATACAAATCGATCAAAGGTAATTTTAAGCTTCAAAAGAATTCATTACCAGGCTGGAAATGCTTCAAGCTGCTCTCTCATCCATCTGGACAGTGTTGTAAGAAGCAGTTCATAATTGGAATCCAATCTTTCCCTTAGAAGTTTTCCCACTGAAAAGCACAAAGAATTGATGATCCTGATCTGCTGCTTCATATTTATACAGAACAGATTCCTCATCAGACATATGAGGTTAAAGTGAATGATAAAAGACATTGCCAGTCCATAATAGTTAACCCTTACATTTTCAGCTAAAGGGGCAGAATACCTCCATGTTCAACACAAGTGCAATATATAGTACACGCGCTGAACATAATTTGTCAATTGTTTGAATCACAATCTATGTTTTTGTTATTTCTTGAGCTAAACAGGGCAAACAGGGAAATTGAAGCTCCTCCATGTTCGGTCCTTGCAAATTAGAAAATAAGACAAACAATGCACAGATAAGCAGAGGTCCATTATATAATGGTATTAACGCATAATAATCTTATTAGCTACCTTAGAATAATTTAGTTTCCCTGTTTGTCCCCTTTAAGCCATGGAGTGTAGCACATAGTGAATACACAGAGACACAGCAAATACAAACTGCATGAAATAATTGACGTTCCAATAACTGAAACAGAAGGCACCGGTTCTAAGCCAGATCTCGATCAGGCAGGTTAAAAAATTCCGTCTGATCGCAGCCACATCTGTGCGTTTATGCTGTCCTGCGATCCGACCGCCCGTATCTGATGCATTATGATCTGACCGTTGGGCCCTAGGGCCCACCATCGGATCAGCCCGGTATCACCCACCTCAATGTGGGCATATCGGGGAGAGATCTGCTCGTTTTGCGACATTGGCAAACGAGCGGATCTCTATGTCTATGGCCACCTTTAGTCAAACAAGATCTTAAAATCTTCTGCAAAATATTGCTCTGCATTTCAAAGCGTACAATCATAAGTCAATTTTAGGGGGGAAATGTACATTTTCAATGTGCCTGTCAGATTGCCATGATTTATTGCATTATGCCTCTATTAGTAACCACAGACTAATTAATTAAAGCGCATTTAAAGGCAAAAAAATAAAATCCCATTTTTACTTTCTTTAATGAAAAAGAAATCTGTCTCCATATAATATAATAATATAATATAAAACATGTAATACAATAATATAATGTGTACCGTTTTTATAATAAACCTGATTGTATGCAGTGAAATTCCCCCTTCATTTACTGCTGTGGATAGGAATTGTCAGACGGTCCCTAACTGCTGAGCAGGGAAACAATCATACTTATGAACAGCAGGGGGAGCCCCCGCCTTACTTTCCAGCCATGCAAAACTCAAGCAGCTATTTTATGACGATCCCTAAGCAGCCCAGACCACACTGAGCATGTGCACAGTCTTAGTCTTGCAAAGATGTATAACAAAGTTACATGATGGTGACCCCCTGTAGCCAATTTTGAAAGCATAAATCATTTGTTTGATTAGGCTTGTGGTGCAGTAAGTTCATGTTTATATTTAGTATACAAAATACAGCATTTCTAACCTTATTCCATTTTAGACTTTACATGCCCTTTAAATTTCAGGCAGTTTATAGGGATCTGTAGGTGTATATCTTGAATTCTGCAAGGCACTATGGTAATTACAGTGTACCTGTAAACTCCTCCACAAGCATGGCAGAAGGCAATCATTAACAAATGCATTATGTGAGGTTGAAACATTGGCCTGTTATTATTTTTGTTACTTGCTTAGCACCTAAAATGGAGCATTATGGGTAGTTTTCCAAATGCACATGATCCCAGCTATTCCCTGCAGAGCAAACGTTGTTACTGTACTTTGAACTGGGCTCAGTCATTATATGTTTATGATTAATTAGCCTTTATATTAAACACTCTTTTAGTTAATAGCTGCTATGTCCTTCAGACAAAAGTAATTAGAAAGGACAGATTAAAGGCAGTGTAACATAAAGCAGCTTTAATAATGCCCTCAAGCTCTGGGCAAGTGTTACATAGCTGCAGCATTCAGTTATAAACTTGATAGCATGAACTTAAACAGTGTTTAAACTAAGTGTTAGTGTCTATATAGATTAGTCTGTTCTCATGTATAAATAAACACTGTTCATAGTAATTTAGAAAGGGCAGGGCAAATTTTTTCCCCCATAAGGAAAAATAGTGAAATAATCGGACACATTTATGCACTAACACCATTATGTGCTTTATTTAGAAAAAGTGTAAAAGTCACTATTTTCGTAATGCCATCTTATGTATTTTCTACTCGCTTATTTCACATTTCGTCCCAGTGACAAGTACTTATGCTCATCACTCCCATCTTTGTTTAAAGTTGCTAAGAAATCCTTGTATCTTCTCACTGTTTCTCCATGCTTTCAGCAAGGATAAAAGCTTTCTGCCCGAGGCTCTCGGAAATAGTATTTTTTCATAGATTGAACATTATTTTCCTTTTGTGAAGTAAATGAAAGGGCTGGTGGGTATGTATAATGTACGCTTGGGAGCTGTCATTGAGTTATTTGCCTTTATGGAAGTCTTGTCATAATCAGAATAAGCAAAAAGCATATCTGTTGTGTATGCACAAAGAATGGGACACAAAAGCATTTTTACCACTGTAACCTTAATTATGTGATGGATGGTTTTGCAGGAATGCTATACTGTATTTTATTTCTAGTGTATGTCTATGAATATAGATGAAATTCAAGCTCGTTTCTAGAAACGGGCAGTTGTAACTAGAATAGAGAGGCAAATGGTTGAGCAAGTTTGCAATTTCACTCCGTTCAGTGATTCTAAACTTTTAAACCTTTCAAAGGTCTAGTCACAATAGACTTAAAAGAAGGGTCATTACCCGAAGTGACGTTGTTTCACCCAAATGGAGCATAGCACATCCAGGTGAGTCTAAAGCAGGAATACCCAACCTTTTGAACCTGTGAGCCAACATTCAGAGGAGTTGGGGAGCAACACAAGCATGAAAATTGTTCCTGGGCTGCCAAATAAGGGTTGTGATTAGCCATTTAGTAGCCCCTATGTGGATTGTCAACCTACATTGAGGCTATATTTGGCAGAACACCTGGTTTTTATGCAGCCAAAACTTGCCTCCAAGTCCAAAATTCAAAGACAAGCACCTCTTTTGAGGCCACCGGGAGCAACATCCAAGGGTTTGGAGAGCAACATGTTACTCACGAGCTACTGGTTGGGGATCACTGGTCTAAAGGCTAGTTGCCAAAAGAAATTCGGCATAATGTGGTTCAGAGACATATTTGTAAAATGTCCTTAAAGAGGAACTCCACACAAACATAACTAACACTTTTTGAAAAGAAAACATAATTTCAAGCAACTTTGCAATTTACATCAATTAAAAAATATGCAGACTTTTCATGATTTTTAATGGTTTGGAAGCCTAGCCCCCTGCTCTCCTGCTGATTTGTCTGACTACTTTGCTGAGCTGGCTGACTACTGTTACTTTGTTTCAACAACCATCTGTCCTCAGCCTGCATCCTCCAAACCCCACAATTCCCTGCACAAGCAATTTCAATAAAAACCAGAACATTATAGTGCAATGCATTGTGGGTTATGTAGTCCCTGTCTGTAAGCTGTGGAGAAGTTGTTACAATTTGTAACATCAGTGTATAGTCCCTCCTTCCCTGCCAGGATTTCAAATGATGTAGAAAGAGAAGAACTGTTGAACTGTTTCTATGCTGAATTTCAGCATAGAAAATGACATTTATTCATACTTTATGAAGAAACAGGTAACTGTGATGGGTTTATTAGGCTTTTCTGTGTTATGTGGGACCTCTTTATCACATTTTGGTTTGGAAGCTGGAGTTCCCCTTTAATCAGTCAGAAGTAAACAATTTCTATATCTAGCAGTGCTTAATAATGCCACATAGGGCATCACCTAAAATTTAGGTTTTTTACACCACATAATAAATCTGCCCTTTTGTAATTTCAAGGATGCTGCAGAACCCATGTGGCATTATTTTGCGCTTCCTCCTAGATGCAGATGTAGCTCAGTGTCTGCATTCAGTGGGCGACATGTTTAAGAGGTGGTAGAATCTACAGAGTGCCCTATGTGGCCTTATTGTCTTCTCCTTAGATCTCACAGCACACTCACAATATACAGTACACATAGAATAGAAATGTCACAATATAAGGCTGATTAGTAATTAATACAGATAATTACTACATGGCAGAACTGAAACCAGTGCAATTAGCATCAGAATTTAATAATCAGCCCTGTAGCATCAGCTTATATTACAGGCCAAACTCATTTTCTGCTTGATTATTAGTGACGACCCCTAAGCTTAGCTTCTCAACAGCTGCTCAGAGCCCACTGAGCATGTGAGTGTCACCGACACTTTCCAAGATGGTGACCTCCTGTAACATGTTTTAAGCCCTGAAAGATATGTGGTGTGTTTACCTCCAGCCACAGTTGATAATAAGTGTTTCTGTGGTTCTTACTGTCAGACTCTTGTTTGTTTAGGACATGGCATACCTACAGTTGTTTTCACTGATAATGGCCCTCAATTAGTCTGTAGAGTGTTTTAATTTCGTGTCCACATATGAATTCATACATCATACCTCAAGCCCAGAGCATCCAGAGGGAAATTGATTGGCAGAAGCAGGAGCACGCATACTAAAAACTATACTCAAAAAAGCATGGGTATTAAAGAAAGGCCATTGTTTGGCATTCATGGGCTACCGTGCTGCACCACAAAGCTGTGGAAAATGGGCGTTATATTGTTACTAGAGTTCCGGCCACTCAGTCATGGCCACCATACAAGATGAAACAGTGGTGTACAAAAAGCTTTATTTTAGAACCAAGAGAAATGAAGTTCATGACAAACATTCCAGAGAAGTTCCACCTTTGAGTGACAATAGTAGAGTTTGCATTCAAAGATCCAAATCGTGGGAAGTGCCCGCCAATGTTATTCACAGACTGAGCCCAAGGTCATATGTGGTTCGTACAGATACAGGGCAGACCCTGCGTAAGAATCACAGACATCTTTTGCAAATTCCAGAGGAACAAATATCTTCTGCCCATGTCATTGAAACCAATGATAGCACAACAGGTGCAACACAAGAGCCCCTCAATCTGTGGAAATGCCTGCCACAGGAAGTCTGTCAAACAATAGCCAATAACGAGACAGCCGTGAAGTAACTTCATCTGTACAAATTATTCGCAAACCATTGCGTCTAATTGAACAAAGCTAAATTCTCATTTTAGACTCTCTGAGACTTTTAGTCCACTGTTATAATTGTTAATGTTACAGTATTTCTTTCTTTTCATCTTTCATATTTTCACAGACTGAAAGGGGAAGATGTGGTGTGTTTAACTACAGCCACAGTTGATAATAAGCGTTTCTGTGGTTCTTAAGCTGGCCATGCATGGGACGATAAAAGCTGCAGACCGAATCCTGTGGATCCTGTGGACCGCGACTGCCCGATTCAGTCGTGGGCCCTAGTGCCACCTCAGTGTGGACATATCTGGGAGAGATCCGCTCCTTTGGCTAACTAACTAACAGATCTCTACGTGAATGGCCACCTTTACTGTCAGACTCTTGTTTGTTCAGGAACTGATATTCAGCCATGAGGCTCAACTTCTGTGTACAGGTACTACAAGCTCTCTGAATAAAAGTCTGAAGTTCTAATAAGTGTGAGTTTACATATAACTGAAGATCCTCCTATTTCAATCAAAACTCCCATTTAAAAGCAAAATATTGATGTTTGCTGGACTAAGGAGAAACCAGTTAATTTGCCATGCATGTGGTCATGAAAATACCATCTTTATTACAGAATTCCCCATGTATTTAACAGGGGTATAAACCTGGCCTTGCACTTAATTAACAGAGTTCCAGAGCCTAGGATTGAATTGACTTTGCACAAAGCTCCATGAATGAATCATTAAGGAGCTCCATGGCATGACAAAAGATGGCATGTTTTGCTCTCCCCCTTGGCAAACAGGGCAGCCATCAGGGGGGGACAGGGGGGACAGTTGTAGGGGGCCCCGAGGGTAAGGGGGCCCTGCTATGCCACACTTACTTGATTAGCTGGGCCCCCAATCTTTCTGAGAGCTGCTGAAGGTATGGACGAAGGTATGGACGTTTAAGGGGCCCTGCCCAGCAATTTTTTTTTTCTCATGTGGGGTCCTAGCCACCAATATTTTTTAATGGGGGGCCCTGGCCAAAAATGTTTTTTTATGGGGGGCCCTGACCACCAATATCTTTTTATTTTTTATTAACATGTAGGAACCCTAGCCACCAATATTTTTTTTGTTTTTTTACTTTGTGGTGGGGGGCGGACCTGTGGGGTGGGGAGGGCGGACCTGTAGGTGGGCACAGCCCGGGGGCCCTGGAAATTTTGTCGTATGGGGCCCTGTGATTTCTGATGGCGGTCCTGTTGGCAAATGCACCAAAACATCTCACTTGTATACAGACAACCATAACAGTCCCTTGCAGCTGTGCATTCCAGGGCAGGTGGCATGTGTGGGTGTGGTTGCATGGCGTGACTAACAAAAATATACAAATACCAAATACAACTTGTAAGCTTCTTAATTAAATATTACAAAAATATATCCCTAGGCAGAGGAATGCACTGGCTATACCACAGCCAATATACAAGAAATAATACAGTACACCATAAATATATAAAACATATTTAAAAATAAAAAAAAACACATTCTGCCTTCTTTGTTTGTGGCAGTTCTCTTTAGAATCATTTGTCCTTTTATATTTCCCTTAATCCCAATTATTGTAAATGAGTTCATTTCCCTTTATTGTTTTTGGATGAATGCTATCTTTTCCTTGGTGCACATCTAGCTGTTATACAATTTAAAATGTAAGATTTTTTTTTTCTTAAATATAATAGAAATCTAGTTTCTTAATACTAGGTCTTGTTTACTTTATTGCTGGTCTGCTTTTGTAATGCAGGTGCAAATTAGAATCTGCTTTGTTAGGTCACAGGCAACTTGAATAAGAATAGTATGAGCAACACACTAAGGGAACCCATAGCAGCACCTCTCAAAGCAGGTGTTGGTTTCAAAGTTCACTTACATCCATATGACCTAAACTGGTGCATTAGTGCTCAGTGCAATTAAATTAGGTCAATAGTGTGACCTCCATGCATCTAACACTTTGCCCTTTCAAGATCTAAACTCTTAGAAACTTGTGTTTGAGCTAAAACATTCCGGTTTTGCTCATGTCCAGTGCTGGAATTCTGGAAGAATGTGCAGGGATGCCATCCCTCCACTCCTTTATTTCTGTGAAATAGTTTCCCCTCAGGGGGATGCAAGAGTTCTGCACGTTTATATTATAATACTGATTCTCGCTATTTCTGCATGCAAATCAAATAGAGAAGTTAAAAAGAAAAGAAAAAAGAGCATATATAAAATAAAATGAGAGAACAGATTGCTGAGACAGAGGTAGAGCAGAGATGGAGAAATGTCATTCAGATGAAGAAGGTGGAAGCATCAGAGAGGTTTATAGAGAACAGAAGACAAGACAAAAATTGGGGAAACAAAAAGAAAAAACAAAGTTACAGCATGGTAGCAGATTGAGGAATGGTGAGAGGATTCTATATATGAAATAATGTGGAGTTAATATAGAATATGCTGAGGTTGTGATGTGTTAAATCTGGTGTACTGGGCATCAAACCGTTCATTAAAAAGAAATACCAAAATAAAAATAACAAAAACCAAAAAGTATTGGTGGGTGATGCTTAATATAACAGTGGGTGTGGCTTATAATTGTGGGAGGGGATAATATAGCACGTGCGGCACACATAACATTTCTCCACTTTTTTCACCACAATTTAAGCAGAATTGTTAGTTTCAGTTTACAGCAATGGGTTAATTTTTTTTTTAAAAAAAATGAAAATATTAAACCATTAAAATGCATGACTTGCTAAAATTGTTGAAACCACTTAGTCCCTCTATTTTAAATATAAAATACGCACACAGTGACTGACATGTTTCCTCAGTGCACTAGTTATATATCAATCTGGAAATGCAGGAATAACTGTAAGATTTCTAAACAGACAAACCCAACAACCACTGTGAGGTATTTTGCATTGCTCATCTTTAGCCAAGCTTTAAATTCCAGCTCCCAGCTGAATTTGAGAAAGACATTCATGCTTTGTATAGTACAAGCAACACAGTTTTGAATGTTAAGAGGATTAAGAACACAAAGAGGTAAAGCTTGTTTTCTTCCAAAAATAATCTCTTTTAACTTTCAAGTGTTTAATTCTTCTTGGCTAAAATGCATGTAATCTGCAACTACAATTACACACTCGTCGTCAAGCTACAGCTGACGCGGTTAATGCTTCCGAAAAGTCACATTTATTTTCTTTTTTTGGAGGCTCATAGGGTGCTAGGGCTTTTTTCCTTTTCAATACAATTTAAATTTAATCACAGTCTTATTATTATTATGAGAGGGAATTTAAATACCCATTGCTACACGGAGGTAAGAGAAAATAATAGCTTTTGCTTGTGTTTACAATTATATAGTTGGGAATACCCATGTTTTATTCAACAATTAAACCAAAATAAAATATATATTGTTTTAAATTACATATTCTGTCAAGATAATCAGTGGACAAATACGAATGTTTCCTAGGGGCTTTACCCAATATTGATAAGTGAGAAATTTGGTTCATTTCGGTTGAAAATGGTCAATAGTCCATCTCCTCCAAATGATCAACCTGGTGTAATAACCTGCCTGGCGTTGAACTGGGGACCTGCTATTCCTGCATTGTATGTATTAACACTGCTCTATGTGAGCAGACAGCTAAGGTCCTGCTTCACTCCTATCATTGCTTTGCATTGTAACTGCAAATAATCATTGCTTGTTTCACCTGTTATCAATCTGGTCACAAATGATTGGTGTAAGCCATTAGTCTGCCTATAAAACTCCCTACACTGCACTAACTCATTGCCCAATGTAGGTCTATTTCCTGCTGGTTCCTGGTCGTGATTCTTGTCGTATTATCTGTTCCTGACCTTTGCCAGTTTTAGACCTTGCTGTATCGCTGTCTGAACTGACCCTTGCTAGTTTGAACACTCTTCTGGATCCTGACTTTGTACCATGTTAATGGTTGGATTTAACTCTGGCTTCCTATGGAAATAGGCCGTGCCGCCCTAGGCACAGGCCCTTGGGGGCCTATATAAATATGGCCCCGCATACACACTTTGATGGTAAAGCAACACAAGGGTTCTTGACAACTGTTGGTAATTTTCAAGTAATGTTCGACTACATATGGGTATATGTCACCAACATATATTTGGCAGAAATAAAAGATATCTATTAGGCGTTTGTGCATTGATGCAATCTCTAAAGCTTTAAGCTCCCCAATTTTTTTCCATAGATAGTGGACACTATTAAAGAAAAGAAAGTGCTGTAATGATAAAAGATTGGTACTCTGTATGGATAGATCACGAAGGGCGCAGCCAAACTAAATAATAGAATAAAGTATGTAAAGAAGTATGAATGAAGAAGTACTGTATGTAAAAAAGAGATTCCTAGAATAGAGGTTGAGTGAGGAGAGGGAGAATAATAGTACTAAGAGTGGGCCCCTGATCTATTGGGATATTGGGAGGGCAACAGATAAGAAAAACCATGATCTTCAGTAAAATTCTGAATTTCTACTGAAGTGCACTAGAATGCATAGAGATGTATAAACAAATCTTTTCTAATGGCTTAGTGAACGTTCAATCCAAGAAATGAACACAAATACCTTATCAGCTATGTCATGTAAGACACATTTAATAGCTTTTTATGATGAGGTAAGTATGACATTGGGCAGTCTGATTGCAAAATACAAAAAACTAAAAAACCCTTTTTGTAAACACATGCACTTGCATATATACTGAATTACTTATGAGACAGAGGACCGGGGGAATGCGCATTGATTAATTGGACAAATCAGTAGCACTTCTATTGTATTTAAACACATTTTAACTTAGCCTTAGAGTGCACCCACAACCCCCCTTTTTAGCAGCCTGATTTCAGCAGATGTGGGATTTTGCTAAAGGGTTAGATACAGAGTCACATAAATATTTTTTTTTTAAGCTAAGGTCTGTGGGTCTTGGTAATGCTGTTTATTTAAAAAAAAATACATGTACTGTGTACTGTGAATATGTTTCCTCCTGTAATCAGTTCTGTATAAACTGATTACAGACTTTAAACAAACATTACAGATTATAAACAAACCCTGCCCTCCTCCCAGTTCCAGCCTCAGTCTCTAGGTTATAAATAAGGAGGAGTCAATTATGTAGGGAGTTCATCTGTGGACTGGTAATTTGATTAACTACCTTCTCCTCTTCCCAGGCAGGTGTCACATTTGATATCCCAGAACCCAGAACAGATGTCAAGGTTCCGGTCACGGCTCAAGCTTCTTTTGCCTATAACAGGTGCCTTTCATGTTGGGAGGAGCCCTTCGCTACTTGGATGCCTCCAGGTATTAAAGTGAGTGAACCAAGGCGAGGGTTCTTGGCAGTCCGTAGTCGAGTAGCAGGTCGGGGTCAAATCAAAGAATCAGTGCGGTACAGAATCGGGATCCAGAAGCGTAGGCAGAAAACAGGCAATGGTCAGTTCAGGCAGCAAACAGAAATGGTCAAGGACAGGCAAGGGTCAAGAAACAGTAAATCAGACAAAAAGCACAACCAGGAACTATCTTGACTAGAACTACGTAGGGCAATGCGAAAAGGAACCGGGGCATTAAATATCTGAACTTAATGCGTGCAGTGCACCAATATAAAAGGATGTGCTCAGGCAGCATGCTCACTGGTTGACTATGAGATGGGAGGTGGTGCACCCGTCACCCCACAGGTATTACTGCCTCAGTCGGCAGTTCCACTCTAGTTACCAGGGGCAGCAAAAAACACTCCTTTAAGAGACAAATTGTCTTTTATAAAGCCAGAAATTCAGCCTTTCTAGCCACTCTCTACTCTAGCGATGCAGCTCCCTTGCACCACAAACGCCACCATAGGCAGCTTTGGCATTCGGATCACCCCTGCCTCTTCCCACTATTGAACTGAAACCCAGGAAGATACAAAATAAAAGTGCTTTCATGTTCACTGCTTGTTCATAGCAAGCAACTAATAAAACCCATAGATATTAATACAAAAGGACAAATTCATTTTCTTTCTCGTTGTGGTACATTCACTGTCCTTTTTTATGGAAAGTAAAAGAGACAAGAATGAAAAGTGTATGTCCGAGTGTTCTAACATTCTAGTAAGATGTGCTTCCTTCATGGAGCACTGGAGCTATATTCTATAGGTGCTGTTGTTCTTTATGCAAGTTATTGATTCCGTTTCACATCATGATGACAGCTTGGTGGCAGGAGATTTGATAAATATAAACATAAAGGGCTTTGATTTAGGCAACAACTGTGCTGCCAGAAATCAAGTTCAATGTTTTGCTGTCTCTAGATGTTTGTTTTCCAGGATTTGCCAGAAGGTATCTACATTTTTAATGCAATGTGCTTGTCCAGAGATGAGGGGTTGGTGTATATGTAATGCATTATATTATCCAGCAGAACTTACCATGGGCAATTCATAGATCTTGAAGGCAGAATCTTCAAAAAACTATAACTCAGAACACTAGCATGCTGCTTTTTAATATGTTTAATGGCTGCATATATTCCTGTATTAGATGAATACAAAAAGATGTTGTTTTCATGATGACATATGGCTGTAGAGGATCTAATTTACCAAAGGCAACTCCTAGGGGTTTATTTACTAAAAGCTTATTTTTTTCTCATTATTTTATTAAAACAACTTCCCATCCAAAACTTTGCCTTATTTATCAATAAAATAATTAGTAATAATTAGAAAAATGTAATGCAGGAAAAGACTGAATAAAATGTCAATACAATTGTGAAAAAAAAATGGAAACGTACAATTTTTTTTGGATTTGACATGAAAGCTCTGCCACATGACATCTGCCATTGACTTCAACATGACCACGGCAGGTATGAGATGTTTTGATTTGAACTTTTAGCAGCCTCTGGGTTTAAACATTTAAAAAAACTTTAGTTTTTTCCCACAAAAAAAGGTGTTTCTCCCTTTAACTTTAGTAAATAACCCTAATGTCCAGCATTTCTGACTGCTTGGAAATATTCTGTGCACTCATGCTGTTGTATAAATAACTATAGATGGTTTGGACTTTGTTGCACAGTTGGAAAAGGGTGCATTGTTTGAGCCTCACATTCTTTAGTTATGCCTGCTTTTTTTCTTCTTTCTCTTTCTGTAACGCAGGGTATCCCAAACCCAGAAAAAACCCCAAGGTTCCGGTCTTGGCCTACTGTTTCGCCTGTAGCAGCCGCCTTTGGCTTTGGGTGGAGCCCTCAGCTACTCAGATGCCGCCAGGTCTTATTGTGGGAGAACCTAGGAGAGAGTTCTGAGCGAGCAAGGGAACCTAGCATAGTATTGCAGAATGGAAAACAAGGAACGTAGTCAAAAGCCAGGCCGGGACGGTAACAGACAGTCAATACGGTACAGATGCAGGAGACCTAGGGATTGTCTGGGTCACATTTCTGGTCAAACACACAGAATTGCAGTACAGAATCAGAATCCAAAAGAGTTGTCAAAAACCAGGCAATAATCAGGACAGGCAGCAGACAGGACGAGAATCAGGGACAGATAGGATCAGGAACGATAGAACACAGTAGAAACACACCCAGAAACTTAAAGAAAAGACCTTTTACATTGGACAATGAAACTACACAAAGAGCCCTTTAAATATTTGATCTCTCTCTCTCTCTCTCTCTCTCTCTCTCTCTCTCTCGCTCTCTCTCTCTCTCTCTATATATATATATAAATATCTATGTATATATACAGGGCCCTATTTATATATAGGCACCTGGGTGCCTATATTTTCAAATTTAATTTCGTGGGGATGAAAATAGAAAAATCCCCAGTCACTGCCAGGGACTTGTGAATGAATCCAGCAGCTAAGCTGGGGAGGATGAGGGTTTAGGAATGTATTTTCTGTTTTGTGCCAGTGGAAATTATACCATTTGTTATGCGCATAATGTCACGTCTGCAACTGAGGGGCACGCTGTATGGGACACACCTACAGACTTTTTAGCTTCCTACTCATTTTTTGTTTTGTGCATTGCCCATGAAAAAAAATAAAATGAAGGAATCTAAGGATTGACACTGCAACGTGATACATTTTGGCAGAAAATAAGTGAAGAAAATTACAAATATCAAATTTAAATTCATCATCAACCAAGTTAAACCGTAATTTTAATGATTTATATAAATACAGAGCATTCACACATGTGGTACAACATAAGTTGCTTTGTGCCCCTGGGAAATAAATATTAGGTTTAAACACTGGAAACAATTTTCACACAGTTATGTTTTGTTTTCTGCCTTTAGTTGCACATAAAACATTATTTTTGACACCTGAAGACAATTAGCATTCCTTTTCTGTAGAAGTGTTTTTCAGGTTGTTGTAAGCAGAGTAGTATAGGTACTGTAGTTCTGGTCAGATGCCAGATTTTATGAATTATACTATGATTAAGTTTGAGTCCTTTAGAAACATTGGCGAAGCCGGAACATTGGCTGACACAACAAGAAATAAATGCTGCAATGGCTAATGCTGAAATACAAATTCTAACCTGTGTCCACAAATGTAATTTTAGGCACAAAAAGGTCGGTTCATGTAAAAGTGAGAAATCAGAACAGTGTGCCACATGAAGCAACAAGGTCAGATGAATAAGGGAGAGATGCAGGAGGGACGGACAGAGAAGGGAGGGATGGACAGAGGAGGGAGGGACGGACAGATAGAGGAGTGAGCGACAGAGGGAGTAGGCGAGACCTGCAGAGGGGAGCGAATCCAGGCTAGGAGTAGGAAGAATAATCTTGTACAGGCACACAGCTTTGCACCCAAGGCAGGTGCCTTTTCTGCCTACCCCTAGTTCCGGCCCTGTGGTCAACACTGGCTTCCATTATAGACCCTCCAACAGGAAGGCCTGAAAAAGGAGACCATACAATCTTTTGAAGGCAAATAGTTTCTCTTTGGCTTTCTGGGACCAGTACTAGTTTAAATGAACATTTTCTATGTTCTGATTATGTGTTTTAACACATAGCTTCTGAACAATATAATAATTGCTTCCAATACTACCCACTCCTATTCACTCTTAACTGTTGTGACCCTCGACAGCCTCACTGTGCTCCATTAGGATTCTGCTGCCGCTTTCTAAGCTCCCACGCATGCTTTTGTATGCTTTCTTTCTGCTAAGCCAAATAGCTCTGGATAAAAACAGGCATTAGCTTTGCTTGATAGGTACACTATTGGCTGCTTTTTTTGGATTGTTTGAAACAAATATTTTTTTTTCTTTTGAGTGAAAAGGAGGTGCACTAATTTCTATAGAGATGCTTATTTCAAATGACTGCTTGGACAATGCTTATTAATCTATGTTTACAGTGTACAGACCAACTAGAACAGCAGATTTTATTGATATAAACAAAATTAGAATTAAGGCGTTAAATAAGGCTGTAACCCCCCCCCCCACCAAAAACCCCTCTAAACTTTCTGGCATTGCCCCCTTCCCCTCTCCCTCCCCACAATTTTCATTAGTTTAAAAAAAAACAAACTTCTGACCCTTAAATGCATCTTCAGATTGTCTTTGGGTCATGAACACGAAACCTGCGGGAGCATGCACAGTTGAGCCAAGTAGGTTTCAAATGTGCAATTTCGAATTAAGACTCGAAGACAATCCAAAGAGCCGGAAGATGGTGACCGGGTCTCCGCTGTGCTTCTCTGCATTTAAGGGTCAGATTTTTTAAAGGGTTTTTAAACAAATGCACATTGAGGGAAGGGAGAGGGGAGCAATACAGAAACGTTTAGGGCGGCTTTGGGTGGGGGGGTTTAGTTCTCCTTTAAATCTTTTTAATTTCTTTATTGAAACTGTAGTGTATAAGGAAAAGCAACCCTTATAGTATACAATCTTCTGCAACAATCACAATCATGCTGCAGAGCAGTGATTTTTAGGGATAAGCATATTTTTTGCCTAATACAGGTTTTTTAATGGTAAAAATTTTCATGCAGAAATTTAGATTTTTCTCGTGGGAAATTAAAGATTTTAAAGGTTTGGTTTTGGTTCAGCTAAGGTTTGATTAAGGAACTTGTTCATTATCTGCAAGCTGTGACAATTTCATTAGAAACAAGGTTACATAGATATATTAAATAAGCTGTACCATTTGTTCAATGTCTGTTAGTAATTTCCCATCAGTTTTCCAATATATTGATACTTATGCCCTTGATTCTATACCTGTAAATCTATTGAATCTGAGCTGAGGCTTTGCAATACCCAGGGAAATGAAAATTTGCTTTGCTTAAAATGTCA
Organism: Xenopus laevis; assembly: GCF_017654675.1. NCBI lineage: Eukaryota > Metazoa > Chordata > Amphibia > Anura > Pipidae > Xenopus > Xenopus laevis. The sequence goes on along the minus strand of NC_054372.1, from coordinate 171,892,349 downwards.
TAGTTATTGATGGAGAAAGGTCAGTTTATACATTATAAACAGTGTGAACTCATCAAGAACTTTTGAATCTTGAGTTATGAGTCAATATCAGCCATACATATTTTGCAGGCAGATTCAAACTGAAAGGAAAATGGTATAGTTATGACTATGTGTAATGTTGTAACCCTGACAAATTATCCACAAGGTTGCTTTTAATAAATGTTGCCACAAATAAAAAACTTATACATTAGTAAAATGACTTATTTCCACAGTATTTTACAATCTGCCCATGTTGTTTTCCATCTGCCTTCACAGCTTAACCTAATTAAAGTTTTATATTTGATAGACCCAAATCTAATAATATAACTATTGATGAATGGGTGACTCAGGAGGAAAAAAAGACACTAGAACATGTGAAGATAAACAAAGTCCAGGACCAAGAGATCCTGCTCTCAGACTAAAAACTATAAGCCTGTTGGTTTGATATACCGTAAGTGGTGGAAAAGCTTTCGGGAAAGGGGTAATAAGGGATAAGATGCTTGAATACATTGCATAATCACAATACTATGCTTATATAATACACAAAAGCCATGAATATCTTGTAAATTATATCCTTATAAACGGTGAGTTCTGATGTCATCAGTTATAAACGGTGAGTTCTGATGTCATTTCTGTCACGACTCCCTAAAACTTGTGTATTATAATAAATAAAGTACCCCCTGTTGCAAAATATGAGGATATTAGAAGTTACCTCGGAGTTCCACGACCTGTATAAAAACACTCGGCCTTCGGCCTTGTGTTTTTATATGGTCATGAAACTCCTTGGTAACTTATAATATCCTTATATTTTACAAGAGGGGGTACTTTATTCACTATATACACAATCTTTCCTGGCAAATGTAATTGTTTTCTGTGAGGAGGTGAGCAGGAACCTAGATTCTGGGGTAATAGTGGATGTGATGTGCATAGACTTTGCAACACCACACAGAACATTATTAATTAAGGAATATTGTCCATCAACAATTTGTACTTGGATAAAAAACTGGCTGAAAGATAGATTACAAAGAGTGGTGGTAATTGGACCATTTTCTAATTGGACAAGTATTGATGGTGGGTTATGGCAGGGGTCAGTACTTGGCCTTTTGTGTTTTAACTTGTTTATCAAGGTGGGCATTGAAAGTAATGTCTCTATATTCGATGACCATTTTAAATTGGGCAAAACCAGGGGCAACCCTGAGGCATCAGCAGAGCGGGTAAAAGTGGGGACACATCGCTAGTGTAAAGAGCACAATGGCGTTCTCTGCACAAACCTAAACCATTGGCTAGATGGATGCAACTGCCATTTTCAGTTTGTTTATCAAAACAGACAAAAGAATAAAAGTCTGGGTTAATATGTAATAAAACATGCTCAGAATGTTGCGTTTATGTCTCCTTGGCTACTCTTTATCATAATACTAGAACTGAGATTAACAGAAGATGCAATGTATATAATTCTAGAAAATGCCTAAATTCTCCCAGAAGGCCCTGACTTGATTTGAGGGACTAATACCAAAGCACCATTTGCTTCACTTTGCCTTTGAAGTAAAAAGATCTCCAAAACCTCTGTTTTAGAGGTATGTGACAAAGGTACCATGTTGTCTACAAAATGTTTAAAGGAGAACTAAACCCTAAAAATTAATATGGGTAAAAATGCCATATTTTATATAATGACCTTATTGCATCAGCCTAAAGTTTCAGCATCTCAATAGCAGCAATGATCCAGGACTTCAAACTTGTCACAGGGGGTCACCATCTTGGAAAGTGTCTACGACATTCATATGCTCAGTGGGCTCTGAGCAGCTGTTGAGAAGCTAAGCTTAGGGGTCGTTGCAAATTATCCAGCAGAAAATGAGGTTGGACTGTAATATAATCTGATGCTACAGGGCTGATTATTAAATTCTGATGCTTATTGCACTGGTTTCTGTGCTGCCATGTAGTAATTATCTGTATTAATTACTAATTAGTCTTATATTGTGACATTTCTATTCTATGTGTACTGTATATTGTGAGTTGGTCCCTAAGTTCAGTAAGTGACAGCAGCACAGAGCATGTGTCAAGAATTCCTTTAGACACAAAAAGCTATCTTTTCCAGTCTACTGCACATGCATCTGCCCAGACCCAAAGAAAATAAGAAAGAGGTGGATGAGCTTCTACTGAAATGGGTCCAGTGCAGTTTTAAGTGAAGCAGAGCCCTGGCCCATTGTCTCAGGTAAGCAATTATCACCTGGGGCTGCTGAACATTTTGTACCCCCTCAGTGGTTCTAAATGTTTTCATTTATAAAATCCTACACAAAAAATTATAGATCTATGTTCAGAGTGAAAACAGGCACAGAATATGTCAAATGTGAACCTTTTGCTACTTTGAGGCACACATCATAGTTACATCAGAGAGATGCACAGATAATGGGCACTCCAATATAAAGTGTCGCTCATATAAATAAATGTTATATAAATCCAATGTTCTCTGTTATGCCATGTCCAATTCTATATTCATTCATCAATATAGTAATTTTATGGGTGGGATAAACCTTTATAATAACAACCATAGAGCAAAATATTATTCCATGAATTTTCATGTTTGCCAACTGTCCAAAAAAATAGGAACCCAATTTAAACTAAAATGGGGGAATGTAATATCGGTTGCCAATGCAAAAACCGTTCCCAATTCGTTCACAATGTGAATAAATGTTCGGAAAGTGAATAATTTTGGCTTTGCAAACACTTTGCCCCTCATACGACAGTAGGATACAGATTACAAATGTTATAGTTTGCGAGTGCACAGTGTATTGAAACTTCTCAATGAAAAAGTTGTTACGTTTGTTTCAAAAGTTTACTCCACCTTCAATGCGCAATGAAGATTCACAATGAAATGCACAAAGAAATTCAACTCAATTTATTACTGTTTTGCTCATCCAATGTTCATATTTATTTTACATTCCTTTCTCTTTCGTTTTTTGGTTTTAACTTGAGGGTACACAGAGGAAGAAAAACCTGTGTAGATTTTTAATAAGAGAAGAAGTTATATGATAGTCCTAGTCTACAACCTTTGCTGCGCTTAATAACAGTTATATAAATGATTCATGAAACCATTTGGGATTGCAGTTTTAAAACCAATTGAGTAACATGAAATTTTGCTGCCAAGTGCATTTTCTGAACATAACATTTGGGGAGAAATGATGATGTTCCAGCAGGAGAAGTTCTCTTTATGAAAAAAATGACTTTTAGTTTGAACACATAAAAGTGATAAACTTATTCTGATTTATTTACTTTATTGGAAATATTTAAAAGAGAGACATTGCATTAGACTGTTTCATTTCATTTTTGTGTACTTTAATTACATTCATCTTTTATATGTAGAATATTATGTGCAGACTCAGGACCCGACAAATTTTAAAGCACATACATAGCCTTGTTTTAAAATAACGTAACTGAACACAATTATGTCTCATTTTGGACATGTGCTGCCTTGTTGGGGTTAAAAGTTGCACATTTGTCTTCCTTTAATTCAACTCTGTGGGAGAAAAGCAGAAAAAAGTGAGAGTAAACTCAAAAACAAGACACCTAATTCCTCCAACCTGAAAAAGTGGAGAAAACACACCCAAATTTTTCTGTGGTTGCTTATTTCCTGGTGTAGGGAAACAGGGAGGGCAGCTTACCCATTAAATAGTGACCAAAATCATGGAAAAAATGGAGAAAAATGTGGGTAAAACGTATGGGGCAGATTTACTAAAGCGCGAAGTGGCTAGCGCTAGAGACAATTCGCTAGCGTTACCGCCCACAGGGACATTGCCAATTTACGAACAGGCACAAATGGCAATTCGCTAGCCAAACAGAGGTCATTCTCACTCTATCGCCAGGCGGCTTTTCGCTTTGGCAAAGGATGCTACTATGCAAATTCACTAAAATGCGGATTTTAGAGAACGTTACCTCTTCTTTGAAGTGCATTCAAGTAGCTAGATCTTCCTCAATCTTCTGTCACCTACATTAATTTTTTGAGCTGAAAATGCATCAAAGTCCAAAAAACACTGGCGCCTTTTCCTTTTTTCAGCTGGATTGCCTGCAAAAGACCTAACAAACTTTTTTTGGGTAACCGGTTTTCCCCATACATTTGCAAACGTATGGAACATTCATTTTACAGTGGGCACATGTGTAGGGCATTAGAATAACTCTATTATCTTTATTAAGGTTTCCTGGACATATGTTTTAAAGTTTTTTTTGTAAGTATATGCACCGACATTTAATATAAAGACCTCCATACAACTTTAAATGTCCCACCCTATGCAAATTGACCTGAGCACAAGATCAAATGCTCAAATTGCCATAAGTAACGCTAGCAAAAAGTCGCCAGCGTTCAGTGCCCATGAGGAAACTCTGCATTCTAGTGAATTAGCGTAGTCTGAGCGAGTTTTCGCCTGGCGAAGTGTTTTGCTGGGTGCGAAGTGGACGCTGTCGACTTTTCGACTGTTAGTAAATTTACCCCCATGTTAGGTATTGGAAAAAGCTACATCTAACAAATCTTTCCAATAATGTGATTCTTTGGTAAACTGTAATTAAAACATATGAAGAAGAGGGAAAGGGAACTTTATTTAACTGTATAGCATTAAAGTTACTCCTCATTTAAATACAGATAGTAGAAAAGAGAGCAGAGCTGTATACAAGAATGGTCTTATAGAGACCCTCTTTACCCTCTTTACCCTGTTGCACCTGTGTGTAACTTACTAAAATAAGTCGTAATTAAGTAATTCATAATTAATCAATGTATCAATTGCCACAAAAAACATTAAAATGCAAGTGATAAACATAAATTATTATAATAGAAGTATACTTCTACTAAAAAGTGCTGTGTAATGAATTGTCTAATTAATTAACCAATAATTGAAGAGCAATAATTCATGAGAAATCAAATCGGAATGATTCAAATTAACCAAGTTGTGTAATGGTTTCATTTACTCTATAAATCAATTTAAATATGTGCGTAATTTAAAAAAAAAATTGGGGATGAAAAGCAAAGAAATTGTGGGTTGTCTGATTAAAAATGATCTTAGTCTCCCTTGTTCTTATATGAGAGTTAAAAATGTTATTAGATTCTCTTGACACAATGCTAGTTTAAAGTTACTATAACTAATAAAAATGGGGAAACCACTAGTTGGATTCTTATAAAAATATTGATTTCCTGATTTGATCATTTGTCATATAACAGTAGAAAAATATGAAATGTTCTCAAGAACACAAAGTGAACAACAATTTTAAACTGGCTCTTACTTGCTTGACAATTGGTGTCACAATGGAGAATTATGTCAAGATCCTTGTAAGAGGTAAAAGAATTTATGGGAGTTGTCATTTTAATGTGAAACAAATAAGCATACTTGGGAAGAGCTGGCTCGACTATGGAAGCCAGTCAAGTGGAAAGGGTGCTTCCAAGTTTCAATAATTTCCACCCGAGCAAAAAAAAACCCAAGGCGTAGCCCTCATTGTAAATCATGCAAATTACTTCTCTGTGTAATATTGGATGATGTATGATCTCAGTAATGCCATTAAGTTGGATGCTACTCCAATATTCATAAGCTGTGTATTTGTGTTTTATATCAGGTCTCGTACCCAGCTTATCTCATGTTTTGGAGGTATTTGATGATGTCACACAAAGAAGTAAATAGAACGCTTGAGAAATCAAGGACCTTAAAAATTCCTTAGAGGTCCAAAACAGACCCATACCTTAGAGTCCTGCGCTGGTCCATTTTTTGGGACCCGTACCCGCAAACTGCAATCCGCAACCCGGACCTGCAACCCTCATTCTTACCCGCTTGGACCCTCTACCCCACCTGCAAGTACCTTATCTGCAAACGGGACCCATGACCCACTGACCATCAAGAATCAGGAAGTACTGTCATTGTAAACCAGAAGTGACATCATCGGAAGTTGCCGTGATCAGAAAAAAAGGAGTTAAACATGAAGTGCTGTCATTGTAAACCGGAACTGACGTCATCAGAAGTAGACGTGACCAGAAAAAAGGTGTAAATATCTCTATTGAGAAGACCCGCGGCCCGACCCACAACCCCGCAGAACCGCCGACTTAGGGGCAAATTCACAAAAGTGCGAAGTGGCTAACGCTAGCGCAAATTCGCCAGCGTGACGTCATTTCGTTACTTCGCCGATTTACTAACGAAGGGAAGGGATGTAACTACGCTAATTCACTAACTTGCAGATTTTCATGAACGTTAACTCTTGCTCCAGACTTGCCTTTGCCAACTGAGACCAAGCGAAGTGCAATAGAGTAGATAGGGCTTGCTTCAAAAAAAGTCCCAAAAAACGCTGGCGTCTTTTCCTTTTTTAAGGGTGATAGGCTGAAAAAGATCGTACATTTTCTCCTTCCCCCCTACATTTCCTAACATATGGCATCTAAACTATACAGTGGGCACATGTATAGGGCAAAATAACAACTCTATTTTATTTTATGAAGCTTTCCCAGGCTTGTGTAGTGTAATGTATTTGCTGCTACATATACGTCCATTCAACTTTAACTTGGCGCGTATGCAAATTAGGCATCGCTAGAGTAACTTCGCTTTGCTAGACAAATTAACGCTAGCACAAATTTACCGTTCGCCTCCCTGAGCGCAACTTCGGATTTTAGTGAATTAGCGGCACCCTGGCGAAGTACGGCGAAGGCGTTGCTAGCGCATTTTCGCTGCTTAGTGAATTTGCCCCTAGACTTTAGACTAATGAAATCACTAAGCAGCGTGGTGAAGATTTGGTATGGTTTTCGATTAATTGAAATGGGCTTATATCGGTGATTAGTGATGGGCGAATGTGACCTGTTTCGCTTCAGCAAAACTGCAAAACTTTGCCAAAATGCTTAAAAGTCTATGCGCGTCAAATTTTCTTTGACCCATTGATGTCTATGGTCGTCATTTTTGTGACGAAACTCAACAAAAAATTTTGCGCATCACTGTCGGGGATTTCGTTTATAAGAAGTAAGTCATTCAAAAAAGTTATTTAAAAATATTAGACAGGTTTTTAAATTTTACATTAAAGGCAAGGGTGACCATGTCTCGCCTTATACGATTTGTTTCACTTGAATTGGCAGTGTACTCCTCTTTTTAACATGAGCTCAGTGCTGAAAATACATTTTCCCTATTGTTTTAATTCAGAAATAGCTATTGTTTTTGTTATTTCTTCCATTAAACAAGAAAGGGAAACCACTTAAACGTTCTAAATTCCTGTTCTACCCAGTCACTGATTGAGTAGAAAAACAAAGTAGCAACAAACAGATAAGCTCTTTGTTTACTAAGCTGCTGGTTATCAAATTATTAACATTTGAACGATTTAGCCTGTATGAAGGAAAGAGGGGCTTGGCCCAATTTTCCATCTATCCAATATAACAACATAATAGTTAAAAGTATATATTTTTGTAACAACTAAAAGACTAGGCAGTGATTAGCAGGACTGAGAAGAAGAAGTGATACCACTTCCATGAATCTACCCAATTTAGCCTTAAGTAGTGATGGGCGAATAAATCTGACAGGTGTGAATTTGCGGCAAATTTCGATGCCGGCGAATAAATTAGCAAAACTGTGGAAAAAATTGCCAGTGAAAAATCTGCCGCATCTAAAAAATTTGGGTCTGCATCAGAATAGTGGACAAAATAGGCACGCATATATAATTTGTCGCAGGCCCCAAAATAATCCATTGACTTCAATGTGTTTCGCAAATCTTTCACCGTTTCACAAATTTCGTGGGAAATTCGCAAATTTTTCGGTGAAGCGAAACAGGACAAATTCACCCATCACTAGCATTAAGGCCTGCGCAGAAATTACAACCTTCAGTTGATTGATAAACTGTAATATCATTTGGTGGTATACACACCTTGCAATGCAATTTTGTATTGGTAGAGGTTATGTAATCACTCTTTAAATAAAATGCTAATGATCTATGTACTAGTTTCAACTGGCTTCATTTATAATTGTTAGGTATAATTACTAGGGTTGCAACAGACTGTGTGAAAGAAACATTGAAACATATGGAAGAGAGGAGCTTTCAGTCTGCAGTGTAGAGGGAAATTGTTAAAATATGAAAATAATGCACACACTCTTTCACAAGACAATTTAAATAAGAAGACCAATATGTTGCCTAATATTTTAAGCACACAAAGGGATCCATGCTTGTTAAGCATTTATAAAGTTCTGCACAACAATATATAGTTACAAAAGGAAAGTACAGAAAGAAAGTTAAGGGCAGAAGTTCTAGCTCAACTAAATATGGGATTTATTGAGCGGTAGTAAAAATGTATTGATGTAGTGTAGTGATAGGCGAATTTCTCCCGTTTTGGTTCGCTGAAAAAATTGTGAAAAAATTCGCAAAATGGGGAAAAATTCAGCCGTTTTCACGAAAAAATCTTGAAAATCTGACATTTTCACAAAAAAAATTAGAAATTTGGACATTTTCACAAAAAAATCTTGAAAATCTGACATTTTCACAAAAAAATTTAGAAATTTGGACATTTTCACAAAAAAATCATGAAAATCTGACATTTTCACGGAAAATCGAAAATTGACGCAGGCGAATTTTTGCTGGAGATTTGCGAATTTATTTGCCGGTGGCGAAACGCGGAAATTCGCAGCGAATTCGTGCCGTCACTACTTCCATGCCATCGTAGTTTGAAAATGCAAAGCATGGGTATGGGATCTATGACAAACTAACAGGTATGGGACCTGTTATCCAAAATGCTTGGGAACTGGGGCTTTCTGGATAAAGGAATTTGGATCTTAATACTTAGTCTACTAGAAAATCATGTAAACATTAAATAAAACCAATAGGCTGGTTTTGCTTCCAATAAGGATTAATTAATTATATCTTAATTTTGATCAAGTACAGGGCACTGTTTTTTTATTACAGGGAAACAGGAAATCATTTTTAAAAATTTCGATTATTTGTATAAAATGGAGCCTATTGAAGACGGCCTTTTCATGATTCCTTAGGGATAGCTAAGAAGTCCCATGAAAACACAGGCTTTTATATAAATGATATCAATGGGTGACTACTATTTGTCAGACATAACTTTTATACAATTGCTCTCACGGCCAGAATATCGTCTGGTTTGCTTTTTTACTACTTTTTTTTAATGTGAATGGTTAGTGGCAGGTCAGAATATTGCGATGTCTGCCGATCGTTAGATTTTTTCTGTCTGATACAATGCTAAAATTTCCATGTCTATGGCCAGAGTTATTTATTTTTTAAATTGGGATTCACAATTTACAACATCCCTTTCAAAGCAGGGTATAATATGTTAATTCATATAAATATAGTATTATATATTTTTCTGTTTATGCATTGTATTAATCTTTTGTTGAGCTTATGGCAAATGACCTATACTTAGGAATACATAGCTGAGTAAAATCAAATGGGCTGTCTTTTCCACCTCAGTTATGTATATGTAAACATGTATAACCTTTGTGTTTTGAGCTAGTCTTATTTCACAATAAAATAAAGGAAAAAAAATAACCCAAAACCTTAAGGGAAGATTTCTACACCTTTAAAAGAAAACCAACAACAGAGATCAATCTTTTTCCAGATGCGCCCACGCTTTTCACATTATTTGACTTGGCCTTTTCCAGTCTCTCACATAACATAAAGCTTTCAAACTACAAATGGCAAGATTGTTAAATATCATCCACAGGAAGCGGCTGCTGAAGTGCTCGGACAAGCTTTTCGGTACATCGCTTCCATGGCAACAAGCCACAATCTTACTAAGGAAGAACAATGTGTGGGAGGCAGGCCTAGAAGGGGAGAAAGTGCGACTGACAAAGGTGAAAAACAATTGGGAAACACAACGTGAATGAGAAAGTGCAAAGTAGCCAGAGAGCTCGGGGAAGAATATATTGACTATTCCTGCAAGTGAGAAAGCTCAAGGCTTTTGGTTAAAGAATACAAGCAAACAAATTATTGCATTACTGAGGTAGGCAAGGGCTTATTGCAGGTAATTATATGGATTGTTGGGTCTCAAGGTTCTGCACAACAGAGCAAATGGCACCGTCCAAGCCACAGTATATCTAAGATCAAAATAAAAAAATTAACTCTGGAGAACCACATCAAATTCTGTGTATTTAGAACATGTTTACAACATGTTTCGGATAAACATATCCTTCATCAGGTACTAGTACCCAATCGTACGATTCCAAGTACGATCGGAGTACGATCGGATGATGAATAAAATCCTCCGACTTCGAATGTTGGAGGATTCTATTCGATGGTCGAATTTCAAAGTATTTTCCACATTCGAAATTCGACCCTTGATAAATCTGCCCCTAACTGTGTACATATCACATTTTCAAAGACCTGCTTAATAGCTTTTTTTTTTAGCAAAAAACAGGTCTGCAAACATACAGTAAATATGTACAGAGCAAAAAAATGTTATTGAACTTTATTGCATTCTTTGTAACTATTTACTGTTTAGTTCATTTATTATTCAATTGTATTAGAGGTCCCTGGGCTCTGGTACAAAATGTGATCCCATATCCAAAAATAAATGAACAAAGCATCCAAATGAACCTGTCTAACAGTTGGCAGACTCATTCAGTTAATACTTTCTAAGTAATATCACTTTGCTCCCAAGACAGGGACCAGGGTAAGTTTATTACTTCATTGGATTCGTTTTTACTGAGTAAAAATCTTAAACCCCCCAGGAACTTGGTTCCAGCTCCCAGAACCCCAGTACTGTCAAGACCTGGTTACCTCATATTACCGCATATACTATATTATGATTTTAGGCATCAGAACCCTATTAAAATTCTTTTTCCAATTAAAATCACTATTCTATCATGAATGCCACATATAAGATATACCTGGGAAGAAGCTTTCTCATATTTTTGACAAGATGACAGATGTCAGAATTTCCTCATCTCCTATTTTAAGTCACTTAGGAGTTATATCTGATAATCACTGCTAAACAACTAAGGCCAATTTGAAACATTTACTTATTTACTTGCAGCTAGTAACCAGAAAAACACTCAACCATAGAGCAGTTAGACTCATGTAACACATTTCAGCCAGTCACAAAGAGACACCCTGAGAAGAACTATCTTTGTCATTTCTGACAGCTATCATCTCATTATAGAGCAAAAAGGAAGTTAAGGACATTTTCAGTCACTCTTATCATTCACACTATTCTGATTTATATACCTGCCTAAAGCAGCAGAGACCCAGGGATGACCTAATATATCCTGGTCTGTGCAAGGGACACACCATCGCCTATAAAATATATGTTTTTTTGCCTGAAAACAATGCATGTAGTGAATAAGAATAACATTGGAAAATGTGATTACTTTAAAGGGATACTGTAATGGGAAATTTTTTTTTTCAAAATGAATCAGTTAATAGTGCTGATCCAGCAGAATTCTGCACTGAAATCCATTTCTCAAAGAGCAAACAATTTTTTTTATATTCAGTTTTGAAATCTGACATGGGGCTAGACATATTGTCAATTTCCCAGCTGCCCCAAGTCATGTGACTTGTGCTCTGATAAACTTCAATCACTCTTTACTGCTGTACTGCAAGTTGGAGTGATATCACCCTCTCCCTTTTCCCCCACAGCAGCCTAACAACAGAACAATGGGAAGGTAACCAGATAGCAGCTCCCTAACACAAGATAACAGATGCCTGGTAGATCTAAGAACAACACTCAATAGTAAAAACCCATGTCTCACTGAGACACATTCAGTTACATTGTGAAGGAAAAACAGCAGCCTGCCAGAAAGCATTTCTCTCCTAAAGTGCAAGCACAAGTCACATGACCAGGGGCAGCTGGGAAATTGACAAAATTGCTAGCCCCATGTCAGATTTCAAAATTAAATATAAAAAAATCTGTTTGCTCTTTTGAGAAATGGATTTCCGTGCAGAAGTCTGTTGGAGCAGCACTATTAACTGATGCGTTTTGAAAAAAACTTGTTTTCCGATGACAGGATCCCTTAAATTTCATTACAAATTTCAATAATTGCTGAAACACACAGGCCTACCAGCTTTCTCCCAGAAGTGTTATTGGAACTCGGGTCCCAATCAGTTTGGACATAAATAGTGGGGTAATTAGTAGCGAACTGCCGTTTATGTGTTCGCGAACGCCGTTCGCGAACACCGGCAAAAATGCGAACAGTTCGCGAACTTCGAACACCCGCAAAATCGTTCGATTCGAACGATCGAAGGATTTTAATTCGAATCGAACGATCGAAGCCATTCTATCGAATGATTTCATTCAATCGAATGGCTTCGATCGTTCGATTCGAACGAAAATCCTTCGATTTTAGCGGTCGAAGGAATCGAATGGTCGAACGATTTTTGTTCGAATCGAACGCGAACTCATATTGGCGAACGTCGCGCGACGTTCGCGAACATTCGGCGGACGCGAACAGTCGAAGTTCGCGCGAACTAGTTCGCCGGCGAACAGTTCGCTACATCCCTAGTAATTAGAAAACCAATAAATTAATATTATTATAGGATTTCTTTAAGTTTTCTCCTACCCAATAATTATTAGGGATTTAAATAAGGCCCATCATCACCGACTATACAGACATCAAGAAAATTGTTACTGGAAGCAAATATAATTAATATAGTCCCTATAGCAATTATAATAGGTATGCATTGATCAATACTAATGGAACTTTTGACATACTTTTCAATTGTACACAAAATCTATTATCTGATTATAGAATCCTTTTAAGAATGATTATTTTGGTATACTTGGTTATATAGTGTCTACCATCCCCATTCTCTATCCTTGTACAGGTATGGGACCTGTTATCCAGAATATTTTGTAATGTGGCTCTCCATGCCTTAAGAGATTCTGTCACTGGAAAATATGCATCAGTTAATAGTGTTGCTCCAACAGAATTCTGCACTGAAATCCATTTCATCAAAAAGAGCAAACAGATTTTGTATATCCAATTTCGTTGAAATTTGAAATCTGACATGGGGCTCGACATATTGTCAGTTTCCCAGGTGCCCCTAATCATGTGACTTGTGCTCTGATAAACTTCAGTCACTCTTTTTACTGCTGCACTGCAAGTTGGCGTGATATCCCCCCTCCCTCCACCCCCCCCAGCAACCCATCAGCAGAATAATGGGAAGGTAACAATATAAAAGCTCCCTAGCAGATATAAGAAAAGTACTCAATAGTAAAAATCCAGGTCCCCCTGTAACTCCTTCAGTTCCATTGAGTAGGAGAAACAATAACCTGCCTGAAAGCAGTTCCACAGTACAGCACTGGCTCTTTCTGAAAGCACATGACCAGGAAAAATTACCTAAGATGGCTGCCTACACTCCAATATTACAAGTGAAAAAAAAATACACTTCTTGGTTCAGGAATAACATTTTATATGGTTGAGTGAATTTGTTTTAGTGTAAAAAATATATATATATAAAAAAAGACACCATAAAAATCATGGCAGTATCCCCTTTAAGTCTGCTTAAAATAATGTAAACATTAAATAAACCTGATAGGAATGTTTTGTCTCCAATAAGGATTAATAATTTATAAATTGGAATAATGTACAAGGTACTGTTTTGTTTTTAAAGAGAAAAAAGTAATATTTTTTTGATTAAATTGAATCTATGGGGCAAATTCACTATGCGCCGAAGCGCCTAACGCTAGCGTCAATTCGCTAGCGTTGGCCATTTTCGTTACTTCGCAAATTCACTAAGGGACGCTGGCGTAACTTCGCTAGTGTAACTTCGCACCCTTACGCTTGGCGAATTTGCACAACGGACGTAACTACGCAAATTCACTAACACGCGCATTGTTCTGAACGCTACCTTTTACGCTAGACTTCCTTCGCCACCTCAGACCAGGCGAAGCGCAATAGAATAGATAGGGATTTCTTCAAAAAAAGTTAAAAATTTTTCTAAGTCCCAAAAAATGCTGGCGTTTATTCTATATTATGGGTGATAGGCTGAAAAAGATCGAAATTTTTTTTACCATCACTACCGTAACTTCGCTTCGCTTAGCTAATCAACGCTAGCGCAACTTCGTAACCTTATGCTACCCCTGAGCGCAACTTCGGATTTTAGTGAATTTGCGAAGCGCTGGCGAAACTACGCCTGGCGAAGTGTGACGAAGTGTGGCGAAGTTACGCCTGGCGCAACTACGAATCTTAGTGAATGTCCCACTATGAGAGATGGCCTTCCCATAAATCGGAGCTTTCTGGATAATGGGTTTCCGGATAACGAATCCCATACCGGTATTAAAAATCTCACTAAAGGCATTTTTTAGCATTGCTTTCTATTTTTATGAATCGTTTCCAAGAAATGAACCTAAGATCCCTTTTGTGCACCTTCTTACTGAAGCAAGCCAAGAGGCATTGCTTGCACACAGCTCTGTGTTTAGAAATGCTCAATGCACTCACGCGGAACGGCACCATTCCAGGTTTCATTTCTGTCTGACATTTGTAAATATATTTGTTGTCACTGCTTGTAGAAATGTTAAGATAACACTGCTGAAATGGGAAATGCCAGATTAGAATGGAATCAACTTAATGCAATATTACAACAATATTGTGATGATATATCACAGTGAGACTGAATATGTAATTTGTGCATTGGGGGAAATAGTATTAATCCATCTAAAAAATTACACATCTTATTTGCTATCAAACTCTGGCTGCTGGGGTGTAAAATGACAGCTTTATCGCATACTTTCATTGCTTTATCTCCCTTAGTTTTTGTCTTATAGATACAGTATATAAATAGGTGAATGTATAGTTTACCCTTTGATTTGATCTCCTAATCCTGAAACTTGCATTGCTTGCTCTGTTACACACTGAACATGTTTTTTCATACAGCGTTTGTATATATAAGGCTCTCTAACAGCACTTAAAGGAGAACTAAACCCTAATAATGAATATGGTTAAAAATGCCATATTTTATATAGTGAACTTATTGCACCAGCCTAAAGTTTCAGCTTGTCAATAGCTGCAATGATCCAGGACTTCAAACAAAACAAAATTGGAGGTCACAAGTCTTTTTTTTTTTTTTAGTAGGCTTATCAGGCTATCAATGGGTGTGATTCGCATCGAATTTCCGCGATTCATGGGCAGCGAATAAATTCGCAAAACGGGCGCGAAAATTTGCGGGCGTCAAAAGAAAATCATCGTCTTATGAATTTTTCGCCGTTTCACGAATTTCATGGGTAATTCGCTCATTTTTCGGCGAAACGTAGCAAATTCGCCCATCACTACGTTAGGTTAGCCATCAGTATCTCTTTTATCACCATTGCAGAAAATCTGACCTTCGTACCTTTTTACCAGCTGCTAAAGACTATGGGGCCCATTAACTAACAATTTCCATTTTCTAATTTTCTATCATGTTGCTCAACCTCCTTCAGGGTAAGGTCACGCTGAGCGTTTCGGGGAGATTTAATCGCCTGGCTACTAATCGTCTTGTCTTTGCAGCGACCAATCTCTCACGAGGAAACTTAGCCAGCGCAGGAGTGAGGGAAGGTGTTCGGGGATATCTCCCTGAAACGCTCAGTGTGACCTTACCCTTAGGAAATAATAAAACCCTTGAGGGATTAAACATTTTTAGCGAAACTCATATATATATAGGACAATCTAACTAAACAGGAACGTGCGGCAATTAAGACTCTAACCAACGACACTGGCATTGTGATTCGTCCTGCGGATAAGGGAGGGGGTGTAGTGGTGTTAAATTATGAAGATTACAGGGCTGAGATTTTGAATCAAATATCTGACTGTAAGGTATATAACAAACTGCCTGGTGATCCCCTTATTCAGTTTAAATCAAAGGTTCAAAAGGTAGTGAACAATGCTTTTGACTCGGGTATAATTGATAAGCAATTAAAAGATTTTTTGTTACATGAACATCCCAAATGCCCGATCCTGTACACTCTACCCAAAGTACACAAGAGCCTTACCAATCCCCCAGGCAGGCCTATTGTGTCTGGCCGTGAAGCTCAACGTTTCGATCCCCCACAGGGATCTTCGTCAGGAGGGAAAACAAACAAACATTCAGGCATCACACTGACCCACAGAATTTAAACCCCCATTAGTGAAAAAAATGGGCGCCAAAGGGCGTTGCTAGGCAACCAAACAAGCTAGGGATCGCTTGTAAGAATAAAAACCATAGATGTGCCAACAGCACAGCGATAGTGAGTTTTAATAAAACCCTTGCTTTTACTCAGTATTCTCATCTCACCTCCTCACTACCTACACTATATGTTCCTCCTCACTTTATCCCAACATCTATGGTTTTTATTCTTACAAGCGATCCCTAGCTTGTTTGGTTGCCTAGCAACGCCCTTTGGCGCCCATTTTTTTCACTAATGGGGGTTTAAATTCTGTGGGTCAGTGTGATGCCTGAATGTTTGTTTGTTTTCCCTCCTGACGAAGATCCCTGTGGGGGATCGAAACGTTGAGCTTCAATAAAGATTTTCTTGCAAAATTGGAACTTGTCACAAATCCTGTGAGTGCCGCTACCTGCTACATTGGACTCTATTACATATTGGCAGGCACCCAGGTTCTCAACACTGTAAACGGAGTGCACCTTGGGACAATGTATATTTATATATATATATATATATATATATATATATATATAGTCCTTTTTATCAATAAAAAAATCTAAGATATTATAAGACCTGAGAGTGCGGAGCTCTTCTGTTGGACTATATATATATATATATATATATATATATATATATATATATATATATATATATATATATATATATATATATATACACACACACATATATATATATATATATATATATTAAAAGCTTATTGAGTGTAACCCCTTTGATGTGGTGATATTGTGTTTGCCTTGACATCAGCACTTACATCAGTACTTACTGGAGGACCAAAGTGAATGTTTAAATGAGATGAAAAGGTTTGCAGGGCACTATAAACATTTTGATGGTCCTGTGAGAGTGTTTGCAGACATTACTTGAAAGGATTTTTTGGCCAATAGAATCCTTTCTCATGCTTTAAGCAAACAATCCACCATCTATTGGCAGCAAACATGCTCTGTCCAGTTTTAGCTGAAGCTTTCCTTCTCTCCGTAGTGTCCATAAGGTATGGGATCCGTTATCTGGAAACCAGTTATCCAGAAAGTTCAGAATTCCATCTCCCATAGACTCCATTTTATTTAAATAATCCAAATTTTTATAAAATATTTCCTTTTTCTCTTTAATATTAAAACAATACCTTGTACTTGATCCAATCAAAGATATAATTAATCCTTATTGGAAGCAAAACCAGCCTATTGGGTTTATTTAATGTTTACATAATTTTCTAGTAGACTTAAGGTGTAAAGATGTAAATTACAGAAATTGTTCCTGAAAACCCTAGGTCCCATGCATTCTGGATAACGGGTCCCATACCTGTAGTATATGCAGGCCCGGGAAATTGTGGTGAGGCCAAAAAAGCCCGGGCCTAGGGCGGCATGACGCCCAGCCGCTTACCCTGGAGCACAGCTCTGGTGCATGTGTGCTCGCACCGGAGGAGATTGTGCGGGCGCTAGGACTGTGCTGCCGGACACCAGGATCGTGCGGCCTTGGGGCACCCGCCAACTTAATCCGGCACTGAGTATATGTACATTTTTTTACATTTGAGGAAATGAAAAAAGGAAGGGGGCTTCTGGTTATAAATCATTACAATACCTTGTCATAGAAATGTTTCTGTCAGGATTCAAACTCTTGTTTGCATGCAGGTTCGGACTGGCACATTTGGGGCCCACCAGGTTCCAAACCTCTGGGGCCGCCACATGAATGCGCGAAAGTCAGCACACCACCGAAAAAGCCTGCGCACATGCGCAAAGTACTGCGTATGGCGTGCACGTGCACAATCCTGCATAGTTGCGCACACTTATTTTTCTTTTAGTTCCGGCTGATCGGGGAGCTGGTCTGACCCTGTTTGCATGCACATTATTTAACCTGTGCAATTCCCTGCTGACCAACCAGAGGATTTTGGAACTGGTTGCTGCTGCTAATTAACATAACCATTTTCTTTCTGCTATTTCCAGTCTCCACTACCAGTCTGATTAAGGCAGATACCAACAATCTTGATATCAAAGGCCTATTTAGAGTGGTGGCAGACGGGGAGATTAGTTGCCCATCGACAAATCTTTACTACCCTGGGGGCGACTTATCTCCCATATTGGCATCTTGCCAGCAAGAATACGAATCGCCGGCGGGATTGCTTATGAATCGTTTTGGATTTCCAAAGTCACCCGAAGTTGGCGACTTTAGAAATCAATTTATATGGCATCCCGCTGGCGATTCGCATTCTTGTCGACGGGAAGGCATTTCAGGGAGATTAGTCGCCCGCAATAGAGAAAAATTTTCTCTGGGTAACTAATCTCCCCGTGTGCCACCACCCTTAAGGGAGAGTTTAATGAGATTTTGTGGGTCCGATTTTATCTGATCTTGCTATGCTACTACACACAACACCAAATTTGTAGCATCCTACAAAAGTTGATCCACCTACAGATAGAATATGGGATCATAGTGTATTTCAATGGGGAAAAAATTGGTCAGACACTACCATTTTATTGTAGGAGATGTAGATGCAGCATCCAACAGTCATGCCACATTGGATGGAAATATTTCCATGTAGTTTACACATCTGTTTTTTGTCTGTCCCAGTATTTTTTGACCCATGTGACGATCTTGTTGATCATCCTACAAAATCTTACCACAGATGCAAACGTTTTTAAAGGGTTTTATGCTCAACACTTTTTGCAATCCAATGTTTGACCAATCTGCCCCATAGCCAAGCACTAAAACAGCTTCAAAATAATGGTGACAGCCCTCAATTAAAGACACATATCTTGCATATGTATTTCAGTATATCAGTTTTAATATATTCCCTTTAAATTTAGGTTTCATATATCTATTATTTTTACTGTTATATTATATCTGTGCTGGAACTCAATTGGAAGAAAACATCTCCCAGAAATAGCTGAGCAGTTTTAATTAGTTACAAGGTTCCTCTAGTTTTTGTCACCCATCTTTGGACATTGCTGAATCCAGATATTCTGAAAACATGGCAATCAGTACAAAGAAAATAAATTGTAGGGGTTATCTTCTATTTATTGCGCTATAAATACAACGTGTGAAGAAATAGCTTATGAGCCAGGGCTGCCATGTAGTTCATATAATAAGGGAAGGAGGAGGAGGTGTGGGGGGGGGTGGATGACTTGCACAGGTACAGTTTATTACAATTTTCATTACCTATAAAAGTGAGATTGAAATACTTTACTTAAGGTATTTAAGGTATTTTCTTAAGTAAAGAAAATACCTTAAAAGAAAGAAATCTAATAGCAACATTAAGTTAATACAGGTATGGGATCCGTTATCCGGAAACCTGTTATCCAGAACTTCCGAATTACAGCATGGATGTCTCCCTTAGACTCCATTATAATGAAATCATTTAAAATTTAAAAAGTTATTTCCTTTTTCTCTGTAATAATACAACGGTATCTTGTACTTGATCCAAACTAAGATTTAATTAATATTTTTTGAAGGCTAAACAAGCCTATTAGGTTTATTAAATGTTTAAATGATTTTTAGTAGATTTAAGACACAGAGATGTAAATTACGTAAAGATCCCTTATCCGTAGTGATGGACGAATTTGGGGCGTTTAGCTTCACTGAAAAAATTGCGAATTTCATGCGAAATTCGCAAAACGGCATAAAATTCTCGTTCTTGATGCCGGCGTCCAAAAAATGGACGCCGGCATCAAGAAAGAGAATTTTATGCCGGCGGTTTCGCAAATTTATTTGCCGGTGGTGAATCATGGGAATTCGCCACAAATTTGTGCCTGCCGAATAAATTCGCCAATCGCTACTTATCCGGAAAACCCCAGGTCCCAAGCATTCTGGATAATGGGTCCCATACCTGTACTATACAACATACAATAAAATATTAGAAACTATGGCAACACATTAAGCCAGGATATTATAGTCATAGTGTATGTTCTGTACATGCTTGAAACCTGCAGAGAATCCATTTGCTAATGGCTGTTATCAGTAAACATATGGCAGAGGTGAAGATAAGAACAGCTGGGCTCTCAGTCAACTGTACATTCAGGTAATGTGAACAGACAATTTCAGCACATCCCAGAAATAAATCTATTTTGCAGTATATGGCCATTGGTCTCTCGTCTTTCTGTAGGAGCAATGAATTCTGTGAGCGTTCTAGAAATGCTTGTCGGCAAATATTAAACAGAAATAGGATGGATAGACTGCTGCATCTCAAACAAAAAAAGTCACACCAGCAGGTTCCATGTGCTCCATCTGTGTACAGAGACACAGTGACAGTGCACACATGCATATATTTACCTTATACTATATATTTTATGTATCCATCCTGTATTTGTTGTAAGCACACAAGGAGAGATCATGGGATTCCTTCTCAGAATTCCTTCGGTTTTATATGCACACAACAGGTTGGTATCATCTTTAAAGGGCATGTAGTCTAAAATAGAATAAGGCTAGAAATTATGTATTTTGTATACTAAATATAAACATGAACTTACTGCACCACAAGCCTAATCAAACAAATGATTTATGCTTTCAAAGTTGGCTACAGGGGGTCACCATCTTGTAACTTTGTTATACATCTTTGCAAGACTAAGACTGTGCACATGCTCAGTGTGATCTGGGCTGCTTAGGGATCGTCATAAACAAAGCTGCTTGAGTTCTGCATGGCTGGGAAGTAAAGCAGGGGCTCCCCCTGCTGTTCATAAGTATGATTGTTTCCCTGCTCAGCAGTTAGGGACTGTCTGACAATTCCTATCCACAGCAGTAAATGAAGGGAGAATTTCACTGCATACAGTCAGATTTCTTATTAAAAACCGTACACATTTTTAATTAAAGTATATTGGAGATAGGTTTCTTTTTCATTAAAGAAAGTAAAAATGAGATTTTTTTTTTTCGCCTTTACAGATGCAGCCACTTTGGTTTGTCTGTTTGACACAGAATAACTAAACACAGATATCCCATTTATCTCATTTAACACAGAAAACTGTGTCACAACATCCCATCTAATTAAAGCATTCACCATTGTGAACAATGGTGCTTTGGTATGCTAATGAAAAGGTTAAATGCATTAAATGAGTTAAGATGACTTTAGATAACCCAGTTTCTTCAATTAACCCTGAGTCATGACGCATTTAACTCACAAATCCAAGTGGCTTCATCTGTACATGCCCTTTAAGCTGTCTGTTCTCATTATTTAGATTTTTGATTATATTTAAATATAACCTGTATCACTGGAGAATAAATCATTTTCATTGTATATTATATAAGGTGACATTATAATCCAGAAAGAAACAAAGAGACTTGTTAACCAATCACTAAATGACTTATTTTTTCTACTTCGTGTATGGGACTCTTATTAGAAATCATATGTAGTGATGAGCGTGGATTGGTGGCGATTGCAACGAATTTCTGTGTTTCTCCGCCCACAAATAACAAAAAAAATTGTTGCATGCGTCAAAATGATTTTGACGCCCATTGACTTCAATGCGTTTGGATTTTGTTTCTGCCGTTTTGCAAATTTTTCAACAAATTGAAACGGGACAGATTCGCCCATCACTAATCATAGGGACCTCGATTTGTTCCCACTTCCACAGGTCTTCATTGTCCAGGGCCAGACTGAATATCTGGGGGACTGGGAAAAATGCAGGTGGGACAGTCCGGGTGGGCCCTGAACTCGTCTGTCTATTTTGGCCACAAAGATAGTGGCACATTGGCTGCACATATCAAGAATTTAGAGGAGCCTGAAAGGAGGGTTCACTGAATAAATGTGGCATTTTATTTACTGAAGTTCCCTCCACATGTCTTTTTACAGTTGGTTGTGGTGGGAAGTCCCATGGACAGAGCACCCAGGTGGAGCGTAGGGGCTGCAAAGGACTGGGAAAGTGCTGGGAATCAAGAGTGACGATTTTTCTTCATGTAAAGAATTTAGAGACCTCCATGATGTCACTGGCTGGCTGTACCTTTCGCATGGTGGAAGAAGCATTTGAGGGAGTGATGGTGTAGTAAATAGTGATAGGTTGAATCTTACCCATTTAGCTTAACCAAATTTTTGCTATGCGCCAAAAAAAGCCATTGAACCATTGAACCACAGTGAAATATATTGCTCATCCCTACCACCACTCAAATATTTGAAAAAAGTAAAGAGGGACAAAAACATTAGCCTGAGAAAACTTTGTGACCATTTATGGTCACACCACCTAATTACCATGTTCATTTAATGGCCACACATATGGCCACACATACCAAGTTAATTTTACAAAATTTGGCAGGTTATTAAAATTTGAACACATTCTGAGAGTTTTAGGGCAATGTTTTATATGTTATAGCAGTTTTGCTAAAGAAGCTGAAATTGCTTTTTAAAAGGCTGGTTCACCTTCATGTTAACTTTTCATATTTTATAGAATGGCCAATTCTAAGCAATTTTTCAATTGGTCTTCCAGCTTTCAAATGGGGGTCACTGATCCCATCTAAATACAAATGCTCTGTAAAGCTGCACATCTATTGCTATTGCTCATTTGTATTACTCTATTTTATATTGAGTCCCTCTCCTATTCATATTCCAGTCTCTCTTTCAAATCAATGCAGATTGCTGAAATTGCAAACTGGAGAGCTGCTGAATAAAAAACTTAATAAGTCAAAAATTTGGTAGTCACAATTTAAACTCAGAGACTTGCTTATCTTAAGTAGTTACATTTGTTTATTTGCTTATCTTAAATTGTTACTATTGTTTCTTTGCTTATCTTAAATTGTTACAAATGTATCTCAGTGCAGCTGTTGAGTATACTGGGCTTTCTGCCAAAAAAAATCTTTTTTTATTAAGTTTCAGAAACTTTGTATCATTTTCTGGTGCCAGTGCAGGAGATCAAAGAAAATCTCAGGACATTTCAGTAAGAAAGCCGGGACTGCTGGTACTGTCCCACAGAAAACTGGACAGTTGGGAGGTATGCCCTAGTAGTAACTATTTGTGTAGACATTGTAGTTAAGGTTATTCCTGATGTTTTGCCATGTGTCTTATAATTCATATTCCTGTTCCTGTTTCCCATAATATGATGGCAAATGGAGAGATGAAGAAGGTGTATTAATGGGAACCTGAAACCATTATTCTGACACCACCCAAACCATTTCATTGAACATTTAGATTAAATGCTTTCCAGCTATAGTTGCTAATTGCTTTGTCTGTATCCAACCCCAACATTTCTTCAGTTTTCAGAACTCGCTGATTTTTGTTCATATCTAGTAGACTATATAGGTCAGTACACTTAAGTACTTCTTAAAATTACTAGACCTTGTGTGAACTTTGCAAAATTTATCCCATTTCCCCCCGGTTAGACTACTAAAGTTATGTGTTCTTTGCAAAGATCTTAAAGTATAGAGAAGGCAACATTTACTGGCACTAAGCTACTTTTCTCTTATACTATTGACACAGATCTGTAGGGCCAGACTTGCTCTTTGTAGTGCCAATCATGGCTTATCATGACATGCTCTTTTTTGGGGGGAAAAAATATATAGCACCAATTCTCACCTTGCAATCAGTTCTGGGCCAGGCCGGCCAGGCGCCCTAGGCAATCTGGCCAGTCGTAGTGCCCAAAAAGGTCACACGAGTGAAAAAAGGACGTACACGCGGCCAGAGAGGTGATTGGGGACCAGACTAGGGGGTTGAAGACAAAGAAAGTACATTCCTGGTGCCCCCCAGCTTTGCACCCGCAGCACGTGCCTACTCTGCCTACCCCTAGTTCCGGCCCTGATTGCAATGTTGTTGTTTTTTTTTGTTGAAGGTCCAGCATTTGTTACAGATATATGAAAACATTGCTGTATCAGCAAAGGTTGCAATAAATATCTGAGACAGCAAATACATGTTCACAAATACAAGTCAACCTGGCCTTCCAGGTGTATATAAGAGATAAAAACAGCATGTTCCCCTTATCTTTACTCTAACTCACCTTCAGACTACCACCCCAACCATTGTTCTAGACATCCCTAGGGGTGGACTAGGGAATTACTAAGTGCAGAGACACACGCTGCTATTTCGGGAGATTAGTCGCCCAGCGAAAAATTGCTTCTTCTTCGGGCAACTAATTTCTTCAACTGCCTTCCCGCCGGCTAGAATGTAAATAGCCAGCGGGATGGCACTCGGATTGCTTTGGCTTTCCGAAGTCACCAAAGTTTCCTCGTGAGGAAACTTCGTAAAACAAAGCACTCCGCTGGCGATTTATAATCTAGCCGGCGGGAAGGCAGATCCAAAGAACAACTGTTCAATTTGTATAAGTGTAAGTGTCCTGTAGAAAGAGGGGTGCAATAGCTCAGCTTGTTTCTGGGTATGAGAGGGAGAAAGACAGTAAATCAGGTCACATCTGTCCAAAGCTTACAATTCAGCCACTGTGGCCTCCTCACACTATGCATCTTCCCCAGCATGCTGACATTTTATTTGTTTGTTTTTCAAAAGCACTACAGTTCCAGATAAAAACAGCGTGAAACAAAGAAAATACCTGATTCAAAACATTGAGAACCGTCTGTGAAAAAGAGTCTGATTGTTCCAGAATTGCTCCGCTTGTTATTTCAGCCTTTGTGGCCTCTAAACACACACACTATAGAGTTTGCCCACAGCACTGCCATGTATTTGTTTGCACAGCTATTTCCATCATTGCCCCGCGCGTGTAGCATTTCCATCAATGATAAATACATTATTCTTTTCAATGAAACCATAGTGAACATTCCATTTGGGGCTGTATTTAGAAAGCTGCCAGTGACACATTGCGCTATTGTCATTTTATGTCATAATGAATATTTCACTGTTACAAGCAAAGCTTTCTGCCTGCGTCTGACAATGCTCCAGCTCTAGTGTATAGAGGATGTTGCTTGATGGCACTTACTGTACCATAAGTACATAATGCTGAAGGAATGCAGTTAAAAATATGTTGGTGGGTTAAAAATAGACTTGGGTCAGTGAGAAAATTGGCTTCATCTCATACAAATTATATATGAATGTAGTGAATTACTATGCTACATATAGTACAATGTACTACAGGTATTGGACCTGTTTTCCAGAATGCTAGGGAACTGGGGTTTTCCGGATAAGGGATTTTTTTTTCATAATTTGGATCTCCAAACTGTAAGTGTACTAAAATAAATCATTTAAACATTATTTAAACCCAACAGGATTGTTGTGTCTAGGGTTGCCACCTTTTTAAAAAGTTTTTACTGGCCAGTGGTGGGGGTGGTCCGTAAGGCACATGATGTGATCCAAAAGGGGGTGGAGCCACCGCACATAAAAAAGTTTTGAACGAATTGGGGGCGGACCAAGGGCTTTTTTTAAGGGTATTACAATTTACATTGCCGGTAAATTTGTAATACCGTCTTACCGGCTAGGCCGGTAAAATATCGGACGAGTGGCAACCCTAGTTGTGTCCCAATAAGGATTCATTATATCTCAGTTTGGATCAAGTATCATTTTTAAAAATCTGAATTATTTGAATAAATTGGGCTCTATGAAAAATGGCCTTCCCATAATTGGGAGCCTTCTTGATAACAGATCCTATAACACTCTTGTGACAGGATGTTAATTTTGGGAACATACAGCTGTTGCAGAACCCCACTGTCTAGTGATAAAGGGGACCTTTTTTATGAAGCAGATAATAATCTAAGATTGTTTTGAATGATTCCATTATATCAGTGCTTCCGACATGTATGATTTGTCTCTTTCAAAGTAATGGAGGTAGGGCCCTGCCCAAAGGCCAGGTGGGGGGAATTGCTTGTTTACTACTGACGTGAATAACTATGTTTTTACTATAGTTTCATATATCTATAGCCTTGGTTATAAAAAGAGGGCATGATGAAGTGCTGTACAGCACAGAGGGTCATTAACAATGCAAATGCAAAGCAATGCAAAGGGTAAAACTGCATGTAAAATGACATCATTTATATTTGTGCCTTGCATTAAAATGCCAGTTGCATCTGTTTTGCTGTATAGGGTGCAAGATGCAAAGTAAAGGGCACATAGATGAAACTGATTCCTTGCACCTAAAAATCTATATGTTTTCAGCCATGCAAAAAAGGCCCATTGTTGCCAGCAAAACACAGGTGCACCTTTTCCATGATTTCCCATAATTCCAACATATTTGCAGGTGCCTGTATAAAAGCAGGTGCAGCAACTTGATCTCAAGCAAAGTGCAGTACACAATATTACTTGTGCCCACAATTATACTGGAATTTTGGGACATAATGCCTGTTTCATACTTTAGTCTGAAAGTCGCACTGCTGAGTAACTTTTTCTATAATTGTTTAACTCAAAATGTGAAGGAATATTGTTCGAGACACATCTAATCATAGTTAGGGTTGCCATCTGGCCAGTATTATACCGGCCTGACCGGTAAAAATGATGCTTGACCCCAATGTTATCAACAGGGAAAAAAATCAAAATATATAGGAAGCCCGGTATTTTTTTCCAAAAAAGGTGGCAACCTAATCGTAGTACAGTTATTTATATGGGGCCCATTATGTTAACAGATCATGTCAGTATATTGTTTGTGTCATGTATGCAAGTGTAATATTTAATGTTCCATCCATCTCACTTGGGTTCATGCTGAGAAGATTATAAAAACAATTACATTTCCCCATAAATTATATTGTGCACCCAAGAGATATTTACAAATCTGCAACCTATGAAGCTGTGGTTCTTGTGTCTTTGAGGTCCCGAAAATATATACATGGAAAAGCAGCTCAGTTCCTGACGCTTTAATAAAGTGCATATGTATCTGCTATGGTTTGGAAGTGGATTATTGTTTTAGCTGTTACTTCAATTTCCATGTTTCTCAGACCATATAAGATCTTAATTCCTCATCCCACATAGAGTGACCACCCAGAATCTCTTCCATTTCAGCTACAGTACAAATGTAATGTTCATGGCCCGCCCTACTGGCATCAGAGAACCTTCTTGCCTATTCTAGGGACAATAAATAAGGGGAATCAGGAGAACTCTTTATAAAGAAGAAATGAAGCCTTTCTATTTTATGATCAAATAGCCTGGTACTGTTAAAATACTTGATAAAGCTGGATACTGTTTATTTGCTTTCCATATAGTGCAAACATTGAATAAGCAAATGCTGTCTGTTACTGCACTTTACAGAAATTGTCATTTCAGTAGTCGCAATATTTTCAGCACATCAAGTCTAGTGTTTAGTGTCCAGTAATACAATTCCAGTTGTTCCCCCCTTTGGTTGTTTATCCTAGATATGCGTATGTGGATTATATTGGAAGTTATAATGTTAACAACAACAAATGCAGCACTCACAGGATAAATGTGGAGGAGATTTACTGAATGCAACATTTTGTTCACCCACAGGGACCTTCATTAAGGTAAGAGTATAGAAGTGTGTTGGGTCATCCAGATTACTAAACATAATTACCGGTTGCATAAAAGACAATAGGCTATAAAAGACAATATAACTTGATCCTCAATGATCTTCTAGACCATAGAAATTTACAATTCATAGGTACGTCTAAATGTGGCCATATACTATACTATACTTCAAGTTCCACTCGTTTTTCAAGGTCGCCAAATGAGTGTATCTTTCCCCCTATATGCCCAACAAAGGCAGGGAGATATCTGCCCGTGAATGGCCACCTTTACTTATATAGTTCTGGTAGGGGACTTGTTATCCAGAATGCTGGGTTTTTTTTAGGAATAATGGTTCCTTCCGTGATTTGGATCTCTATACATTGTCTACTAAAAAATAATTTAAACATTTAATAACCTATTAGGATTGTTTTGCCTCCAGTATGGATGAATTATATCTTAGATGGAATCAAGTACAAGGTACTGTTTTATTATTACAGAGAAAAAAGGAAACAATTTCAAGTATTTTAATTATTTTATTAAAATGGAGTCTATAGGAGATGGCCTTCCCATAATTCAGAGCTTTCTGGATAGCAGATCCCATAACTGTCATCATAGGTGTAGTAAGAAATTCGAGTTTGGGGAGATCAAAAAGCCAATTCAGATCATCTGCACGTTAAGCTGCTCTACATACAGCAGCACTTAAGGTATTATGTTCTTAGCCAAGAAGCATGAGCTGGAAAATAGTATATTGATCATGGGCCAATCAACGGACACAATATATAATATGAGAAAATATAATTTTCTTTGCTTTATTAACCCTTAAATGAACTGTTTTTAGGAAGTGCTTGCAGACAACTGTATTACTGTCATAGTGTTAAACTTAATATAGTCAGAATGTATATTTATTATAGTTGTAAATATGGGCACTTTTGTTCAACATTTGTGCAGGTTTGTGTGTCCTTCCTTGCACTCAGCTTGCCTCCCACACTCCAAAAATCATACAGACAAGTTAATTGGTTTCCGATGAAAACGACCCTTGTGTGTGTGTGATTAGGATTAGGAGCCTCACAGCATGGCATCTCCAGTGATACTAGAAAATGTAAATATGCAGATAACATAAACTCCCTACACAGGATATCCCATACATGTTTTACTAACAATCCAAAAAAAAAACAGCTAAAGAAAATGTATATTTTCATTTTTAAAGAACAAGCTGACACCCCTGTTGCAAAAAATCAGATTCCTGTTAGCAGTTTTCATACAGCATGAGAATCCTTAGAATATGCAAAATGTTTCCTTGCTGTATCATGGGTGGCCTTAACGTCTGCATGTGCTCAACATCTGGAACTGGATATCTAGTTTTTGAAAGATATACTCATGAAAATGACATCATGACTTCCATTACCCAAACCTAATAAATGGGAGTCTGCAGCCTGACCTACTAGAGCTGCTTAAATGAGCCTAATGCAATTAAAGCACACCCTGCTTGGTTTATTTTCCAAACCACCAGACACATTATTCACAAAGAATACTCTTAACCATTTGTTACATTGGTTTTTTATAGTGGTAGTCTAACAAGGCCTGAGATTAAAGGAGTCTTATTATTTGGCACTGTCAGTAAATGGTACAGTCTAGGAAAACAGTTACTCAGCAAGTATGCAAGCAGCCCACAACTGAGAATGCTATGAATTCAGTTACATAGAACAGGATATGATCCCTAAATACTGATGATTAATTTAGACTTTCTCAGCTTCAATTAATGTTGTTTTAAGGTTATAGATGTGTTAAATGTAGCATTCCCAGAGATCAGGATCTTTGTTTCCTCACAGTTAGTGAACCAGTCCATGCTTAATTGATTGCATGGCCCCTACTGCACCAGCAATCAAGGTTTGTAGCCAGGATAATGGAATGTTAAAGGGATTGTATCATGGGAAAACATTTTTTTCACGTAATAGTTCTGCTCCATCAGAATTCTGCACTGAAATCCGTTTTTGAAAATGTTGAAATCTGACATGGGGCTAGCTATGTTCATAGTTTCCCAAGTGCCTTCAGTCGTGTGACTTGTGCTTTGAAAATTTAAGTCACTCTTTACTGTTGCACTGCAAATTGGAATAATTATCACCCCCCACCTAGCAGCCAATCAACAAACAATGGAATGGTAACAGAATAACAGTTCCCTGACGCCTGCATTGCTAGATGTACTGTAGGTAGGAGAATAGCACTCAATAGTAAAAAGTACCACAGTGATCACCTGATTTTAGGTCAATCGTGAACATTAATGTTTCTTTGTAATCTTTCTGTTTGCGGCTAGCAGTTGTGCTGGGTTGCAAATTGTGTTAGTACAAACAAACTTTAATGTACCTTATACATACTGTATAGGGGCAGATTATTAAAGAGTGAAGTGGCCAACGCTAGTGACTTTTGGCCAGTGTTGCCACCAGCAGCGACATCGCCAATTTTCTAACAGGTGCAGGCGCCAATTCACTAGCGGTCATTAGCACTCTTTCGCCAGGCGACTTTCGCTCTGGCGAACAGACGTTACTCTGCAAATTCACTAAAATGCGAATTTTACTGAAGGTTACCTCTTTCGCCAGAGTTGCCAGAGTTGCCAGACCAGGGAAAATTGCTATAAAGCAGCTAGATCTTCCTCAATCTTCTATCACTTACGTCATATTCTGTGAGACGAAAATGCATCAAAGTTCAAAAAATGCTGGTGTCTTTTCCTTTTTTCAGCCTGGTTGCCTGTAAAAGTCCTAACAAACGTTTTTTGGTGAACCATTTTTTTTCCAGACATTTCATAACATATGGAAAATTCATTTTACAGTTGGCTCATGTGTAGGGCATTATATTAACTCTATTGTCCTTATTAAGGTTCCCTGGACATGTGTATTATAAACCGGTAACTTAAACCATTTGCAGAAACATTTATAATAAAGACGTCCATACAACTTTAAATTTATGCAAAAAGTATTCAAATTGACCTAAGCACAAGATCACTAGTGAATTTTCGCTACGCACAAATGAACGCTAGCGCATCTCAGCTATGAAATGCTCGCACTGCCGAAGTACCGCTAGCGAAAAGTCGCCAGCATTCGGCACCCAGGACGAAACTCTGCATACTAGTGAATTGGCGTAGTCCGAGCACATTTGTGCCTGGCGAAGTGTTGCGATGGGTGCGAAATGGTTGCTGGTGAAAATTTGTTGCTTATGAAGCAGGGTTTAGAGGAATAGATCAGGAGGGAACATCAATTGACCTAAGAACATTATAAGCTATTTTGCAGCTTTCTGTATAAATACTAGTGTTCGTGGTTGCAGTTGCCTAAATAGTAGGATTGTAATTAGACCAGAGGCTTACAAAAATGTATTATATAAATACAGCTATATTCCTGACATCCATGCTGTCAGTTATTAATTAAAGGATTCTATTAGATCACTCAAACATCCCATTATTGTGGTACAGCTATTTCTATAAACCGCTTTTAAGTACTCATTCTGAGACACATTCCGTGTATTTTTAAGGAATATTCAGTAAGTCCCACACCAATATACTATATATAGAGAGAGAGAGAAAAGTCATATTTTTTTCCTTTGGCAGAGATATTTTCTGCAGAATGCAACAGAGCAACACAGTGTATTTGTGACCAATATTTAAAGTGTTGAGTTAAACCAGCTGAAACGACATCCTCCGAGGTGAGTAATGTGGCAGCTGCCATTATTGTGCGTCAGTGCAAATGTACATAAAGCAGCCTTTAGTACATGGAACAAACTCTGCCAGTGTGTTTTTGTCAATTTGAGAGAAAATGGATTTGGAGAGAAAATGAATAACTTGTGTGCTTGCCTGGTAATCAAACGATCATGCACAGGTATGGGATCCATTATCTGGAAACCTGTTATCCAGGAAACTCCAGATTATGAGATGGCCATCTCTCATAGGGGGAAATTTACTAAAGGGCGAAGTGGCTAACGCTGGTGAAAATTTACTAACGGTAGCTGGTGTAAATTAGCTGGTGTAAATTTGCCAAGGAGATAGACTCTGGCGCAACTTCGCACTCTAACGCCAGATTCACAAAGTTTTTGATTTTACTGACCGTTACCTCTATCGCCAGACTTGCCTTTGCCACCTCAGACCAGGCGAAGTGCAATAGAGTAGATAGATAGTAGATTGAAAATTTTTCTAAGTCCCAAAACACACTGGCGTTTTTTCCTATTTAAAGGGTGATAAACTGAAAAAGATCGTAAATTTTTTTTTTGGATTACCCTCCTTCCCCCTTACTGTGGGCACATGTGTAGGGCATTATAACAACTTTATATAATTTTATTAAGGTTCCCTGGCCTTGTGTAGTGTAATGTATTTGCTGCAGTATATACGGCCATTGTACTTTAACTGCACGCCGTATGCTAATTAGCCAACGCTGGCGTAACGTCGAACTGCTGAGCGTAATTTCGCTGGTGTAATTTCGGCACCCTGTGCACAACTTCGGATCTTTGTGAATTAGCGCTGTGCAGGCGAATTTACGCCGGGCAAAGTGTTGCGATGTGCGCGAAGCCAGCACTGGCAAATTTTCACCAGTTTGTGAATTTGCCCCATAGACTCTATTCTAATTAAATAATTAAAATGTTTTAAAATGATTTCCATTTTTGCTGTAATAAGAAGAAAGTACCTTGTACTTGATCCCAACTGAGATATAATTAATCCTTACTGGAGGCAAAACAAACCTTTTGTGTTCAACTACTGTTTAAAAGATTTTTATTGTAGACATTAATATATGGATATCCAGAGAATTCTGGATAACAGGTCCCATATCTGTATTGTGCTCTTAAACATCAGTTGATGTTTCTGGAAGTATACGTCTTGTAACTGGCATAAAATAAATCTACACAATGAACATACAGATAGCTGAGCATCATTCTATGTAGAAACTAAGGCATACATTACAGTTTTTCTATCCAAAAATTGTTATTGCTGTTACATCTCTGCTATTGCTCTCTGACCTAAAATTAATCTTTAATTCGTAACAGTAGACAGTAGAAAATTTAGCAGGAAGCTGGGGGGGATTTGCTGTGTGACTAATATGTCAGCCAGATCTTATGGGAGTTAATTAGAAGCCTCTTTCTGGCCACTCGTGGCTCATTAATCCTAAGGCAAGCATTTTGTTCCAACTCTTAGGCTGCCTATCATTTCAATGGTCAAGGTTAAAGTTAGAGACCTTTTGCAGAACAATAACCCGGCAGTACTAAAACATTTCAGATTTCTATATATGTCCATAACCATCAGTGAGCGTTTTATTTGGTAGCTGTCAGCACTCAGCAAGAATCCATCCGCATTACCATATAGGTCATAAATAGACCGATCAATCTGCAATGCTGTTCTTTGATTTACAGGTCTGACAAGTAATTACCATAAGTAAACAGCTCCCCTTGTCCAATTTTACCCTTCAGAAAGGCAGAATTTACAGTCATTTAATGCACAAGGCTCAGAACAAACATGAGGGCTAAAGACAGACATATTTATCATGGTAAAGCAATAGATTTAGAGCACAGAGGGTTTTCTGTATGTTTGCCTGTGAGACTGACAGAGGTGTGACAAAAGGGAAGATACATTATATTACCAAGAAATCTGCTGGTCCTAAATCTTTTTCTGAAAACAAAGATATTAATAAGAAGTCCCCCTCCCACCTCTCCTACCCAATTTTCTGCTTAAATAGGCTCTACTCAAATATCACAACAATATGAGAGGAACCTAATATTGAAAGTCAAAGTGGAACAAATGATACACTGACTTCATTAAACAGATTGTATTTGCATCACTTCTGCTTGGAGTTACTACAGTTCCGCTTCCAGTCTTGAGGGGAACTGCTCAGGTTGACCTTGTATTAAGATGGCCGTACACGGGGCGATAAAAGCTGCAGACAGACTAAGTCGGCAGCTTATTGGCCAGTGTATGGGGCCTCCTGACTGGCTTCCCCGATCGAGATCTGGCCGAAAGTCGGCTGGGACAAAAAAAACGTTGGATCGAAGCCGCATCTTTTCGTTGATGCGGTCCCGCGATCCGACCCCCGTTTCCCATGCGTTAGGATCCGATCATGCTCAAGGTGGGCATATCGGAGAGAGATCCGCTCATTTGGCGACATCGCCAAACGAGCGGATCTCTCCGTGTAAGGCCACCTTTAGTCAGTGGCATGCCAATAGCAGCAATTACTGATGTGAATGGCTAAAGGTGGCCATACACAGGCAGATAAAGTTGCCGATATCAGTCCTTTAGACCAATTTGGAAATTTATCTGCCAGTGTATGGGGGCTTCCGACAGGTCTTCCCGATCGTTATCTGGCCACAATATCGATAGGGAAGGTTTCATTTTTCCGGCGACCAACCCGTTGGAACCCATAGCTACTCGTTGTAATCCGATCGCTTGGCCCTAGGGCCAAATGTTCTGATTATCCCGATATAGCCCTGACGTTGGTGGGCATATGGGGGAAAGATCCGCTTGTTTGGCGATGTCGCCAGACTAGCGGATCTCTTCATGTATGGCCATCTTATCATCTCTATAAAGCTTTTAGGTCTATATTGACACAATAGGAACAAAAATGAGTTATAATAATACATTGAGAAGCATGACAGACTTTAAAAATGGATTTCAGAAAATTATATTATTCATCTCAAAAAGAGAGAAAATTATTGAACTAAAGAAGAGAGAAAATGGGTAAAGAACTTGACTTTTCCATGCTAAAGGTTAAGGTTAAAGTTATTAATATTTTAGCAATGAATTTTATTGCATGAGAACAGAGTAGTGTGAGCACAACTGATAAATCATTAAGCTATGAATATTTTCAGCTTCTGCAGCCCTAAAAGATTTATCTATGAAAAGGAATACTCTTAATTAACGTATTCTTTACTATAAAGCTGCACCCTCTGTTGGGATAGTGGGCAATTTGCAGACCCTTATTTTTTATGAGATGTTTCTCTACATGGCTCACATCAAAGAGAATGTTGGTCAGCTTTTAATAAATATCCTTTGGATGTGAAATATTGAAAGGGCCACATGAGGCAGTCGGTTTATCTTACCAGTGGTGTAACTAGATGGTATTGGGCCCCACAGCAAATTCAATTTAGGGCCCCAAATAATTTGTAAGTTGACCCATTCTACCAAGATATATTAAAATCACTCATTAATTAGAGCCTTACTGTGCCCTCTACAATCCTTGCCCCCTCCCCCTGCAACTGCAGGGTCTGCTTCCTCTGTAGCCACGACCCTGTTTGTTAGTACTGAGCATGCCATTTATGTAACCTTTAACCCTAAGGGTTTTTTTTTATCAAAATCAAACATTTTTGGACAACCAAATCCGCATGGGTTATTTCCCCTTATTTATCAATACATTTTCCTGAAAAATTCCAGTGCAGTAAAAAACTACTAAAAAAACATGACAATCGCACAGAAATTCAAATCGTACGAATTTTTCGCACAAAAAAAGAAAAAAGATTTTTTTTTCTGAATTTTTCCCGAAAACCACAAAATCTTCAGATTATTGTATGAAACCCAGCGCAGATCAGAATTTCTTTGGGGAATTCTCCTATTGATTTATATACAACCTCAGCAGGTCTGAGATGCTGGACTTTTTCCATCCTCGGGGTATAATAAATCCCAAAAAATTCGGATTATTTCTATTATATATTCTAGTTTTTGGCATTCGGACTTTAATATATAACCCCCTTAGTGTAAAGGATGTAATGAGTAAATTTATACTTACCGTAATTTACTTTTCCCTTAGTCCCTACGGCAGCAACCACTAGATTTATTCTTTGCAACCTGCTATGTAGGACCATGAAGAGAAAAGGTTAATTAACCCCACCCATAAATAGGCACTCCCCCTAGAGATCACCAGTGAATAATGAGTAAACACCTAATGCTTAATATCTTTTATTATTTGGGCGGGGAATTCTTGCTGCCGTAGGGACTAAGGGAAAAGTAAATTACGGTAAGTATAAATTTACTCATTCCCTTACGTCCCTGTACGGCAGCAACCACGAGAGCTAACGAGCAATAAGGGTGGGTTCCAAGGTTACATCACCCTCTGGAGGATCCTACTGCCAAAGGAAGCTTCCTGAGCAGCTAAGATGTCCACCCTGTAGTGTCGCACAAAAGTGTTTGGGTTACTCCATGTTGCTGCTTTGCAGATATTATCCATAGATACTCCTGCGACTTCTGCCCATGACGTGGACATTTTTCTTGTCGAATGAGCTGCAATCTGGAATGGAGGAAGACGATCTTCCTTGATATATGCCATCTGAATCGTCTCTTTAATCCACCTTGCCAAAGATGATTTAGAAGCCTTTAGACCCTTATTCTTCCCTGCAAAACTGATGAATAGATTTTCGTCTTTGCGAAACTCCTTGGTGCGATCCACATATATTTTTAGACTTCTTCCCACATCAAGAAACTGAAGCTGATCGTCCTTTTCTTGAGTCCCTTGATTAATATAGGGTAATATGATCTCTTGGTTAGTATTGGATAAGGATGCCACTTTAGGTCTGAAGAAAGGAAGAGGTTTCAAAACTACCCGATCTTGAAGGAAAACCAAGTACGGTTCTTTGGATGACAAAGCTTGCAATTCTCCAATACGTTTGGCTGAAGTGATGGCCACTAGAAAAAGAGCTTTGAAAGATAAACATTTTATAGAACAACTCTCCAATGGCTCATAAGGAGAAACACAAAGATTCTTAAGGACAAGCGCCAAATCCCAAGAAGGAAGGGGTTGAAAAATCTTAGGTCGAATCTTAGATATGGCCTTTACAAACCTTTTGATAAGTGGAATTGAAGCAAGGGATTTACTCCAAAAAGCAGAAAGAGCTGAGATCTGTACCTTGATTGTATTAACTGCTAATCCCTTGTCGAAACCTTCCTGAAGAAATTTTAGCAAGTTAGGAATTGAAGGCTGGTCGCTTGCAACCTTTTTCCCGCTACACCAGGCTCTAAATACTTTCCAGATTCTGCTATAGATCTTATTCGTAGAATCTCTTCTAGATTGTACAAGGATATTAATTACCTCCGGGGAAATATCCTGTGACTCTAAAAGGGACCTATCAGATTCCAGGCCGTTAGCCGAAGTCTGGGGAGGTCGTGGCAAACAATTGGTCCTTGAGTCAGAAGTTTCGGAACTTGAGGAAGGACCCAATATTTCTTCCTGGCCATCCTCATCAACAGTGAGAACCAGACTCTCCTTGGCCAGAAAGGTGTTATCAAGATGGTCTTCACTTGTTCCTCCTTGATCTTCTGAATGACTCTGAGGATCATGGAAAATGGTGGGAATATGTAGACCTGGTGAAAATTCCACCTGATTGACATCGCATCTAGGAAATCTGGGTGATCCTGCCTGTTCAGGGAACAGAACGTTCTCAGCTTGCGATTTTTCCTGGTCGCCATTAAATCTACAGCTGGAAGTCCCCAGCGTCTCGTAATTTTCAAGAATATTTCTTGATTCAGAGACCATTCCCCCGGTCTGAATGCATTTCTGCTTAGATGATCTGCTAAGATGTTGTTCTCTCCCTTTATGTGCACAGCCATAATACTGGGTATATTGGTCTCTGCCCACTCCATAACCTTCCGTATCTCCTTGCTGAACAAGGGAGCTCTGGTTCCCCCTTGCTTGTTTATATAAGCCACTGTGGTAGAATTGTCTGACATGATTTTCAGATGTTTCCCCTTGAGATGTCGTTCTAACGCCAAGATTGCCTTGAAGACTGCTCTCATTTCTCTGAAATTTGAGGACACAGTCCTTTCCATTGGACTCCAGACACCTTGTGCTGTTAATTGATTCAGATGGGCCCCCCATCCTGATTGGGAAGCATCTGTTGTGAGAACTAACCAATTCATCTGTTGGAAAGACAATCCCTGTGTAAGATTGAGATCCTGAAGCCACCATTGAAGCCGGTGTCTCGTCTCTCTGCTGAGAAAAAACTTCTTCTCCAAGGAAGAAGGCTGGCGATCCCATCTGAGGAGAATCTCCGCCTGAAGGGGCCTCATGTGAAACTTCGCCCATGGTACAGCATCTATCGTCGCTGTCATAAGACCGAGCACCCTCATCAATTCTCTGAGAGAGGAATGCGGTCTGGCAATGATCTGTTGGACTGATTGCTTGAGACTGAGAACTTTCTCTGGTGGTAAAAAAACTTTCATCCTGACTGAATTGATTTCCATCCCCAGGAATTTTATCACTCTGGATGGATGTAATGATGACTTCTCCCAATTTATTATCCAACCTAGTTGTAGAAGGAAGGTAATCACTCTGTCCAAATGTTTCTGAAGCAGGGATGCTGATATAGCTGTGACAAGCCAATCGTCCAGATAGGGAATTATCGTAATCCCTTCTTCCCTCAATACAGCTGCCATTGCTGTTACAATCTTGGTGAACACTCGGGGAGCTGTTGTTATTCCGAAGGGCAGTACTCGGAATTGAAAATGGCGAAGCTCCCCTCCCATGTACAGAGCTATTCGTAGGAATCTTCTGTGGTCCTTGAAAAGAGGCAAATGAAGGTAGGCGTCCTTGAGGTCTAAAGAAGCCATATAGTCTCCATGATCTAAGAGCTTTATAGCCGATCTGATATTTTCCATACGGAAAGCCAACTTTTGGATGAACTGGTTGACAAACCTCAAGTCTATTATTGTGCGGAAGCCCCCCATTTGGTTTTGGTACCAAAAAAACCCTTGAATAAGTACCTTGAAATTCCTTTCTTCCCATTCTTGATAAAAGGCCCTCAATCTTCCTCCCACCGGGAGACCACTTCTGGCGTCAGAAAGATGTTTTCTTTTTCTGCTCAGCAGACTTATTCTCTCCTCTGTGTCTGTTGAATCTGCCTCTGAAGGAGTGGAAGGAACTAACTTCCGTTTTCTTTCCGTCTCTCTGAAAGGAGTCTCTTTTCGGTGAGGGACGTCTATTCCGAAAAAAATAGTTCTTCTTTCTCTTATTGAAGTTCTCCTGAGGCAATCGTTTACTTTTGGCTCCTGACAGTGACTCTAGCAGTTTGTCTAGTTCTGCCCCAAATAGATGACCCGGCTCAAAGGCCATAGCACAGAGACTATTCTTTGAGATAACATCTGCTGGCCATGTTCTCAGCCATAGAGCCCGTCTGGCTGCAGTAGATAATGCCATAGCTTTGGCTGCCAATTTTATCCCTTCAATAGACGCATCACACAAAAAATCCACTGCTGTAGAAATTTTAGATAGGGATCCAAGCAATTCCTCCCTAGGAACTTTATTACTTATGTCCTCAATGAGTTGTCTTAGCCAGAATCTTGAGGAGCGAGCTACCCCTGAGGCTGCTAAAGCTGGCTTACAGGAAGCTGCTGCCGCTGTATAGGAGCGTTTAAGCAAGCTTTCCACTTTCCGATCCATCGGATCTTTTAGGCCAGACCCGTCTTCCACTGGAATGACCGTTTTCTTTGATAGCCTTGCTACCGCAACATCCACCTTTGGTGGAGACTCCCACTTCTCCAGCTCCTCTTCTTGGATAGGGAACAACAACTTGTGTCTCTTTGTAATGGATGGGGCTTTCTCAGGATTTTTCCACTCTCTTTCCATAAGTTCCTTCATGACCGGATGAACAGGGAAAGATCTTGATCTTTTAGCTGAAGAAGATGAATTCTGGGAATCTTCCTCATCAGCAGTATCCATGGTGGCTTTTACCTTCTTAATTAATCTCAACAGAAAAAAGAGCTAATTCATCCTCCTCCTCAGATGATGAATCTCCCTCCGTATCTTCCAAAAACCAGTGATTGGTTAATGAGGGAGGAGCTTTAGCAACAGCATTAACTCGCATCTGGTCTAAAATCTCTTTCAAAGAGGTCTTAACAACATCCTTAATCCAATCTGTAGAGGGAGTAATAGTATCCTTCTGAGCTAAACTCGCCAAACATTCCTGGCAGAATCTCCTGTCACATCCATCAGGAAGTGGAGTATCACAAGCTCTACACTGAATGTGTTTCGATTTCTTATGCTTCTTAGCAACAGGAATCTCTTGCTGAGGAGGGATGGACATCTGTAAATAGCCTCAGCTTCCATTTGGTAATTGGCGCTCTTCGTGACGTCATCGCGTACGTGCGCCCGTTCCGACGCGCGCACGTTCTGACGCGCGCACATTCCGACGCGCGTACGTCCTGACGCGCGCACGTATTTTGACACGCGCGCGCGTTCTGGCGCCCATGCGTCCCACAGTGGAATAGTCGTCTCCATGTTTGAAGAAGGCAAACCCTCGGCTGCACAAAGATTCCTCATGGAGGACAACATAACCAAAGAGACCCCTTCACAGCCTCCGGATCTTCTACCCCTAGGGTAGTTCAATCCTATGGTCATCAAGTCTCCTGGAGACCTGGAAATTGACAGCCCTAGAAGAAAAGAAAAGAAATAATTAGTAACGGACAACAAACCTTCACTCTCCTACGCAGGTAGGACAAAAAAACACTGGTGATCTCTAGGGGGAGTGCCTATTTATGGGTGGGGTTAATTAACCTTTTCTCTTCATGGTCCTACATAGCAGGTTGCAAAGAATAAATCTCGTGGTTGCTGCCGTACAGGGACGTAAGGGAATGAATAATTTCTTATCCTTATACTCCTTTTGAGAAATAAAACTCCCAGAACCAATTGGCTTTCCTGTTGGAAAACAACCTACTCCATTCACTTTTCTAGTCTCCGAGTCATGAGTTATTACTTTGCTAGCCTGATTTCATTTGTACATTTTTTATTCATTAAGCCCAGAAAGATGCAATTATAACCAAGCTGCAAACAGAGGAACTGAAGTCTAGGACTAATATGCCCTGCTGCATCATAACTCCATGTATTCCCCATTCTTGGTGAATTTCTGTCTGGAAAATGGTTTGAGCTCTGGGCAAGTGTACAGGTAGGCACTTACAGTATGTGTAAATACCAGTCAGAAAACTCTCCATATGTCTAATGAATATGCATCAGTCCTGGGATTTCAGTTTAAGCCTAGGGTGAATAGTTTCATTAGAATGCCAATAGCACTTGGTTATAATTGATCAATATTTGATTATAAGAATTTCTTCGTATTCGGCTTCATTGGCTCATTTTTCTCCTTATTATAAGATGCAGTGGCGTAACTAGTTGTTACTGGGCCCCATAGCAAATTCAATTTAGGGTCCCTAAATATTTATAAGTTGGCCTATTTTACCAAGATATATTAAAATTGCTAATTAATTAGGGTCTCACTGGGCCCCCTACACTCCTGGGCCCCCCTGCAACCGCAGGGTCTGCTTCCTCTATAGTTACGCCCCTGATAAGATGTTAAACTGCACCTGTGAAATAAAAAAATCATTTATAATTATAAAACGTACACTTTGCTTCTACGATTTTAACTGTTTTTAAAGCTTCTCTGGTATGATTATATTAAGGGGTTATTTATTAAAGTCCGAATGAAAATCAATAAAGATTCTAAGTTACAAAAAAAAAATTTTTAGTGGAAAAAAACTTGATTTTTTAGGGGTTTATTAAAGCCCATTGCTGCAAAAAGTCAGAATTTGAAAATCCGGCATCTCAGACCTGCCGAGTTGTATATAAGTCAATGGGAAAGGTCCCTATTCCATTTGGAGGTTTCTGTGGTCTGCGATGGAGAGCCCGAAAATCTGGCTATTTCAGGCTTTTTGGGCAAAAATCTGAAAAATTCTGACTTTTTGGGAAAAAGGCCGAAAATAACAAGCAACTCTGCAAAAAACATACGATTCGGACTTTCTCTCAATTTTAACAAGTTTTTCCCAGATCCAATTAAATCATGATTTTTTAATAATAAATAAGGTCAAATAGTGGATTCTAGTTTGGCCGGACTTTTTTAAATAAAATACTCAGAAAAATTCGGATTTTAATAAATAAGGCCTTGAGTGTTCCTAAAAGTAATTGCCTTTCAAGGTCCTGTGTGTTTCTTGTATACTAGTTATGTTGGACATCATCGCATGTTTTTTTAGTGATTTGTTGAAGGCCCCTTTGTTGCTTTAGCAAAAAATTTGTGAAACCACATAAACATTCACATGTCACATTTTTTTTGCACCAAATGAATTAGAGTCAGCGTTTTTTTCTCACTCCAAATGCGTTAGTGTCAATGGGCATTTTTTCTTGTTTTTTTTTCTTGCACAAAATGCATTGAAGACAATTTTTCCAGCATAAAAAAAAACAAAATTTTTCTTGCATGGTAAAATTATAGAGCAGATTTGAGAACATATTCTCCACTTGCGAAAACTCTAATTTTGGTGCAAATCTGTATCAGGAGATAATAATTGCTCAACCCTAATTATTATTAGTAGTAGTTAAAGGAATCCTGTCATCAGAAAACATGTTTTTTTCAAAACGCATCAGTTAATAGTGCTACTCCAGCAGAATTCTGCACTGAAATCCATTTCTCAAAAGAGCAAACAGATTTTTTTATATTCAGTTTTGAAATCTGACATGGGGCTAGACATTT
The DNA here is from genome assembly GCF_017654675.1 of Xenopus laevis. Taxonomy (NCBI): domain Eukaryota; kingdom Metazoa; phylum Chordata; class Amphibia; order Anura; family Pipidae; genus Xenopus; species Xenopus laevis. The sequence continues at coordinate 171,850,497 of NC_054372.1, read as the reverse complement.
TGTCAATTTCCCAGCTGCCCCCAGTCATGTGACTTGTGCCTGCACTTTAGGAGAGAAATGCTTTCTGGCAGGCTGCTGTTTTTCCTTCTCAATGTAGCTGAAGGAGTCTCAGTGGGACATGGGTTTTTACTATTGAGTGTTGTTCTTAGATCTACCAGGCAGCTGTTATCTTGTGTTAGGGAGCTGCTATCGGGTTACCTTCCCATTGTTCTTTTGTTTGGCTGCTGGGGGGGGGAAGGGAGGGGGTGATATCACTCTAACTTGCAGTACAGCAGTAAAGAGTGACTGAAGTTTATCAGAGCACAAGTCACATGACTTGGGGCAGCTGGGAAATTGACAATATGTCAGATCTTTTTGTCCCTCTTTCTATTTCCAAAATGTTGGGAGGTATGGTAAAGAGAAAAACAAAATCAGTTACTTTCTGAAGTAAACAATGATCTACAAATTTTGGAGTGTTGTGGATAATGGGTTTCCAGTAGGGTTGCCACCTGTCCTGTTTTAACCTGGACAGCCTGGTTTTCAGATTGATATGGCAATCGGCCAATCACCAATCGTCACATAATAGCCCCATGTGATGATACCAACCACCCTTTGATGCCACCGCTCCGCCCAGTAATGTCACTGCTCCCTGCCCAGACCTAACAGTGGGGAAAGGTGACAACCCTAGTATTCAGAGAATTGATCTCAAATTGGTTTTAACCCCCTTTATTTGTATCTAAGTAATAACAGTTATCCAGAATTAAAACTTTTCTGCTTGTTTTTATTGTTTTGATTTAAATGTATTCAATTACACTTATATAATATCCTAATGTATATACACATGCTTTTGGTTCCTCCCCTAGTTTTCTGCCCCACCTTTATATGGCTGCTCTATAGAGAATCCCTTTGAAAACTTTTCGTTACTTCTTTTTAAAGTATCTTTAGTTATTTTGCTTTGCAATAAGCTGAAAGATTCTGAAAATTCCTGACAAAAGTTAGATTTATTTATTCACCCAATGGGTATCTTTTTTTGGTAATACACAATGGGGCCAAGTATGTACACACTTTGATGGCATTAATAAATGCATATTGATGCATATTTCTATCCATAGGGTGCAATTGCAGTGCCTAGTGTTTCCTGCAGGAAAGCCATTTATCATGACCGTGGACTGGAGAAAGATTGCTAAAGCTTGCTGTTTGAATTATCGGATAACTGTAGCCCAATAGCGAAGAAATATTATTGTATGCTGAACATTTTTCAGAAATTGCCTGTGGAGCCATCATTCAACATGTAGGAACTACTTCAGACAGTACAGAACATATTCTAGCTTTTCAAAGGCAATTCATGGGCATTTTTGTACTGCACAAAGAGCAACAATTACAATAATTACCATTTTATCCTTTACATGAATAATTATAGCGATTGTGTTACAGACAAACAGATCTACTTTAACAATCATTGGATATTGTTGAACTTGATCGGAAACATTACAGTGGTACCTAATGATACAGTAAACTATATTCATAATTGATACCAAGTGTTCTTTCCTAGCAGTAATGATTAGCTCCTGAATCACCCATAAATACTTGTAAGGCTATCTTCTGCAAGCATGGGTGTACTCATGTGGAACCACTAATTTCTGTGCTGTAAGACAGAAATGGCAGTGCCAAATAAGGTGAATCAGAAAGGGAAAAAAACAGTCTGAAAATGACTTATTTAAGATGTATAGCATGGGACTACTGGAGTAGAGGTGGTTGAGGAGTGGAATGCAGGCAGGCCCAGATTTGTGGAAAGGCCACCTAGACCCGGGCCTAGGGTGGCAGGATTTTAGGGAGGCGGCATGCTGCCCAACCACACCCACATTGGTCCAGATGATGAAAATTTGCATGAAAAAAGGGGAGGAGACAGGGGCGACAAACAGCAGTGGGCCTAGAGGCAACCACTATGTATGCTGGGGGTATATTGCTCAGCAGGACTTCATCATAAATTATATTCCAGTAGCACAGCCTACTTTAAAGGAGAAGGAAAGGCTGTATTTACGTGGGGATGCCACATGTTAGGCATGCGTCTGCCCCTGGAAGCCGATTGCTCTGTAGTGCTTCCTGGAAGAGCTACTCAGTCCCATTGGTTACCTGGACAAAAAGGAACCGTCCCATTGAAGGCATATTGAAAAGTCCACATGTAATTGTAAAACCATATTTATATACATTGTATAAGTTTTGTGGCTAATTTATCCAAGATAGTATTTTGGACATGGACACACAATCTGGTGGATTTTTAAATTTACAATTAATTTTATAGGCTAGATTCAATACATTTCCCCCCAGACTTCAGTGGAATTTCTATAGACAAGATAGGGTTTTGCATTAATTGGAATCTGGCTTGAATTTGTTATTAGAGATGAGAGAACCTTACAGTTTGACAGTAAAATTTGCATTGTTGCCTACATTGAAATTTACGATAGCATTTCACCATGTTGCCTTTTTTCACTGGAACAGAGCAGTCTTTTGCTTTTGAAGAAAAATATGCAGACGTAATTATTATCCACCCCTTCTCTTTCACATTAACCAAAGGGATTGGAGACCTCCCCAGCCTTCCGTTATTTATCCAAGGAGCTTTCCAGGCATCATGTTTGGAAGATATTGGCCACAGTTGTAGTATAGTGTAAAGGAGCAATCTATATACTATTGCAGAGCTAAAACTGCCTTAACCCAATGCAATGAGCAATATGCTCATTAGCAGGGTTGGAACAAGGGGCAGGCAGGTGATGCAAATTATTTCTAGAGTTTTTATTGACACAAAATTGAGCCCCATTTTCCATTTGCAGCTCATGGCAGCCAAATAAATATGACATCTATGCTCATAAGCAGGGTTGGAACTAGGGGCAGGCAGAAGAGGCATGTGCCTTGGGGACAAAAGTGTAGGGGTGCCAGGCAAGTACCTCTTCTGCTGCCTTCCCTAGTTTGGACCCTTGTGTCCCCCTTACTTGCCAGCTCTTCTTGTAGCTATCAACGTGTTTATGTGTTCTTCCATAAATGTGTGTGCATTTGTTCACACACTCATTCGCAGGGGGGAGGCGGCATAGTTGGCCGGGTTGGCTAGGGTGCCTGGCCGGCTTGCCCCAGCTCTGCTTATAAGATATATAGAACTGAGTCATTAGAAGGGTTGTCATGAGAGAAACTGTAAGACTGGCATCCTTGGCACACTGCATTCCTTTTACCTATGAGCAATGATAAATATTACTATACATAAATGGCCAAATGGTAATAAATCAGATTTTGATGTATCAATAACGGTCCTAGAGGTGGAAGCAAACTTTGAGAGGAAGCTAATCAGCTAATACGGCAAGTTGAGAAACTGGTTAGCAAGTGCTGCAAAAATGCATGAATTTTGTTATCATCAAATTGTAAATCCAGATCTTTTAGCTCAGAGAGCGCAAAGGTGAGTGCACAGGGGGCTGGGGAGCCATAGAAAGCTGCCTCAAACAGTAGAGAGGCCAGGATCACCCCTGAGAAGAAGGCAATGCAAAAAAGGCACAGGGTAGTTATGATGTTATGATGAGTCAGTCAAATTGGCAAATCATTTTAATTTTACATAGTTACATAGTTAAATTGGGTTGAAAAAAGACAGTCAGTCAAGTTCAACCCCTCCAAATGAAAACCCAGCATCCATACATACACCCCTCCATACTTTTAATTAAATTCTATATACCCATATCTATAGTAACTATAGAGCTTAGTATCACAATAGCCTTTGATATTATGTCTGTCCAAAAAAATCATCCAAGCCATTCTTAAAGGCATTAACTGAATCAGCCATCACAACATCACCCGGCAGTGCATTCCACAACCTCACTGTCCTGACTGTGAAGAACCCCCTACGTTGCTTCAAATGAAAGTTCTTTTCTTCTAGTCTAAAGGGGAGGCCTCTGGTACGGTGATCCACTTTATGGGTAAAAAGGTCCCCTGCTATTTGTCTATAATGTCCTCTAATGTACTTGTAAAGTGTAATCATGTCCCCTCGCAAGCGCCTTTTTTCCAGAGAAAACAACCCCAACCTTGACAGTCTCCCCTCATAATTTAAGTCTTCCGTCCCTCTAACCAGTTTAGTTGCACTTAGTCTCTGCACTCTCTCCAGCTCATTTATATCCCTCTTAAGGACTGGAGTCCAAAACTGCACTGCATACTCCAGATGAGGCCTCACCAGGGACCTATAAAGAGGCATAATTATGTTTTCATCCCTTGAGTTAATGCCCTTTTTATGCAAGACAGAACTTTATTTGCTTTAGTAGCCACAGAATGACACTGCCCAGAATTAGACAACATGTTATCTACAAAGACCCCAATAGCCATAGTGGTGCCATGGCTACTCAATATATAGCTGTTTTAGTTGATTATGTCATTCAAGTGTCATTGTGTATGAAAAGCCCAACCTGTATGCTGGTATCCAATTATCAGTAAAGAGTAATAAAATACTTCATGAGAAAGTGAGGGAAGTTGCATTCTTCAATATCACATCTCCAATTATAATCTCAATTTTACAACCTAAGCAGAAACTGTATATTACTTGTTCTTGTGTTCAGCACAGGATTTTATTAGAAGAAATGATTTATCAAGGGGATGTCACCGTTCCTCATAGCAGCCTATATTGCAATCTAGGTCTTGTCAAGGATATTATAATCGTGCTGCACCCAGAATCATTTTGCATTTAAATGTATTACCTGATGAAAAAAAAAAAACACTTCCAATTTTGGAGTTACTTTCTGAAGATAATACATCGCAGTACACGAAAAACACATATTGGAAGTAAAAGGAAATGCTGTATCTTGATCCCAAATAATGAGACATTGGAAGATAACAGAGACACATGGGGATTTTATGGGTTCCTTTACTTTAGAGGCCTCATCTCACAAATTAACAAGCTATAAAATAAAGCATATTCAGGGTTTTTGTTGCACAGTAATATCCGCTGCTGAAGGGAATAGCTATAATCTGAGGTAAAGGGAAGGATTTTCTAATAAGTATTCTCTGAGATTTGATTTTGTTTATATACAGACAAGTCTGTGACTAATAAAAAGTTATGGGAGAAAATAAAACTTAGTGAGTCTTTTTATTCTTAAATGCACAAAATACCTACATTGTGCAAATGTATCTGTTGTTACAGAGCTGCACACAGGGCTGCCATCAGGTGGGGGGGACAGGGGGGTCAAGTGGCCCGGGCCGGGCATGAAGGGGGGCCCGGCAGTGATGCAGTTTTGAAAAGAGCCGGGCCCCCCTTGAGAGCGCCGAAGCCTGCGGCCATCCCGAACAGCCGAAATGCCGAAGTGCCGAACAGCCGAAGGACCCGAAGCCACGAAAACAGCCGAAGCCGAACTCCCAAAGCAGCGAAAAGACCCGAAGTCACAAAAGGAGGTGAAGTTGAAGTCCTGAAGCCACGAGTTCAATTCTACTAAACACCAATGTGGGTTGTTGTTTTTTTAATCCCCTGGCCACCAATGTATTATTTTAATATTCTATAGGCCCCTGCCACCAATGTTTTTTTTAAAAAAAAAATGTTGGGGCCCCAATTTTTTTTAACTTGTAAGGGGCCCTGGCACCAATTTTTTTTTTTTAACTTATAAGGGGGCCCTGACCATTAATAGCATTTTATAACTTGTGTATGGGGGGTTACTTTTCTAGCGCTGATGTCTGTGTGGTCTTTGGGCGGGATGGAGTGGGGCTTGGGTGAGGTGGGTGGGATCTGGGGTGGGGCTTGGGAAGTAGTGTGGGCGGGGCCCAGGGGGCCCTGAAAATTTTGTTGTACGGGGCACCCGTGATTTCTAATGGCGGTACTGTGTGCGTTGTGTAACTGATTTTTTTTTTCCAGCACAGGGAATACATTTTGCAGAGAAACCGGTGCCACTACAAGAGTGTTGGAGAATAAAAAGCCTCCAGAAATCATGGGGCCACATATTCCACCCCAATACACCTCACCCCATCTGCCCTAACCCAGAAATTTATTAGCAAGACAACTGTTTTGACAACATTCTAGTGGCACAACTATAGCGGGGGTAGACCTTGCAACTGGGTGAACAGGGGGTATCATGATGTGCTTGAAAATGTGATCCATGACACATGGGAATTCATGAAGGCTCTGTAATGCACATAAAATACAGATGATATACAAACAGTGAATTAAGGGGCAGATTTATGAAAGGTAAAATTTCAAATTGATGTGAACTTTATTCTAATAAATTTGAGTTGTGAACGTACTCACAACTCGAATGGGAGGAAATTTATGAAAAATTTAGAACGTCTAAAATATGTTCGAATTGGAACGACCCAAAAATTCGAATTTGTGAATTTTGACACAAAAACAATGGAAAATTTGAATTCAAAATTTACTTCAATAGAGTCCATTTTAAGCACATAATTGTTATTTTTGTAAAATTATTTCCTTTTTCTACTGATAATAAAACAGTACATTGTACTTGATGATAACTAAGCTGCATCCATATTGGTGGCAAAACATTCCTATTGGGTTTATTTAATGCTTAGCCAAGAAATTTAGGAAACTACGAAAAAATCTTGCCAAAGTTTCTCCAAATGCCTTGGAGTCAATGCCCTTTTTTCATGTTTTTATTTTGAGCAAAAAATACATTCTAATAATGTTGGTTTTTGCCATTGGCGAAATTTGGAATTTCTCAATAAAACTGTAATAATTATTTTATTACAAAAATAATTGACAATTGCACCTATTTTTGTAATTCTAATAATACACTTGAATGATTTCATACTTTCTAGTATATATTTCATTACATTACATACAGTATCTCTTGCACACACAAAACGGCATATATTCAGGCTACATAGAGGATGTTGTTAGATGTGGAACCCAAATGTAATTGCAGCTAATTCCAACTCTGGATGCGTAACCTTTAATAAGTAAGTAAGATTATCGCTATAGTTTTCCGAAAGCCAGTTTTGATCCACAACAAACCACATCAATAAGGAAAAAAGGATAGTTAAAAAAATATACAGTTTTTTCTCAAGTGGGAGTAGGAAAATGTATATTAACATTTCTGAACCATGAATATTACTGTTTTCCTTCAAATTGCTTGCCTGTTTTGAAGCTTATGAACACAAACCTCTTCCTCTGTATGCTTGAATTAGTGATGTTCCCTACAAAGATGGCTTTGTGTGTCTTCCTACGCAATGGTCGTGGAATGACTTCAGCAATGTGTGTAGTCAAAAATATTGTTTTCTTGTAGCAGCTCATTGTGGAATTAACAGAATAAAAAATCAGCATTTATGTATATGGTTTAGATGTCTGAGTGATCTACAGATCATATTCTTTTTAAAGGCTATACGGAAAAAGAATGCACATTTTTGAAGAAAACCACATCAGTCTCAGGGGTTTACACCTACTCACTCTGAATTTCCCAAAACGCCACACATGCTTGTAATGGCATTTCCTTCCAAGACATCAGTGATGTTATCATATCCTGTTAATGGCTAATCGACCTTATCTAATTGTTAACTAAACATTATCTTCTAATTATTTACCCCTGAATAGACATTAGGTAGTGGCGTAACTATAGTGTGCCGGGCCCCTCTGCAAAAAAAAATCTTCTGATCCCCGTCTTACCACCCCCTTCCTGTCCCAACTCCTGCCGTCTCCGCCCACTCCCCCACCCTGACTCTGCCCACTCAGTGCTGACTTGAGTCCCCTTGGCTAGGGAGGAGGGGTTTTCTTATTAGCTATAGAGGAAGCAGACCTCAAAGTCCAGGCCCCCCTGTTCCCCAGGCCCCCCTGTGACTGCGGGGTCTGCTTCCTCTATAGTTACTGCACTGGTATTAGGAAAAACACACAGCGCATTCAGATGACTCACACTTAGGGGGTTATTTACTAAACTTCGAATGCCAAAAACCCGAAAAAATTCCTTTTTTTTAGTATAAAATCCGAATTTTTTTGTGAAAAAAAATCAAAATTTTTTCGGAATTTATTAAACCCTGAGGATGGAAAAGTCAGAATCAGAAAATCCGGAATCTCAGACCTGTTGAGGTTGCATATAAGTTAATGGCAGAAGTAGAAATGATTTTTTATGTCCGCTGGGTTTCGTGCAATACCCCAAAGTTTTCGGGCAAAAAGAAATCTGTGTTTTCGGGATTTTTTCCCCGCAAACAAAATTTTCGGGAAAGTATATTAAAAAATAAGCCAATAAAATCAGTGCGAATTTGGTCGAAGTTTTTTTCAGAAAAAATTTGAGATAAATTTGGACTTTGATAAATAACCCCCTAACTGTATATAGAATATACATGTTACAATACAAGGCAGTCTATGGGGCTGATTTATCAACATTGAATTTTTATTTTTACCGTGATTCAAAAGAATCATTAACTGAAATTTTTGTTATACTTAAGCACAAAAATCATAAAATTGGAAAACGTTGCCATCTAAAAGCTTGCAAGATCAATGGGAGCTGTCCCAGGCAAAATGTATGTGGCATTTGTTATTTGAGTTTTATCATATTTTGAAAGTTTGTAGACCAACTGAAAATTATGCATAGACTGCCAATTCAATGTCTTCGAGTTTTTTTTTCCCTATTTCATTTTTTTTTATTTCGGATTCTTTAATGAATAAGCTATCATTCGAGTTTTATAATATTTCGAATTTATACAATGCAGAAAAAATACAAAAATTCTAATATTGATAAGTAAGGCCCAAAGTGACTGTTGCAGGGATTATCACATATTTGATAATTACATGGGCTTATGTAGGCGAATATGGGGGGAAATTTACTAAAGGTTTAGTGACTAAATTCGCCAGCATGACTTCATTTCGGAACTTCTGCGATATACTAACGGTCGCTGGCGTAACTGTGCTACTGAAGGAAATAGACTCTAATGCTACTTCGCTCCCTAACGCCAGGCAAATTTTCGCTCTGGGCAATGGACGTAATTACGCAAATTCACTAAGATGCGGATTTTACTGAACGTTACCTCTTGCACCAGACTTGCCTTCGCCACCTCAGACCAGGCAAAGTGCAATAGAGTAGATAGGAGCTCCTAAAAAAATAATTGAAAATTTTTCCAAGTCCCAAAACACGCTAGCGTCTTTTCCTTTTTTCAGGGTGATAGGCTGCAAAAGAGCGTAATTTATTTTGGGGTAACCAGCTTCCCCCCTACATTTCCTAACATATGGCACATAAACTATACACTGGGCTCATGTGTTGGGCAATATAACAACTGTTTTCTTTTATTAAGGTTTCTCGGCTTGTGTAGTGTAATGTATTTGCTGTAACATATACGTCCATTGTACTTTAACTTCCCGTCATATGCAAATTAGGCAACGCTAGTGCAACTTGGCTTGGCGCAGTAATGCTAGCGCAACTTTGTCAGTGAATTATTGTTGTCCATCGATCTACGCCTGGTGAAGTGTTACGCTGTGAGTGAAGCCGTCGCTGTAAAATTTTCGGAGGTTAGTGAATTTGCCCCATGGTATTAATGACAATTCTAGTGTGCCTACTGAAACAATATGGGATCTTGCATGAGTTTTCTTCACAGCCCTTTTTGTAAAATTTGATGAGCATCTGATATTAAGTGATTCTGTCACTGGAAAACATGTTGTTGTTTTTTTTATTCATCAGTTAATAGTCCAGATCTGGTAAAATCCTGAAATGAAATCCATTTTTTTCAAAAGAGAAAAAATACTTTTTAATATAAATTTTGAAATCTGACATGGGGCAAGACATGCTGTTAGTTTCCCAGGTGCCTCCGGTCATGTGACTTTTGCGCTGCACTACTACCCTTCCTTTCCTTTCCCCCTTAGCAGCCAGTCAACAGAACAATGGGAAGGATAACAGCTCCCTACCTTCATACAGTGTCAGACTGGCCCACCGGGATACCAGAAAAAGTCCCGGTGGGCCCAGGTGTCATTGGACCCTCATACTGCTAGACATTTGGCCTATTTCATGGCCATTCCCTATTTTTATGAGAACAAAGTGGCTAAATAGATGGAATAACAGGTTATTATATTATAGTATGTAAAGAAAAGAGACTAGGAGAATAGAGGTTGAGTGAGGAGAGGAAGAAAATAGTACTGAGGGTGGGCCCCTGGTCTAAAATTAAGTGGTGGGCCCCTAGTCAAAGGTTTTTGGGTGGGCTCCTGGTGTCCCAGTCCGACACTGCCTTCATACTATTGACGCACTATTTGGAGAAATATTTCGCTGTATATAGAACTCAGCTACTCCAATATGAGAGAAAAGTCTCAACTCATACATTGAATGAGGCAGGTTATTCTCATCTTGCCCCATTATCACAGTGCTATCTGCTTTGCCTTATAGGAGTGACTAATCTCAAATTAAACTTGCAGGACAAAGTGGTTTTCTTGTTTAATGCAAGAAATACCACATACCATAGTTCATTCTCAGGTATACAGTAGAGACCAGCTCTCCTCCAAAAATGGGGCAGAGTAATGAATGATTCAGACTATCTCAGTTCACTCTTTCCTGTGCAAATGAAAAGTACATTTTTATATAAACTCCTCTACAGGAAGGTGCTGAAAAATAACCATCGACACATTTCTTTTCAGTTTTTTTTTATATTTTTTTCTGTGAAATGACAGTGTTTTTGAGGTTTGATTAGGTTTGTAGTTTAATCAAATTCTCAGTTTATGTCCCATTTAATTAAAAAAAAAGCAGAATACTATGGATGGGCTGATGCAGAACTATGTGAGTGGGATGGAAAAGGTACACGGTCATTTAGCCTGTTACTCAAAAACATCTGGGCTGCAAAATCCAGTTGTTAAATAACCATAAAAAGCAGCTGAATAGGAATGGTCCAATGAAACAGGACACAGAATAACTGGACAACCCTTGTGATTGCTAAAAGATTAGGTATCTAACCTTACAGATCAAAGGCAACAGATTTAGTACTTCTTACTGAACTGATTTATTATGTGCCAAGACAAGAGAAGCAAAGTTTACAAACCAAATCATGGAAATGCGCACACTGCTGGGAGGGGGGCAGGCAGTGCAGGAAGATGTTCAAGAGGCCACAAATAATGAAATATTACAGCAGTCAGAGAGTTCAGGGCACTTTGGCTTTAGAGTTTTATTTAGCGGGAGATGTAACGTTATAAAGGTCAAATCTGTGATTAAACGACTAACAAGAGACTGTAATGTAAAATTGGTCAGATTATTTGATACACGCTTTAAAAGGCACAGAGCAAAAATATGGCTAAGTGTGAGTATAGTTTATTCCAAATGTAAGAGAGGCAGGGTGGGGGAATTTTTCAGTGGTGTGTGCAGTGGCCACAAGTTTGAAGGGGGTGGATTGTTGTAGAGTCCTGCATCTGGTCAGGTACATATGGAATACCTGCAATGTGATCAGGTCTCAGCCGGATAATACTTTTTGTGCCACTGTGTGGGTGGCCCACGGGTACCCAATCCAATGCAGCGGGGTGAACTACACGTAGCCAATCCCGGAGTAAACTAAAAAAACCTATGCTTCCCGTCCACTCAACATAACTTCCGGTCAACATAACTGCCCGCGATTGCTGCGGGGAGTGGGTCGGGAGAAAATTGTTGGGCATTAAAAGGAGGGTATGCAGGACCAGGTACACTTAAGCTAAGCGGGAATGGGTTGGGAGCAGGTCTATAAAAACAGACCCGTGCAGGTCTTTACAGGGTGCACTAACTTGGCTCAGCCTCAGCTAGTTACATCACTGATTGGTAGGGTTGCCACCTTTTCTGGAAAAAAAATACCGGCCTTCCTATATATTTATATCTAAATTCATTGCAAAAACGGTGAATAGGATCGAGCTGCAAATTTCGAATCGAATTCGATCGAAATCGATTCTAAGTTTTTTACCCTTAAAAAATATTTTTTTTTAACAAAAAAATGTTGTTGTTTTTCAAAAGTCCACCAAATGACTCCAAATTGATTGTAGGAGGTCCCCATAGGCTAAAACACAAATTCAGCAGGTTTAGATTGCAAATAGTCGAATTTGAATTCTTTAAGGGATACTACATGATAGATTTCAAAATTCAAATTTTTTAAATTCAATTAGAATTTAGACTATTCCCTAGTCGAATTACACTAAAATAAACTCGAAAGTCGAATTTAAAAATTTTAATTTTTAATTTGGCCTTTGACAAATCTGCCCCTCCATGTTAAACATGGTAAGAATAGGGGTTAAATTACTAAATGTGATGGGGGGTCCAGGTGCTCAAGCCAAAGACCTTCAGCTCAGGGAGGCAAACACCATGCAAATATGTAAAGATAGGTTGGCACAAACAGGACCCCACTCCATTAATAGATGCAGTTAGTCATAGACCTATGACTAAGTGCCCACAAGGCACGAAACGCATAAGGCTTCTTGAGATTTGTTTGATTAAACAAACTTTTTAACTACTATTAATGAAGTAGGTTCCGGTTGTGCCAGCCTATCTTTACATATTTGCTTGTGGTGTTGCACCTTGCACCAGATAAAGGACATTCTATGTCTGAAACATGTTCTGCACAGGAGAGTTCTTCACTTATTCATAGTTTTTCTGTCTGCTCTGTGCACAGAGGTGTGGGAGCAGGTTGCACAAGATATGTGTGGGATTGGCAGTTTTGGCAAACACAGTGAGCTGTTCCTTTGTATTCATATCCCTTACTCAATGCAAAGGGATTTGGGGTGCTCAACTCAAGGTCACCCTAAGGACCTCTTTATCCTATCCCAGGCAGGGTAGAAAGGAATAAATTAAAGTGGGAGTTAACATCACCCCATGACCAGTGAATGGGGTGATAAATTACATTTTTTTATCCTTTGCAACAAGTAGCATGCTAACAGCCCTATGTAACAAAAAAAGACCTACCCCCTTTACTGAGTTGGGAGGGGGGGATGTCCTTGGTATCCTATAATTAAAATTGTAATGATAATGATTTGTTCCCTGTGTTATTAATGTTTATCTTCTACGTACTGGAGAGGTGGTAAAAGTTGGGATCCTAAGTCCTAAATCAGGGTCTGTAAACTGCCTCACTGTAATACTGGAAATAAACTGCTCATTGTAATGAATTCCTTAGCCCATTACATACAAGTAGGCACATTGGAAACGTGAACGTTTTTTACATCTAGAAAAGCAACTTCTGAAACACAAGTGATCATGGGAAATCTGAGATCAAAGATAATTCTTTGCATTCCTGAAATACCTCTAAGTTTCTTGGTTCACACAGTATGTGACTTAAATTCACTGACACAATGAGCTTTCACAATGTGTCCTTTAATCCCCTGCATTATCACTGTGACTCACCGCTACTGGGACAGTTTGACCTCACACATAGCCAGTGGGGAATATAGAATTACGAAGCAATCTTTATTCTTCTGCATACAATGGGCCCATTGACTAGGAAAACTAGACTGTAAGTTCCACTGTAGGCAGGGGCTGCTGTGAATGATGTAAAATCTATGTAAAGCACTGTGTAAAATAACTGGGGGTTATATAAATAAAGGATAATAAAACAAAATAAGATATAGGAGACAAAAAGTGAGTAGTTAAAGGGCTTTGTTGACCATTACTTTAACTTTTAGGGGGCTATTTATCAAAGTCCGAATTTATCTCAATATTTTCTGCTACAAACTCCAATCAAATCCGCTCGGGTTTTTGCGCTTATTTATTATTACATTTTCCTGAAAATATGCTTTGCGGGAAAAAAATCAGATTTTCATGATTTTTTCAGATTTTTCATCCGATTTTCACAATTTTTACAGAGTTTTCACGAAACCCAGCACATATCAAAAAATCATTGGGACTTCTCCCATTGACTTATATGCAACTTCGACAGGTCTGAGATGCCGGATTTTCTGATTCTGACTTTTCCATCTTAGGGGTTCATAAATTTGTGGTTTTTTTAAAAGTCCGATTTTATAAAAAAAAAAAACAAATTTTTTGTGATTTTTGCATTCGCAGTTTAGTAAATAATCCCCTAAATATAAAGTAGTGAGTGATATTTTGAGACAATTAGCAATTGTTTTTTGTGGTTTTTGGAGTTTTTAGTTATTCAGCAGCTCTGGTTTGCTAAGGTTTAAATTACCCTAGCAACCATGCATTGATTTGAATAAGAGACTGGAATATGAATAGAAAGATAAGTAATAAAAAGTAGTAATAACAATACATTTGTAGCCTTACAGAGCATTTGCTTTTAGATGGGGTCAGTGACCCCCATTAGAAATCTAGAAAGAGTCAGAAGAAGAATTAGGCAAATAAGTCTACAACTATAAAAAATAAATAATGACAACCAGTTGAAATGTTGCTTAGAATTTACCATTCTGTAACAAACTAAAAGTTAACCCCCTCTTTCAAGAGAAGGAACCAACTTATGCTGCCAGTTTTATTTTATGGATTTTTATGTTGATGTTTTCATAAAATGTTGTCATGGTTGCCAGTTGTCATATGTCAACTCTGTTTTCTCTCTCCAGCACTAAGAAATATGTTGGTTTACAAGGAATTATAATTGGCTTGGTGCCTCAATGCTGATAAAAAATAATAAAATAGAGCAACAGACATACATGGAGTTCAGTGGAGCAATCAAATCAAGATGGATTACATAAAATCACAGATGCAGAGAGACTTTTGATATCAGATCTGGTTTCAAGTATCTGCGTTAAGGTGTGTTACAATGTCCTACTGTCTAATGAATGAATGGTATGTGGGACTTTCCAAGATATCAGCGTTTCATTGTAAACCTATTTTTGTAGAAGAGAAAAGCTTTGCTTTTGTTCCTGGGACTTGAACATTCCTAATTAAGGGAAACGTTTTCTTTTCTGTATTAAAACTTGTTGTTTAACTTTCAGCAAGTTGTTTTCCTTTTGATATAAACACTCAAAGCCCTACAATTTTCGGGAGTGTAATAATTGTTTCTTTTTGCAATTTGGTATTTGGTATTTTGCTATTTTCAAAGTCTCGATTACAACTCTCATGGACTGTACTTTTATCAGTTCAACTGCCTTGCAAAATATACACTGATTATTGCTATAATACTTTTGGAGTATAACAAACTGTTGGGCACCCTGTTCATCTTTGCTATATACAGGTATGGGATCCATTATCTGAAAATGGTTATCCAGAAAGCTCCGAATTATGGCACGGCCGTCTCCCAAAGACTCCATTTTATTCAAATAATCCATATTTTCAAAAATTATTTCCTTTTTCTCTGTTACAATTAAACAGTACCCTGTACTTGATCCAAATGAAGATATAAATAATCCTTATTGGAAGCAAAACCACCGTTGGATTAATTAGGGGGCATATTTATCAAGGGTCAAATTTTGAATCGAAAAAGCCTCGAAATTCGAATTCAAAAAGAGGAAAAAGGTTTTTTTTGTCAAATAGGTCCATTTTCAATCGAATAGTATGAATCGAAGGCATAGCAATTTTTCAAAGTCCACCAATTGACTCCAAATAGGTTCTAGGAGGTCCCCCATGGGCTAAAACTGCAATTCGGAAGGTTTTGGATGGCAAATGGTTGAAGTCGAATTTTTAAAGAGAAAGTACATGATGAATTTCGATATTCTAATTTTTTAATATTTTTCAAATTCGAATCAAATTTGGACTATTCCCTAGTCAAAGTACACAAAAATAGCTTGAAATTCTAATTTTTTTCAATCGAAAACTTACCTAGAACTTTGATAAATCTGCCCCTTAATGTTTAAATGATTTTCTAGTAGACTTAAGGTTCGAAGACCCAAATTACAGAAAGATCCATTATCCAGAATAACCCAGGTCCCGAGCATTCTTGTTAATAAATCCTATACCTGTACTATATAAGCTACATACACCTGTCCACATCTAGTAGTACATCATTTGGCATTATGAAAGTTGAAGGGGCTCATTTTCATATATTTTGTTGCAGTTTGAGGATTTTGTGTATTTATGGAATTATGGAAGTAAGAAATTGTTTTTTTCACATAGGATCTGTTTCAGTTATATTACTGTAAGCTGGTGAAGGGAGAAGCCTGAATTTGTTAATCAATAAAACACAAAAGAGATGATCTATACTCATTATTATGGCTGACAGAATCAAGCTCTTGCATTCAAACAAAGCTATTTATGAAATTGTTTCGAAGCAATGAATCTAAAGTCTCAGCTTAATGAAAGTAAATGAGATACTGTAGCATGTAGCACCAATACACTATAGATTTACAGGATACGTTTGTATCTGAATTATAAGACCAGTTTCTCTGACATCACCATCATCTGACAAGATTCTTCCCATTGAGTACCGTATATACTCGAGTATAAGCCGTCCCGAGTATAAGCCGAGGTACCTAATTTTACCTCCAAAAACTGGGAAAGCTTATTGACTCGAGTATAAGACTAGGGTGAGAAATGCAGCAGCTTCTGGCAAGTTTCAATCAAAAAATTGAGGGTTTCTGCTCTCATTGGAGGTGCTGGCGTCTCGTTTTCGGATGCCGACGACTATTCTTAGACGCCGGCGACCGTTTTTGCGCTTGACCCGAGTATAAGCTGAGCATATTTTGGGGGCTGAAAAACTTGGCTTATACTCGAGTATATACGGTAAGCAGGCAGGTAAAAATAGTATCACGCACTTCCTGTAAACTATAGGCATCTGTCACATATCTGCATTGAGATGACTGATTCTGGTTCATCCATTGTAGGAATAGTAGTGAATAGTGATGGGCGAATTTCTTCCATTTCGCCGAAAAATTTGTGAATTTCCCGCGAAATTTGAGAAGCATGAATTTTGACACCGGTGTTGGAATTGACGCGTATGGACACCTTTAATTGTTGCTGGTGAATTCTGGCAGCAATTTCGCTAATTTATTTGCCAGCAGTGAAACGCGCATATGATTCAGAATGACTGTTTCATCGGGACCAGCATGCACCTGCTCCTGGGAACCCCAACCCCCCAACAACTTCAGCGCACAAGAACGCCCCCCACCCAGCCAATGTCCGGGCCCCTCTCGGCAGCAGTTGCAGTTTTTAGGGGGGTTGTACATATTTAATAAAGATTGAAAGTGGTTTATTACATAAGAACTTTAGCCTGTGTGTAGGGTTGCCACCCGGTCAGTATTTTACCGGCCTAGCCAGTAAAACACCTGCCAAGCACGGGGCCGGTATTATAAAAGTTGCCGGTAAATTTGTAATACCCTTAAAAAAAGCCCTTGGCCCACCCTCAATTCACTCCAAACTTTCCTTTTTTTCAGCCTTCTGGCTCCCTTTTTGAATCACAGTATGTGGCTACGCCCCTTTTGCATCTCGGACTGCCCCTTTTGTTCCCATCCGCCACCACCCGCAGGTAAATAATTTCATAAAAGGGGACAACCCTACCTGTGTGTTTGGCTTGAAGTTGCCATTTCATTTTCTATTTTCTTAATATCAGCTGCTATAAGAGAGCATGAACTGTGCCCCTGGCATACAACAATGGCCTAACCAGATCAAAGATAAGAAGCTGCTGTGGAAAATTTTAAAACAATGGAAAATTACTTTTATAGGTCTACAAAACCTCTGAGTCGGTACAGAAAATTCAGTAAACAAAATGGTGCATAGCTAGATCTTGTGGTGTTTATACAAATGGCCTGTAGATGTCACTGTGCTTATACTTATGCTGTGCATACTTCCTCGTAGCTTAAAAGTGAAAGTTACTGTTGTGTAATGCCTGCATGACTCTGCTAATAAAGCACTGTTATACTCTCCTTATTCTCGGCTACCGCAAAACATAACAAATCTGTTTTAGGCTTTATTTGTCTTTTCAAATTTAGTATCAGAATAAGATGTTTACTGCCTCTGAAATTTGATTTTGTTCTGTGGCACTCTGTTACTTATTCATAATATTAGTAGCACATTTATTTTCATTTACATGTTTTGAAGGTTAAAAAATTGGGCCATATGGTGGGTTACAGTGGTACTGTATATGTTTCATAATCTTAAATTAAACCATGCCTTTTTAACAAGGGTAATTAAAATAAATCTATCTCATTAATTTGTCCTCCACTTTGATGCTGAATTTGCTTAATGAGGCCTATAAAATGCTAAAAATCTAAAACAAACATCTGTTTCTACACTTTACCTTGTTTATTTTATTTAATAATATTAATGGAATGTTTAATCATCTGCATCTACGTATTTTCACAGCAAAAACAAAAAATATGTTTCTTTAATAAAAAAACAATTACACTGAGGGGTTTGAAGGTGTAAGAAGTCTTTCTCTATATTAACAGGAGGTGAATTGATATTAATTGTGTGTCAATATTAGGGCTTTCATGTAAAAATGTTTGACCTATAACTTGTTCGTGTTTTTTTGTCCGTAGATGATAATTTTTTAGTGATGAAACCACCTAAAACCCACTTTGAAAAATTGCATTTTTTATACAAAAGTTGGAAGCTCACCAGGTCTTTGGAGCAAACGTTTTATTTTTTTGGAAAACACAATAATTTTTTAAAGTAGGAAAAAAAGTGATATAAAAAAAGTGAACCAGATAAAAAACACAATTGAGGTTTTTTTTACATCGAAAGGCCTGATCCTGACACAAAGGTAATAATAATAAATTAGCCCATCTGTTAATTTAGAGAAAATCTATGTTTTTGTTCAACTTCATAATCTTTAAAGGTGAATCTTTGAGAACAATATAATCAATGAAACATTCTTTACATTTTCTGAATTAATCAAGTTGTTCTTTAGACTCCTCCTCTCAGCAATCTGTCTCTCTTCATGCAGGAGTCAGGAGTCGGAGTCAGATTTTGATTGACAATTCTAATACATCACTGGTGTGTGCTCCCTTTGTTTTACACAATGTATGAGACCTAAGTGCCTTTCAGTTAGCTGTCAATCAAAATCTGACTCCGACTCCTGCTTGATGAGAGAGAAGGATGGTGAAAGCCATTATTTTAAAAATAAACAATATGATTATTATTTCAAAAATGGCACAGAATTTGAAATTGATAGTATTTAGAAAGTATATTTCCAAGAGATAAAGCTTATATAAAATTTTCTGTTTCACAATTGTTCCCCTTTAATGGCAATTATGTGTTTTATGACCCTTTGCCTAAACATTTATTGGATTCCAGAAATAGCTGGGTTATTCTGGACTTATATAAATATATAGACGGCTCAAGTAGTAGAGCTAAAACGTTGAAGAATAAAATCTTTTTTTGTTTTGTACAAAGCCCTGTTGGTGCGGTTTATTTTTCTGATTATACTTATTGATAGTTTTTACCAGCACACAGGTATTGGATTTTGTTTGACCGTGTGCAC
This sequence comes from Xenopus laevis, assembly GCF_017654675.1. Lineage (NCBI taxonomy): Eukaryota > Metazoa > Chordata > Amphibia > Anura > Pipidae > Xenopus > Xenopus laevis. Next base: position 171,831,276 of record NC_054372.1, on the reverse strand, counting down.
CGTCTCTATTTCGTATCGATATATATATATATATATATATATATATATATATATATATATATATATTACTATATATAATATTTATACCTGGTTTCCTGCCAACATATCTACATCATAAAAAATAGTTACATTGTGCTTCTGTAATCTTTAGTTTTATTCAATAAGTTTGGTGATCCTGTGTCCCGGGTGCACACAGGGAGCATATTTTGGCACAAAAATTAACCTGTTCCATGTGTCTGTACCTGGGCTGTTGCAGTGGCTCGCAGTGGTGCAGTGGTGCAGTGGCTATTTCTCAGCCTGTGCTTATATGCAGGCCAGAAACAGCTCCGTGTGGCATTAGCTTAACGAAAGGTAAACATCAAGGCATAAGCATAAAGTAATTCTGAGAATGAACAGAAGAAAAAACAAACATAAGCAACAGAACAGACTAGATCAGGAGTGCCCATACTTTACTAATACAAGGTCTACTATTAGTGATGTTGTCCCATTATGAACTACATCCATACATGTATTGTTGGCATTCTGTTCCCTGGAAAATATTACTTACATATAAATTTATGAGAAAATATATGTTGATATATTCAACAAACAACTATTTCTAATGTAACCTTAATGTAATACATATCTGAATGAAAAGAATGAAACAGGAGAGAAATATAGACAAGCTGTTTGTTGACAGTGTTTTGAGATCTACTATTCACCAGCTAAAGGTCTACTGGTAGATCCCGATCTACCTTTTGGGCACCCCTGAACTAGATGGTCCATTTTAGGTGCCAAAGTTTTATCCTTTTTAAGTCTAACCAGTTCTCTATCCTTTTACCCCACTGCTATTTCCTTGCTTCTTGTATTTTCAGGTTTATCTTCACTGTCATCTTGCTGTCTGTCCTATGTGATTCCTTGACTGCCTGCTTATAGCGTGTGCTTATTTTGGTGATAGACTCACCACTGCATTAGAACTGGTAATTCCTGGAAAAATGTCAGCAGTCTGGTCACGTTTTACTGCAGTTTTATTGGTTTAGCTTCTATGCCTACCCCCATAGTAAACACCCAGGCATTTTATTATTTACAACACTGTAAAGCTTTAATTCCTGCTGAGGCTTCATTAGTGATTCAGTAAACAAAACTAGGCAGAAATACAGTAATCAGAAGCATTAAACTGTAATGCTCTGCAGTAGTATTTAACATGAGAGAGACATCTCCCCCCACCCCCTGAAACATGCAACTAACTTATTATATATTCAAAAGAGAAGTTAATTGAAGGTTTTTGTTTTGCAGCAAATAGATTCATTGAGTTACAAAGTTACAAAAGTTGCCATTGAAGCTCTACTTGAAGAAAAAAATATGTTGTTCTTACATTGTGTATTGAAGTGCAGCGTCTTTAAATTCTTGCCCCATTCTGTTTTATGGTATAGAAGTAGTGATTTTTTAATAGGTAGAAAACTAGAAAGCAAATGCATGGGCATTTCAGGGGCCCTTGCCATCCTGAGTCAGCCTTTCTGATGCCGCCCCCCTCGCACTTGGCTCATACCAGATGGAGCTGGTGTTGGAGAGCACCATCACACTCTCTGCACTTGCACAGCCGAAATTCTGATTATGCCTCTTAAAGTTACCAGGAACCACATTTTTGCTTCTCCTAGTAACTTGCGGACTGCTGCCATTTGAGGTGTGTTTCTCGACTTGTCTCATGGCAGCAGCGTCCCTGGGCAAATGCGCTCATGGATCTTTTGTAATATGTAACAAAAAGCTATTTAATGCTTCAAAAGTGAGTAGTTATCAGTTTTCATTCTTGACGTGTCCATAAATGGGTATATTAAAATTCATTACAGTCCATTTACGGGACTTTAGCAGGATGTGTTTTATTCAAACAGCAAAGCATTTGTGCAGGTGATTTTCCACAATGTAGTACTAATAAAACAAAAATAAACTTAGGTTTAACTAAAATGTAGTCTACCTGACGGTGCCAGAAACTCAGGCAGGGTTAGACTGAGGGGCCAGGGGCCCATTGGGGCTGCTGTCTCAGGGCCCCCCTTCCGGACTGCAGTACAGCCCCTCTTCAGCCCCCAGCATGCATACAGGTACCTTGTTTTGCTGCAACTGTGGCCAGAGTGGGAGTTTGGGGGCAGCAAGGGCAGGGAGGAGTCTGGGCCCACTGGGTTTTTTTCCTGGAGCCCTGCCGACCCAATCCAACCCTGAACTCGGATGTACGAGGTGGGATTAACCAGCCCAATTACAGTTTAGTTTGTCATCACAGAACATCTTCAATAAGACTGAAGAAGCAACCTGTTAATTAATATTATATTTAATTAGAAAGGAAGAGCAAAATCTGGTATGGTCGGTAAAGTGATAACCTGCACACTCTTCTCCAATGATTTCCACCTTTCCAAAAGGCAGCTTTTCCCAGTAGCCCATACACATACATTTATGAAGCCTATACCCTTGTGTCACGACATCTTGTCGCGAGAAGACGTGGTCAAAGGGCAGAACTCACACAACACAACTCCTTTAGGGAATGCAGCTCTTTATTGTGGCATGGCAATGTCAACATCACAGGTTTAGATGGTAGCCAGCCGACATTCAGTAGTTCAGCTTGTGGATGATGCCAGGGTTGGGCACTGCTATTGTTGGTTATAGCCCCTGACATAAATGCAGAACAGGGTTTGATTCCATCTCCCAACCCCAAAGGCAGTTCCAGAAGGGCCAATCACATGATCTGTCACAATCTGGCCATGAGTTGTAATGGTGCCAATCATAGCTAATACTGCTGGGCCAATGGGGTGCCATTTGGGGAGCATGCCCAGTTTAGTCTGAATGTAGGATTAGCGTTTGCATAGGGTCTCAGAGCCAATTGTGTTTACTGTGATACAGAGGGTCCTGGTTTGTTTTCCTCCACGGTAGAATGTGAGTCTGGCTATACAACATCAAATCATAGAGAAAGTTGCAAAGGTTATCATACACATACTATTTGTTGAAGCAGTTAGGAGCAACTAAAGTTTGTTTTCTCACACCATGGTTGAAAAATACATTATTTTCAGAACTACTCCAGATATGTGTGGTGCTCATTTTAAATGTGCTCTTTAGTGTCATATATATATATATACAGTATATTGCATCATTATTTCTTCCTTTTCAATCTTTTAGTTATTTAATTTTGATAAAGAACTCTATGTAAAGCTCAATGTCAGAGCTCAATTCAAAGAGCTAATATTGTAAAAAGCAAATAGAATGGTATGTTTCATATCCTTGACCTGCCATGCATGTTCTTTGTCCTTTTGCTAGACAAGAATCTTACAGTAATTACATTAAGATTTGTCAGTCCATTGAATCATTAACAGATTAATAATGTATGGAATTTTTTTGCAAGAAATGTTATCTACCTAATCATCTTTTTAACCTGTGAAACTAGCAGATCCTGTAGCAAGCCAAGTTCATAGGCCACAAACCACACTCTTGGAAGCTTTATTATTACTCACTGCACTGTAATGGGATATCAGTTATTACTTTTTAATATGGACCCATCATATACAGACGTCCAGCTACATTGAGAGTCAAACACAAAGCACCCTATGTGTTAGAGCAGATTTTTATTCCCTGTGGTACCCGAGGAAGAATGGACATTTGTACGGGGCTGAATCCTGAGCTTTGAAATAAACATTTGCAGCTTAATAAAGTGTCAACTACATACAGTGAATCCACTGTTGGACTGGAGATATCAGATATGGTTTAATTGGTGATAGTGATTGGCTTGGGCAAAGTTATGCTATGCTATTTTAACTATCTTCATATACCTTTCTTTTTCATAGTTGAGCAAATATAACTTTCTATCATCAACTAAAAAACAAATGTAAAGAGGTATCAAATAGCTGCATAGAATTCAATGATATCGCCATTCAGTTTCACTGTAAATAAACCCTTACCAGTGGCACCTTAAGATATATGGCGGGAACAGGCATGGCAAGCAAGAATGTGATGAAACAAAAAAATTACAATTCATTTTGATGTTTGTATTTTGGTGCCTGCTTTCCAGTTCACTTTGAAAATGGCTGGTGTCCCTGCTGAAACGTCAGTTTTTCACCTACAATAAAAAACTTTTTTACACTTTAAGTCTCGAGAGTGCGGCTACTTCAGCGAGTATACACCTATCATTATGTGGAACTGCACCCAGGCAACAATGACTACTTTTTCAGTGCTGGCATCTACTTCAGATCCTATTTGTATTCTAAATATATATATACAAATAGGATAAATAAATAAATAAAATTACATGTGTATGTATATATATATATATATATATATATATATATATATATATATATATATATATATATATATATATATATATATATATATATACAATTACAAGAGTCCTCTGCACTCAACCCATTATCAATATATTTAAGACAGCGACATTTTGTGCATACTGCTACTGAAAAGTGCCTTACCCTTAAAACAAAACAGGGATTGTTTGTCCATATATTGCAATATATTTAAGCTGGCCAACTACGTCAAAGTCATCCCATATCTGGCCAGTCCTACGCTTAATTTTCATCTGATTCATTAAGAATTCTACAGTTTCATTCTACATTTTATAAAAGGGACGAATACTTTTTACCTGCAACTTACTAGCTGCTTTCAAAGTAAAACTCCCAAACTTGGCTGCCCTTTTATTAGACACCAGTGGGATCACCTGACTATAGCTGGGAAGGGTGGGAGCTACAACATGGAACTGGTCACTGCTCCTGTATAACTATAACAAACAAGGGAAAGTTGTGCTCACCACTAGTTTTTAAAACCATTAGGCGGGGGTGCAGCGAGGCTGTGACCACAAAATACATATAGACAATTACAAGAGTCCTCAGCACTCAACCCATTATCAATATAATTAAGACAGAGACATTTTGTGCATACTGCTACTGAAAAATGCCTTACCCTTTAAACAAAACAGGGATTGTTTGTCCATATATTGCAATATATTTAAGCTGGCCAACTACGTCAAAGTCATCCCATATCTGGCCAGTCCTACGCTCAATTTTCATCTGATTCATTAAGAATTCTACAGTTTCATTCTACATTTTATAAAATACGTTTTACCTGCAACTTACTTGCTGCTTTCAAAGTAAAACTCCCAAACTTGGCTGCCCTTTTATTAGACACTATATATATATATATATATATATATATATATATATATATATATATATATATATATATATATATATATATATATATATATATATATATATATATACATACACATATGTACTTTTATTTAATAGAGGGCAATTGTGAGTTCTACACTAGCAATCCTGCCCCAAGCCACCAACCAATTTGCTTCTGGAAAGAGACAGTTAACTGATTCTATAAGGGTTGACAGGTACGGGAAGATTAATGGTGGGAGCACCAATAATTCTACTTCATTATGCATTCATTCTTTGGCTCTATGCTGCTGGGCATCATTAGGTCATAGAAGAGATGCCTATTCATTTACATACATCATATGTTAACATTTCAAGGGTTCAGCTGCAAAAGGTTTTGTGAAATACACTTGTTTTTATTTTCCAAACCTTTTGTGAAATGAATCAGATTTTCTAGCAATTAATAAGTCTCAATTTTGGTTCAAAAAACATACAATAAAACGTCTCTATCATTATGTTTTAAAGATCCTCTAGAATATTTGTCTTCTGGGTAAAATATAGACAATATTAAAATAAAAAGCTCCATAATAATGTACAGTGTATAAAGAAGCAAAACTGCTGGAAGAGTAAAGTGTGCCGTAACCAAATATGTAGCAGCAAAGCTAATTGGAAACGGTTAAAACACTCCAAAGCTAAACTAACTGCAATATATTATTCACAATCGTGGAATTCATAGGCTAACCAGACAGATACAAGCACTATTATTCAAAAATACACCTTAATAGTCAGGCTATGTCAGCTATATCGAACTAAATTCTATTTAATAATATAGTAAGAGCATAACAAATGTTGGGATATGAGATCCTTTGTAGGAAATTATTTTAAAGGGTTCATTATTTTTGCATAAAACATCACAGAGAAAATATGGCTCTGTCTTCAATCTATTATGGATTTTTAACCTTGAAGGGGAAAAAAAGAGTCTTTGAATGTTATAAACTCCTGAATTATAGTGAAGACACAGGAGTGCTTAAGGGAACATGCATGATTAATGAAGCTAGCTCTCTTTCTGAACCGGCTCAAATTGGTAGGTATTCCGCTCCAGGAACAGTGGGGCAAGCAGTACAGCTTTAGCACTTACATTTTAATGAATCGTATGAAAAGTGTTATGAGTGGAAGAGTAGAACATCTATAGTTTTATAGCAAAAATGTTACACAAATGCAATTGTATAAACATTTGTTACATGTGTAATGTGATATATTATCTTCTAACATAGTTGGAGTTCAGAATTCATGTAGCTTCTGTTCTTTCAAAATTCTTTAAAGGGCATGTAAAGGCAAAAAAATAAAATCACATTTTTACTTTCTTTAATGAAAAAGAAACCTATTTCCAATATACTTTAATTAAAAAATGTGTGCCGTTTTTATAAGAAACCTGACTGTATGCAGTGAAATTCTCCCTTCATTTACTGCTGTGGATAGGAATTGTCAGACGGTCCCTAACTGCTGAGCAGGGAAACAATCATACTTATGAACAGCAGGGGGAGCCCCCACCTTACTTCCCAGCCATGCAGAAATCAAGCAGCTTTGTTTATGACGATCTCTAAGCAGCCCAGACCATACTGAGCATGTGCACAGTCTTAGTCTTGCAAAGATGTTTAACAAAGTTACAAGAGGGTGACCCCCTGTAGCCAACTTTGAAAGCATTAATTATTTGTTTGATTAAGCTTGTGTGTTGCAGTAAGTTCATGTTTATATTTAGTATACAAAATACCTTATTCTATTTTAGACTTTACATGCCCTTTAAATCCATTTTACCATAATGTTCTCTTTTTTCAAATAAGTCCTCACTTCTAAATGCATTTTCTCTCTTAAATTATAAGGAAACACGTTGTACAGGTATGGGATCCGTTATCAGGAAACCCAGCTATCCAATAAGCTCTGAATTACAGAAAGGCCATCTCTTATATTTTATCCAAATAATCCTGATTTAAAAATTACTTAATTTTTCACTGCTATAATAAAACAGTGCATTGTACTTGATCCTAACTAAGATATAACCAATCTTTACTGGGAGCAAACCCATTTGGTTTGTTTGCATGATTTTCTAGTAGACTTAAGGTATGAAGATCCAAATTGTGGAAAGATCCTTTATCCAGAAAACCCCAGGTCCCAAGCATTCTGGATAACAGGTCCCATACTTGTATCTAAAATAGCATATATCCATGTTGGTGGCAATACATTGCTAGGTTAAAATGTTTTTTTTGCAAAGGAACAATCGTTTGGCGGTGCCTAAACACCCCATCCTCCATGATTATAGTCACTTACCTGAAAACTTTGGCTGGTGCTCTAATTTACTGAAAACAGCACAGGCCCAAGGTAATACTATAGGATCTTTTTCCTGGATCTTCTTTACTGTCCAGTCCGTGTGCACATGCTCAATAAAGTGAAAGCTGGCTTTTGGCTCTGATGGGCATACACACTCAGCTCAGTAACACAGGGCAATTACAAGGACAGGAAGAAGATTGCAACATGGGACTCCTACAGTAGTACCCCATGATGTGCATGAGCACCAACTCAGGGTCTCAGGTAAGCCATTATAATCATGGTGGTGCCTGACATTTTGGCAACCCCAAGTGATTATGCATTCCCTTCTACTTTAAGGCATTGAGATCTGCTATAATTTTACCTGCTCCAAGCATTGTGAATAAGAGCTTTCAAGCCTTTATTTTGAACAAAAAACAAACTGCCAATAGTAAGTGGCTACACTGTAAGCAAAGCAATGGTTAGGTATGGGAAATTAACTAGGAGGGACCTGGGAGGTATACGGAGAGATAAGATAAGATCATTATTTCTCTCTTCAAGGAATGGTTCAGTATAAAAATAAAAACAGGGTCAATAGACAAAAATATAATGTATCAAGGCTGGAGTGACTGGATGTCTAACATAATAGCCAGAACACTACTTCCTGCTTTTCAGCTCCCATGGTTTCCACTGATTGGCTACATTTTTGGCTAACTAACTATATTAGAAACATTTTTTATTTTGCACAGACTATCTATTTAGACAGTTTTTTTTTTACACTGAACTGTTCCTTTAAAAGCACCAAAAGCCCCACAGTCACATGTGTAAAAGAAGCCAATCTGCAACTCACCATAGCCCCGAGCCATTGGTTTGAGATACTTAAGTGGCCTGGCAGATCTAAACCCTTTGTGCCAGGAATAGTACAAGCTACAGTGTTGAATGTAGGGGTATGCCAGTACCATAGGCTTTCCATTTAGTTCTTTGATCTATACCATGCTTTTTGTATACTGGAAACTTGTGGCATGACTTAAAGTGCTCTGGCACAAAATGGGTAATTTTAGACAGATGAAAATGCATGAATTGCAATTTGGAAAACATTTTCTTGGAAGTGACAAGTCTAGAGGCTTTGGGTTCTCTGAACAATGGTCTTGGTGCCATCTAAATTGCCTATATATCATTGACTGCTTGTGTGGAATCCCTACCATAAAGGAGAAGACTGTGCAATAAATACATAAACAAATACATGTATAGGATCTGTTATCTGAAATTCTTGGAACTTTTCTGATAAAGGATCTTTCTTTACTTTTGATACCTTAAGTCTGCTAAAAAGTTTGAAAAACATGAAATAAACCCAAAATCCAAAACAAATGCAGGCACAATTAAAGAGATGTAGTGAAGATTTAATAGAAGTACAGGTATGGGACCTGTTATCCAGAATGCTCTGGACCTGGGGTTTTCCGGATAAAGGATCTTTCCGTAATTTGGGTCTTCATGCCTTAAGTCTACTAGAAATACATTTAAACATTAAATAAACCCAATAGGCTGGTTTTGCTTCCAATAAGGATTAATTCTATCTTAGTTGGGATCAAGTACAAGCTACTGTTTTATTATTACAGAGAAAAAGGAATTGGATTATTTGGATAAAATGGAGTCTATGGGAGACAGCCATTCCGTAATTCGGAGCTTTCTGGATATCGGGTTTCCGGATAAGGGATCCTATACCTGTAATGGTTTTATTATATTTTGCTTAACAGGGTGCCATAAAAAAAGACTTTACAAGAAACATTTTTCAGTAAGTGAAGGTGGGAGGATTCAGCCAACAGACAGCAGACAGGTAAACTGAAGTGGGGAAAAGTAGGAATCTGTTATTAATTTTATTGTCATGAATCATGTTATCAGTTACAATAGTCTAGACTGGGTAGGGAATGTGCATGAGTATTTAGTAGTTGCTTGAAAGAGAAAGGGGCACTTAACCATTGTAAGAACACATCTGTAAGAAAAAGGTTACTACTTGGTTGCTGGTTTAACAGGGGGATATTTCTGTTATTGACAATTTGGCCAGTGGCCACTTTCTAACAGTCAGTTGTGCAAAATAGGGCACATAATCCATTTTTGAGGTTCATATACTGTGAGGCAAGTGCAATTTGCATCAGTAAATTTCTCATACATTCTCAAAATAATATAAATTGGGAAAATTGCATTAAATTTCCACCATTTAACTTTTATTTTGCTCCTCGTAACTGGCTGTAATTAGTTGCAAAGTTATGTTGGGAAATAAAGGCAAGCTTCAATTAAAGTACATTTTGGTACAGAGCTAGATTAAATTGTCTAGGCTGGGTTGAACTGGGATTTCTGGCAGTAGTTCCCCTGTACATCTTGTGCTTAGTATAACAATGACTTGTTCACTTGCCAAGAGAAATATATTTGCAGCCGCAAGTACCAACTTGAGTTTCAGTAACCTGTGTTTCAAGACTTTTGTTTTTAAGAAGGTGTGTTCCTCCTCCAAACCAGCAAAACAATGTAATGCAATGAAAACAAACGTAGCCAATATTTTAACAATACTGCAAACAAATATGTGGCTGCAAAACATTTTATCTACAATTTATCTATAATTACTACATAAATACACTTGGACAGAGCTAGTTCTTTACACCGCTGCTGTTTAAAAACTTGCCCAGGGCTAAATGTATTGTCTTTGCCTTCAAGGAATTCCGCCTCCAATTGGAAGTGCATGGATATGTACAAGCCAAGCCACATAACTAGGTCATCAGTACTGCAATTAAAGAGAGATTATCAGTGAATAAACTAAATAAGAAATCCTTGATTTGTGAAGTAGTACTTCATGATTTCTTTTTTCTATTAGCAACTGAAAGTGGAAAGGCAGTATTCCATATTACAGAGGAACAGAGGATGGAACATTGAAAGGAACAATTAATATATCAGCTATAATAAAATATATGTGAACTAGGGTTGCCACCTTTATGCCCAGTGCAGTCCAGGCCGTGATTCAGCGGGGGTGAGGCAGTGCCTTAAAGGACGAGGCTATGACACGGTGACTGGCGACTGGCCGGTCGCTTCATCAATCATAGGAAATCCTGCCCGGTTTTTCAAATTAGCAGTTTTGACCCGGGCAGCCCTTCAAAAAACCGGGCTGTCCGTGTAAAAACCAGGGAGTAGTGATGGGCGAATTTAGTTGCCAGGTGTGAATTTGCGATGAATTCCAGTGTTTTGATGCCAGCGAATAAATTTGCGAAACCGCAGCGAAAATTCCAAACAAACGGACGCAGGCGTAAAAGACGAGACGGCGGCGCCATTTCGCAAATTTTTCGCAATTCGCTACTTTTTCGGCAAAGCGAAACGCCCCAAATTTGCCCATCACTACCGGGCAGGTGACAACCCTAGTGTAAACACAAAGCAAACCCATAGACCCTAGAGAAGAATAGAAGTTACTAGAAGCTTCAAATTATGGGAAGGTCATCTCCCATAGACTCCATTTTAAGCAAATAATTCTAATTGTGAAAAACGTATTTCCTTTTCCTCTGTAATAAAACGAGTACCTTGTACTTGATCCTAAGATCCTCATTGGAGGCAAAATGATCATATTGGGTTTAATCAATGTTTATAGGATTTTTATTAGTATAGAGATACAAATTACGGAAAGATCCCTTGTCCTACAAACCCCATGTCCCAAGTATTCTCGATATCTGACCCCCATACCTGTACAAGAGGACCAGTTATCTTTATGTAGTAAAGCGTATAAGTTAAAGAGTTTTACTGTCTTTCATTGATCTGCAAAAAGGAATATAGTTATTACTAGGTTTACATTCAGACTGGTACAGTATTATAGGACTCAGCTCCACCCTGATGTTCTTCATGAAGAGCTGTTTTATGGCCTTTTATGACTTTTGAAAGCTACACTCTATCATCTAAATGCTCCCCCAAGCAATTCCTCTCAGGATTTACCATTTTACCCTAAATCCTAAACATGTAATGATATCCAGGCATTATAATGACTCAATGCATATAGTGTTACATACTAGTTCCTTGCACACTTTCTCCTTTTTTGATTTAACTTGCTCTGGGGTCCTAAAAGCTCATGTACAGTTTAGCCTATAACAGCCTACACATGTGAATCTGAGGTGAAGTTCTAATTTTCTCTATAATAATGAATTCAAAAGTATAAGGCCAGGCATAGAATTCAGTTTGCTGCAAATAACATCACTATAGCATTGACATAATGACCATGTCTTGTTGACTTCAATCTTTTAACATATAAATAGTGTCCGTGCCGGAAATAATGTAATGCTAAAAGCTTTCATGTTATATGCCCTCAAGGCCAAAGTTGGCAACTTATAACTCAGAATAACTTATGAGCTAATAAAAACGCTGAAGTGTAAACTTTTATTGACCATATAAAAACTGAAACACAAAAGAAAAATAAAACTACACATATTTGGTGGTATGTGCTAAAAATCAATGAAAACTATGGCAGAGAGAAATATTAGTTACCTGAAGACTGACCATAATGCATTCACACTGTGGGAAAGGTAGAATTCAATAATACATTTCCCAATTTAATTTCTCATGACCTCTGGGTCACTTTCTGTCAGGATTATCTGGTGGTGAATGATTTTCTGCAACACCGGGGCTATGAGAGTGGCGCTTTAATAATATGATTGATCATGCACAATAACCTTGAGATACTTGCAACCTCATAGATTAAAAAATGTAGACGCTTTAAATTCTAATCAAATGTTGACTCCTCTTTAGTCATAATAATGAGTGTTTGTCTAGTTTGCCAGATAGGAAGGCAAGTACATTACAGCAGCAATGCAGAGAATGACAACAAAGACGCAATACAGAAAATTAGTTTATAGGCAAAGCCATAGCAAAAGACTAAGGAAGGACATAAGAGATATGGAAGAATGGAAGATAGATGTTTTTTAAGTAGTGTAAAATCTTTCAATGAATCTGGAATAACGGAGGTTTCATCTAAGGGCAGAGATAGACATGGAGATTCAGGGAGATTAGTCGTCCTGCGACAAAACGCTTTTCTTCGGCAAGATATAGTCATCCAGTGACAAATCGCCTCTTCTTCAGGGTGACTAAACCCCCTGAACTGCCTTCCCCCCAACTAGAATCTAAATCGCTGGTAGGATGGCACTCGGAGTGCTTTGTTTTCCGAAGTCATCCAAAGTATACTTGTGAGGCAACTTCGGGCGACCTTGGAAACAAATCGCTCCAAGTGCCATCCTGCCGGCGATTTAGATTCTGCCCTTAAGGTGCAAAACTCTCTTTCTTCTACAGTGAGAGCTGAGAAGTTGAGAAGTCCCTGATGAGGTTGTTTTGGCATGTAATAGAGCTAATGTACGACCTCTTGGGCAGTGTGCAAAAAGCGTTGAAATTTAAATATGGCTCTAGAAACAGAGTGCAACATTCCACAGGCACAGGTGCTTGTTAGATGAGCAGTAAGGAGCATGCTCATTGGCCTTAAGAATGACATTTAAAGAGAAAAAAAATTGCAAAAATAAAAATAAAAGTTTGTACACAATGTTCATTAGACTGGTATTGCGTATCTTATTTGCTCATTGCACTCTTTTAAGACATGCTTGAAGATGTCCTACTCTTTTGAAGCAAATATAACTTTTCAGTAAGAAGTTTTATTACATACACTGTGCACTGGTGCACTCTATTATAGCACTCTATTATATCTGCAATCTAATTATGGTTTGTTTTAATTGTTTTTGGCAGACTACTAGTAGCACATTGCTGATCTGGGTACTGGGCCATTTTGACATCAAGAAGGAATACTGGCCCTTCTGAGACAGTTTCACATAGTTTCAAATGAGGTTATTAGATCAGTGAGGTTATTATCTGCAGATTTAGACATAGCAGTAGGGGCTGGTTTAACTGGGTAGTGTAAAATTTTTAAAGATGACGCGCCACTAACAATCGTAAATAAAGTGGTACATAATTATTGATACCAATGGAACACTTCTAGTGCCAGTGTTTGGTGTTCAAGCAGACTGGAATGGACTGAGCACTATAGCTCCCTTCATATTTATAAATGCAAATAAGCAGTGAAAAAAGTATTAATGTACGCAGTAGCTATCATAAGCTCATGTGTCTTTTACAGGGTGAATAATACTTTTCCTATAATGCCGTGATCGCTTTAGAAGCACTATCACCGTGACGGTGGTCTGAATAGAGGTCTGTGTATGTCTGCTTATGCTTAGCGCTTAAGGCCCTTTCGCCCATGATGAAAAGGGGGAATTTTCAAAAAGTGTATGTGACCACATATATCACTTCAACACATTTCAGTCCCTGCTGTGATGATGTACACTATATGGTAAGATGTATATGGACACCCATTATTGTGCCTATTATTACATATATAGGGGTCATAAGAACATTCAATGTCATTCTTGACAATTCTGTGCTTCCTACTTGTGGCAACTATTTGGGGAAGGCTCTTTCCTTTTTCAGTACTGTAATGACCCTAAGTACAAATTGAGGGCCATACCGAATGGGTTTGCTGATATGGGAGTGGAAGAACTTGACTGGCCTACTCAGCAATGACCTCAACCCAACTATCATTGGTTGCATTGGAATGCTTACCAGATCTGATCACCCAACCACTTATATATGAAGGAAAGCAATTCTCTCCAACAATGTTCCAACGTTTATAGTGCAATGCCTTTCCAGAAGAGTAGAGGCTGTGATAGCAACAAAGAGTAGGCCAATTTCAAATGAATGAATAAGATGTTGGCCAGGCACGTGTTGCAATCCCTTTGGCCATATCATGTAGTTTCTAATGGACAGAAAGATTTCATTAATATCTCAGTCATTTTGTGTTAGATGTTGTTGTTAAATCTTTTGAACAGTATTTGTCCTTGTCCAATAGGGTTTACATCAGTGACAGTCCCCTTATTGGTCAGATACATATGGTATTTAGCACAAAACAAAAACTGTGGTACCGTGTTAGCCAGTAGCAAAAATAACAAATAAAAAAACAAAAAACAAATACAAGAAGTATTGTAGAAGTGATACCTACAGTATATTGGCTAACAATAAAAATACACTGTAAGCTTTCAGAGCACCAAGGCCCCTTCGTCAGGCAAAATACAAATGAAAGCTAGAAAGGCACAGCATATATTCTGTTAGATCAGTGAAAGGTATTCATGGGCAATAAATTAGGACGTTACAGATAGATAGAAATCAAATGTAGAGATAATACAATGAATTAGGGTGGGCTGTAAATAGTCCAGGAGTCTGGATTCAGTCAGATCACATAGTGTGACATGAAACCTGACCCTAAATTAAGGCCCTGTCTTAATGTGTTAAATAACTCCATACATTTGAATTCATAAATCTTCCTTTCCCGTTCAGTTTTAAAGATCCCTCTTAGAATTAAGACCTGCATGTCCTGAACACTGTGATTTTGACTGCAGAAATGTTGCCCCACTGGTGTATCGCATGATTTGGTGTTGATTCTATGTCTGTGATGCTTCATCCTTGTGCGCAAATTTTGTCCTGTTTCACCAATGTATTTGCCTCCTGTAGAGCACCTAGTACATGTAATCATGTATACCACATTGGATGAAGCACACGAATAGTGGTCCAGAATGGTGTAGACTTTTTGTGTATTCTGAATTGCAACTTGATCTTTGCACAGGATGTATTTGCAGGTTTCACATCTGTTGCTGTTGCAGGGAAATGTACCTGCTTTAGTTGTTTTAGGAAGAGACGTCTGACAATCATTTTCCTCAGATTAGGTGGTTGTCTATAAGACAAGAGAGGTAGTTTCGGGAATATTTGTTTTAGTCGGGTATCTGTATGGAGCATGGGTTGCAGGTCTCTGGCTATTTTTCTAATAATGTTCAGTTGTGGTTTGTAGGTAACTACAATAGGTACCCTGTTGTTTTCGGTCTTTTCTTTGTAATCCAAGAGTGTGACACATGGCAAAAATTCACCAAAATGCATTAAAGTCTCCACTTAGTAATGCACGGTCCTTGTGTCCCACTTATTAATTCAGTACGCTGATACAAAATCAGTTAAATATTTTCCCAAACTGTGTATTAGGTTTCCTAAAGTTAAAGGTCCAGGTCAGTATAGTTATCATTGCCTTCCTAATGGGTATTATTGTAGTTACTGGCCATTACTGAAATAAAATCTGGGGAACAGTTACTCACATTAGAATACTCCCTATTCCCTATGACATAGCTGACATTTTAATTTTTAAAAAAAATCTTTTTTATTGCTTTTAATACAAACAGTAGTGAAAAGAAAAGAAAAGAAACTGCATTAAGAAAAGAATAGGTGGGTATGAGTGATTGCAATTCCAAATTATAAATTTTTTTCTTTATTTTAACATTTTTATGCTGAAAAGAATAGGTGGGTATGCAATTTTAAACATTTTTTTTTCTCTTAACATTTTTATGCTGACAACTTTTAACATAATATCCAATATATATATATATGTGTGTGTGCATTTGTGTTATTAACAGTATATGGCAATATCCTTATGTTTTTAGCATATTAAAAGTAACATTATTTAAGAAAATAAATGATGCCTTGTGCTTATGTGAATTAGATTTAGTGGCACATATGAATTGGGCTGATGATGGGAGGGATGAAGACACTCTCCAGATGAGGGAAAAAAATCTCCCGTTAAGAAATGCAGATCTGTCTATTTTCATAACTTGACTCCCATCATAATAATTACACTCAAGCTGCTTGTTGCTTGAGGAAGCCAGAAAATACCATCTAATACTACAGGAACAAACCTCCAGAATCATCATGTAAAATGCCTTCCTTCCTTAAACCATTAAACAGTATTTTAGCCTGTTTATGATATATGCCCCTTTGGAATAGTTTATCTGCATTTCCTGACATTTTCAAATGAGGTTTATTATATGAAGGAATTAGTCAAATCTATACTGAGATGTCATATGTAGGATTTGTTCCTTTGCTTGTGCTGGTTTTGAAGGATTGCAATTGCAATTTAGTTACAAGGAAAGTGCAGTGCAGTGAATCATTCCTGATATTTCTTCCTTAATAAAATGAAAACAGCTACTTACAAGAGATGAACCTGCCTGTTGGAAAGGTTCAAGGATACGTTGTCTATTTTATTATCCGAAAAGGTTACCTAGGGATTATTTGGCAAATCTGCTGAACATAGGGGAAAGGTTTCATGATCAGGTCTGTGCCTTAGATATATTTCATTTTGATGATTTTCTGAAGCCATCACACTTTTATTTGTTCTGTGGCCTCATTTATATAGGGATGCATCAAATTCAATATGCATTTCAGGGTTCAGATTTAGCTGAACTGAATCTGAACCTTAAATTTCACAAGACCTGAATGCTGTACAGAAGGAGATAATTTGTGGGGATTTTTGGTCAGGATTACGGCATGATATTTAAAGGGTGAAGACACAGAGCTACTAGTAGCTGCTACTTATTACTACTACAAAATAGACAATAGTGATAATTGGCTTTGCTAAGACAGTATGTGTGTTTTAGCAGAGTAGCTACTAGTAGCAGCTACTTTTTGTGGCTACAAAATATCATAAAATACCCATAGACAATACTGAGAATTAACTTGTCTAAAACACATGTACTGTCTCGGCAAATCCAATTATTGCTATTGTCTATTTTGTAACTGTGACAAGTAGCTGCTAATAGTAGCTCTGTGTGTGTTCACTCTTATATTGCAAGGGGATACCTGCCAATAATGATGATAAGTACCACAATTAGCGCTGAACCTACAGGGTCGGACTGGGCCAACGGGGCACCGGGAAAAAACCCAGTGGCCCCCCGGCTCTTGTGGGACCCGCCGGACCAGATCAGCTCCCTGATGAATCTTCCAGCAGAATCTCCCTGCCGCGACCTCCCTTTATTGGGCAGGTCACGGGAAATACAAACTGCATGCATGTGTGCAACTGCAGTGTGGCGTGGGGCCCGGCTCGGTAGGGGACCCGAAGAGGGCCCTGCGACAGCAGCCTGGTGGGCCCAGGGCCCCCCAGTCCGACCCTGTGAACCTACAACTATCACCCAAAATATGCAACAGGATTCTTGCTTCTTTTGAGCAACTTCCACCATGTCCAGACCAAAGAAGAATACCTTTACACCTGTCTTCTCTAAAGCACCCCACTCCAGGCCCAATGAATTGTAGTAATTCAGGTAGTGGAAGAGGCAGACTAGTTCTTCACCATCCCTGTCTCCTCTTCTAACTGAAAGCCTTCCGTTGTAGGTAACTCCAAGTGATCCATGGCATTTTGGAAGGTACTATTTATGATGGGGATTATAATGCCTGGTGTGCAATACCGCTAATAAAAAACACAAACTTTCTGAAACTGATTTCTTAAAGTTTCCGTTTCATCAACCGTCAGAGCTGAACGATCCAGGCTTCAACACATCCTACAGGGGTTATGGCTTTATCCGCTACTATGCATATCCCATCTTTTTCTCACTCTCTTTCATATCCATTAATCCTATTGGCCACTGCAAATTCTCCAGTTTTATCTCATATTTGTAATTTTAATAGTATTGCTTGTGTGCATGGGTCATTTAATTCTTACCCATTCACATTGACAGGTAATAGGTATGAATTTGGTAAGAGTCAGAAGAGAGGCCATGCCCAGTTCCTAGTAGAATTAATGGAAGAGGGGGTTGACTCAGAAGGATGTAATTAAATTACAGATTTATTTTAAATGTATATTGCAAACATTCTTTTTTATTTCTTCTTTGAAAGATGGTCAGACTAGTTTTTCAAATCTGTACCAGCTGAGAGGTGACTGGTTATTTTGCTTCACCCTGGACCTTCTTCATGGTTTTTCAACTCTAATAGTTTCTAGTTTTTTTTTGAGAAATTATTTTGTTCCCAAGACTTATAGAACTAAATATTACACGTTGTTTTCAGAGGTCTTAAAAATATTTTTTTCCTGACATTGTGATCCTTTCACTTGTTTTTAACACGTCTAGCCCACTGTGTATGGCTTCTAGGATTTCAATGATTTATGGATAATCAAGAGAAGAATGGAATGTCGGTTGCTGCCTGGTATCGACTGTGGTGCAGAAGTCAAAAGTCAAACTATATATAAGCATGTCATCATATCATTAAGTGCATGTTTTAAAATACCATAGTATTAAAGATAGATGTCTCCTTTTAAAACCCATGTGGGATTGTGCAGTGCAGATTATCGACTGATGTATTGTTTCTTGAGCAAGTTTGTTGTCAATTGTGATGGTTTTAAAAGGCAACCATTTTATGACTAACAGATGGGCAGGAAAACTAAAACGTCATAGGTCACTCCTTCTGTGGGCAGTGTAGGTGGAGCACTGTAATATTATTTATGTTACAATATATTGCAATAGATTTCAGCTTTCCAAGCCTCTACAAAGGATCAACATTTGATTTAAGCAGATTGATTTTAGGCATTTGCACTTATACTTGTACATGATTGTTTTTAATTACAAACTACTGATAAGGCTCATACAACTGTTGGAAGACATTTCCAAATGTTAAGGTAGCCATAGACGTAACAATTATGATCTTTCTTGGAAAAGATATCAGTCAGCTCTTTTTCCACCACACATGCACCGAATACCATACAAAAACGCATGCACAGTTTAATGAAATAGCCGGCTTTTTCATTAAAGTTTGGCTTTCTGTTCTACTGTGCATGCGCAGCCACGCGAAGAAGGAGGAAGACGGAAGAAGATTGCTCCATGGTGCTCACTGGTATAACCCCAGGCCGGTGCAGTTTTCTGCTGGTAAGTCAGTACAATCACTTGAGGGTGCCTAACATTTGGCACCCCCAAGTGTACGATGCCGTTCCTTCTCCTTTAAGGGGCAGATTTATCGAGGGTCGAATTTCGAATTCATGGGAGTTTTTTAAAACTCCCATAAACTCACATGAACTCGAAACTCGACCAATCGTAGTTTATTATAAAAAATTTAATTTTCTGAACTCAGGTGAAGAGGATCGACCCAAAAACTCAAATCAAATTCGATTCAAGTTTTAAAAACTTGATTTGAGTTTTAAAAACTTGATTTGAGTTTTAAAAACTTGATTCGAGTTTTAAAAACTTGATTCGAGTTTTAAAAACTTGATTCGAGTTTTAAAAACTTGATGCGAGTTTTAAAAACTTGATGCGAGTTTTAAAAACTTGATTCAAGTTTTTTCTCTGAAATAAACTCAAATGTCAGGAAGGCAGCAAACAACTCCAAATTGATCCTAGGACTTCTCGCATTGACTAAACCAGCAATTCGGCAGGTTTTAGGTGGCGAATAGTTAAAATGATATTTCTTAAAGGGCCAGAGTATAATAAATCTCGAAAATCAAATTCAAATTTTTTAAAAAAACTCAAATCGAATTTTATCAATTCCCTAGTCGAATTTGACCGTTTTGGCCATAGAAAAACTCGAGAATTTGAATTTCGATTTTCGACTTCAACCCTTGATAAATCTGCCCATAAGTCATATCCAGTAGGTTACATGGAAACCAAAAAGGCCAATTAATTTTTCCATTAAAGGAATTCCTAGAGATCCCAAGTAGGTTCCATTGTTAAGGTACAATTCGGTTTACTATAATAAGAAATGTTCTGGTACAGAAAAGTTTAGAAAACCAATGAATATATAATCACTTCATGAGCTATTAGAGGATCTTCCAGTTACTGCACTGGATAATACTACATGACCATGCTGCAATAAGCTAACAGGATTCTTTAAAGGAAAACTATGCACCAGAATGTATGCATAAAGGAATACCATACCCCCAAAAATGTAGGTCTCTACACTTACTTACTTAAATGTATATTGCAGTTTGGTAAGATTATTTAATATGTAAGAAGGTAAAAAAATTCACTGGCACACGTGGCGAATGCAAGCGCCCTGCTTAATCACGTGTGTCTGTCAAATTGTTTTACCTTCATGATTGGGAGGATGCGATCCCTCTATCATTGAGCACTGGGAACTTAGAAATGAAGGCCAAGGTGTGTGGGTTTGAGCTTATTCCTGTATACAATAAGATTCTTTAGACTTAAGTTATCTGTTGCCTAAGTATTCATTTTAGGGTATAGTTTTCCTTTAAGCAACATCTTTTCCCTTGAGCACCATTTTGCGATGGTCTGTGTGCTCCCTCTGAGATACTAACCAATAATACTGCAGCTCTAACTGTAAAGGGAATCATAGGATCCCAGGAATGGTCCTTATTTGTTAAAATGGCAATTTTCTATTTAGGATTATCCAATGACACATACTACTAAAAAAGTTTATTATTGCAAAAATTGTTTATTTATATGAAGCAGTGTTTAACATTTGAACTGTTTTATGCATTGTTCAAATACAGGTATGCTAATATATCATCTTTCAATAAATACTTCTAAACTCCTATACAATTTGTCTCACAAGTGGATCTCTACATTAAAATATCCATGGTATAGTCTTATGACTTATTTGTTACTTAGGGGGGAATGTAATTAAAAATCACAAATTTTATTTAAAATGGTGTTTTTGCAAATGTTTAGTGCTGGTCACAATGAAATCTTTCAATAAATACTTCTGTAAGATTTGTCTCACAAGTGGATCTCTACATTAAAATATCAGTGATATAGTCTTATGACCTTTTATAAGTTACTTGCAGTGCAACATCTATTTAGGTGGAAACATAATTACACCTCGAATTCAGTTGTGCCAAAGTACCAAACACAGAGGAGAGTCCCTCCAAGCTATAGATGGGTCATCTACTGACTGAACCAAAACGATGCTTAATGTCACCAACGGCACCATATACCAGAACAAGTGCCAACACCCTGGTCTCGGCTCGGCTTCACCAGTAGTGTGACCACCGTTGGGCTTCCGGAGGAGCCCTCAGCTTACTTGAGTGCCACCTGGACTTAACGAGAGGTGCAAGGCGAGATGTTCTGGCTGGCAAAGGGGCACGGCTGTTAGCAAAGTCTTTTGGGCCGAAGGTCACGGTACAAATGGAGCTGGCAACAGAATCGTCAGACAGACTGGGTCGAGGCAGGCAGATAACAAGAATTGTCAGGCAGGCTAGGGTCAAACCGGGTTGTCAATTAAGGGGTTAAGCAGGAAGAGTTGTCGTAGGGAGGCAAGGGTCAGGATACAGAATACAGAATAGTCAGGAACAGGCTGGGTCAAACACGGGTAATCAAACAGACTAGATACAGAACAGAACGGATGCACAAGGCTCAGGAACCACTAGAAACAAGTTCTATCACGGGCAATTACCAACAGACAGACTGGTAGGGGGACAGAGGGGGCGGCAGGCGTCCCTGCCGTCCCCCCACTAGACCACCAGGTATGTCTCTTACACTTTCTTAATGAGTTAATTAATGAATTAGTTATTGCCATGTCTGATAGGAACTCTGCTTAAAGTAATGGTTTAGTGAAACAATGCATGCTCTCCCATTTATACATGTAACCCTAATTTGGTAAATGCAGAAAACCTGTCTTCAAGTTGGGGCCCCACGCTTGTATCTTTGCCAGTATCCTCCCTTGGGTAGCTCACTCACCAGGGTGCTCACAGAGGCAATCACACTGGAGATTACAGGCAGCTCTGCAGCAGGATAGATCTCACCAGTGGCACCTTTCTCCTTCTGAGTCTCTAGCAGCTTGGCAGGGAACAGGATGGGCTCTTTCTGTATTTCCACAGATTCACAAGACTTGGTTCTGGCTGGATCTTTCACCACACAATCCCTGTTAAACTCTGTCAGAGACCCTGTAAAAAAGGGTCCAAAGTCAGGCACACCCTCTCTCCCAAGGATGCACTGGGGTGCCCAGCCAATTGGATGGCTCTCCAGCTTGTAACTGGGCTGGATGATGTCACAGACAGAAAAACAGGGAAAGGATTTCTCTAGTCCCCTACATACAGATAAATACAGTAAATGCACATGAAAAGGTTAGATTATTTTTAGAAAACATTGCCAATTGCTTGGTTAGGGGGCAGATTTATCAAGGGCGAATTTCGAAGTCAAAAATACTTCAAATTCGACCATCGAATTTAAATACTTTGACTTTGAATATCGAAGTTGAAGTTTTTCTCAGCGAATTTGGGTATCCTGCGGTCAAATTAAAATCATTCGACTTAAAAAAATGCTCTAGAAGGTCCCCATAGGCTAACATAGCACTTTGGCAAGTTTAATTTGGCGAAGTATCGAAGTCAAAGTTTTTTTAAAGAGACAGTACTTAGATTATCGAATTGTCGAATATTCAAACTATTTTACTTCGAAACAAATTCAAAGTCGAAGTCATAGTATCCTGTTCGATGGTCGAAGTATCCAAAAAATGACTTCGAATTTCG
The DNA here is from genome assembly GCF_017654675.1 of Xenopus laevis. Lineage (NCBI taxonomy): Eukaryota > Metazoa > Chordata > Amphibia > Anura > Pipidae > Xenopus > Xenopus laevis. Next base: position 171,808,515 of record NC_054372.1, on the reverse strand, counting down.
AATTTTTTTACTTCGAAAATTCCCTCGAATTCACTTCGACCCTTGATAAATCTGCCCCTTAATGTTTTTAGCCTGTACAATACACACACAATTGAGGAAATGCTCTGAGTTATGATGATGAGGTTTACAATTCTCACTTCTGTTGCTGAACTACTGTAGTTTACATGTGTCAATAGTGAGAGAAGATCCATTCAATAATGGTTTCCCAGAGGCTCACCTTATCCTAGGCATCAATCAACTGATTGATTTTCTGTCTTGCCAACTGGCTTATGTTACAAGTGCAACTGCGAATACTTCTGTTATTTTCAGTTTTGCAGCTTGAGTACATTGGTACGTGGTTCAAATATACAAATAAGAAGGTGTTTTATAAGTACAGCTGAAGTTTCTTGAAACTCACTGATCCTTAAACAAATGTGCCCCCCCCTTATCATTACACAGTACATGTAGAATAAAATGGAATGTACTTATTGATCACAATCTTTCTATCTCTTTTCTATCTTTTATTTCCACTTGCTTGTTTGCTTTGTGTTTGCCAGTTTAATCACCTATGATCAGACAAACATTTACATTTTCTTGTGAGAGTTTCCTGTTTTCTTCTAGTCCTACAGCACAACCTTGACTTGCAAGATTAGATGTTTATTGCATGTGAGATCACGTATCTTAATGTTTTCCCCCACTCGTTATTCAGTCAGAAGTTTACAGTTCATTGTTCCAGTCTATGAAAATAAAGATATACCATTTATACACTTTCCCCGTTTTTCCATTGTGTGTGTGAAGTCTATGTTAATCTTTACCAAACGTTCTAATCAAGTCAAATGCTGCCCCTGCAATATTGTAGCACATGAATTTATTATAAGAAGTTATATATTACTGCTAAATAAAATAAAGTAACAATGAAAACAAAGATAAAATGTAATCTGGTCTGGTTTGCCAAAAGAAAAACAGATTAACCTATTTTTCCCACATATCCCACAAAGCAATAGTTCAGAAAGCTGTCCTCAAGCCTGACTGTTGCAGTGTCAACCTGTTGAGTTCTCCTCACTTCCTACTAATCCCCAAAGAACACAGGAACCGCTTAGAACAGGGATGGAAAGGTCACAGCTTTTATTAACAAGTATACACGATTATTGACACATAACGTTAGATCGACATATGAACAAATTAAACTAACACCAAATTCAGGAATGCTTGCCCAACTCTTTAATACTGTAATGTGCTACCTGCAATCCCAGCCACCCTTCACAGCCATTTGAATGGAGATATAGAGCAGGCAACCAGAAACCTTCTCTCCAGACCCACAGAGAAGTCAAATAGCCACAGGTGCCTGACCACCATTTCTACCTGGTGCAAATCTTGCCTATGGCAAGCATTTTAACACTGATCCTAGTAGCTATTACATGATGAAAAACCGCTCAACTAAAGCGGACTTCAAGTGGTGTGCCAGCGGGATGCAGCTTCTCCGTACCACACTCTAAAATTGACTTGGTCCTGTAGTGCACTGACTTTCCAGCTTGTCTACCACCCTGGGACCTCCCTGCTTCCTCGCCCTATCAAGGCTCCTTCCCTGTGTCCCAGGAATATTGGCACAGAACCCCCTTCCATTAGTACATGTCCTGTGCAGTGGTTCCCAAGGCTGTTTTCAGGCCTTCCATCATGTTCTTCACAGAGACCCCATAAACTGCCTTAAGACTCTTAGACCCTAAAGGTGGCCATACACAGGCAGATTAAAGCTGCCGATATCGGTCCTTTAGACTGATTTAGCAGCTTATCTGCCCATGTGTGGGGGCTCCCGATGGGTCCTCCCGATCGATATCCCGACTATCCAGGACCGCATCTGCTAGTTCATGCGGTCCTGCAACCCGTCGGAGCCCATTCGTACTATTGTAATCCGATCTTTCGGATTCATCCAATATTGCCCAGCCGTAAGTGGGCATACCGGGTTAAGATCTGCTCGTTTGGCGACCTTGCCAAATGAGCAGATCTTATAGTGTATGGCCACCTTAAGACACAGAAGTGAAGATTTAATATATCATTATCCCCTGCATTGCCTACTTAAACCCTATATTAATTGCCGTTCCTATCACTATGATACCTCTAATTCAACTAATTCTGAATTAAGGTGAAGGACTGACTTTCATTTATCCAGCAGTCATCTCATCCTCTTTATACTAACATTCATATAAATGTTCTCTCTTTGGTACTTTGTGTCTAACCTAAGTTAAGAGCTAGCCTGCATAGAAAAACTGTGTAAAGAGGTTGATAAAAATCCTTAGTGATTAGCAAATTTTTCCAGAATTTCTGCATTTCACCATGTGTGAATCTTTTTTCAAAACTGTGGTAGAAATCCACTGCGAAAAATTTTGCCAAAACAAAAAAGTCGCCATAAGAAAAAACGCCCTTTGACTTTAATGCATTTGGCCAAAAAAGTCACTGAGACAAAAAAGTTGCCACAAGAAAACGCCATTGACATTAATGCATTTGGAGGCAATTTCACTAACCTCTGAAAATTCGGGAGCAACGGCTTCTCTCACTGAGCAACACTTCACCAGGAGTAGATTTGCCAGGACAACGCTAATTCAGTAAAATCCGAAGTTGTGTCCAGGGCGCCGAACGCTGGTGAAGTTGTGCTAGCGTTGGCTAATTTGCATATGGCGGGAAGTTAGAGTTGAATGGACGTATATGTTGCAGCAAATACATTACATTACACAAGCCCAGGGAACCTTAATAAAATAAAATAGAGTTGTTATATTGCCCTACACATGAGCCCAGTGTATAGTTTATGTGCCATATGTTAGGAAATGTAGGGGGGAAACCAGGTACCCTAAAAAAAAATTATGCTCTTTTGCAGCCTATCACCCTGAAAAAAGCAAAAGACGCCAGCGTTTTCAACTATTTTTTTAGGAACTCCTATCTACTCTATTACACTTCGCTTGGTCTGAGCTGGCGAAGGCAAGTCTGGCGCAAGAGGTAACGTTCAGTAAAATCCGCATCTTAGTGAATTTGCATAGTTACATCCATTCGCCAGAGGGTTAGGGAGCAAAGTACCGCTAGAGTCTATCTCCTTCGTTGGCGAAGTTATGCCAGTGACCATTTGTAAATCGGCAAAGTTCCGAAATGTCATCACAGTGCCGAATTTTAGCCAGCGTTAGTCACTTCGCCCTTTAGTAAATTTGCCCCTAAGAGTGATAAAAAATTGTCACTAGCAAAAACATATTTGACCCCCATTGACTTCAATGCGCTTTTCACCGTATAGCAAATTTTTCACAAATTTATTTACAGTTTCAGGAATTTTTCGGCAAAACGGGACAGATTCGCACATCAGTAATCCTAACACTTTGTCAACGTCAGTTCTATAAAATAGTAGAGAATTTACAGAGTCAAAAGAAATCCAGGTGTTCTCCCTAACAACCTGCCAGTCTTAGCTTCGAACTCCATGGGGCCAATTCACTAAAGGTTGAAAAAGTGAGTGTTATTTATAGCATTCCATAAAATTTTATCACTTCCTATATTTTTCGATTCACTGAAATTTGGGATGCCACTGTCAGAGTAGAAGTCTGTTTTTACAGTATTCTAGTCATTCGTTTACCTGGGAAACTTAATATAATTCCATGACACAGAACATGGTGCATTCTGGACCTGCCCAAGGTATCATGAAAATGTGTTAGTGGCTGTAGGTAAGTCTCCAGTTCCTCATAAAAGTCTTTAATTGCTGCCCTACAGCTCCTCACTGCATCTTCCTCTATTAATCCATCTGATGTTGTTTAGTAACACCTACTCCTGGGAGGTGTTAAATTTCACAGTAATTATCAAACTATTTTATGCATTTATCGCTTTAGGGCTGGGACACACTGGGCGATTTGGGGAGATTTAGTCACCTGGCGACTAATCGCCGCGACTTTCCACGACCAATCTTCCCCGAATGCTTCCCCTCTCTCTGCGCCTGGCTAAAATGAAAAATCGCCTGCGCTAATCACACGCGGCGATTCGTTTTCCGAAGTCGCCCGAAGTTTCCTCGTGAGGCAACTTCGGGCGACTTCGGAAAATGAATCGCTGCGTGTGATTAGCGCAGGCGATTTTTCATTTTAGCCAGGCGCAGAGAGAGGGGAAGCATTCGGGGAGAAAAGTCGCTGCGATTAGTCACCAGGCGACTAAATCTCCCCAAATCGCCCAGTGTGTCCCTACCCTAAAAGATGTTAGTGAATAATTCTATTCTATAAATATTGCAATGCGATTAGAATACCGATGTGCAGAAATGTAGAATTAACACTTGTGCTATGTCTATTAACGCATTCGAAAATACTTTGATGAATCCTTCCTTAAATAATGCGTCTTGAATAACGCACAAAACTGTGCGTTAAGGAATAATGACCTTTTGTGAATCAGCCCCCATGTCTTTAACCATAAGGGATATTAAATAATTAGAATGAGCTAAAGGCATGACATTTGGGTTTTGAAAGAACCTTAAAAATTATATTTGTTACAGATATTACTACTCAGAACCTAAGGGAACACTACAACTCCTGAGTCAGTTCTACAAAACAAATCTATAAATCTATCTAATATCAACAGCATCTAATATTTACATCAATACACTTGAGTACCATTAGCTAACATCCACTGACCATATAGGAGACTTTCTACTAGGGATACACCGAATCCCAAATCCTTCACAAAAGATTTGGCTAAATACTGAATTAAACCCGAATCCTGAAGGGCTCGCACTGTGTTTTTTTCCGCGACTGGCCCAGAGAAGGTGGGTCGCGGCAGGAAAAAGGGTCCAGATCTGGGCCCACAAGAGCCTGGGGCCCACCGGGTTTTTCCTGGTAGCCCAGTCCAATCCTGGAATCCTGGATTCTGTGCATCCCTAATTTCTGCTGACTGCAAGCTTTAATACTTAATAGTCAGGGGCCATTTAGAGGACACATTTTCTTCTGAGGAATAATTAACAGTATGCTGAGTGCAAAATTCTAAGTAATGGGTATACAATTATCCTTCTAGCCCCAATGCTTTCTGCATCCTTAAAACTGGAGGGCACAGTGATACTTATATCAGTATGAAACCCACTGGGATCTAAAATGCAAGAAGTAATGGCGCTGAAAACATTCTTTCATACCTAGTGCTTTTATTGCAAGTGAACAAACTAAAAGCTTACTTGTTTCTAGGGGCTCTAAATAAATATTTCAATGACTGTCTTCATATCATTCCCTCAAACTGCTTAAATGATAGACAGGAGAGAAGAGTGACTCAATATAACAGAACATCTCAAATGACAGAACTAAGCAGCACTTATTCTCATGGCAGACCTTCTAGTTAATTCCCATGGTGACGGTTAGCAGTTACATGTTGTTGTTCATTTGTAAACAAGCAGTCATTGTATAAAGAACAGGTCATGGAAGAATATGCAAGCTACAACGCAGAAGCTACATTAACATTTTAATTGTATTACAAAATATGAATTACTCATACAGGGCCAAGGTAGTTTGGCACCCTAGGCAAAGGCTTCAATTAGCGCCCCCCCCTTCCTGTATTACTATTTCCCACCTTACCATTACAGTTTTTTAATAAACAAACCTTACAACGCATTAATGAAACTTTTAATTTATATAAATATTGCCCCCAAATCTGTACCTGTGCCAGCCATAAATATTGCCTCAAATCTGTACTCAGAAGAAGAAAGCAAATAATGCAAATATATAAAAAAAGAAAAAATTAAGACCAATTGAACAGTTGCTTAGAATTAGCCATTCTATAACATATGAAAAGTTAACTTAATGCTGAAGCACTTCTTTCTTTTCTATAGTTTTTTAATTATTTGCCTTCCTTTTCATCAACTTTACAACTTGCAGAATAAATTGCTGTTTGTTGTTGGTCACAAACCCCATCAACCAAAATCTATTAGTTTCTAAGGCAATAATTTTACTGTTCTTGTTATTTCTTTATTATTCATCTTTCTATTCAGGCCTATTCTATTTATCAATCTCTCTGTACTTTGCCTGGTTGCTAGCCAACCAATAATATCTTTATTCTGCCTGTTCTAAATTGATCAAAGCAAACAACTGCTGAATGGCTACTATGGGTTAAATTAGGTACTTAAAAGTGATCCAATAATATAGGAAGTGCTGCATAAAGATTAAAGGAGTTGTTCACCTTTAAATTAACTTTTAGTATGCTGTAGAGAGTGATATTCTGAGACAATTTTCAACCAGTTTTAATTGCTTATTACTTGTGGTTTTTGAGTCATTTAGCTTTTTATTCAGCAGCTCTCCAGTTTATAATTTCAGCATTCTGGTTGCTAAGGCCCAAATTACCCTAGCAACCATGCATTGCTTTGACTAAGAGACTGGAATATGAATAGGAGAGACCTGAATAGAAAGATGAGTATTTGAGAATTTGTTTTTAGATGGGGTCAGTGACCCCCATTTGAAAACTGGAAAGAGGCAGAAGAAGAAGGCAAATAATTAAAAACTGGGAACCTTCAGCATCAGTGTTTAAAGGAGCAGCAATTGCCACTGCCAGACATCTAGCAGGTGTTGCCTTTGCAATTTGGCTCACACTCTTTTGCATGTTTAAAGTAAATGTAAACTCAAAAATACATGTTTTCCTAAAGAGAGAATGCAAGAGTTATCAACATTTTTCTATTCTTAGTAAATAGTAAATGTGACTCCAGAGTTGAACGTATGAATCTGTTATTTTCACATATATATCAATCTTGCACAAGTTCTCAAGTGTTATTTTCCCCTATCAAGTGGTATTTCCCCTAACTCCACAATAAGCAGTGGTTATATGACAGCATTGTATAGGTTGGGGTCACGGTCTCTTTAAAATATTGGTATGTTGTGCTGTTAAACACTGGTTCTCAAGTTTCCAAGAAGTGGTTACAGACAATGCAAGCACATGGCCATGGATGCTGAAAATAGACTTTGCAAATCACCCTAAGCAAACCTTATGTAGAACAGAGAATTTTATATGTGGGGGTTATGTCATATAAGGTGCAGGGGGAAAGGAGTATGGATGGTAAATGGTTTAGGCATTTTGCAACATATTTAAGCTTTATTTCATATCAGGTTAATGAATAGCAATTTAGACATACTAAACGGGTTAATAATCTGAGTGATGTTAATTAGTGAAGTCACCTACTGGATTTTGTTTAAAAAGACGTTTGATTTGAATTTAACTATGTATCTTTGGATACGAAATGCGACAGGATATGTAAATATGCTGAAATATGATGAAATGAAGCTCATTGTTTTATTTTACGTTTTATCCTATTTTTTAACTGCAATTCTAAGGCAAATAGAGATGCAAGACTCCTCTGCATATAATTCTACACAATAAAAAGCTTCACAGTCTGATTCACCCTACATAAAACAGCTGGTGGCATTTATTCTGTCAAGACTATTACCTATTCTTTAAGCAAAACACCTGCTCTGCTCTGCCACTTCAGAAGATGCAATATGGACGTTCTTGGTTCCTGGCACACATTTAGGGGGAAATTTATTAACATTGTCACTTTTCGGAAGGTTCAGCTTCATCAAAACAGTATGCAAATATCCAGTAATATTCATTTGCACAGATTATTCCTCCCAAGAGCGCTCAATACAATCCATCAACGTCTACTGAGCCCACAAAGGAAGACAAGCAAACCTAGAAAATGCTACATTCCATTCTCCTCATTGGCCAGTTTTATGTGCCTGCGGTCAATGTTGATCATAAACTTTTAAAAGTCTTTGTGGCTCACAGATATTGCATTATTTATGAATCCCCAAACATATTGTCAACATGGCCTCCATTGGAACACACCAGTAATTATCTTACAGGGAAGTAACATTTAAGTGATGGAAAGACCACTGGTTCAGCAGGTTTGGCATGTTGTGCATTAGCACAGATACATTTAAGTTCTGAGGATACAGTGCATAAAGCTATCAGTGTTGAAGTTGGTGTACAAAAACAATAGCGTAGACAGAATGAATGGGTACTGATAGAGGACAAAAATAAAGGAGCAATGTAGTTTAGGAAATATTATCTGCATCAAACTGGCAACAAATCAAGTTGAAAATTGATTTCTTACACATTCTAAAATTACATTAACATGTACCATGGTAAACAGATATTCACAAGGGAGGAGTGGTGCTCTGTTATATTTTTATGCCAATAAAACAACCTTGGAGAAAGTTTAAAAATATATGTTAAAAAAAGATGCCTTGCATTATTTTATATTTTGTTAAAATCCCATGTAATAAGCTGTACAGAGGAAGAAATGCTAGAGGAAAGCAGTCTATAGTATACCTTTAAATGTGATTGTGCAACACCAGTACATATAAGCTTACTGTTGAAATACACATTTAAGGTGCCCAACTGTCCATACATGCAGGGGTGTAACTACAGAGGAAGCAGACCCTGCGGCTGCAGGGGGCCCAAGAAGTACAGGGCCCCCATGAGGCCCTAATTCATATACAATTTCAATAAATATTGGTAAAACAGGTCAATCTCTAGACATTTTGGGGGCCTGAAAAATAATTTGCTGTAGGGCCCAGTCATTTCTAGTTACACCACTGCATATATGCCTAGCTTTGACTATGCCAATGTGAACACTCCCAAAGTGAGGCTTGGAATACAAGAGAAAAAAGGCATGCTATACGTGGCGGTGCCAAAAGTTAGGCACCCCCAAGTGATTGTATTTACTTACCTGACTATCCGGGCCAGTGCTCCTATCAGCAGAAAAATGCACCGGCCCAAAGTTATTCCATCGAGCACCAAAGAGAGAGATCCTCTTCCTGCTTCTTCTTTCTTCTTGCGTCTGCCCCCGGAAATTTGAAGAAAGAAGAAGCAGGAAGACGATCGCTCATTGAGCTCACTGGAATAACCCACGAACCAGTGAAGTTTTCTCCTAATAGGTGCCTAACTTTTGGCATCCCCAAGTAGAAATGCCTTTCCTTCTCCTTTAATGAGTCCGTTAGAAAGTCCATTAAGTAGTCCGTGCATAAAAGTCCATACTAGTTCATGTTGTAATAAGTGCTTAACAATCCAGTGGACCTAATTTAAATTCTGTGCAAAACACTAAAACATACATTAATGATTCTAAAACCTGCCATAAGATCTGTGAAGCCTAATTCTTTTGGTCAAAAAATGTATTCCCAAATAATCCGAATCATCTTTACACTTTTTTCCTATTGCTTTTTTAAACATTTCTTGTTTCAAAACCTTTATTTTTATTCAGACATATATGTACCATCCCTGTGGTCTGTCCAACCTGCATGGGCATTTTAAGTAAACTACTCTCTCTGACTTACATGTGGAAAATGTTGTAAAGCTTTTGGAATGTTGGCCCAAGTTCTACAAAAGAGATGTGATAGTAAGGAGCCCAAAAAGGGTGTATTTACATATACTGCATAGAGACATAGGGGCAGATTCACTAAGGGGCAAAGTGGTCGGCAATAGCGAAAATTCACCAGACATCCCATCTGCAGGGACATCGCCGATTCACTAACAGGCGTAGGGGACAATTCGCTATTGAACAAGACCGACGCTAGCGGATGTTCGTACCCTATCGCCAGCGACTTTTTGCTCTGGTGAACAGTCGTTACTTTGCAAATTCACTAAGATACGAATTTTACAGAAAGTTACCTCTTTCGCCAGAGTTTACTTCGCTACCTCAGACCAGGCGAACTGATAAAACGAAGCTACATCATCCTCAATCTTGTCAGTGACATCATATCCAGTATGCCGGAAATTCTTTAAAGTTGTAAAAAAAACACTGGCGACTTTTCTTTTTTTAAAGCGGGATTGCCTTCAAAAGCCTGAACTATTATAAGGGTGGGCTCATGTCTAGGGCATTAGAGGATGTGTTGAAAAAGTTGCCACTTCAAGCATTTGCACCAACATTACTAATAAAGACGTCCATACGACTTTTAGGTACCTGCCCTATTCAAATAAACCTAAGCATAAAATTGCTAGCAAGGTGGAGCGAAGTTTGGCGAATCGGTCACTGGCAAAAATTTGCCCTTTAGCGAATTCGCCCCATAGACTGATGCTAGCTCTCTTCTCTGGGACTTCTTTTATGGTTTAGTTTGCCTATATAGGAATACCATATTCAGAAGATAAAAGTAACTGTTTGTTATTGACATAATGACTGTAATCTGTTTACTGTGCTATACTTAGCTGCTGTACATACACACTCAGTGAGAGAGTAATGATGGGTTTACCAGATGGCTTGCTGTGTATTATCTTGGGTATAGTGATCCCAATTATAACAGTGCTTGGGAATACATGCCCTTTGCTCCTTGGATACTTGTTTTACTTGAGGGCAGCCCTGCAAAGCTCTAGGGATCTACTTAGTAGATTTATGTTCTGAAGGGTAATCTAAAGTAAAAAATGCTCCGTTGTTTATATTTTTACAAACACATGGAATCATTAATACAACTCTTTTCCTCCTACAGTAAGTTTGTATTGTAGTTATTGTTTCCCTTTAATGTGAACACAGTATAAGTGTACTACAAAAACATGACGTTGACTTAAAGCCGACTTTTCAAAAGAATTTGGGATTTTAAAAGAATATATTCTTATTGAATGTAACATATAGGAAAGACATTAAGATTTATTAAATACATTTTCATTAAATCTCAGTCTGCTCTTTGCACACTGTGCCTGCATTGGTAAACAACACCTGTTGCTTTAAATTGCTTTAGTCTGCTAAATTAGAGCAAATTGGTGTATTTTTGTCCTTTTGTAATGTAATATAATGGCAGAGTTGAAAATACCTAAGCAGTTTCTTTGTAAGAAGTATTTACTCTTCACTCAATATACTGAAAAAATAAATACATTTAAAAAAAAAATATATATATATATATTTTTTTTTTGTGAAAACAGTTGAGCTCTAGTGGACACCAAATAAGAAAGACTCATTGATTCTTTTGAAATCTATATATACTGAGAGATAATGTCCCAGTCAGCAGTACTGTATTTTAAACACCTTCTTTAATTCCTTCAATAAACAGGTCTACGAGCAATAGCAAATTGACAGTTTCATCAATGCCACGGAAGAATGGGAGTTCTTGCCTTTATCATTTCTACTGTAAATACTTTTCTCTAGTCCTTTATGACCTTCAGAAGAAATGCTAAATGCCCTGCAATTATAAAGCGGAGATGTTTTCTGCAAATAACATATTTATTTATGGCTTGTACTTTAAACATTAATGTTTTGCCCCACGGTGCTGACAAAGCAGTTCATAAAAAAAGTTCAGATTGTTCACCAGAAATAAAGACTTTTTTCAATTGCTTTCTATCGTTTATTTTTTATAGTTTTTCCAAAATTAAAGTTTAATATTCGTGTCTCTGGTGTTTCAGTCTGGCAGCTCAGTGATCCAGGTGCAGATTCTGAACTGTTACAATTTGATACATTTAGTTGATACAATAAGTTAACATTTAGCATGTTAAAGAATGGCTGATTCTAAAGGAGAAGGAAAGCTACGGAGGCGTTTTATTGCCAATAGATTAGCTACAACAGTGCAAGCTAGAATGCTATATTTATTCTGTAGAATGTTTTACCATACCTGAGTAAAAAGCTCTAGAAACTCTCTGTTTGTTTAGGATAGCAGCTGCAGTATTAGCTTGGTGTGACATCACCTCCTGCCTGAGTGTCTCCCTGCTCTGGGCTCAGATTACAGTAGAGAAGGGAGGGGTGGGGGGAAGAGGAGCAAACTGAGCATGCTCTTGCCCAGGGCAATGAGGTTTAAGCTGAAGGCAGGAAGTCTGATACAGAAGCCCAAGTGTACACAATAGAAGGAAAGAAATGCTGTGTTTCTTTTGACAGGGGACTCAGAGCAGCACTACTTTGGGGGGTTACTGGTATATTTAGATGGACCTTTCTGATAAGGCTTACTTAGTTTTAACCTTTCCTTCTCCTAGCAACTTTTTAAGTGACTGTAATTTTTTCTTTTTTTCTAAAAACAAATGCTCTGTAAGGCTACAATTGTATTCTTATTGCTACTTTTTATTACTCCTCTTTCTATTCAGGCCTCTCCTATTCATATTCCAGTCAATGCATGGTTGAGGGGGTAATATGAACCCTAGTAACCAGATTGCTGAAATAGCAAACTAGAGAGCTGCTGAATACAAAACTATATATGAACTAATAAGAAAAGAAAACAACTTGCAAATTGATGAGGTAAGTAAGATGCTGGACAGTGGGGGGGGGGCAGTAGATGTGATCTATTTGGATTTTGCCAAAGCGTTTGATACCGTGCCCCACAAACGATTGCTTTCTAAACTAAGGTCTCTCTATATCCTGCTAAAAGTTAGTTGGTGAACAACCCTTTACATTAAGGGGCACATTTACTAAGCTCAAGTGAAGGATTCGACCATCGAATAGGCTACTATGACCTTCGACTACGACTTCGATTCGAATGATTCAAACTAAAAATCTTTCGACTATTCTATAGTCGAAGTACTGTCTCTTTAAAAAACTTCAACTACATACTTCGCTACTTTAAATCTACCAAGCTACAATGTTAGCCTATGGGGACCTTCCCCATCAGTTTTCTAAGGTTTTATTTGATCGAAGGAAAATCCTTCGATCGATTGATTAAAATCCTTTGAATCGTTCGATTAGAAGGAGTTCATTGTTCGTTCGAATGATTTTTCCTTCGATCGTTCAATCATAGGAATTGCGGTAAATCCTAGTCCTACGAATTCGATATTCGAATTCGTAGGATTTTACCTCGAGGGTCGAATTCAAGAGTTTATTAGCCCTCGATATTCAACCCTTAGTAAATGTGCCCCCAACTCTTAAGGGGTTATTTATCAAAGTCCAAATGTATCTCAATACTTTCTACTACAAACTCCGATCAGGTTTTTTACTCTTCTTTATTATTACATTTTCCCGAAAATTTGCTTTGCGGGAAAAAAATCAGATTTTTATGAATTTTTGGGACTTTTTTTATCCGATTTTCATGATTTCTTTGTAATTTTTATCCCAAAACTCAGAAAACTTCGATCATACATCAAAAAATCATTGGGACTTCTCCTATTGACTTATATGCAACCTGGACAGGTCTGAGATGTCGAATTTTCAGATTCTGACTTTTCCATCCTTGGGGTTTGATAAATTCCGAAAAATTTGTGATTTTTTAAAAAGTCCGATTTATTTAAAAAATTACAAATTTTTCGTGATTTTTGCATTCAGAGTTTAGTAAATAACCCCCTTAGTATGTGAGCAAGTGAAAAAAAAATCATAAATAATAATAAATGAGAACGAATTGGAAATTGTCTCAGAATATCACTCTCTTCTACATCATACTAAAAGTTAATTCAAAGGTGAACAACCCCTTTAATAAAACTCAGGGATTCTGCTCAGCAGGGAATCGCATAAGAAATCTATCAACTAAATATACAAATTTAGAACAATTTAAAAATAGAAAGTAATTGGAAAAAGTCTTTATTTCTGATGAACAATCTGAAACCAACTAAAGTGAAAAAAGTGTTGGAAAGTGAACAACCCCTTTAAGATCAAACCTGTGCCTAACATATTTCATGCCTCTTAGAACTTTGGCATACCTATAGTATAATGAGTCTGCTACACATATAAAGTGGGATCATGAGTGTATTGGGCCACCTGCTTCAATTACAGTTATGGAATTTTCAAGAACAATGTTACTAATGACCTCACATGGAGCCTCCTTGTGATGCTTAACTGCAAAACAAACCCGGGCCCCCCTGTGACTGCAGGGTCTGCTTCCTCTATAGTTACGCCACTGGTCACAAGCAGTGTGGGCGGCTGGGGAGCTCAGTCTCAAGTGGGGTGGGTGGCTAGGTATTAAGGTAGGGACCTTGTGGTCCAGGCTTTATGCCTCTAGATCAGAAGTAAAACTTTAGTGTAGCTTAGAACCCAAAGTAGTGCATTGACCCTTTAAATATATTCCCTTAGAAAAAGTTGCTATTTCTATTAAAATAGGCATGAACATTAATCAAATAAACGTTACTAAGGTGTAAATAAAATGTTTTTCCCCCCCCAGATAGCAGTGTCGCTTTAAGCAATGTAATCTTTTATTTATTGAGCTATTATGGCCTAGGCACATACAGATACAAGAAGCAGAGTAACCTCTTCTATATAACACAATGATAAATTAAATTATAGCGCTAGTTACAAAAAAAGCCTCAAGAAAGAAACTCAGTCCAATAACACTGTCAGTTGACTAGTTAGAAATTTCATTAGCTCGTTGGAGTGGAACGGAAAAATGGGAATGTATCTAGAAGATTGATAACTATTGTAGTTGGGGTATAGAACGCAGGGCTTTGTAATGGTTTTAATATATGTGACCTCCTTGAAGGCTGCAGCGAAGCACAAACACAGGAGGTTCTGTAACTGAAAGGAAATTGTAATTATCAGACATTTTTCACAATCTCTTTGCTGGTATTGAGCTGTCACATTCTCCAGCCATGCTCCAGGCACTACAGATTGTGCTGCCTAACACACTTCAGCAGAGCATTGCACCTAAACCACCATGTACATTCTTTTCTACATACAATCAGTGTTTGACTGGGATGCCAAGGGCCCACCAGAAAACCTTAGACCGTGGGGCCACCAGAAAACCTTAGACTGTGGGGCCACCAGAAAACCCTAGACCGTGGGACCACCAGAAAACCTTAGACTATGGGACCACTTTCCAAACTATTATTCCTCCTCTTCTCACTCAACCTCTTTATTCTCCTAGTCTTTTATATCTACTGTCTATTATATTCTTCCATTATTAAAGGGCATGTAAAGTCTAAAATAGAATAAGGCTAGAAATGCTGTATTTTGTATACTAAATATAAACATGAATTACTACACCACAAACCTAATCAAACAAATAATTTATGCTTTCAAAGTTGGCTACAGGGGGTCACCATCTTGTAACTTTGTTAAACATCTTTGCAAGACTAAGACTGTGCACATGCTCAGTGTGGTCTGGGCTGCTTAGGGATTGTCATAAACAAAGCTGCTTGAGTTCTGCATGGCTGGGAAGTAAGGCGGGGCTCCCCCTGCTGTTCATAAGTATGATTGTTTCCCTGCTCAGCAGTTAGGGACCATCTGACAATTCCTATCCACAGCAGTAAATGAAGGGAGAATTTCACTGCAGACAGTCAGGTTTCTTATAAAAACGGTACACATGTTTTAATTAAAGTATATTGGAGATAGGTTTCTTTTTCATTAAAGAAAGTAAAAATGGGATTTTATTTTTTTGCCTTTACATGCCCTTTAAGCATTTTTTTCAGCTGCTCAGAGCCCACTGAGCATGTGAGTGTCAGAGACACTTTCCAAGATGGTGACCCCCTCTGACAAGGTTTGAAATCCTGGATCATTGCTGCTATTGACAAGCTGAAACATTTTGGCTGGTGCAATAAGATCATTATATAAAATATGGAATTTTTAGCCATATTCTTTTTTAGGGTTTAGAAACGAGTGACTTAAATAATAAAATCCAGTTCCACATTGTAAAACTGGTGAAATTATAGCAGGGGGTTAAAAGTAGGCAAATAATTGACAATAATGACATTGAAGACAACCGCCATGGACCTCGCTGTTAGGATTCCTAGCAGAACACTGTGCCTAACCCATCATATGCACGAGGTTCTACATATAAAATCATTTCCTGATTTAAGTAACAAGTTTAATGTTCAGACAATAGGATAATCCCTCGCTAGACAACTGAGCAAACTGAACTTTATAGCTCTCTCTCTCTCCTCCTTACTCACCTCATCACAAATGACCATCCTGGATTCCTATTCCAGTAACATCATTATGTTTCCTGTTTTTACTAATTACTGATTATTGAAATCAGTGGGGTGGATTTACTAAAGGGCAAAGTGGCCGTCTGTAGTGAAAATTAGCCAGAAATTCCCAATTTACGAACAGGCTTAGAGGACAATTCTCTAGCAAAAGAGACAGTCGCTAGCTCAGTTTTGCGCCCTTTCGTCAGGCACATTACCGTTACTCTGCAAATTCACTAAAGTTTTTCTAAGTTGCTCTTGAGATCATTTCTCACTGCAGCATTGAACAAATTAAACTTTGTTGCTCTCTCTATATCCTATGACCTTTCTCAACTCATCGCTAATTTACCAGTACAAGAGGGACATAACAGATTTCTATCACAGTGCGACCAAGAGAAAGAGCATTAGACAGAGAACAAGTCTTTGTGTACTACTACCATAAAATATTGGAAATAATGAAAATCTGCCCAATATTAATAAGACATTAAGATTTATTAAAGCAAAAAGGCTTCTGTAGGCAATCATCCGATCTCGATCGGATGGGACAAAAAATCTTGTCAGATCGCGGCCGCATCTATTCGTTGATGTGGTCCTGCAATCCGACCGCCCGTTAGGCATCGTTAGGATCCGATCGTTGGGCCCTAGGGCCCACGATCGGATCAGCCCGATAATGCCCACCTTAAGGTGGGCATATCGGAGGGAGATCCGCTCATTTGGCAACATCGCCAAACTAGCGGATCTCTCCATGTATGGCCACCTTTACTTATTAGGGTCAGGGCACATGCTTAGATTCGGGGAGATTGTTTGCCCGGTGACAAATCTCCTCTTCTTCGGGGGAACTAATCTCACTCGAACTGCCTCCCGCCAGCTAGAATGTAAATCGCCGGTGGGATAGCACTCAGACCTTTTAGTTTTCTGACGTCACCTGAAGTTGCCTCGTGAGAAAACTTTGGGCGACTTCAGAAAACGAAGTGCTTTGAGTGTAGGGATGCACCGAATCCACTTTTTTGGATTCGGCCAAACCCCCGAATCCTTTGCGAAAAATTCGGCCTAATACCAAACCGAATCCGAACCCTAATTTGCATATGCAAATTAGGGGTGGTTAAGGGAAAAAATTTTTACTTCCTTGTTTTGTGACAAAAAGTCACGTGATTTCTCTACCCACCCCTAATTTACATATGCAAATTAGGATTCGGATTCGGTTCGGCCAGGTAGAAGGATTCGGCCAAATCCGAATCCTGCTTAAAAAGGCCGAATCCTGGCCGAATCCCGAACCGAATCCTGGATTCGGTGCATCCCTATTTGAACTTGGGCAACCAAACCCCCCCGAATCTGAGCATGTGCCCTGACCCTTAAAGGTATGGGTCCAAATTATGGGAGATTATCCATTTTATTCAAATAACAGCTGCAGACACTCAGAGCACTCACTAGTCTCCAGATCATGTGGATTCCCACACTGGCGCATTACTCCAGGACTGTCCTATTCCTGAGCCTTCCATATACTGGCAGGTAACTCCCAGCTTATTCACCTTTCTGGCATCCTTGTTGGAGCCTCAGGCTGCTCAGTTAGTAAACCTGATCCTGCCCAGGGGCGTTTCTGCCATGAGGCAAGGTGAGTACCTTGCCTCAGACAGCATCTTCCTAGAAGTTACAAGGGGCGGCAAAAAGTCGCTCCGTGTAACTTTAAGAGCCGAATTTCCATTTTTTAAACCGAAAATTTTGCTTTTCTAGCGCAGAGAGCGCAATTTCACTCACTGCGCTAGTGATGCGTCCCCCCCTGGACCCTCGGCGATTTTAAGGTAAGCATGATGGGCAGGGGGCGGCATTTTAAATGCTGCCTCATGCAGCAAAACAGCCTGGAACGTGCCTGATCCTGCCTCTCACTCCTAGAGCGACCTTTTACTGATGATTCGCAACATCGTCTTCTTCTTCCTTCTTGTCTTCTCCTACTTAGGCTTACCTCCACTTCAGACACTTTTTCACCATGTACTTGGCTTCTTTCTATGGCTCCCCCGAGCAAGTGGGGATCCACAGAAATGGGGAAAAGCACATGGTGATTTCCCCTTTTATAGACAAGGGAACCCTGACATCCCTGGCAAACTACTTAACTACCATGAAATACTTTTGCTTTTCTGCAATTGCCTATATTTCAACTGTTGGAATTTGCAAATATTTTACTCCAGTCATCCTATGGATCAAAATGAAAGAAAAATAGACTTTTCATTGGTCAAACATGATCCCTTGCCAAAATGCATACTATGCAGTCATTTTTGTTGAATAATAAATTCTTTGATTCACAGAGACTTAATTTTTACTCTGTTGTCTGAGGTACAGAATCCTCCATGGATATCACTCCATTTTTATAGAAATTACCAATTTAATGTTTTCCCTCTGTCTAATGAGAGGGCTGTGATCATGGCAACTAATTTGATAATTATAAACTGGGTTGGGGTAATTCAACAGACGGATAACTGAATTACTCATTTAGAAAAAAATAATTAGCATGCTAGTAAATAACACAATTACTGAACAGTAAAATCAAAGAATGCCCATCATGGAAACAGATGTTGGATACATCCTTTTAGTAGCCTTATAATATATTGATTGCCTGTTTAATAAGACCTTTCTTTGAATCTGTAGCAGCAACTTATGTATTTGGGAAAATAAAACATACCAGTCTTACTTTTATTTCTATGACTTTCTGTATTCAATATTATAAAGCAGATTTTCTTGAAAAATAGAAATCCCTTCAGCTAGACACAGACGATGCTGAGCTTTAAATTTCCCAGTGGAAATACAAACAGAACAACTTAAATGTTAACTGCCTGGAGAGGAACAATTGATTTATTGTGTTAAAGTAAACTAGCTTGCAGCTCTAGTTTAGCAGTTCTCATTTAAGTTCTACAGTATGCGCTACATTGTCAAACATCCATTAATTCCTTTGCCAAGGGCTAGAATGAGCAAACAAGTTTCTCCAAGAAAGTTATTTTCCGTCAGTTTCAAGGCTACAAACATCAGGTCTTAAAAGGATGTGCAGGTCTGGGCTTTGGATTAACTGCATCTCCAGAGTGAACAGATGCAAGACAGTGTCATATACATTTACTCATGACCATGCCTTGGGGAACTTTAAAAAGAGAAATAAAACATAACCATAAAATAAGAAAAGTGTTTTCCTATCTGCCTATATGGCAACATGGCATTGCCTTTTGAAGGTTCTCATCCACCGATTTGAATCAGTTCTTTAAGGACCCGACATTCAACCTCATAAGGTCCCCATTGGGTCCATTTTCTCTCACCCACCTTGATTCCATCCTCCGTGAAGCTATTTTTCTCTCTCCCATCTTGATGCTGTGCTTATTTGTCAATAGTATTTAATATTGCAGTCTCTAGGGGTCCCTCTAGATCAGGGATCCCCACTTTTTTTTACCCACGAGCCACATTCAAATTGAAATAAAGGCGCAAAGCAAGCATACAAAAAATTCATAGAGGTGGCAATTATGATCTGTGATTGACTATTGGTATCCCTTTTGTAAACTGGCAGTGTGCAGGAGGCTCTGTTTTGCCATAAACCTGTTTTTATGCAACCAAAACTTGCCTCCAAGCTGGAATTCAAAAATAAGTACCTGCTTTGAGGCCACTGAGAGCAACATCCAAGGGGTTGGAGAGCAACATGTTGTTCCTGAACCACTGGTTGGGGCTCAATGCTTATAGCTCATTTCTGCTCAGTTAGGGGAGATCCTCATAGGATTCTGAACTCAAAAAAAAGAACCCTGAATTACCAGCTATATATGTCTGTGCTTTAATTCATAACGTTCAATGATTTAAATTAGGGTTTGTGTAAGAAATACATCATTATTACACTGCCAAGTGCCACGAAAATATTAAATAATAATGTGAAAAAATTCTGCAGGGGATCAACCCGTGTTCCACTTTTCCCTTTGGTGTGTGTGTATTTTGGGAATTCACTAAAATGAAAGTAACAGTTCATTTTCTACAGTAAGAAACAGAAACACCCAATGTAATTTTCAAACAGGTAATTGTCTGTGCTTTATTTACAGCAGGGTGTCCACAAACAAGGCACTTTTTACAGTAAACAAATTAAAGTTCTTTCTTCTAAAGCCAGAGCAGACTGGTCCACTCACGGCACTTCGATTTCCCAAGTCGCCCGAAGTTGCCTCACGAGGAAACTTCGGACGACTTCAGAAATCGAAGTGCCGTGAGTTCATTGGCGTTTTCTCATTATAGCAGGGGGAAGGCAGTTCGGGGAGATTGTCACCCCGCAGAAGAGTTGATTAGTTGCCAGGCAACTAAATCTCCCCGAATCTGCCAGTGTGCTAGCTCCCTAAATATCCCAGAAACCTGCTTTTTACTGTGCTTGAGATGCTATTTGGGCTACATACTCCAGGAGATTATATATATTCAACTCACAAGTCTTTTGGTAGTTTTTTTCTTAGCTATAGGGAATTGCATGAGCCAGTCTATCCTCTTAAAGGAGAAGGAATGTTTAAAACTAAGTAAGCCTTATCAGAAAGGTCCATCTAAATATACCAGTAAACCCCCAAAGTAGTGCTGCTCTGAGTCCCCTGTTAAAAGAAACACTGCATTTCTTTCCTTCTATTGTGTACTCATGGGCTTCTGTATCAGACTTCCTGTTTTCATCTTAAACCTCATTGTCCTGGGCAAGAGCATGCTCAGTTTGCTCCTCTTCCCCCTCCCCCTCCCTTCTCTGCTGTAATCTGAGCCCAGAGCAGGGAGAGACTCAGGCAGGAAGTGATGTCACACCACATTAATACTGCAGCTCCTATCCTAAACAAACAGAGAGTTTCTAGAGCTTTTTACTCAGGTATGGTAAAACATTCTACAGAATAAATATAGCATTCTAGCTTGCACTATTGCAGCTTATCTATTGGCAATAAAATGCCTCCGTAGCTTTCCTTCTCCTTTAATGTTCCCACCCACAGTACCTCCCCTTTATTCACAGATGATGACTTACTAATTCCAGCACCTGCACTGACTTTTCAGCCAGAGTGAACACAGTCCTTGTTATTCTTCATCTATATCTAAGCTTTTTTACAGTCACTGTGCCGCAATGTGAATATGTATGTATACGTGTGTGTGCAATTATATGAATATCAGTGTACATCCTGCACATATATTCATATTCTCTTTCTGGAGTATTTCTGTAAAATAATATACTGTACATCAGTTTGCAAGAAGCATGAAAAATTATTTTGTGGGTCATACAGGTTGAACAATAAAGATTCAGCCACATTTCAATTGAAACGAGATGTGGAACCACATGAAAAGAATCAGTAAAGACCCTTAAAGAAGAAAGATTGTTGGTAATGCTTGCTATTCCCTATTCCATTCAATCCCACTGAATAAATCACCTACAATTGACATAAACTGTAGAAAATCATTAGCCATTGCCAAATATCTAAGCTGCTGGTTTCAGTGGCAAACTGAATATTTTTGTGCTCAAATGGGTTATAAAAAATACTCAGGAATGTCAGAATACAAGTGAAAATAATTTAACTTATCTGTGATGTCAAACCTGTAGGCCGGCAGCTGGAAAACTACAATTTGAAGAGTTTGTAACGGTCTGAGGATAATAGAGATGTATTTCAGTGAGAAGTCCGAATGCAAAAAAGTCGAAAAATTCAGGGTTTTTTTAGTATACGATCCAAAGTTTTAGTGGAAAAAAAACCTCAAATTTTTCGAGATTTATTATACCCCGAGGATGGAAAAAGTCTGAAAAAGTCTGAAAATCTGGCATCTCAGACCTACCGAAGTTGTAGGTATATAATTTGGCAATTTCTGTGGTCTGTGCTGGAATTAGCCCAAAAAGTCAGATTTATCAAGAATTCGGATTTTGATAAATAAGGCCCTTGGTCAGTACTAAACCGTTACAGATATATGAAAATATGGCCACCCTGCAATAGGTCCAGGTGTCTCAAAAACACTAAATAAGCATACTTCGATAATTATGCAACGTGGAACATTGTTGCCCTTTCACTGATTTGAGATTCTCCAGGGATTGGCCCCATTGTTTGCAAACCCCTTGTTAACCCACAAATTTAAACTTAAATAAATATATATCTCAAAACACACACACACATGCCATGGCCAATCTCAGTTGAGCATTTTTGAATGGAGGTATTCCTGTCACTGCTATATATGCAGTGTGGAACTATGGAAGGGACATTTTGACCCCCTTCAGAAGTCAAATGTCAATGTGCCATAAGCCTTAGGGGCAAATTTACTAAAGGGCAAAGTGACTAACGCTGCCGAAAATTCGCCAGCGTTACGTCATTTTGGAACGGGCGCTGGCATAACTTTGCTATCGAAGGTGTTAGACTCTAGTGGTACTTCGCTCCCTAATGCCAGGCGAATTTGCGCTCTGGCAAATGGACGTAACTATGCAAATTCACTAAGATGCGGATTATACTGAACGTTACCTCTTGCCTCAGACTTGCCTTCGCCACCTCAGACCAGACGAAGTGCAGTAGAGTAGATAGGAGTTCCTAAAAAAATAGTTGAACATTTTTCCAAGTCCCAAAAAACACTAGTGTCTTTTCCTTTTTTCAGGGTGATAGGCTGCAAAAGAGTAAAAAAAACTCGGATTTTAGTGAATAAGCGTTGTTCTGGCGAATCTACGCCTGGCGAAGTGTTGCGCTATGAGCAAAGCCGTCGCTGGCGAATTTTCGGAGGTTAGTGAATTTGCCCCTTAGAATTTATCTTAACTGACCAGCCTGGATCTCATCTACATTTGGCCTTGAGACTCGTTGAAAGTAAAGTCTGCATTCTGGCCTTGACTGTAACAAATCAGTTTAATACAACAGGAGCTGGAAATATTATGGTACACAGTTAAAGATATCAAGTCAAGTGGATTTTATTGTCATTTCAGCCATATACAGTAAATAAAGTACATAGTAGAAACGAAATGACGTTCCTCCCGAACCCCCCGGTGCTATACAACAACTCTAGTACATAGTCATTTTGTGCAAAGTGGACATTTCAGTTCCTTATAAATATATTCAGTTCAGTCCTTGGGAGTAGAGATACCTGATGGCTTGTGGAAATAGACTGTTTCGCATTCTGGAAGTCAGATATATTTTTTATAGAAAATCTGAATGACCAGAGAAAAATATTAAATATTGTTTAATAAGGGATCTCACCAGGTGACTGGATGCTTGATTGATTTGGCTACCCATAATGTTGGTCCCATGGCTAACCTGTGCAGGAGCAACATAATTGTCAAACCAGACTGACAGATATCTGTGCTATCTCAGATGAGATAATGTGGCACATTCACTAAGATTCGTAGTTGCGCCAGCGTCCGATTTGCCGTGCTTCGCCGCACTTCGCCATATGGCGCCAAATTGAAGTTACAATGGAGGAATATGTAGCAGCACTACACAAGACTGGGAAACCTTCAAAACAGCAAATAAAATGTTTATTTTGCCCTACACATGTGCCCACTGTATAGTTAAGTTGCCATGAGTTAGGAAATGTAGGGGGGAAGGAGGGGAGCCCCAAAAATTTTTTCGATCTTTTTCAGCCTATCACCCATAAAAAAAGAAAAAACCCCAGCGTTTTTTGGGACTTAGAAACATTTTTAACTTTTTTTGAAGCAATCCCTATCTACTCTATTGTACTTCGCCTGGTCTGAGGTGGCGAAGGAAGTCTAGCGTAAAAGGTAGCGTTCAGAATAATTTGCCAGGCATAAGGGTGCGAAGTAACACTAGCGAATTTACGCCAGCGTCTGTTAGTGAATCAGCGAATTAACGAAAATGCGCTACGCATGGCGAATTCACGCGAGCGTTAAGCGCTTCATCGTTTAGTGAATTTGCCCCATTGAGTTAAGAAGGCTGTCTTTTTAGCTACATGCTTGGGCCAATATACCACTGACTAATTTGGGCAGCGTGATGCCCCCAGAGAGAGACATGGGAACAACAAGGAATGCAATATCACCCTGTCATATGAAAACTGACCTCAGAGAATTGGCACACATTACCATTACCCATGCAGGTGCAGCTGCAGAAACTGCTCACATGGAAAAAAATGTTAGGTAAGTGTCTGCACTTTGACAATAAACCTTTAAACTCAGATTTTAAGCCAAATGTGATTTCTAGGTGTTCATAACACAATTAATTTGACATTTGCAGTACAGTAGACAAAAGATGCAATTCTCTAGGCTTCAGATGTCCATTCATTTGTCATAAACACTCATATAGGTGTGAAAGCAATTGTAATTTTGGTTGTAAGGTTTTATCCACAGCAATTCAGCATTCTTTGCCCAGATATCCAGTGAAATAGCATTCCCCGAGTGGCAATGCACCTGAAACAATTTGGCCAAATGCATTAAAACATGTGCAATTCTGTGTGTGCTTCAATGTTATTGAGTTGCAATTGTGTAGAATATTTTCATTGTTGGCATGGGTGTGTCATGGGAGTATTTGCTGAGGCTTCTGATTCAATCCCATGTTCAACACTGGTAGTAGCAGGAGAAACTCATAGGGTCTCCATTGTGCCTGTAGAATTTACAAGCAAGTGTAGTTAGTGACAGTTGCTGGGGTGTCGGATGTAGGAAATGCAGACTTTTTTCTGAATGCGCCCACACTGGTATTATTAAAAGTAGTTCTGCCCCTGGATTCCCCAAATGAATTCGACATTAATTAACACACATACGTTTTGTGTTGATCATCCACGTAGTTCTAGTTTTATCCACCTCTCTTTACGGAGGGGTAATCAGCTTCTAATTGTGATTGTGTGTGCATTCATACATGTGTGTGTGTGTCTGGGCACGTCTGTGCGTGTGAGTGCACACGTCCCAAAATAATTTCATGTTTTTGTGTCTTCTTTCGATTTGTTTTCAGACTTCACAAAAACCCTGTGAGATGGAATTTAAATTACAAAGGATAGAACTGCTTTCGTAACACACTGACACTAAGGGGCACATTTACCTAGGGTCGAAGTAAAATCCTTCGACTTCGAATATCGAAGTTGAAGGATTTTGCGATATTCCTACGATCGAATCGGAATAATCATTCGATCGAATGATTAAATCCTTTGAAACGAACGATTCGAAGGATTTTAATTCATCGATCGAAGGATATTCCTTCGATCAGGAAATTGTCAGGAAGCCTATGGGGACCTTCCCTATAGGCTAACATTGGCCTCGGTAGGTTTTAGGTGGCGAACTAGGGGGTCAAAGTATTTTTTAAAGAGACAGTACTTCGACTATCGAATGGTCGAATAGTCGAAAGATTTTTAGTTCGAATCGTTCAATTTGAAGTTGAAGGTCGTAGTCGCCCATTCGATAGTCGAAGTAGCCATATTCGACCATTCGAAATTCAAACTTTTTTTCCTCTATTCTTTCACTCGAACTAAGTAAATGGGCCCCTATCAGTACTAACTGTAACTTGAAAGCTAAAGCTGGTCACCTGGCCAGAAAAGTCCCTGTGTCTTTGTTGTTTGCAGTGTCAACAGGCAGTTTGTGTCTGAAACATCAAGACAATTCCTCGGCCTCCTGAGGGCAGAAATCATAGGCCTTGTCATGCTGCCGTAATAACAATGTTCATAGCTGCTAGGGTGGGTTGGTTCCTTCCTGCTGTTTGATGTGAAATCCGCTAAAATGAAAGATTTACTGTTGTAATTTAGGAACAATTTCATCTGTGATGACTTAATTGGGCTTGTAGAAACGCGTGTCTGCTATTTTAAACCACATGGGCTTCAAATGAAGGCTGCTAGATTGGAACAATAGATTTCTGTATGTGTTTTACATTTGCCTAATGGGCGACACACTTTGTACTTTGTTCATAATCCCAGGCAGCTCTCACATATGAAAAACACTACATTCCTTTTAAATTAGTCATTTTTTGGACCACAACACACTTCTGTTAAATGTATTTTTGAATGTTATTATTTAATAATATCTTATTTGCATGCTTAAACGTGTCAGAGCCTATCTATCTGTCTGTCTGTCTGTCTATCTATATTTCATCTATCTATCTATCTATCTATCTATCTATCTATCTATCTATCTATCTATCATCTATCTATCTATCTATCTATCTATCTATCTATCTATCTATCTATCTATCTATCTATCTATCTATCTATCTACAGTATCTATCTATCTATCTATCTATCTATCTATCTATCTATCTATCTATCTATCTATCTATCTATCTATCTATCTATCTATCTATCTATCTATCTATCTACAGTATCTATCTATCTATCTATCTATCTATCTATCTATCTATCTATCTATCTATCTATCTATCTATCTATCTATCTATCTATCTATCTATCTATCTATCTATCTATCTATCTATTGTATCTAATCTATCTATCTGTCTGTCTGTCTGTCTGTCTATTTATCATCTATCTACAGTGTATACCTATCATCTGTCTGTTTGTTTATCTATGTATCTATCTGTCTACCTGTCATCTATCTACAGTATCTATCTATGTATTTTGTCTGTCTGTCTGTCTGTCTGTCTATCTACAATATATACAGTCCAATAAACCATTTCTCTGCTGAGGGGGGGGGTCATAAATTCTTCTCTAACATTGATTACGTTTCTGCATAATTGCAAGGAGCATAAACAACATGGAGTATCTATTGATATTTCAGGTTGAAACGTTGGCTAGGACTACTCTGCATACTGCATACCCTACCTAACACTTTCTTTTTCTCATAGTGGAGAAGTGAATATCTAAATCTGTGTGTTTGTTTTGGTACAGGTCTGCAGGGGTTACAATCTCTATGAACATGCTGTCATTCAATTATTTTCATTATGGCCTTCACAAACTTCACAACTACCTTGTCCTTACTTCTTCTTCTACAACTTGGAATTTAATCTTTTAGGCACCTGTCTTGACCTTCAATGTATTTTTTCCTTATTATTACCTGTCCCGACCATTACTCACTTTGCTTCATTGCTTCATTGGACCAGCACTTAGTATGGATCCTGCATTAGGGTCACCTGCCTATATACAAAATCTGCTGGTTTGGGTCTTTTATTTTAGTCGACTGCAACATTATTAATAGAGCAACTACTACTCTGTGTTCTGATTCATCAGTGGGTGTTCTAGCTGTGTTCTAGGGGTGTAAAGCTGGCCATAGATGTAAAGATTTTTAAAAGATCCGATCGTCATCGTGAGACCACGATTATCTCGAAACGATTGTACGATCGTACGAATTGTCCATCAACTAAAAAGACCAATTTGCCAGGAAAACAAAGTGGAGCTGCCTGCTTGGCCCTGCAAACATAGATAAATTGCACTGGGGCCGACAAAGATTTTTCGACCTGGCCGGTCAATTTTCTGACAGATGTCGGCCGTAAAATCGTAAGATGTATGATCGTTCGAATCCCACTAACTGCACGATAATTTCGAAGGATTAGTCGGACTTCGCTAAAATTGGTCGTTTGCTTAAGAACTGAGCTAATCCAAATCTTGGAAGCAAAAAAATTAGTTCAGCATCATGGGTCAGGTAACGAAAGGAATAAAAATTTAACTTATTTGTAGTAATATGTAATAAAATGGGGTGATTTCAAAACAAATGAATTTCTTCTACCTAAAAGTCAGATAGAAAGATTCTTTGAATTCCAAATACAGGGCACGGTTACCACAAACACCACAGCCTCATGAATAAGCTCCCATGTATTTAAAATTGAAAATGTCATAACACTGTTTAACACTGTACCTGTTGTTACAAGTAAATTATCTCCGCTTATGTAATGATACTTGTAGTTTTATAGGAATATAAGGAATGGCATTTTTATTCCACAAAAATAATATCCCCAGGCTCATTTTTTTCAGAGAACACCAAATATAATGATAAAGTCAAGTCTTAACGAGGCTAGAATCAGTACTGACTTGGACCATTACAATCGCTTGAACAGAAAGGACTTTAATCATTTTTATTCAGTTAGTAAAATGGTGGTACTAGACATAGTTTTGGCAACCAAAGTACATTGGCAATCAGAGTTATATACTTCCAGCTGCCAAAATTCCCTTTAACCACTTACGGATGTGTCCTGGGATATACATGGATATGGCAATCTCATCAACATTTTGTCCAGAATTAACCATGTAGTTTAAAGGATCCCTAAGAGTCCCCACTGGCACTAGACTGATCTATAGCAATTAGTAGAACATGTCCTAAAACCACTTAAGGAACGTGAGATTTTGCAATAAATTCTGCCTGTATTAGAACAGGTATTAAAATGATATTATGCTTATTTTGTACTTTCTTATCAGTTGAGTTTTGAAAGAGGTTATAACATGCCCTGTGTGGAACTGTAAAGATGAGAGGAGTCCTAAAAGGAGGCTTTAATTAGGAGAATTACATAAAAACAAGAATTATTTGTCTAAAATCTATTCTATTGGACTTCCTTCCAATGATTCAGACTTATTGAAAAATAAGACAACGTTGAGCAGCTAAAATCAGACAGCTATGGGACAACATTTTATAGCAATTGATCTCCTTGGTTCCCATATAGTTACAAAGTGTTGTTAAAAGAAGAGGTGTTGCAACAAAGTGGAAAACATGTCCCTCGCCCAACTTTTTTGAAATGTGTTTCTGGCTTCAAATCCAAATACAGCAGAACTCCCATTACACCTTTTTCAGGGGACCAGAAAAAGATGGTGTAAAATTCAGGAGAATGCAAAATCAGGAAAATTTATAATTTTTCAGGATTTATGCAGTCCAATGCTGCAAAAAGTCTGAATCCACAAATCCCTAACCTATGATTAAGGGATAACTCCCGAAACGCGTTAGGTGTTACCAGCAGGAACTCCAATAAACCCCATTTTCAGAAGTGCCGTCTGCTTCTTGAGTCTTTGTCGTATCCACAGTGGGGACACTGTTTGACTGTTCACCTGAACCGAAGGGGGAAAGCGGTGAGCATGTGCTGTCCTTATTTGCCTTTTTATCTATGAATCCACAAATCCACCATTTCAGACCTGCCGAGGTTGTATATAAGTCAATGGGAGAGGTCCCTATCCTATTTGGAAGTTTTTGTGGTCTGTGCTAGAATTAGCCTGAAAATCCAACAATTTTGAGCTTTTCGGGCAAAAATCTGAAAAATTCAGGCTTTTTGGTAAAAAGCCCAAAAAAATCAAGCGATTCGGGAAAAACCAAAAACACTTCAGGTTTTAATAATAAATAAGGTCAAATCGTGGATTCTAGTTTGGTCAGACTTTTTTATTTTAAAAGATCAGAAAAATTCAGATTTTGATAAATAACCCCCTAAAAGCGTCTTTATTCCAACAGCCACATTTCACCTAAAAAAACTGCAGAGGGCTGGATTTATTGTATGTATTGAATTTTAGTTATCAGCATGAGGTTTGTCTGTTTTGAGCCACAAGAATACTATCTCCAACATGTCACTCCTTCTTATGTAATGGCAATGACCCCAGGCTCTGTGCAGCTCATATACTGCTCCACCTGCTCTATAAGATGATATATAAAGTTCCTCTTCCTTTTAGAACACCTGCCAACAATATGACAATACAATTTTTCTGAGTTTATCCAGAATCGTACAATTTTTCTGACTTTTTCCCCGAAAAGCCAGTATTTTTTGTTTTTTGTCTGAAAAGCCTGAAAAAGTCGGATTTTCAGCAAATTGCAAAATTGCATAGGGACCTCTGCCATTGCCTTATACAGAATCACAGCAGGTCGAAATAACTCAAGTTAAAAAAAAAATTTGAGTTTTGCCCCAAAAGCCAGACCAGAGTATAGTAAATAAACCCCTTGGTGTGTATCTAGTTAAAGCTATTTGAATTTTATACTTACAGTACAGTATGCGGTCTTACCTCTGTGTTTGGTAATCTATTTCTCTTTCCACAACCTATGTTACTATAAGCTTAAAAGCTACCTATCCAATCTCTTACATTCCATTGTTTCCCTTTAAGTGTCTGTTCTGATTCATAATAGAGGTGCTCTGAGTTTAGGAAATTAATGCCATCTTGATCCTTAGAAATCATCGATAATTTGGTAACGGCTGTTTCCTTTGAATACCCCCTCGTCCATTATTACCCTGCCAATCAGTAGGTAGTAGTAGTTAGAGTTAGGTGAAGGAGAAACCCCCTTTGAGAATCTTAGAACTTTTATGTAGTGATGAGTGAATCTGTCCCGTTTCGCTTCAGCAAAAAATTACTAAACTGCTAAAAATGTGGAAAAATTTGGACATTGAAGTCAATAGACAAATGTGGAAAATTTTGCACATTGAAGTTAATAGACAACAATTTTGTTTTACAAGCAGCAATATTTTATGCGTGCAACTTTTGTTTCTCACTCCAAATGCATTAAAGACAATGAGCGTTTTTCTTCTGGTGACTTTTTTGTCTCTGCGGCGATGTGTTTTCAATAGTCGCCCAAAGTTGCCTCATTGGGGAAAAACGCTGAGGCAGTTCGGGGAGATAGTCGCTCAAAAGACAAAGCGATTAGTCGCCAGGCGACAAAATCTCCCCGAATCTCCTCGTGTGGCCTTACCCTTAGAGTCAATGGGCATTTTTCTTATGGTGACTTTTTTGGTGCAGTTTTGCAAAAAAAAAAATTGCAGATGGTGAAATCCGGAATTTTGCCGCAAATCCATGCCTAACAAAAAAATTTGTTCATCACTAATTTTATGTTCTAGCAAGTGAATATCATTTGAAAGCCTCTAATTTCAGACTGTGCTGTACATACATTTGCTTTCAAGAATACTGAGTCATAACTAAGGTCTCATTAGTCAGTTGTCCAAACATGACTCACTTCAGTGAGAGGAGTGAGATACAACCCCAGGGAGAAGTCTAACACCTAGACAGATAGACAGATAAATTAAGTGATAATGCAGCTTTGGCCGTCTGCAATCCTAAAACATTGCAAACCCAGTGTAGGTTGAAGGCCAAATTCCTCCCACTGAAATCAACTCAGTGACAGAAAGATTTAGGCTAAGGCCACACTAGGCGATAGCGCCGCGATTTGACTTGCGTCGACTTTTCGCCGCGACTTTTAAGCCGCAATCGCTGGGGAAACTTTTGCGCTGGCGTCTATGGGGAATCGCGAAAAATCGCCAGCGTAAAAACACACGCGGCGATCTTTTTTCTATTGTCGCTCGAAATCGCCTAGCGAGGCAATTTCGAGCGACAGTAGAGAAAAGATCGCCGCGTGTGTTTTTACGCTGGCGATTTTTCGCGATTCCCCATAGACGCCAGCGCAAAAGTTTCCCCAGCGATTGCGGCTTAAAAGTCACGGCGAAAAGTCGCCGCGAGTCAAATCGCGGCGCTATCGCCTAGTGTGGCCTTAGCCTTAAGGGTTTATTTACTAACATTGGCTCACAATTTGTACCAGTGCAATAACCCATGGTAATCAATTAGGCAGTGAGTAAAGTGGATAAGACGGATGCAGAAGACAGTCAGACTTTAGACACAAATGCTTTTTTAAATGCAGGAGGGATTCAGCCATGAGGCACAGCAAAAACCTTGCCTCAGGTGCCACTTTAACTTGAGTGAGAAAAAGCTGTCTCTGGTAACTTCAAGAGCTGACTTTTGTTTTTTACTCTGAAATTTGGCAGAGACCAGCAGCATCTGTCCCCCTCCCCCCCATTTAAATGCACACTAAGTCACGCACTTTTGCACCCCCCAGTGGCCTTGCACATGCATCTGGGGTCATGGTAAATTACCATTCACAAGTTTCAAACTAGAATAATACATTTCTGACCATGTGTTTATAAACAAGACCCTTCGGAAGAGTTTTTCTAAATTTGTTTTAAAAAAATGTGCTTATCTATTAAAAAATCCAAATATAAAAAAAATAGATTAAACAATATCGTGAAAAACAACTTCAATACCTTGAATTTGTCTTCTATTTATCATTTTCAATGGGTCGAAAAAAATTTGAAAAAGCTTGCATTGAAAAAACTCCTTACATTAGCCATAGAGAATTTTAGATGCTGGAGTTTTATAATTGAATTTTATGCCCTTAAATAAATATTGTACATTTGAGGTTTTGAAATCATAATTCCAATTCAGGAGTTGTAATAATATTTTTATCGTGGGTTTTTCTATGATGATAGTGTCAGGGGCTGGGTCGGACTGGGGTACCGGGACACTGGGGAAAAACACGGTGAGTCCAGATCTGTTCCCACCTGCCTGGAAAGGTGGAGGCGGGTTGCCAAATGGGGCCCTGAAGTTGCCGGGGGGCGGGGGTCGGGGACCTGGAGTGTTTGCATATGGGCCCCTGATGTGGCATCCCCAGTGGGTCCGGACCTCCCAGTCTGACATTGGTCAGGGCCAAAGGAAGCTTCACAATGCAGCCTATGGGACTGTTCTGTCTGCTTCTGCATGTTTGTTTGTGCATAAACATAACAGTTCCCTTCTACTTTAGTTGTAGCCTTTTCTACTTTAGCCCAATGTCTCAATCCTCTGATGAGAGTTTTTGGAATGACAGTTCAGGAAAAGTTGGAGAGTCTCAGGCTGCACCAAAACCAACCCAGAATGAAGTCATTTTTACTCACTGTTGTTAATCTCTAAACACTTTAAAAGTGTCTGCAGTTTCCAGTTCTGATTTGCTTGCTGGCTTGTCTTGAGTCTCGCTCTGTTAAGGGTATCTCCTCTTCTTCCTGTATCTTTTCTTCGCATTATTCCCCAAAGGAGAAAGCTTTGGTCTCTTGTTCCTTTTTCTAAAGATATTCACAATTGAACTGAACTGGCTCCAACTTTCAGATGTTTACTTTGTGGATTATCTAAAGGAAGCAGACATCCAGGATGTAATTCGGGGAAAATCAGACTGCACCAGAAAGATATGTTATTTTATTGAATGTAAACTGATGTTGAACAAGGACTTGCAAACAACATGTGTACAAGGGCAGAACATATTTCTGTCTTCAGCATCCTGCAGTGTGTGTGGGTCAAAGTGCATTGTTATTCAGCTGCTTATTTTGTGTTAATCCAAAGGAATACGTCATTGCCATTTGGTACTGACTCCAGATTCGTTCTCTAACTTTTCTATGAACAGCCACCAGACAGCAGATGCAAAGGTCAGAACATCTCATGTCTGCATGGGTCATGTCTGCAGAACACTTGACAGGAAAGAAAGCAGATAAGTGGGAAAGGAAAAGGCTGGCTTCTCATGAAAACAAGAAGATGGAAATCATCTGTTGTGAGATCATAAAAATTATCAGCAGGAAAAACTGGTGAATGTTTCAGAAAGCAGGGTTTATGAGCAGCGTGTTCTTTGTGTGCTAAATATCCAGAAATAAGAGAGTCTGCTGGAGAATATTATGTATAGTGATGAGCCAACCTCAGTCTTCCTTGAAAATTCACTAAACAGAAAAAATATACCAAAATGTATTGACGTCTATGGCCGACAATGTTTATTTTGTTGCACGGAAAAATTGCGTGACAAATGATTGACAGGAAACACATTTTTTTCACCCATTAGAGTCTATGGGGCACATTTACTAAAGGGCGAAGTGGCTGTTACTAGTGAAAACTCGCCAAAAAGACAATCCACAGTGGCATCTTCAATTTACTAACAGAAGTAGAGGACAATTCACTAGCAAAAGAACTCAGCACTATCGAACTTTCATACCCTTTTGCCAGGCATATTTTCGCCCATGCAAACAATCGTTACTCCACAAATTCATCAAAGTGCAAATTTTCTTTTCTTTTTGCCAGAGTCTGCTTCGACAGGTTATACCTGGCTAACTGATAAGATGAAGCTACATCCTCCTCAATCTTATGTCTGTGACATCATATCCTGTATGCTGAAAAGTCATAAAAAAGACAAAATGCTGGTGTTTTTTCATATTTTAAAGTGGGATTATGTTTAAAAGTTGTAACTGTTAAATATTTTTTTTAACCATTTGAGGGGCATGGCACATTTGTTTTAGGGTGGGCTCATGTCTAGGATAATAGAGGATCTTTTTGTCTTTATTTTGCTTCCTTGGACATTTTTAATAATAAGTGGCCACTTCAAGCAATTTCACCAACATCTCTAATAAAGTCATATATATGACCTATTTGTATCTGCCCAATTCAAATTCACCAAAGCGGGAGAGAGTTAATGAAGTTTTGCTAGGTAGAAAGTGATGCTAGTGAAAGTTCGCTATGAAATGCTCGCACTGATGACCCTTCGCCAGTTTTCGTCTGCTGAGATGTAACTTTGCATTTTGATGAATAAGCTTATGCGCTGCGAATTTACGTATGACGAAGTGGCGTGAGTCTTTAGTAAATTTCTCCCAATGGATGCAGCCAAACTTGCTGAAAAATT
Organism: Xenopus laevis; assembly: GCF_017654675.1. NCBI lineage: Eukaryota > Metazoa > Chordata > Amphibia > Anura > Pipidae > Xenopus > Xenopus laevis. The sequence goes on along the minus strand of NC_054372.1, from coordinate 171,774,494 downwards.
TAGCTCTTTGCTAATTACAGGTATATACAGACATTTATGGGCAGCAAGGCCAGACGACTATCTACATCAAGTCTGTAGGTCCCTGTATTTGCCCAAGTTTAAATTACCTCCTACACTCCGAATGCATCTGGTGAAATGTAATGGGAAAAATATTCACAATGCAAAAATGTATGCCTCTGTGTGAACAAATGTTCCTTTCCTTGTGACAGTATAATAATTTTTTATAGTTTGCTCCAGTGCAGCGTATGTAATAAAACTGTCACACACTCTGGATTTATCTGGGTTGATTTATCAAATATAAAATTAGCATTTTTCCCACGATTTGAGAAAAACACAGACATGAAAATACACGCAAATAGTGAAACCACAAATATTTGGGATTTATTAATAAATTAACTGGAAAAAGTTGCCAAAAAAAGCTTGGCAAATAAAAGCCGACGAGGTTCAATAAAAGTCATTAGGAATAGTCTCTAACATATTTATTTGTTTATTTTTCCAGGTCATTACAACATTACAGGGGTTATTTACTAAACTCCGAATGCAAAAATCACGAAAAATCAATAAGTCAATGGGAGAAGTCCCAATGATTTTTTGACGTGCGCTGGGTTTTTGGCAATACCCCGAAGTTTTCAGAAAACAAAGCAAAATTTCGGGTGAATAATCCGTAAAAATTTTGAAAATCAGATGAAAGATCCGCAAAAAATAGTGAAAATGATTTTTCATGATTTTTTTGGATTTGTTCCTGCAAACAAAATTTTCGGGAAAGTGTATAAATAAATAAGCCCAAAAAACCCATGGATTTGGTCAGAGTTTTTTACAGAAAATATTGAGATAAATTCAGACTTTGATAAATAACGCCCTTAGAGTTTTTAGCTTCTTTAAAAATTAATGGAACAATGTGATTCTCACTGGAGTGTAAATTTTATTCCAAGAAAAAAACACGCATGAGAATATTTTTCTTAAATAAAATGGCATTTGAGGAAAAAAGGTTTGTCGCTTTTTTCCACTGTGCTTTTTTTGTCTGGTAAATAGGCCTCTGAATTTCAAAAATTAAAAAAACTTAATTCAATCAACGTTTTGACACCAAAGAGAGACTTGCTCAGGACAAAAGGAAGACACCCCTCTGTGCTAAAACTGTTTAGTGAAAAAGTTGTATTTGCTTCAAAAGATTACGCCGCGTTCAAGCTTCCATTAAATATGACAATGTGCGATTAAAATTCATATAATAAAAAATATTACTTTGCATTTTTTGTGCAAAGTTTATTTCTCTTTGCGCCTTTTATTACATATCCCCCCATAGAGGCAATGTGACCCTTATGTGTTGTGATAAGCACCTGGTACAGTTTCGTGCAAAACTTACAGCGCAATTGTTTGTGAATCCACACTACAATTTCACCATGTGATTTGCTTTGCTGAAAAAATACAGGAGAAAAAATCCTCCCCCCCCAACAGCAGAACAATGGGAAGGTAACCAGATAACAGCTGCCTGGTAGATAAAAGAACTGCACTCAATAGTAAAAATCAATGTCCCCCTGCAACTCCTTCAGTTACATTGAACAGGAGAAACAATAGCCTGTCAGAAAGCAGTTCCATAATGCAGCACTGGATCATTCTGAAATTAAAGTACCAGTAACATCAAAAAATTACATTGTTTTAAAGTAATAAAAATATAAGGCAGTGTTGCCCTGCACTAGTAAAACTGATGTGTTTGCTTCAGAAACACTACTATTGTTTATATAAATAAGCTGCTGTGTAGCCATGGAGGCAGCTATTCAAAGGAGAAAAAAAGCTCTGTAGAACATAATGGTGTTATCTGTTATCCACTATTTAACCTGTGCCATATAGACTTTTTTCAATTTCCGCCATTGCTACACAGCAGCTTGTTTGTATGTTTCTGAAGCAAACACACCAGTTTTACCAGTGCAGGGCAACAGTACATGATATTTTCATTACTCTAAAACACTTTCAGTTTTTGGTGTTACTGTTCCTTTAAATGTATCAGTTTAGAACAGTTAAAGAGTCGTCAACCCCCCTCCCAGAGCTGCTTTAGAAGGTGAAACATGAAACTTTACACTTCAGTATTAGAAAAACAAACACAAATAAAAAATAGAAAGTAATTGGAAAAAGTCTTTATTTCTGGTGAATAGGGATGGGCGAATAAATTCGCCATGGTTAAATTCGCGGCGAATTTCTGCGTTTCGCCGCGGGCGAATTTTTCGCGAAATTGCGGCAAAAATTCGCCTCGCGACTCGTTTCGCCGCGCGTCGAAATTTTCGTCGCGCGACGAGCCGCGACGCCGCTAATGCGCGTCAAAACAAAAAGACGCGCGACAAACTAAACATCACCCACAGCAGCCAATAAGATGTGAGCCATCCCTGAGCCAACCCACTGGCTATATAAGGAGCTGCAGAGGCGGCCATTACTCGTGGCGTTTCTGGTAGAGGTAGAGAGAGCAGGATAGTGAGAGATTTGTGTGTGATTTAGCTAGTGGAGATTGTGTAGAGAGCTTTTTTTTTTTCTGAGTCAGTGCAAGTGGAGGTTGTGGATTTCAGTTTACTGTTTTCCCTCTTCTGCTTGCCTGCTCACCACCCAATAGCCCTTTTTAGGGCTAACTGTCTTTGTCTTTGTCTGTGCTGGTGTGTGTACTCCTTGTGGGTGCACACTTCTGCTGAGGGGATTTAGTTGAGGGTTTTATTTTTTTCTCCTTTCCTTCCCCGAAATATCCAAACCCCCCCCTTATATATATATTTTTTTTTTTTAAGTTTAGTTGCCCAATATGACGGGCCGTGGGAGAGGGGGGATGGGTGGTGGTGGTGGTGGTGGGAAGAAGGGTGGGTTAGGGATGGGTGGTGGTGGTGGTGGTGGGAAGAAGGGTGGCCGAGGAAGAGGCCGTGGTGCTGGCCGTGGGCATCCAACCCCACAACAGCCATGTGCCATGCCCAGTCTGGGCACTGTAAATCAGTCGCAGCACAAGCTGCCATCAAAGCAGCTGCCATCACAGCAGCAGCTGCAACAACAACAGCAGCAGCTGCAACAACAACAGCAGCAGCTGCAACAACAACAGCAGCAGCAGCTGCAACAACAGCAGCAGCAGCTGCAACAACAGCAGCAGCAAATGCCACAGCAGCAGGTGGCTGTGGGTCGCAGCAGCGGGGCAACTGGTCCACGTAGGACTGTGCCCGATTTTTTTGCCACTGCTTCGCGACCCATACGGTCGCAGCAGGCAGAGGCAGTGGTAGACTGGCTGACCCAGGCTACCTCATCTGCAGCAGGCACCAGTGAGCGGCAGGAGGTGGCATCACCTGCTAGCTCAGTGTGGGATGACACCCCATCCCTCTTATTTGATCCTGAGGTGGACTTGGGCCCAGACACCCTGGATCTTTTTGATGATCAGGCAGGAATGGGGGGGGCATTCATGTCTGATGAAGAGGAGGAGGTGGTCATGTCACAGCCCACATCAATAGGGGATATTGGGCAGGGTCCCCTTATGGCAGGGCAGCAAGTTGCTGGTGTGGGGTCAGACACCAGCATGCTGGATGTGGGTATTGATGCCATGTATGATGCAGGGTCTGGTCTGGGGGAGGACGATGACAGGGACAGACCCTGGGAGCCGGCTCCAGAGGATAACAGCAGCAGTTCAGGGGGGGAACTGTTTGTTGTTGATGAGGATGAAGAGCCGGCTCCACCGACCACTGCTAGTGGGGGCAGGCAACAGGGCAGCACTGCGCCTAGGTCCAAAGCCTATGTGCGTACGGGTGGGGACCATCCTCAACCCTCCACAGCAGGCAAGGCAGTGGCCCGCACTTCAGCAGTGTGGGCTTTTTTCACGTGCCAGGCAGAGGACCAGGCAATAGCAGTGTGCCAGCTCTGCCGGCAGAAGGTTCGAAGGGGGCAGGCAGGGTCACATATGGGAACATCAGCTTTAAGTTCCCATATGAAACGTCATCACAGGATGACGTGGGAGCAGCACCAAAGTGGCAGGGCACCGGGTGGCAGTGGTGCTTCCTGTCCACCTCCTCCCATTCCTCAGGGAAGAGGTGCTAGCTCCCCAGACCCTGCAGCAGGTGAAGAGGATTCTGGGGCTCACAGTCGGAGGCAGCCACTGTGTAGCTCAGCCTCTTCTGCAGCCTCCTCCTCCTCAATGCGGCCCCTGTCCCGCCAGGTTTCCCTCCCCCAGTTCCTCAGCCGCAAGACGCCTCTCTCCCCCAGCCACCCCCAAGTGCAGAGGCTTAATGGCTGCCTGGCAAAGCTTCTGGCAGTGCAGCTGCTGCCCTATCAGCTAGTCGAAGCAGCCCCCTTCCGACAGCTGATGGCTTGCGCTGCCCCTAACTGGCGGATCCCCAGCCGCCATTATTTTGCCAGGAAGGCCGTCCCTGCCATCCACCAGCATGTGGTTGAGAATGTGTCCCTGTCGCTGGATCATGCTGTTGGCGGCAGGGTGCACTGCACCACTGACACGTGGACCAGCAGGCATGGGCAGGGGAGGTACATAACCTACACTGCGCACTGGGTCACCCTCATGAGTGCTGGGGAGGGTGCAAGCCGGGGCGCTCCCCTCAGGCTACAGGTGCCTCCCCGTGGGGTACAGGGCAAACCCCACATGTCCACCTCCTCCTCCTCCACTATGGATGAGCCACCCCTGAAGCGTCCCCGCAGCTACGCTTCAGTGCAGCACAGGCGATGTCAGGCTGTGCTGCAACTCCTCTCCCTGGGCGAGAGGAGTCATACTGCACCTGAGCTCATGGCTGCCTTCCAGACTCAGGTGCAGCGGTGGTTCACTCCCCGCCAGCTCCAAGCAGGTAATATTGTTTGCGACAACGGTCGCAACCTGCTGGCCGCCATCCGCCTAGGGCACCTGACCCACATGCCTTGCTTTGCACATGTCCTCAACCTTGTGGTGCAGCGCTTCCTCAAGAGCTACCAAGGGTTGGGTGACATGCTGGAGAAGGTACGTAGGGTATGTGCCCATTTTCGCAGGTCCCCCACCGCTAGCGCGTCTTTGGCACGGATGCAGCGGCAGCATAGTCTGCCACCCCACCGGCTCATCTGTGACCTGCCGACGCGCTGGAATTCCACCCTGCACATGGTGGAGCGCCTCGTAGAGCAGCGCTGGGCGGTCAGCAATTACCTGCTGGAGCACAGTGCCAGGGGTACTCAGGGGGCAGATTTGGGGTACTTTAGTGCAGAGCAGTGGCAGCAAATGAGGCAGCTCTGCCAAGTACTTGCCCCCTTTGAGCAGGCGACACGCTTTGTTAGCAGGGACAATGCGTGTCTTAGCGATGTCATACCCCTGGTGTTCCTCCTCAAGCGCACGTTGGATGGGCTGCTAGAGGAGGGTGACGTGCCTGAGGAGGAGGAGGAGGAGAGTAGGCCCCGTAGGCAGGCAGAGGGGGCTGAGGAGGAGATGGTGCCCGATGAGGAGGATGAGGGAGAGGAGGACTGGGTGCCTGCGCAGCATGGGGAGCAGGGCACATGCCACCCAACCACCCCAGCTATTGTCCGCGGCTGGGAGGGTACAGAGCAGGGGCAGGTCGAGCCAGATGACCTGCTGCATCTGGAGGGCAGTCAAGAAGAGGTTGGTCGGGGGCACCTCTTTTACATGGCTGCCCATATGCAGACTTGCCTCCGAAGCGATCCCCGGGTCTGTTCTATCAAAGACCGGGAGGATTATTGGGTGGCTACTTTGCTTGACCCACGGTACAAGGGAAAGGTGGGGGAGTTCCTTGTACCCAGCCAGAGAGAGAGGAGGATGGGTCAATTGAGGAAGGCTCTGTGCTCAAAATTAGTGGAGGCCTTCCCCCAGTCTGACACTTCTCAGGCCTCCACTACTCCACACACCCAGCAGAGACGGGGGCCTAGCAGCAGCAGCAGCAGCAAGGGCGGAGATCTCATGGGTGTGTGGAAGAGCTTTTTCGAGCCTCAACGGCCAGCAGCAGGCCCAGTCAGCACCCAAAGCCACCACCAGCAGCGGGTGGAGCATATGGTGGCTGACTACATGGGGTCAGTCAGCGTGCAGGATGCCATTCGCCCTGACGATGACCCCATGCATTATTGGGTCTCGAGGCTCGACCAGTGGCCAGAACTGGCACAGTACGCTCTGGAGGTGCTGGCTTGCCCCCCTGCCAGTGTCCTGTCAGAGCGTGTCTTCAGTGCCGCAGGTGGGGTGGTCACTGAGAAGCGGACACGGCTATCCACTGGCAGCGTGGATAAGCTGACATTCATTAAAATGAATGAGGCATGGATAAGCGGGGATATCCAAGTGCCCATTGCAGACAGCAGAGACTAGCCTCCTCTCCTCCTTCTCCTCCATAGATTTATCCTCCTCTCTCCATTGCTGCCCATACTCTCCTCCTCAGTGGTATTGCCCATTCCCCATCTGTCTGCACCTGCTGCCCTTGCTGCTGCTGCTGCTGCTGTAGCCTGCTACTAGCCCTAGTAGTACTGCTGCTGTGCTGCATTGTCTGCAATTTTTTTATGGTGGGGGCCTATCAAAGCTCCTACTGCTATCGTAGATACTACTGCTGCATTGTCGGCAAATTTTTTTAGTAGTTGAGGCCTAACATGGCCTCTAAATATGTTTCTTCGAATACTGCCACATTGTTGGCTAATTTCTTCTGGTTGAGGCCTAACATGGCTTCTAAAAATGTTTCTACGAATACTGCCACATTGTTGGCTAATTTCTTCTGGTTGAGGCCTAACATGGCTTCTAAATATGTTGCTTATAATTTTGCCGCTAAGTTGGCTAATTTCTTCTGGTTGAGGCCTAACATGGCTTCTAAAAATGTTTCTTCGAATACTGCCACATTGTTGGCTAATTTCTTCTGGTTGAGGCCTAACATGGCTTCTAAATATGTTGCTTACAATTTTGCCGCTAAGTTGGCTAATTTCTTCTGGTTGAGGCCTAACATGGCTTCTAAAATGTTTCTTCGAATACTGCCACATTGTTGGCTAATTTCTTCTGGTTGAGGCCTAACATGGCTTCTAAATATTTTTCTTACAATTTTGCGGCTAATGTCTTCTGTTTGGGGCCTGCCTCATTTAATTCTTCTGGCTCTAATATTGAGTTGATTAAAAGTTACAAGTTACAAAATGACTGTTGCTGCCACTGCTGTTGCTATTAATGCCTCGTTATTTGGCAAAAGTCTTCTCTGTTTGGGGCCTGCCTCATTTAATTCTTCTGGCTCTACTATAGAGTTGATTGAAATTTACAACATGACTGTTGTTGCCGCTGCTGTTGCTACTAATGCCTCATTATTTGGCAAACGTCTTCTGTTTGGGGCCTGCCTCATTTAATTCTTCTGGCTCTAATATAGAGTTGATTGAAATTACAACATGACTGTTGTTGCCGCTGCTGTTGCTACTAATGCCTCATTATTTGGCAAACGTCTTCTGTTTGGGGCCTGCCTCATTTAATTCTTCTGGCTCTAATATAGAGTTGATTGAAATTTACAACATGACTGTTGTTGCCGCTGCTGTTGCTACTAATGCCTCATTATTTGGCAAACGTCTTCTGTTTGGGGCCTGCCTCATTTAATTCTTCTGGCTCTAATATAGAGTTGATTAAAAGTTACAAGTTACAAAATGACTGTTGCTGCCACTGCTGTTGCTATTAATGCCTCGTTATTTGGCAAAAGTCTTCTCTGTTTGGGGCCTGCCTCATTTAATTCTTCTGGCTCTAATATAGAGTTGATTGAAATTTACAACATGACTGTTGTTGCCGCTGCTGTTGCTACTAATGCCTCATTATTTGGCAAACGTCTTCTGTTTGGGGCCTGCCTCATTTAATTCTTCTGGCTCTAATATAGAGTTGATTAAAAGTTACAAGTTACAAAATGACTGTTGCTGCCACTGCTGTTGCTATTAATGCCTCGTTATTTGGCAAAAGTCTTCTCTGTTTGGGGCCTGCCTCATTTAATTCTTCTGGCTCTACTATAGAGTTGATTGAAATTTACAACATGACTGTTGTTGCCGCTGCTGTTGCTACTAATGCCTCATTATTTGGCAAACGTCTTCTGTTTGGGGCCTGCCTCATTTAATTCTTCTGGCTCTAATATAGAGTTGATTGAAATTTACAACATGACTGTTGTTGCCGCTGCTGTTGCTACTAATGCCTCATTATTTGGCAAACGTCTTCTGTTTGGGGCCTGCCTCATTTAATTCTTCTGGCTCTAATATAGAGTTGATTAAAAGTTACAAGTTACAAAATGACTGTTGCTGCCACTGCTGTTGCTATTAATGCCTCGTTATTTGGCAAAAGTCTTCTCTGTTTGGGGCCTGCCTCATTTAATTCTTCTGGCTCTAATATAGAGTTGATTGAAATTTACAACATGACTGTTGTTGCCGCTGCTGTTGCTATTAATGCCTCGTTATTTGGCAAAAGTCTTCTGTTTGGGGCCTGCCTCATTTAATTCTTCTGGCTCTAATATAGAGTTGATTAAAAGTTACAAGTTACAAAATGACTGTTGCTGCCACTGCTGTTGCTATTAATGCCTCGTTATTTGGCAAAAGTCTTCTCTGTTTGGGGCCTGCCTCATTTAATTCTTCTGGCTCTAATATAGAGTTGATTGAAATTTACAACATGACTGTTGTTGCCGCTGCTGTTGCTATTAATGCCTCGTTATTTGGCAAAAGTCTTCTCTGTTTGGGGCCTGCCTCATTTAATTCTTCTGGCTCTAATATAGAGTTGATTGAAATTTACAACATGACTGTTGTTGCCGCTGCTGTTGCTACTAATGCCTCATTATTTGGCAAAACTCTGGTGGGTGTCTATCAAGGCTCCTACTGCTGTTGCTGACACTACTGCTGCATTGTCGGCAATTTTTTTTTGTAGTTGAGGCCTATCATGGCTTCTAAAAATGTTTCTTCGAATACTGCCATATTGTTGGCTAAATTTTTTCTGAGGGTTGAGGCCTATCATGGCTTCTAAAAATGTTTCTTCGAATACTGCCACATTGTTGGCTAATTTCTTCTGGGGGTTGAGGCCTATCATGGCTTCTAAAAATGTTTCTTCGAATACTGCCACATTGTTGGCTAATTTCTTCTGGGGGTTGAGGCCTATCATGGCTTCTAAAAATGTTTCTTCGAATACTGCCATATTGTTGGCTAAATTTTTTCTGAGGGTTGAGGCCTATCATGGCTTCTAAAAATGTTTTTTCGAATACTGCCATATTGTTGGCTAATTTCTTCTGGGGGTTGAGGCCTATCATGGCTTCTAAAAATGTTTTTTCGAATACTGCCATATTGTTGGCTAATTTCTTCTGGGGGTTGAGGCCTATCATGGCTTCTAAAAATGTTTCTTCGAATACTGCCACATTGTTGGCTAATTTCTTCTGGTGGTTGAGGCCTATCATGGCTTCTAAAAAAGGTTTCTTCGAATACTGCCACATTGTTGGCTAATTTCTTCTGGGGGTTGAGGCCTATCATGGCTTCTAAAAATGTTTCTTCGAATACTGCCACATTGTTGGCTAATTTCTTCTGGGGGTTGAGGCCTATCATGGCTTCTAAAAAAGGTTTCTTCGAATACTGCCACATTGTTGGCTAATTTCTTCTGGGGGTTGAGGCCTAACATGGCTTCTAAAACTGTTTCTTCGAATACTGCCATATTGTTGGCTAATTTTTTCTGGGGGTTGAGGCCTATCATGGCTTCTAAATAGGTTGCTTGTAATTTTGCCGCTAAGTTGGCTAATGTCTTCTGGTGGTTGAGGCCTATCATGGCTTCTAAAAATGTTTCTTCGAATACAGCCCCATTGTTTGGCTAATTTCTTCTGGGGGTTGAGGCCTGCCTCATTTAATTCTTCTGGCTCTAATAAAATTCATTACAACAATGCTTGCTGCTTGGTTGTCAAATGTATTCACACTATTATTACCCCTGAAACGACTGCGGCCAAAAGTCCTTTGCCTCTGTCATTATTCTTTCTTTTGAAATGATAGGAGTGCTCTAAAAAATGTATACAGGGAGGGCATGTGTGTATAGCAGTAACTGAGTGGAACATAGGTGCGAATTGCTCTTCCCATTGATTCCAAAGCAAAACATGGCATATATACATTCATCACTGTGTACAAAAGTAAGGGAAATGTTTTAATGGTAGTCCCAAAGCCATGTCTGGTCTGGGAGTCAAAATAGGCCCTTGCATTCAAATTACACAGAGGCCCAAACAGGCCCCAAACATCAGCCTAGTAAATTTGACTGGAAACCAACCAACCTGGCAACCCTGGCTGACACAAACATAGCCATAAACTCTGCTTAAATTCATGCTGTAAGTAATAATTTAGATTGAATTTGTCCTCTATGAATGCTTTTGTCCTTGAGTTAAATAAACGAGACAACACAGTTTGCTTAATGGAAAGAGGAATTTCATTCCTAGATGATGTCCATCTTACATCCCACTTTCAGCTGCATCTGCTATTTTGCGACTTTCAACTTCACAAGCAGTCTTGTCCCAGTTTGCTGTCCATAACCTTCAAAGAGAACAAACGCCATCCTTTGTTTCCAAACACTTTACACAACGTATTCATAGATCCAGTGCAAAGCCCTTAAAGGGGTGGTTCACCTTTAAGGAAACTTTTAGTATGCAATAGTATGGCAAATTCTAAGCAACTTTTAATTTGGTTTTATTGTTTGCCTTTTTCTTCTAAGTTCTGACTCTTTGCAGCTTTTAAATGTGGGTCAATGAGTTGACCCCAACTAAAAAGCAAATACTATGTCAGGCTACAAACGTATTGTTAGTCATTGCTACTTTTTTACATTTAGGCCTCTCCTATTCATATTCCAGTCTCTTATTTAAATCAATGTATGATTGCTAGGGGAATAATGTTACTTCTAATAGTGCCTAATTGCCAAATATAGTGTGACTTAATATCATAATTTATTTTAAAAAATCAATGTATTTGAGTGTTACAGTAGTCAATTTATCAATTTCGTCGCCGTCGCGACGAGGTTCGTCGCCGCCGCGACGAGGTTCGTCGCCGCCGCGACGAGGTTCGTCGCCGCGCGACGAGGTTCGTCGCCGCGCGACGACATTCGGCGCGCGCCATATCAAAACTGTGTTTGCGCATGCGCGCGCGCGCGTCATGTGACGCGCGTCGTGTGCGCGCACGCGTCATGTGACGCGCGTCATGCGCGCGTCAAAAATGGGCGTCGCCACTATAAATAGCCCCGCCCGTGCTTACATTTTTAGGAGTGCAGTTTGAAAATGGCAGGACCTGGCATGATGAACCGGGACCAGCTGCGGTACTTCGTCAGGTACCTGCACCAGGAGGGATACGACAATATCCCTCCTGGAGTGAGAGGAATCCAGGCGCTCCGAAGGAGCATAATGGATCGGCTGAGGCGCAGGCTGCGGAGGGAGTACCACCTGCGCTTAAGTTTGCGGGAGCTCCAGAGGATCTGGAGCGACTTGAAAAGGCGCCACAGCGCATTTGTAGATGAGCTGCGCGTGGAGGTGGAAGGTAGAGTTATTTAAAAAGAAAACATCTTATAATGATTTGCTATTTTACAGCAAAAATGTATTTAAGTGAATGCTGTAATTAGGATTGGAACAGTTGACTTTGACTGACTGACATAATTGCAGACAAGTTAGATAACAAGTAAATGAGCTGTCAAATGGAGATTATTTAAAAAGATTATAATATTTATTTAAATGCAATACATGAGTTTCCCTTCTTAACTACAATAAAGCCACTTGATTCCTATTTATTTTGGTATTTTGGAGCAAATGTGTATTTGTTTAGGCCTGTGACAAGGCTAATAAGAATTTTACTTCACTTAAAGGTAGATTTATTTAAACATAATAAATAGGTTTCCCTTCTTAACTACAATAAAGCCACTTGATCAGGCTCGGATCTGTGGAAAGGTCACCAAGGCCCGGGCCTAGGGCTGGAAGATTTTAGGGTGGCGGCATGCTGCCCAACCACACCCATATTGGTTCAGAAACACTGGGGATGCACAGGAGATACAATAGTTTCCCATGCAGCAATCCCCATTGCTCCTGTCCAGATGATAAAAATTTGCCCGAATAAAGGGGAGGGGACAGGGGCGACGAATGGCAGTGGGCCTAGGGGTGCCTACTATGTAAATCTTGCCCTGCACTTGATTCCTATTTATTTTGGTATTTTGGAGCAAATGTGTATTTGTTTAGGCCTGTGACAAGGCTAATAAGAATTTTACTTCACATAAAGGTAGATTTATTTAAACGGAAAAAATAGGTTTCCCTTCTTAACTACAATAAAGTTAATTTTCCTGTAGTTACAACATGACACCTTATCCTGTATAATTTATACTGTACAAATGCAATTGCTGTGTTACTCAAACTGAAATTTATTCATTGCCAGCTGAATGGATCCAAGATGATCCTGATGATGGGGAAGTACCACCACCACCACCACCACCACCTGACCAGGCAGCACCGCCTGCACCTGATGAGGCAGCACCGCCTCCACCTGATGAGGCAGCACCGCCTCCACCACCTGTCCAGGCGGCACCACCACCTCACCAGGCGGCACCACCAGCGGACGACCAGGGGCTCAGTGTAGGCACTCAGACAGAGCATGCCTACTATGACCAGACTGAGCTCCTGGTCACAATAGCTCATCAAGTTAATGCCATGCGGCAGGAGCTGGGAGAGCTCAGGGACATGGTTGAGTCCGGGCAGAGGGTAGTTCCTCCTCCTCCTCCTCCACTTTAATTTATTTATTTAATCTTGCAGCACCCGTTGTGCTATGTTGTAAATTAAAATTTTTTTTTATATCTCTATATTTTGAGTTCATTTTTCATTTGACTAAACTAATACTCACATGGTACTTGGAATTGTTTGGATTCTAATAACACAACGATGACTATTCTTAATCGTAGTCATTAAAATTACATTACATAGTATTTCAGAATCATTACAATAACATAATGTAAATATAAGGTTCATTCACATAAACATATGGTTTATTCATTTTTATCTGAGATACAAAGCATCCAGATACTATCTGCTCAGATTTATTAGTTGTACTTGTGTTAGTAATCTACTATTAGATATATGAAGTACAGATGGTACTTTTTGGTTAAACAGTGATATAGAGTAGTAGTAGATACCATTACCAGTTGACCAGAGGTAATGTGAAAAAATCCACAAACGTTAAAAGTTTAAGAAACTTGCAAAATGGGAGCCATTTTTTCAAGATAGGAGTCCTCTAACAATGCAGGGCATGTGTGTAGCAGTATACTAAGTGAAACACGCATGTGTATTGGTCTTCCCATGGAGTCCAATCCAATTCAGCACATTCAGACACAAAGCAAAAGATACCATGTTCATTTATCATCACAGACTACAAAGCTTGAAACTAAGGGGAAAATTTTTATTTGTAGGCCCAAAGATGAAAAAAGGTTATACAAACAAAACACCCATAGAAGATGGGCTTCATCAAATTGCACTGCGCGTCAAAAATAACGTCGCGCGTTAAAACACATACTTGCGTCCGCGACAAAATATTTCGACGCGCGACAAAATCGGGCCGCGCGACTCGTTTCGCGAATTTTTCGCCGTTTCGCGAATTTCGCTGGAAATTCGCGAATTATTCGGCGAAGCGAAACGCGACAGATTCGCCCATCACTACTGGTGAACAATCTGAAACCAACTGAACTGAAAAAAGTGTTTGAAGGTGAACAACCCCTTTAGGGTATGGTGGTCCAAATTTCAGGGAAAATCCCTCATCCAGAGAACCCCAGGTGCCAAGCATTCTTGATAAATGATGACTAGGGTCTGGGTCCACCAATGATCTTTTAAGTGTGGAGTCTTAAGATACATATATACAATATGTGGGCAAAAACATTCATACTGTACTCCTAGTCACTTCTGGTTTCTTGTCCACATCAGGCAACACATTGTATAGCGAATGTTACTTTTAATGATAGATTTTATTTGAGCATTTCATGTTGAATGTTTTTCAGCTGCGCACTCTCTCCGCCTCTCTCTCTTTGTGCCTGTGTGCTGAAAGTGACACCCTTTGGCACTCTGCTTTAAATCTTCTCCAGCACTTCTGAAGTGAAGAATTCCCAACTCAGCAGGTGAATACACATGGCAGATGCTTGGCATATTAAGTTTCACCAGGCAGAGCAGTTATACCCCCTGCACTGAAATGTATCTGTATAACCCTAAAGGCTTTGTAGCAAAGAGCTTCAGAACAATTTGTATTTATCGCTGTGTAATATACAGTATAATGGATTATTTCTGCACAAGGCATGTCACACATTTCTCCTTCTGCACCAAAGCTCACAAGCAGAATCAAACGTGAAATTATATTCACAGTTGCACACAAATGCACACGCTCACTCACTTAAATATCTTGCACTCCCAAACACTTTCTCACTCACTGTTACAGTTGCAGTCTTCCCACTTCACACTTATAAACACCCACATGGTCACACACACAGGGGCAGATTTATTCGAATTTAGAAGTAATTTTTTGGATACTTCGACCATCGAATAGGATACTACAACTTCGAATTTACTTCGACTCAAAGTAAAAATCGTTTGAATATTCGACCATTCGATAATCGAAGTACTGTCTCTTTAAAAAAAACTTCTACAACATTTTTCTAGGTCTTTACACATCGAATAAAAATACTTCGATCGTACGCTAAAATCGTTTGAATCGTTCGATCAAACGATTTTTATTCGACCGCAGGATTGCCGAATTTGCTGAAAAAACTTTGAATCCTATGTTCGAATTCACCGTTTTTTAATTCGATGTTCGAAGTTTTTTGTTCTTTGAAATTCGACCCTTGATAAATCTGCCCCATTCAGTATATATGGCTTCTATTCTCACAGTTATTATCCATATATGGGACCCGTTATCCAGAATTCGTAGGACCTGGAGTTTTCCTGATAATGAGTATTTCTGTAATTTGGATCTTGATACCTTAAGTCTACTAGAAAATCATGTAAATATTAAAAATACCAAAATAGGCTGGTTTTGCTTCCAATAAAGATACATTATATCTTAGTTTGGATCCAATACAAGGCACTGTTTAATTATTACAGAGAAAAAGGAAATCAGTTTTAAAAAGTTGGATTATTTGGATGAAATGGAGCCTATGGGAGATGGCCTTTCTGTAATTGGGAGCTTTCTAAATAACGGGTTTCCAGATAACAGATCCAAAACCTGAACTCATTTACACATGCAGAAAATTAGTCAGTCAGACTTATGCAGACTCACTTTGTGCTTTAAAGGGGACCCGTCACCCCAAAAAAATATTTAAAATACCACATTAATCAAGCAAAATGAACTTTAATTACACAATATAACTTATTTGAATCTTGTTTCCTTCAGTCTGCGAATTCATAATTATAGTAAGTAGGGAGGAGCCATTTTGTGGACACTGTTATTAAGACAAGCCTTGTATCATCTCAGAATCTTGTTTGTGCACCAGAATGGGGGACCCGATGTCCATCCCAACGCCCTGGTTACTCAATTAAATGGTGAAGAGAACGGGGGAATATGGGGAGAGCAGTGACATCTAGGAAGTGCTGAATGGAAAGTGAAAGTAATTGTCTGCCCCACCTCTATGCCACTGGCATAGAGGAGGGTCAGAAAATATTTGATTGACAGCTGGGATTTTTAAATGAGCTTACAACAGCTATGAATGCTTTAATAAAAAATAGAAATTGGATTTCATGTTTAATTCAAAAAGGACTTTTATTATACAGATTTTTGTTTCTGGGTGACAGGTCCACTGCACATTGCCAGTAGGGATGGGCGAATTTTTTTGCCTTGTTTTGGCGAAAAAAATGACGCCCATAGACTTGTGTGGCGTCGTGCGTTGAAAAAATTTCACAGCGCGACAAAATTTTCCCCACATAACCCCAGTCAAATTGCAAGAGGCAAGGGGTGAGCGATGGTGAGGTGACTGCCATTGGCACTGCTAGTGGTTTCTGTACCACTGCCCATTTTGAATGTTAAATATAAATCATGACCTGTTTCTACTTCGATAATAACAATAGATAATGCTTAGCTGGGATTTAGGACTTGCTGGGAATTAGGACTTAGCTCTGCAGTCTATGGTCCCCTTTTCCAGACCTGGCCTGACCCAGACCTGGCACAAATTTTGTATTTGAATGTGCAAATTTCCCAGTAGTCACAAAAGTATTAGAAATGGTGTAGGTCTACTAAACTGATACAGCCTGGCATCAGAAGGAAACTGCTGCATACACCAATTATTAAATGCTTTCTTCTTCGTTTTCCTATTAGTTTTGATCTATCTTTTATCAGCTACACCTGTCCGAGGAAGATGGAATAAGGAAGGTATATAAATATAGAGAAATACATATATATTATATATATATATATATATATATATATATATATATATATAATGCATACATAATGAGATGAAATTGCAATGTCCCTTCCTTTCCTGCCCCAGACCATATAATAATAATTACACATACTCACAAAACAGGCATATACTAAGTTAAAGAATGAAACATACTTCAATATACAATTAGAACTAAGAATATATAAATAAAATACAAAGTGAAAAACAAAACATTTTCCAGCTTCCACTCTTTCATTGTAATATATATATATATATATATATATATATATATATATATATATATATATATATATATATATATATATATAATATATATATATATATATATAATTTTTTTTTTTTTTTTTTACAGGAAATATATCTGGAAACCCATTATCCAAATTACAGGAAGGTCATCTCCCATATACTGCTTTTTAATCAAATAATTTTTTTTTAATGATTTCCTTTTTCTCTGTAATAATAAAACAGTACCTTGTACTTGATCTCAGCTAAGATATAAATAATCTTAATTGGAAGCAATTGGGTTTATTTAATTTTTTAATTATTTTTTAAAAGACTAAAGATATGGAGATCCAAATTACAAAAAGATCCACTATCTGGAAAACCCCAGGTCCCAGGCATTCTGGATAACAGATCCCATACTTGTATTTATCTATTCTAGCTGACTAGCTGGAATATTCTGGCTGAGAGATCAGTGCTTTGGGTTTACAGCCGTTTTGTCTAGAGAAATCCAAAGGCAGAATGCAAGCAGACCTATTCCATGTAAACTATTCAAATCTGTAAAATCCGATTTCACTGCAATAAAATGCATTTTCAAGTGCCCTTGGTAAGGATCTTATTATTTTTCCAACCAAGTCTAATTCACAAAAAGCCAGAATACCTGGCAAATAATTCACTTTAAGAGATCATTATCCTCAATAGTAAATCGAATACGAAGGTCTTTAAAAAAAATAAGAAGAAATAGAAGCCAAATGGCAGCATTCTAACTAGTGATAATGGACTTCAGACCTAGTGATTGATTTTTTGTGTCTGGAAAAGCCCCAAGAATGTTGAAGGGTCTATTAGTTAGTTGTTTATGTCAAGAAATCTTGGCAATCTCTCTAATTGTGTGAAACTGCTTGCCTCTTGGCATCGGCTGCACTGGTCTTAAGATATTGTAAAACATTTTAATATTTGGGGACAGAACTCAGCTTCAAATTGGAGGACTTTACATACAATTAAGAAGCCTTTAAAAGAAATCTAATTCTCTGCAGAAAAGTAAAATCTAACCACTAGATTAGGTGTTAAAAAGACTGCAAATGTGTATATCCGATGGTCGGCCCAGTTTGTGCTTATATTGTTTTTTCTAACTCTGATTTAGCACACTGCACATACCATTCAGAACTGCCTGGTAGGGGGAAACTCCCAGCACAGCATGTTTTACATTGGAAGTAACATGTGATATTCTGTGCAACATTACATGCTCTATGTGTGTTGTGGTTGAAAAACAGCTTTCAGGTAAAACTAATTCAGGGTGCCAAGTGTGTAAAATTTAAATGGGTAATATAGCGAGCATTAAAATAATAATGCTTTGTTATCCTATAAAAACCTAAGCAGCTGATAATGTGATATTTTGTTAGTAGGACTGACACCAATGCAAAATAAACATGCCCACTCCTAAGAAGCTCAAATAAGGTAGAAATGAAAGGGGTTAGAGTCTCATCCACAGGGTGCAATTCTGTCATTTGTGCCACTGTCCTACACTAGGGGAGTGTGACCTGGGCAGTACTAACCCCACTGCTTCTCTTAAGTTGGGGCACTGACTACACTTGCTCACTGTCTTATACACCTGTGGTGTACTATGAAAGGTCTTAACTATCACTCCTTATCTTTGTTCATGGGGTCCTGGTAGCTTGGCTTAATCCAGCAGTGAGGCCTACTTCAACTACTGCACCCTCAGCACTCCTACCTGCTATTCAAATGCTAGCCAAGTGCCAAGAACAAGCCAATCCTTTCCCTTTTTATCAGCTAGGAGGCCATCGCATAATATCCCAGGATCATTGGCAAATATATCCCTTCCACATTGTACAAATCCCCCCTATGTAACAGAGAAATGTTACCCATCCCTACACACAGGGAGGACAGTTGTGCAGGTGAAATCTTCATCTGAAAGGAGGTACTTGAAGTTATGTATAAAGTTACACGATTTACATAACTTTCAAAAACTCCCTTAACTTTGCCTGGAAAATTAACATGACTTTCATAGGAGCTTATATAGGTTACATATCAAGGATTGGCAATGCAGAGAAGCTTTGCAGCAGGGGCAAATTCCCTTGACATCCAATAAACTAAAAAGCCACTGTAAATTTCACATTAACTATTTTATAATAATAATTGTATATATTCATATAAAAAACAATTATTTCTATGAATTGCTTTTTACAGAGTTACATCAGCTGTTTACATTGGGATCTATTTATTTAATTATATGAGCTATCACCTACATGAACTTTTAAGCAGTGAAATGGCTAGTTATTGGGCCCCATGGCAAGGTCATTGTGCCCCCTAGACTCAATTTACCTAGCGTACACAAAAACTTAAAGGGATCCTGTCATCGGAAAACGTTTTTTTCAAAACGCACCAGTTAATAGTGCTAGTCCAGCAGAATTCTGCACTGAAATCAATTTCTCAAAAGAGCAAACATATTTTTTTATATTCAATTTTGAAATCTGACATGGGGCTAGACATTTTGTCAATTTCTCAGCTGCCCCTGGTCATGTGACTTGTGCCTGCACTTTAGGAGAGAAATGCTTTCTGGCAGGCTGCTGTTTTTCCTACTCAATGTAACTGAATGTATCTCAGTGGGACATGGGTTTTTACTATTGAGTGTTGTTCTTAGATCTACCAGGCAGCTGTTATCTTGTGTTATGTGTTAGGGAGCTGTTATCTGGTTACCTTCCCCTTGTTCTTTTGTTTGACTGCTGGGGGGGGGGGGAAGGGAGGGGGTGATATCACTCCAACTTGCAGTACAGCAGTAAAGAGTGGTTGAAGTTTAACAGAGCACAAGTCACATGACTTGGGGAAGCTGGGAAATTGACAAAATGTCTAGCCCCATGTCAGATTTCAAAATTGAATATAAAAAAATCTGTTTGCTCTTTTGAGAAATGGATTTCAGTGCAGAATTCTGCTGGAGCAGCACTATTAACTGATTCATTTTGAAAAAAATTTTTTTCCCCACGACAGTATCATTTTAAAGTTACATATGTGTTGGGGAGTTATGCAGAATCCTTGCACTTACCACACTTTTGTAGCAGTTCTGTCATGGAACAGGTACAGAGCCTGTGTCTAGTGATGGGCAAATTTGGGGCGTTTTGCTTTGCCAAAAAATTAGGGAATTTCCAGCGAAAAATTTGCAAAACAGCTCTGGCATCTTGTTTTTGATGCCGGTGCCCGTTTTTGACGCCGGCATCCATTATATTTTTACTCCGGCTAATTTTCGCCAGGTTGGCAGGTT
Organism: Xenopus laevis; assembly: GCF_017654675.1. Lineage (NCBI taxonomy): Eukaryota > Metazoa > Chordata > Amphibia > Anura > Pipidae > Xenopus > Xenopus laevis. Next base: position 171,754,677 of record NC_054372.1, on the reverse strand, counting down.
TCCAGCCAAATTGGGCTACTAATTTAAAGCCCAGGTGGGTTTTGAAAGTACAAACTAGCCAAGGTACGGATTTGGGCTACTTTCTGGGCCTTTGGTTGGTTTGTACTTTGGAAACCAGCCAAGGTTTTTCGTTGCCCTAATGTGCCAAGTCTATGTCTCCCAATGCATGTTGGGTAATGTTGTTTTTGTTTAACAATTTGCAGACTGCCAAGTTTAATGTAAGACTACAATACCCAGCATGGAATGGTACTGACTTGTGTAGAAGTCAGGAGTTACCAGATTTTGGGCTCTGTTCCCCAGTTTCCTATCACTCTTAAGCATTCTCACATTTTCTGGCTACTTTTTCCAATTTCAGAAAATTTTGGGGCAAAAATCTACTAGCCACCAAAATGTCTATAGGTTGACCTGTTTTACCAATATTTATTTACCTTGAATATGTATTAGGGTCTTATGGAGCCCCTATACCTCCTGGGCCCCCCCCTCTGTAGTTACCCTCCTGGTGACAGGCGAATCTGTCGCATTTTGCTTCAAGGAAAAATTTGCAAATCGGTGAAAATTTGAAAAAGGCGTATTTTCACATATATTTATTTTTTTATTCTTTTTTTCACTGCACATATTGTGCTAGTTTTGGGCTACCTTTGAAGTGACTCTTGGCTTATTTTGGGCTGGTTTTGTAGCTAATCTTGGCTGGTTTTGAAAATTAGGCCTGGCAACTCTGATGTGGTGGTGAGAGATCAGCATGCCGCTGGTGGGCACAAAGAGCTAGAAGGCCACACCAAAAGGTGGCATTTGGATCAGGTTGGCAATACTGTGCTCGGAGAGACAGAGAGCATGAGAGGAGTCCGGATTGGAGGAACCAGCATTTGTAGGGGATTCCCATCTGAGTATCCAAAGGGGCTGGAGTTGCACTTTGTGCCCATAAGTGTATGACTCTCCTGAAGATTTCTTGCAAAGTACTCAAAGACACTGGGAAGTGAGTATTGTAATCATTTACTTTGTTTCTTGAGACTGAGGAAAGGAATGTATTTCTTTAGCTAGAGAGATAGTTTGCATTGGCTTTAGTTTGTTAGTGAGACCCCATTGCCACTTGTCAGGAGTGTTGTAGTTTCCCTTTTACATCCCTTTATTTTAGATAAACAGTTATTAAGTTTACTCAATAATGTTAGTTATTTAGTTTACTAAAACTACTGCGTGTGAATCATTATTGTTTCCTAGTGGGGGCACCCATAGGTGCAGTCTCTGATCCCTCTAGATGGAGGCACTGCGCTAGTAAGTATCAGGTACCCAGTCTTTCCCAATACCACTGTGGAGTAGCTCCTGTACTATCAGGTAAGGCCTGTAACACTGACAGAAAGGGTGTAGAAAGGGTTACATATGTAAAAACATATTCTATTTTAGAAACCTGTGAAACTTGCGTATCAAGAAATGAGAGGGCAGAGCAGCATGGCAGGGGCAGGTGAGTAGGAAAACTCCACTGACCCCCAATAACATTACAAACATTAGGTAAATTCCACTGCCCCCCCAATAAACTACTGACTTAATAGCTCATTAATTAATTATTTATTTGAGCTACTACTGACCAGTTATTGGGGCCCCCACCATAGTCACTGGGCCCATAAACTTTGGGAACATTGATCGTGCCAAATAAACATGTCTGGAAACATGTAGGGAAATCCTTGGAAATTAGGGCAAAGATGAAGGACAAATTATTCATATATTTCATTTAGGTGTATAAAAAAACTTGAACATTTTATCAGGTTCTTGTGAGAACCTGCCTTTTGGGCAATGAAAAAATGTATAAAACCTGTTGCTCACCAACCCCTTGGATGTTGCTCCCAGTGGCCTCCAAGCAGGTGCTTATTTTTGAATTCCAGGCTTGGAGGAAAGTATTTATTTAATAAAAAAAAAAAACAGATGTACAGCCAAAAAAAGTCTCATGTAGACTGCCAGTCAATATAGGGGCTACCAAATAGACAATCACAATTTTTGGCACCCCCTTAGATGCTTTTTAATGCTTGTGTTGGTCCCCACCCTTTTTTACATTTGAATGTGGGTAACAAAAAGTTGGGGAGCCCTGTTTTAGGGTCATTGCCTGATGACGATGATGATCAGCTGAAAGGGCCATGTATGAAACTGCCTCTGTGATTTTTAATCGATTGTACAGAGATGCAGTAAAGGAATATGACAGTGTAGGTATTTTACTTTTTGCAGAAACATTTAAGGTCAATGGTGGCCCTTTAAAGATGCAAAATCTAGAAAAGAAAAAAAAGTTTTGGAGAAGTCAGACTTTTTCCCCATCCATTCACTCTTCTGGCAGATAAGCGTTAGTAGGCATAACTATATTGACATTATTTGCATTCTCTGTGAGTCCATCTGTGATACTGTTGCTTGTTCATTTATTGGGTCAAGTGCCAAACTAATATAGGTTATGATAATATTATTCAAATATTTATAGTCAGGAAGCTATTCATAAATTAAATTCACTTTATCAATGCATCCAACAAAGCACACCCTTTATTTTAGTTTGGAAATTGCCATGGCAACAATGTGCCTGATACCTCAACATGGTCTGATCCACCTGTTCATATTGTGCTCTTAATGTAGCCTTATAAAAACACAGATGTCCCATTCTGCTGCTGATTGCTTCTATTCTGGGCTTCTGCCATTGGGTTTTCATAGTAAGTTGTAAATTTGTTTAAATTGCATTGTAAATTCACCTTTAAATTATAGCAATCAGTGGTACAAATATAGCTAGTGAACTACCAGCAGATCCCACGTGCTGAACAATTATTGTCATCACTCAGGCCACTCTCATCTTTTGACTAGGCAATGATAAATTGGTAAGACACTGATCATCATAAAGTTTGGTGGGAGGTGACCCGATTGTATAAAAGTATTGAGTCAAATGTCAATAATAGATCCACTTAAAATCATACTGTCAAGGGAAAACATGTGTTTTTCAAAATGCATCCGTTAATATTGCTGCTCTGGCAAACTTTTTTTATTTTTAATTTTTAAATCGGACATGGGGCTAGACATATTGTCAGTTTCACAGGTGCACCCAGTCATGTGACTTTTGCTCTGAAAAACTTCAGTCACTCTTTACTGCTGCACTGCAAGTTGGAGTGCCTCTCTGTGGTTTAGAGAACAGAGAAGTGTTATTTATAACACCAGAAGAGCTGACCAAGTATAAAAATTGTGCCGTTAACTAGGTGTTATTCAGTACAGATGTGGGACCTGTTATCCAGAATGCCAGGGGGTTTCCAGTCAAGGGATCTTTCAGTAATTTGGATCTCCATATCTTAAGTCTACAAGAAAATACTTTAAATTAAACCCAATAGGGTCGTTCTGCCTCCAATAAGGATCAATATATCTTAGTTGCAATCAAGTAAAAGGTACTGTTTTATTATTACAGTGAAAAATGAAATAATTTTTTCATAATGTGAATTATTTGATTAAAATGGAGTATTCAGGAAATGGCCTTCCTTTGTTTTGAAACTTTCTGGATAATGGGTTCCTAGCTAACAAATCCCAAAGCTGTGTATACTTTAAGGGGCAGATTTACTAAGCTCGAGTGAATTTTCGAAGTTAAAAAAGTTTGAATTTCAATGTAATTTTTTGGATACTTCAACCATCGAATAGGATACTACAACTTCGAATTTACTTCGACTTCGTTTCAAAGTAAAAATCGTTCGAATATTCGACCATTCGATAATCGACGTACTGTATCTTAAAAAAAAGTTGACTTCATACTTCACCAAATTAAAGCTACCGAAGTGCAATGTTAGCCTTCCATAGCACTTTTCTAAGTTTTTTTTTGATTGAATAGAAATCCTTTGATCGATCGCGAAAAATCATTAGAATCGTTCGATTCGATATTCGAAGCCGAAGGATTTCAATTCGAGGGCCGAATTTCAACGTTTTTTTAACTTCGAAATTCGACCCTTAGTAAATCTGCCCCTAAGTCTCACCTATACAAATATTTTAATATTTTGTTCACATATAAAAAAAGAAGGCATATTGTTTGTCACCTGTGTTGCAAAATATACATTTTGATATTGTAACAATGCTCAAAGTAACAATGATGTAATTTGACTATTCTATGTTCAATAAAAGAGAATATAAAAAAAAAAGAAGGCAAAGAATGAACAATTCATTATGTTGCACCCCTCCATTATGTAATCCATAAATCCCAGATTGAAAAAGTAAAACAAAACTTTTAACAATATCTCTAAAAAGGAGAGTGTCTAGAAATCATGGTTAAAAAATGAAAATAAATCAGGAGGTGAAGTTATAAGGTATTAACCAGCAAAAAAGCTAATGCCTTAAGTGAAAGAGGGTAAAATTGCTTTTTTATTACTATTAATTAAAGGAGCACACAACCCCTCTAAATGAGCTTGCTAGACCAACGTGGATACGCTTAGTAACTTTGGCTTAAGGGAGAGAGAGCTAATTGTGCTCGGGTATAGTAAATCATTTCAGAAGCCTACATATCATATTTGTATATACAACACATTTGTGAAATTCACCAAAAGTCATTCAACGAGAAATCAGATGCCTTGTCTGGTGGTGCTAGGGGTGACATCTCTTAAGTGGTTATCAGAAATTTGATTTTTTTTTTGATTTGTATATTTGTATATTTCATTTCTGTCTGAACGTTTGTTCACATATACAAATGTTTTAAATGTTTTAGAAACAGAGGAAGAAATCCCCAAGATTTAAACACAGAGAAGGGGGATACAAATAGATTTCTGCTAATGCAGAGTCACAGCACCAAGGATGCATTATACAGGGTTATAGATAGGTAATGTCTATCTGGAAAGTCTTTGGTTTAACCAGGTCTCACAGTCCCTACAATAAATTCATTTTAAAAAAAAATCAGACTTGGGATGGCAGTTTATATAGCTCACAGCATGTAACATGTCATTGCAGAGCACTTTTACTGTTTCTCACTCATCAGCCTTGGACCCAGTTTATGCTCCACAGGAAGCGTATTCTACATGCTCCATAAATGTCATCAGGCTCGGAGCAGGAACTATCCTCCGACTTGCAGGCAGGAAGCTATAAAATATGATGATTCACACATTTGTAAGATTAAGAAACACCATGGGAACAAGCCCAATTTAAACATAGAAAATGAACAATGGGACTTTAAAAAGAAAGCAAATATCGGAGGGGAAGTCATAAGCACATATCCAGCAGGTGTTTCCTTCTGCCAAACATCACTCTCTAGCGAGTACACAGGATACACAATCACAACGACATCGGAGGAAATTATTCTTCTGAGAATTATTTTAGTCAGCAGTGATGAACGTTCAGCTTCATGAAAAAAACATATGCTCTAATTCTCATCAGTACGAGCAAAATAAACGTAATATATTATAGTTTAAATACACTGTGCATATATCTATAGATGCAATCTGCCTTTGCTGAACTCACAGAGCAATGAAAGGTAAATCCTTCTTTAATTACATTTAGCACAATGCTATGTAAGTGGCCTAAAGGGGACCCGTCACCCAAAAAAAAATATTCCAAATCATGTTAGTCAAGCAAAATGAACTTTAATTACACTGTATAATTATTTGAATTTTGTTTCCTTCAGTCTGGGAATTCATAATTATAGCAAGCAGGCAGGAGCCATTTTGTGGACACTGTTATTAAGACAAGCCTTGCATCATCTCAGAATCTTGTTTGTGCACCAGAATGGGGGACCTGATGTCCATCCCCATGCCCTGGCTACACAATTAAATGGTTAAGAGAACGGGAGAATGTGGGGGAGAGCAGTGACATCTAGGAAGTGCTGAATGGAAAGTGAAACTAACTGCCTGCCCTGCCTCTATGCCTAAGGCAGAAAGGAGGGGCAGGCGATATATGATTGACAGTTGAGATTTTTAAATGAGTTTACAACAGCCATGAATGCTTTAAAAAAAATAAAATTTGTATTTCATGTTTAATTTGAAAAGGACTTTTATTGTACATTTTTTTATGTTTGGGGGACAGGTCCACTTTAAGCTGGCCAGACATTTAAAGGGGTTGTTCACCTTCAAACACTTTTTTCATTTCAGTTGGTTTCAGATACTTCATCAGAAATAAATACTTTTTTTCCAATTGCTTTCTATTTAATATTTGTGACTGTTTTTCTAACACTGAAGTATAAAGTTTAATTTGTCACCTTCTAAAGCTCTGCGGAGGTCACCGACGCTTTAACTGTTCTAAATTGATACATTTAGTTGATACATTTGTTATCTTTGTCCCTGCTGAGCAGAATCCCTGAGTTAAAGGCTGCTGTTATAATTGATACAATAGCTGCTAATATTATACAGATACTGTGGAGAAATGTATCAATGAATGTATGAACTAAATGTAGCAAAATGTAACAGTTCAGATGTTCCTGGATCAATAAACTTCAATTTTGGGAAAACAGTAAAAAAAAAAAAAAAAAAAAAAAGATGGAAAGCAATTGAAAAGTTTTTGTTTATGGTGAATAATCTGAAAACAACTGAAAAAGTGTTTGGAAGGTGAACAACCCCTTTAAAGATCTTTTTGTTGGCGAGTTTAGTTTATCAAAAGAGAGGTGGGCAATATCAGGTTGATCCAATTGCTTAGCACTCGGGTCAACAATTATATCACAATGATATGAAATACAGTCCATCAGCCATTTGTGTCCTTTTAGCTGATATGATTTTTAAACCTGTCCAAATTGGCCAGATATTGGGGCAGACAGGCCCATTGGTGGGTCCCATACATAGGCATAAAAGCTGCATATTTGGGCCACCTTGAAACAGAATTGGAGATATTGGAGACAGTCCTCTGTAGAGTTATACTCCACATTTTGGTTACCTTCCCATTGTTCTGTTGGTAGGCTGCTGGGGGGTGACAACACTCCAACTTGCAGTACAGCAGTAAAGAGTGATTGAAGTTTATCAGAGCACAAGTCTCATGACTTGGGGCAGCTGGGAAACTGACAATATGTCTAGCCCCATGTCAGATTTCAAAATTAAATATAGAAAAATCTGTTTTCTCTTTTGAGAAACAGACTACAGTGCAGAATTCTGCTGAATCAGCACTATTAACTGATGCGTTTTGAGAAAAAAAAAATGTTCCCATGACAATATCGCTTATGTTTTATGAGTCTCTAATTAAAACTGAGATTTCTAACCGGTTCTCCTCTGGGTAAACCCCCTCTCCTACCATTGTTGATGACTGGTAAAAAATATTCTGTACTCTAGATTCCCCAAGAGGCTTCTTACAGTACCTTATACTGTGAAAAGTTTTTGGTTCTACAGAATGTTTCTGGATAAAATATTCTGACACGCTCCTCGGTTGGTGCAGGAATTCTAGAAACAATTTCCTGGTCATATTCGTCCTGTCATGAGTGTTTCAGTAAACTCTCTCCAGCATTGGATCCAAGATGGAGGCTCCCATTGCCGACCATGTGGCACCTTCGTGTTGTGGTTTGGTGCAAATATTTGTAATAGAAAGATGCCAAAGACCCCAGTTCAGTGCCCACATATACGTCTTACTTTCTAAGTTCCAGAGTGTGCCTAATTTGCTTGATTGCTGGTTCCTGACCCTTCTGCTTCGATTCTGACAACAGTTTGCTGCCCAGCCTGATTTGTGGCTGAATTGGACTCCTACAGCCTTTCTGTACTGTTGCTTCCTCCTTGGTCCTGACTTCAATCTTGGTAAGAGCAGCTAGGCCCTGACAATTCCATTAAGTTGTATAACTCTGTGCATTATCCTATTTTATTTTATTTTTTTATTATTTGAATATTTTTAAAATGTGTGTTGGCTTTCCTGCCTTTGATTAGCTTCAAGTCACAGCAATTTAATGGAAATGTGAACCCACAAAACAAATTAATGCAAAATTGTTAATTGAGCTCTTTGGAGCACTTCTGCAATTTACAAGAATTATTTTTCAAGAAATAAGCAGTTTTTGCTCTGCCAAATGGATTTACCAAAATGCCCTACTGTAATATGTTTGATTTTGAACACAATCACATTAGAAGTTAGCTTTATAAGCAATGGCACATGAAGAGATTTTGTCAGCCACAATAAGGGGCAGATTTATCAAGGGTCGAATTCCGAAGTTGAAAATACTTTGAAATTCGACCATCGAATTGAATTACTTCAATTTTTTTCATTGGATTTGCCCATTTGCGTTCGATTAAGTCCTTCGAACCGAACGATTCAAAGGATTTCAGCGATCGATTGAACGATTTTTCTTCGACTTTAAAAAACATAGAAAACTGCTCTAGAAGGTCCCCATAGGCTAACATAGCACTTCGGCAGGTTTAATTTGGCGAAGTATTGAAGCCGAGGTTTTTTTAAAGAGACAGTACTTCGATTATCGAATGGTCGAATATTCAAACTATTTTACTGCGAATCGAATGCAAAGTCGTAGTATCCTATTCGATGGTCGAAGTATCCAAAAAATTACTTTGAATTTTTTTACTTAGAAAATTCCCTAGAATTCACTTCGACCCTTGATAAATCTGCCCCTAAATCTCCTCTTCTGCAAGTTACCAATCTCACTGATTTTACACCAAATCAGTTCAAAGAATTCAGTCAGCCATGTTGATAATAAAAACAAATTGATTAATGAGGGTGTTTGCTTACTTTATGCCATTGTACATTGGCTGAACTCATAAGAACAACACTAATGCAGTAACCAATAGAAACCAATCGGACTTATATTATAATTCAAATAACCAGGGCCCATTTGCTTCTCATTATTCTGCAATCCATCGTTAGGGAATGCTGTAACTTAACAAGAAGTTGTTCCTGTGCAGACATAATATTATATAACTAACAAATGTTGTTTGTGTGTATGGAATGAAATCAAAACATCATCTTTGTTCACAGTAAAAACCCTTTCAAACAATGTTCAAAGGAGCAATATCTAGGTGGGTAAATATTTTATGACTATGAAATAGAACTAAGCAAACGGAACTGTGTGAGCTGTCTGGCTAAATAGCTTGCAATTTCTGTTGAGAATCACACATACTTTTATTTGCAAAGCGCCATCTTAGTGGCACTTAATGTATATTGCAATATTAGTTTCAGAATTTCATAAAGCTTTCAAGCGAAGACAAATCTTGTAATCTTATCTTCCAGGCACAGCAATTGCAATGAATTACAGCATCTTTGTGCTGTTTGAATTGTAATGCTTTGAATTACACAGCTGTAAACTAAACCAATTGCAACTCAGATAACACCCAGCCCATGAGATTAGAGCCATTTAAATTTGTTTTATACAAACAATTTCATTTTATAATGGGAAGGAAAAAAAATATTTAAGGTACGGCTCAAGGTTTTTTGGCAGTAATGAAAAAAGCGATTTCAATAGCTCACTTATACACACAAGGCCTCATGTGGAAGGTGCAGAGAAAGGTGAAAAGTACCAAGTATACATTTTTACCCTGCCCTGCTCTTTGTGGATTAATCACAGGCCTTTGGCCAAAAAGACAAAAACACAATAGAAAGGTCTTGTCCAGGGGCGTAACTATAGAGGAAGCAGACCCTGCGGCTGCAGGGGGGCCCAGGAGGTATAGGGGCCCCATGAGGCCCTAATTCATATACAATTTCAATAAATATTGGAGAAACAAGTCAACCTCTAAACATTTTGGGGGCCTGAAAAATAATTTGCTGTGGGGCCCAGTAATATCTAGTTACGCCACTGGTCTTGTCTTACCCCATAAAATAAGTGCTGGCTACTATACTGCATTCATGACTGTGGGAGACACATAAACATTAGGGAGGACCAATGAGAACAGGGTGCAAAGGACCCTACCAGGGTGCAAAGACCAGTGCTACCCGTGCTGCACTATTCAGATCACAGTCTAATGTAATTGCCATATGTTTTGCACTCCTTCACTCTTCTGCACTTGTAAATGGGGTAGACACTAGCATAAGTACTGGGGTTAGGGTTACTACCTAGCCGGTATTTCACAGGCCCAGCCGGTAAAATACCAGCCAAGGCCGGGGCCGGTATGACAAACTTAATGGCAACTTACTTGATAGTAAATGTAGTAAAATAGCTGGTCCTTTTGCTTCTAGCCCGCTTCCCCCCTGCCAGCCCCATTTTACCCTCTGGATTTCCTCCTGATCCAATCCTCTAACCCATCCCCTGACTTTATAACTCCTCCCTCTTGGTGACGTTATTCCACCCATTTACGTCACAGACCACCCCCTTCAAAATCTGCCCCTGCCGGTATAGTCTTACAGAAAATGTGGCAACTCTAAATAGGTTGAGAGTTAAGAGCTCCCCCCCAGAGATGATTTTGGTAGGGGATGTTGGGTAATAACTTGGGGGGGGGGAGACTGTTGCAAATTTAAAGGAAAACTATACCCCCAAAATGAATACTTAAGCAACAGATAGTTTATATCAAATTGAATGACATATTAAAGAATCTTACCAAACTGGAATATATATTTACATAAATATTGCCCTTTTACATCTCTTGCCTTGAACCACCATTTCGTGACTCTATCTGTGCTGCCTCAGAGATCACCTGACCAGAAATACTACAACACTAACTGTAACAGGAAGAAGTGAGGAAGCAAAAGGCAGAACTCTGTCTGTTAATTGGCTCATGTGACCTTACATGTGGTTTGTATATGTGCACAGTGAATCTTACGATCTCAGGGGGCGGCCCTTATTTTTTAAAATGGCAATTTTCTATTTATGAATACCCAATGGCACATCTACTAAAAAAGTATATTATTATGATAATGGTTCATTTACATGAAGCAGGGTTTTACACATGAGCTGTTTTACTCAGTATCTTTTAATAGAGACCTACATTGTTTGGGGGGTATAGTTTTCCTTTAAGGACAATCCCTTGTAAATTATCAATCTGAACTATATTACTGGTAATATAGCAGTACCAAGGCTTCAGTTTACTACGGTGATAATGGCACTTATCGATTATCGCCAGAATTGTCTCTAAATACAGACAAAATTGTTGCCAATTTTTGTTGCCACCCAGAGAGTGTCATTATGTGATAAAAAAACAGAAATTGTATAGTTAAAGAGGAGTATAATCAGTTTTTTAAACATAAGCAGCACAAATGAGTGATTGTACTGGGGAAAAATGATACTTTTAAATGCACTTTAGTGAATTTGTCAAGAAAAATTGATATAATGGGAAAGTTATGTATTTCTTAATTGGCCATAAGTATATTTAATAATACATTATAAACTGGTAATAAAAATACTAGCTTAGATAAACTCATTCATATATATATTCTTTAGTGTGGCCATTGTCAGTAGTGCCAAAAAAATCTGCAAGGGTTAAAGCAGACTATGCAGGTAACCTAAATGTGCGCCAAAAAACTCACAATTCGCTAGAAATAACACTGAAACGAAGAGTTACGCTTGCGTAATTAATGACACATATCACAAATTTGTCTCATCGCACTTTAGTAAACATGGAGTAATTTTTATGCAAGAATAACCTCAGCAACAATGGGCGATGGGTGATAGACAATTTTTACATACTTTAGTAAACATACCCCCAAATATCAAAAAATGCCAAGTCTTCTCTGAAAATTCAAATTAGGTTGGGATTTTTTAAAGGAAAAAAAAAATCACAAAAAGTCAACAGAAAAAAGTTGTCGAGCAAAAGCTGGTGAGCTTGTATAGAAGTCAGTTGGGAATTGTCTCTAACAATGTTATTTCCCAGTTTACTAAAAATGAAGAACAGTAAAAAAAAATTTGTCAGACTCACTGAAAATGAATGGAACACTGTGATTCTCACTGGTGGGAAACTTTTTTTGCTCTAGAAAACATTTTGTCAGACCACAATTTTGTTGAGTGGGGTGTCAGTGCAGCTCAGCAGCAGTAATGAGCACTAGCACACATCCAAATCCTTACTCCATAAAGCAAAACACAGCATCTATGAAAGAATCTATGATGATTTACCTGGATCCTAAGGGCTAGTCCACACGGGGAGATAGCCCTGCGTTTGCGGTCTCGGCGACAAAGCGCCGCGCCAGTCGCCGCGACCGGCGCAGGCGACAGTTTTGTATGGGCGCCTATGTAAAAACGCCTGTGCTAACCACACGAGGCGATGCGCTTTTCAACAGTCGCCTGAAAAAGCCTGGCTAGGCTTTTTCAGGCGACTGTTGAAAAGCGCATCGCCTCGTGTGGTTAGCACAGGCGTTTTTACATAGGCGCCCATACAAAACTGTCGCCTGCGCCGGTCGCGGCGACTGGCGCGGCGCTTTGTCGCCGCGACCGCAAACGCAAGGCTATCTCCCCGTGTGGAATAGCCCTAAACGTTTTGCTTAACTAAATGCAAACCTTCCCCCCAGGGGTGCTGTGCCAGTGAGGTAAGTTGAGCAACCGGCCTCAGGGGTCAGCTCTGAACAAGTTTCTCAAGCAGCTTCTGGTAGAGAATAGTGATGGGTGAATTTGGGGCATTTTGCTTCGCCCAAAAATTCACTAATTTCCTGCAAAATTTGCAAATTTCCCGCAAAATTCCCAAAACGGCAAAAAATTTGCGAAACGGCGCCGGCATCTAATTTTTGATGCCGGCATCCATTTTTTATGTCGGCGTCCATTTTTTTTTGGATGTCAGCGTCCGTTTTCAGACGCCAGTGCACATTCACCAGCGAAAATGCGCCGGCGTCCAAAAAAACGGGTGCCGGCGTCAAAAAAAATTTGAAATTTTCATGGCGGTTTCGCAAATTTATTCGCCTGGGGCGAATTGGGGAAATTCGCCGCAAATTCACTCCTGGCGAATAAATTCGCCCGTCACTAGTAGAGAATCACCCCTGAAACCCCCTAAGGTCATGTGACTATATATCTGGACAATAGAACTTAGCACAGATGATGACATTTCTGAAGTTTTAAAATGAAAATTAGGGTTCAGATGGTATTTGGTATTTGAAACCAAGGATGTTTCTTGTGGTTTATTTAATTATCACTCTTATTTAGTTAGATTATATAGAGGTGTAATTATTAATCACAATTTATTATTATTATTTGGTATTTGGCCACATCTTTTTTTAGAGGACTTCATATTTGACCATATGCAAAAATAATGGATTTGGTGCATCGTTGCCATGAATAGTAGAAGCAGAATGAGTATAGAACCTGTACTAGAGACATATGAATACTTGCAAATGTAAATATTGACTAAAAAGACCTGATACCCTCAGGTTTAACTAATGCAAAACACTCCAGAAGAGTTATTTTATTTTATTATTGGCCATGGCTTTATATTCAAATTCACATTTTGCTGTGCATTCTTATTTCTTTACTTAACAATAAATAATACAATGAAAAAAGCGTGTGCCCTGTACAACAATGACTATAGTGGTAATTGTTCTTCTAATTCTCCAGCTTTGTTCACCATCCTCCCCTCATAAAGTATCACTGCCACATAATGTCAGACTTCCCAAGGCTGCTACAGGTCTAATTTATACTCTAGAGAAGAACGAAACTGAAATCATTGGTCTCCAGCCAGATAAGTGTTGACCATTAAATTTGGAGATACAGTTTGGAAAAGAACTCCTGTAATAAATACTCTGTGTCTTTTCCATACAGACATAAATATTATGTCCTGGGTTTAATAACTTCACATATAAGCAGTTTATTGAAGCCAAAGTACTTAAATTGAGCAATTAAACTATAGTGCGCGCTGTTTGTCGAAACGATATATTTACTGTACTACTGCCCTATGAAATTGTATATTACAGCTCATATTTAGAGTGGGAGAAATCAGAGGTTAAGCCTGCTGAGAGGACTTTAGAGTGTTGGTTAAACTGAACAATCTGGTTAGTTTATGTACGACAAACGAGTTCCATATATTTTAGATTATAGATGCAGTACATGAAGTATTTAACCATTTTTAAAAACAAGCAATTAGAATATTTTATTTTAAGACAAGGTATATTCATTATACTATTAATCATTTATTCGTTTTTGCTTGCAGCACTTATATCAGGTATTTGGGAACTAAACAATGGGCATGTGCTGAAACATCACTACTAATAATAATAATAATATTAATTCAGGGACCAGTTTATAAGCAAAACGTTATTGGCTCACCAGACATTTTGTTGCTGTGACTTTTTTTCGTGCTGCAAATATTTGTGAAGCCAAATTTTCCCGCAGTTTCGCAAAAATATTTGCTGGTGGCAAAACATGGAACCCACAAACCAACTAAATTACTCTTTATTAATGATTGATCATTTTCAGTAACCTCTGCATTGAAAAGGGGTATCTCCTTTAAGGGTAAGTCCACACAGGGCATTTTTGGGAGATTTGGTGACGACCAATCTCCCCAAACGCCTTCCCTGAATCTGCGCCGGCTAAAATGAAAAAAAAAACGCTGGCGCTAATCACACGCGGCCATACGTTTTCCAAATCGCCTGAAGTTTCCTCGTGAGGCAACTTCTGGCGACTTCGGAAACGAACCGTGCGTGTGATTAGCGCCGGCATTTTTTTTTTTTCATTTTAGCCGGCGCAGAGTCAGGGAAGGCGTTTGGGGAGATTGGTCGTCACAAAAACAAGGCAATTAGTCGCCAGGCGACCAAATCTCCCCAAAATGCCCTGTGTGGCCTGACCCTAAAGGGGAACATCTTAATTCAAGGGAAAGTGTAATTTTAAATAAACTTTTTCCAATTATTATATTTTTAAAAGTTTATTTTGGAAAATGATAGACATTAATAGTCATTAATCATTAGTCATGAATCCTTACACTTGATTTGCATTTGAGTATTAATCATCCAGCTCAGGGAGCTGCACTGGGCACTAGCACCCTATTGAAAAGAAATGTGCATGTCTGCTCAAAGCAATCAAAGACATCTGAACAAACGGACACATCTACTGTATCAGTTTCAGTTTGTTGACATCTAGGAAAATCAAATGTCCAATAATGATCAGTGATATACAGCTAGCAGAGGGGTAAAACAAAAATTAAATAAAATATTATAGTGTGGTATTTCAAACTTGTCTACCCCTTGTGCAACTGAATTTAAAGGGATCCTGTCATCGGAAAACATGTTTTTTCAAAACGCATCAGTTAATAGTGCTAATCCAGCAGAATTCTGCACTGAAATCCATTTCTCAAAAGAGCAAACAGATTTTTTTATATTCAGTTTTGAAATCTGACATGGGGCTAGACATGTTGTCAATTTCCCAGCTGCCCCTGGTCATGTGACTTGTGCCTGCACTTTAGGAGAGAAATGCTTTCTGGCAGGCTGCTGTTTTTCCTTCTCAATGTAACTGAATGTGTCTCAGTGGGACATGGGTTTTCTTAGCACTTCTTATTCCTTTCAGTATGGATCTGTTCTACAGTAGAGTTAGAGAAAAGAAGGCACATTGCCCATAGCATAAAAACCCTTTTATTTTAAGAAAATATATAAAATACACTGCATTCACAATAAGTATTGGGTAGTCAGATGTTCTTTCACGTTGATTAGGACGTTACATCCTCTCCTGATGCGTTTCGCTGACAATCATCTTCCTCAGGGGCATGGTTTAAGAAAAGGACTGGACGTTATAGCAAATCCCATTGTTTATTGGCTGTAATCTAGGGAAATCAAACTGCTAGGAATCTGTATTCCCCTGTTCAATAATTAGAGGGGAACTATCATAAGAACAAAAAGCAGATGCTTCACCACATGGAAATAAGAAACTTTCTCTTGATAAATTAAAAATTCTGTACAGTTATCGAAATAATCAGTTTACCCTCTCCTCATTCTGTCTTTGTTCATGGAGCTTTTTGTTGGGCTTTCAAAGACACAGAGAGGCCCATTAATTAATGGTCGAATTATACAGTGCTATGCAATATGTTGGCGCTATATAACATGTTAATAATAAAAGTGGTGTTAGAGCTTTTTTAAACCACAATTAAATTCTATGGGTCCCATTTACTAACAACTGAATTTCTATTTTTTCCAAAAATCTCGAATAATTTGTGGTTTTCCTATATTTCTTAAAAGCTCTAAAACGTTTTATTTATTAAGGGTGTTATTTACTAAAATCTGAATTTTTCTGGTCAGACACAGCCAAAAAGTCAGAATCTAAAAATATTCTGTCTCAAACCTGCCGAGGTCATGTAGAAGTCAAAGGCAGAGGTCGCTTTTACAATTGGAAGATATCATGATCTGTGCTGGGTTTCGTTTCATAATCCAAATAATTTGTGGTTTTCGGGTGATAATCCTAAAAAAGTTTTTTTGGAAATGACTTGAAGCATAATTGCATTAGATTGTATTTGAATTACAGGTTTTCATGGGTTTTAAACTTATTAAAGCTGAAATCTTTAGAGTTTTATAGATTTTTTTTTCTATTTAAAAAACAATAGGAATTTTTTTTTATTCTCAAATACAAGCATATTTTTTTTTGTTTTTTTTTTTGTTTTGTCATAGAAAAGACACAGTATTCCATTTATTTATCTAAAATAGAATAAGGCTAGAAATGCTGTATTTTGTATACTAAATATAAACATGAACTTACTGCACTACAAGCCTAATCAAACAAATAATTTATGCTTTCAAAGTTGGCTACAGGGGGTCACCATCTTGTAACTTTGTTAAACATCTTTGCAAGACTAAGACTATGCACATGCTCAGTGTGGTCTGGGCTGCTTAGGGATCATCATAAACAAAGCTGCTTGAGTTCTGCATGGCTGGGAAAAAAGGCGGGGGCTCCCCCTGCTGTTCATAAGTATGATTGTTTCCCTGCTCAGCAGTTAGGGACTGTCTGACAATTCCTATCCACAGCAGTAAATGAAGGGAGAATTTCACTGCATACAATCAGGTTTCTTATAAAAACGGTACACATTTTTTAATTAAAGTATATCGGAGATAGGTTTCTTTTTCATTAAAGAAAGTAAAAATGGGATTTTATTTTTTTGCCTTTACATGCCCTCGCCAACTTTTTCTTGCTGGGTTGTGTCATAGAAATTTTTGGCATTTTTTCCCCTTTAACAAATTGAGACTATTCAAGATTTTAAAAATATTTCTCAAGTATATTTTCTCCACATGTTTCTCAAATAGCAAAAGAGAAACCTCAGTTGTCAAGTTTAGATAAATCTGCTCTTTAGGTCAAAAGCTAAGCAAAGGGCACAAAAGAAAAACAAGTTGAAAAGTAACTGAAACCAGCTGGTATGAACAAAGAAAGAAAGATTAACTTGATTATTTCCGATACAGTGCAGAATTTGTAATCATTTATATGTACAAATGTTTTATTCCTGTAAAATGAATTAAGCTTGAATTAAAAATTTTGTTCATGATAGCATGATTAATCTGCACCTCAATCTTATTGTAAGTTCAACTCTTTCAAAATACTATACAGGTTGATCCAAAAATAAATTAAACAAAAATGAACCGCACTCACATGATTTATTTGGTGCAAAAAGGTGGTGGTTTTATTTCGATGTTCCGGCTCCTATATTCGAGCCTAGTGATGGGCGAATTTATTTGCCAGGTGCGAATTTGGGGCAAATTCCCGCAATTCACTGCAGGCGAATAAATCCAAGAAAATTTGCCGGTGTCAAAAAAATGACACCGGCACAGTTTTGCAAATTTTTCGCCATTTCTCGAATTTCGCAGAAAATGCACAAATTTTTCCACAAAGTCAAATGCCCGAGCCTTCTTCAGGATGTGAAGGCTCGAGTATAGGAGCCGAAATGTCGGAATAAAACCACCACAATTTTGCACCAAATAAGTCCTGTGAATGCGGTTCATTTTTGTTTAATTTATATTGTGATATAACCAGCAACCAGGAAGTTGGCGATTCTCTTTGTTCCAGCTTTATAAAGGATATATATATATAGCTTAGTTGTTTTCTTGCTGAAATAAACATCTGTATTTCTTCAAAAGACCTGAGAGTGTGATCCTTCATTGCGACTACATTTATCCTTTTGGACTTTTTGCACCCCGGCACTATTGACCCACTATATGAGCTGTGCTGGCACTACACTGTTTATATAGTGAATAAAGTACCCCCTCTTGTAAATTATAAGGATATTATAAGTCACCGAAGAGTTTCATGACCATATAAAAACACGAGGCCGAAGTTTCAGTGAGTCATGTGACAGGACATCAGAACTCCCTGTTTATAACTGATGACATGAGAACTCACAGTTTATAAGGATATAATTTACAAGATATTCATGGCTTTTGTTTATTATATAGTGGATAATGTACCCCCTACTGTAATTTATAAAGATATTATGTTACCGAGGAGTTATGTGACCATATAAAAGCACGAGGCCGCAGGCCGAGTGCTTTTATACAGGTCACATAACTCCGAGGTGACTACTAATATCTTTATAAATTTAAGTAGGGGGTACATTATGCATTATAATCTACAGTTTTTATGTGCCTTACAATGTAAAGAATGGCTTCACTTACATACTTCTAAATGACACTTTTGCCCCTTCCCTTGCTGATTTTAGTTTTCTCCTTATTGTTTCCCTGTAGTTCTTTTTGGATTTAAAGGACCAGTAACAATTTTTTTTTTAAATTAGTTTAAACATTTCAACATTTCAGTTTAAGTTCACATGGGGGCAGATTTACATAGGGTCGAATATCGAGGGTTAATTAACCCTCGATATTCGACCATCGAAGGATTTAGAGCAAATCGTTCTAATCGAACGATTTTTTATTCAAATGGTCGAATAGTCGAGCGATTTTTAGTTCGAATCGTTCAATTCAAGGTCGAAGTAGCCCATTCGATGGTCGAAGTAGCCAAAAAAACATTCGAAATTCAAAGTTTTTTTCCTCTATTCCTTCACTCGAGCTAAGTAAATGGGCCCCATAGTCTTTATTAAGAAATAACTCACCGATACTCTGCTTCCGCTCCTCTTCAGAAAAGGCAATCCGGTGAGTTCCATCGTGCGGGCACTAGATTTCTCCTCCCTGCCTATCTCCTATAGAAGACAGGGAGGAGAAATCGATCGCCGCACGATGGAACTCACCAGATCGCCTTTTCTGAATAGGAGCGGAAGCAGAGTATCGTGAGTTATTACTTAATAAAGACTATGTGAATTTAAACTGAAATGTGTATTGGTGTTTTTTTTCATAGGGACAAACGATTTTTTTTTTTAAAAAAAAATTATGTTACTGCTCATTTAAGTACCTTTATTTGAATTTCTCTGCCCCTTGTGTTCTTGCATGAGGCTGAGATCGGTGGAGGGGGAGTTGGACTGAGATTGAGACTTGGGATTGAAAGTGGGAGGGGGGAGCGAAAATTGAGACATTGGTGGAAGGGAGGGAGACTGAAGAAACACCATGGAGTGAAGAAGCCTGACAGAGCTGACATGGGGAGCGGGAGGGAAACTTGAGAAGGTGGATGCCCGGAAGGGAGGAGGAGCAAGACTGGCAAGAGGCCGTGGAAAGGGAACCGGAAGACTGCAGTGGCAGCATGTGAGGGGAGAAGCTGCACGGAGTGAACTGTCAGCAGCACGGAGAAAGATCTGTATAATTAAGTGAAAGCAGGGAGCACACCAGCTGGAGTATGCTAGCGGTGAGCCTGGCAGTCAGAAACGGGAGGGAGACAAAAGTGTAAGGGAAGGCTGCAGAGCAAGAGCAGCAGCAGGAAATGTCTCTGTTATATAAACGGCGCGTTCTGACGCATGAACGCGCCGTTTATAAGGATATAATTTACAGTCTGGTCCCATAGGGAAATGACCAGACTGTAGATTATATATAAATAGATATATTTGTATTTCAATCAGGGCAGCAAGTATTTCTTGTAAACAAATGTAATGTATTATAAGGTGCATGTACAGCCACCTTATAATACATTCGATTTGTTCACACAAGATACCGGTGTTGCTGGTCTTTTTTAGCATATATATATATATATATATATATATATATATATATATATATATATATATATATATGAATTCTCGGGAATCCAGAATTCTCAGGACCTGGGGAAAATCATTTAAACATTAAATAAAACCCAATAGACTGGGTCTACTTCCCTAATTTGGAGCACTCTGGACAACGAGTTTCCGGATAATGGATCACATACCTATACCTATATATATATATATATATATATATATATATATATATATATATATATATATATATATATATATGAGTGTGTGTCCTTTGTCAATAAAGTACCCATTTGTGAATCATTTAAATGAATCAGTTAATTGTCAGTATGAAATGCCACTATATTCGCAGTACAGAGATAATCCCTGAGCATTATTGGCTCCTGCTGAAAACAATCACAACAGAGAGGGGTTGTATACCCTTGCAAGGACCAAATATGAAATTGCTTCAAATACCTCTAGTCCTTAATAGCTCAACAATAATAAGAATTAATAAATTCCGAAAAATTCATGATTTTTTTTAAAAGTCCGATTTTATAAAAAAAACACAATTTTTTTGTGATTTTTGCATTCAGAGTTTAGTAAATAACCCCCTAGATGTTTTGTGATTTAAAAAAAAATAGGCAAAAAGCAAGCCCTATTCATTGCACTCGAGTTGCCCTTTAAACCAATTATGAAGGCATTTATAGAGCCTCGGCACTTCTACCCACATTTCGTTTTTTCATATGCATACTGAGACTGTGTGCATGTACATGACGGTAACCTCTGTAAATGATTTAGAATATTTTTACATTTGTTGTATCACAGTTCCATGTCTCAGCTAACATGTAATTCTCTTTCCAAAAGCACTGTGGTCCTAAGCAGTCATTTGCATTCGCTTTGATCCCCAAAACCACTAAACACTGCCCTAGTAATTGAATTTACAGTCAGTTATCTGAGATTGCAAGAAGCAATATAGTAGATTTTCTGATGGGAATTTCTGTTAGCCGAGACTCTTAATTGTTCTACAGCAAACTTAAAAACTTGTTTCTATGTGATGTTTTGGAAAGCAGTTAATTTGCTGGCAATCAACAAGCCCCATAATTAAGAGTTTGACAGGCTCTTTCCCTTCATTAACGTGAAACAATTTATAATTAACTTTTCTGCTCTCTTATATCCTGAACATGTAATATCCGTGCAGTTTTAACCTTGTAATTGTAATCTTCAATTATTTCCCTCTTGTAAGCATTAGTTACAAATCATGTTAACATCTAGATATAATGAGGGGTATAATGAATGCGACTCAGCAGAAATATATAGTGTTTGCAAGTAAAGTACAGTTATTTGCTGTTGGGATTCTGCGCCTATTGCACAATGATAACTTCCTACTGTTATCTGAAGAGCACCACTGTCTGTCACTAATCCACCACAACTAAAAGTATTACATTTAATCCGATTGTAATGATACCGTTAGTAGCTACTAATGTCATGCAACTTAGCTTCGTCAGGGTCATAAAGCAACGACCTCTCTAATGTTACAGCAGCTGTTGCACCAACTGGGGAGGTTTGCTCATTTTAGTATAGTAAAGGAAGCATTCCACCATTTCCCTGACAATTTGGCCATTGCAGGACCATCTTCATATTCATTTCCATATGGATTTATGTGCAGTATAACCAATTACAATTTACCAAATATTTACGAGAAAGTCCATTGAATGTACCCTGAGGGGCCCATTTACTAACAATAAAATTTAGATTTTTTTTTCTCGAATCTCTAAACATTCGTATATCTCTAACACTTGGCATCCCTAAGTGGGATATGACTTTCCTTCTTCTCTAAAAATTAAAAAACTCTAAAAGATTTATTAAGTTTGAAAAACCACATAAATCTCAAATGCAAAACTTGGCAAAGTAAAAGTTGGCAAGGTCCAATAGAAGTCAATGGGAGCTAGGCTGATCTTATTGGACTGATTTTAATCAATTTGGACCAGGAGTGCCCATGCTTTACTAATGTGAGGTCTACTTTTAGTGATGTTGTCCCATTATGATCTTCATCCATAAAAACATTGTTAGCATTCTGTTCCATGGAAAATATTACTTTAATATTGATTTAACAAACAACTATACCTTATGTAACAAATATTTGAATGAAAAGCATGAAATAGGAGGGTGATTTAGACAAGCTGTTTGTTTACAGTGTCTTGAGATCTACTGATCACCAACTAAAGGTCCATTTGAGGTGAGGACTGGGTGCTCAACCCTTGAGAGCAGCTGGAAAAGGTACCCTCCTAGTACCTATAGCACTACACAAGGAACAAGATATATACTTGGTAAAATGAAATCTAACTTAAGCTGTTCTTAACTCATTTCGTATCTCACGTCTTCCTCAGTCAGACACAGTGCTAACGGCAAAGTCCTGGTGGCATTTAAAATATTCTGAAAAAAAAGATTATGATGTTAATTTGTCAAAAGAGAACGGCCCTCTGCATAAAAACTTCCGGCTGATATATATTCATCTAAATGAACAAGATATTCTTCAGATATTCAACCCTGATCTCTGCTTTCTACCCACACAAAGCAATTCAGAAGAAGGAAATTGTACAGAAGAGTGTGTATAAGGTCCTGATACATGTATAAAGAGAACTCAGTTAGTTCTCCCCAAGTATCACTTAAAAACCAAAGGCCATAGTTAGTCATTGTATGTTATAAATAGCCTTTAAATGGTAACTAATAGTGATGTGCGAGCCGACCCGATACCTGCATATTGATTTATGTACACATGGGAAGAGAAAAAAAGCAATAGTTAAGTAAACCTTAAAGTGATACTGACACTAAAAAATGAATTTTAGCATATGAATGTACATTAAATGTTACCTATAGGTCATGTTGATCATTTTTTGCTGAGAGGTTTGTTTTTGTATATAATTGTTAGTTGAAGTTCCTAAGCCTGACTCTCTGACACTCTGACTTTGCCAACCTGACTGTCCCATCTCAGCCTGTTAGTTACAGTTTCTAATGCTAACGGACTCCTGCTGCACAAATATGGCAGCCCCCTCATACAGGAACATGGGGGATCAGACAGGTAATGTAAAAGCATCATGCAAATACTTTATGGCAAAGTTAGAAGCAGCTTGCAAAGCCAATATTATAATAAATGTAAAAAAAAGTTTAATTTCATGTGTCAGTATCTCTTTAAAAATAGTGAATGTAAAATTGATGAGGGTGCTTTTCTTGCAATGCACATTCATTATTTATTTATTTTTCATTCCAAGATACTAGATACATTTACTATTAAAATGAATTAATTTTGTTACAACATCGCCACCTGCTGGTCATTTTCCAACCAGTCTGACCACCAAGTGGTCAAGAAAGTTGTCAGGAGAAAGGAAGAGGCTGCTCGGATATTCTTCTGCTTAGGAAAGATTTGAGAAAGGTTTCTATTTTTTTCCTAAGCAGAAGAACATCAGAGCAGCCTCTTTCTTTCTCCTGACAACTTCCTTGACTACTTGGTGGTCAGACTGGTGGGAAACTGACCACCAGTTGGTGCTGTTGTAACAAAATTCATTCAAGTTAACAGTACATGTATCCCTTAATATGTTGGAATGACAAAGAAATAAATAATGAATGTACATTGCAAAACTTCTTAGAAATGCACCCTCATCAATTTTACATTCACTTATTTTTAAGGTTAACTTATCCTTTAAAGAAATGCAGGCAGCCCTACTGTAGGCTCCTTTAGAGACATATTGTAAATGAACCATGTAAAGGGGGTCTGCAGTTTTTATTAGGTCCTGGTATTGTGGCTGAGTCCTTAATGTTTTATTATGTTGTCCATGTGTTTTTGTTGTGCTATTTTTTTACTTAAATAACCAGAATCACCTTTCACTTTTGTGTTCTAACTCACAGCATATGGGCATCAACATTAAAATTAAAAAAAAAAAAATAGGAAAGGCCTCAAGGGAATTGCTGAATAACTGACAGCTTTGGATAAAGAAATGAAGTATGAGACATGGTAATGCGCTGTAACAGTGTGATAAGGTGCATGGGACAGAAGTGCATTTGTTAATTATTAATGGATTGTAGTTTCAGATATTGTTAACGGATAGATCTGAATTCCCTCGCAGCTGCTTTTTATACATGTCTAGCAGGCAAAATTAACTAGGATAAGGGGCAAGGAGTTTAAAAAATGTAACATATATCAATAGCTTGTATTACATTTATTTTATTTCATCCAGGTGCAGGGAGTCCACGGGGAATGCACAGGAAGGGACAAAGAGAAGGGACCAGGAGAAAAAAGCCTGGAAAAAATAAACCAAACAGGTTGCTTGTCAATACCTTTTGTACAATAAAGAATATGGAAGCTGCACCCACATGGAATGAGGTGACTTTAATAGTGCACTGGAAGAAATCTAAATCCATTTTAATAAAGACCAGAACTCATTATGTTAACAAGGTTCAGCTGGAAACATGCAAAAATTTATATTCCCCTGTTTATTGTCCCTGCCATGTTTGCATGGGAGTGTTCTAATCAGCAACGCTCTGGTCACCACCAAGGTGGTCTTACTTAACCAGCAGACAATTGCTTTGATGCAATTTTATAGGGCTGCCTCAAATTGCAAAAACAGACCTTCACGGACAATTTAATTATATAAATAAAGTTATTTTTATAAAGGTCAAGAATTCAAGTTGTATGGAATTTTCCTAGTGGAGCATGGCAGGTATTCCCAAGTGGGTAGGGTTAGACTAGGGGGGCCGATTCATCAAGGGTCGAATATCGAGGGTTAATTAACCCTCGATATTCGACTAGGAATTGAAATCCTTCAACTTCGAATATCGAAGTCGAAGGATTTAGCGCAAATTCTGCGATCGTACGATCGAAGGATTATTCCTTCAATCGCAAATTCTGCGATCGAACGATTCGAAGGATTTAAATCCAACGATCGAAGGAATATGCTTCGATCAAAAAAACTTAGGCAAGCCTATGGGGACCTTCCCCATAGGCTAACATTGACTTCGGTAGCTTTTAGCTGCCGAACTAGGGTGTCGAAGTTTTTTTTAAAGAGACAGTACTTCGACTATCGAATGGTCGAATAGTCGAACGATTTTTACTACGAATCCTTCGATAGTCGTAGTCGAAGGTCGAAGTAGCCCATTCGATGGTCGAAGTAGCCCAAAAAAACTTCAAAATTCAAAGCTTTTTACCTTCGAATCCTTCACTCGAAGTTAATGAATCGGCCCCTAAGTGTATTGTTTATGCTTTAAGGCACCACCCAGGATCATAGACTCAGACAACGTAAGAATACACCACAGCTATTACCAACGGTTCCTTTTGAGCAGAAAAAGTCAAATTAATATTTACACTTTTGGTTAATGGAGTTATGTCCAAAATGAACACATTATTCCCTCATGAAATAATGAGGCAGTGAATTGTTTTAGAGGCGGTTTTGCATATATAGATATAGATAGAGTATGCATGCAGGTATTTACTTCGCTATACTGAATCTGTGGTGTTCCATGTTGTTTTATTTTATTGCTCTAACAGTATAGTATATTCATTATCCTCTTCTTCATTTCAAATCAAATAATAAGAAAGCAGAGAACGTATATCAACATTATTTTTTTTTTGAGACAGACAACCGTGCTCACATTTTTATTATCCACAAAGCAATAGTGGCCCCTTCGACTGAGCTTTGCTCTGAGATCCCCAGAGTCTTGTGAATATCAAAGCAGAGGAAATTATCTAGAGAGAGGAGAATGTGTAGCTCTAACGATTCTTTTTTTAAAGGAACGTGAAAGCAAAGTGATGAAATGGATGGTATAATAACTTTTCTTTGACCGTAATATCCTTAAAATCGTAGAGTTTCTTTCTCCATTGACTTGTAACCAGAGAACCAGTTGTATCTATTACTTCAACTGCTCATACTTTAGGCCTCTTTTTTTCATACAGTTTTTGGATCAAAGATACACAGTTTATTGTCAACAGGAAAAAGCATCTGATTTTACATTTAAATTACAGGGGGGAAATTATAGAAAGAGAATTCAAGACTGCTCAATTCATAGATACAAGTGGGAAAAGTAATATTGGTGGCTAACGCAAACATTGTTTACAATGTGAATAAATAAAATAAATAAAAACCAATTTTGGTTTTGCGAACGCTTTGTCCCCGGTGCGACAGAAGGACAGCATTGTGAATTTTTTCGTTTGCGCAGTGTATGTAATAAAACTTCTTCATGAAAAAGTTTGCTCCAAAAGTTTACTCCACCTTCAAGCAGGGGGCAGATTTATCAAGGGTCGAATTTCGAATTGAAAAAACTTCGAAATTCAAATTCAAAAAGACCAACCAAAATTAAGGGGCTGATTCACTATGGGTTGAATATCGAGGGTTAATTAACCCTCGATATTCGACTAAGAATTGAAATCCTTCGACTTCGAATATCGAAGTCGAAGGATTTAGCGCAGAAAATTTGATCGAACGATCGAAGGATTATTCCTTCGATCGAACGATTAAATCCTTCGAATCGAACGATTCAAAGGATTTTAATCCAACGATCGAAGGAATATCCTTCGATCAAAAAAGCTTAGGCAAGCCTATGGGGACCTTCCCCATAGGCTAACATTGACTTCGGTAGCTTTTATCTGCCGAACTAGGGGTCGAAGTTTTTTTTAAAGAGACAGTACTTCGACTATCGAATGGTCGAATAGTCAAACGATTTTTAGTTCGAATCCTTCGATTCGAAGTCGTAGTCGTAGTCGAAGGTCGAAGTAGCCCATTCGATGGTCGAAGTAGCCCAAAAAAAACCTTCGAAATTCAAAGTTTTTTTACTTCGAATCCTTCACTCGAATTTAGTGAATCAGACCCTAAGTCTATGTTTTGTTTTTTTTTGGGTCGAATAGGTCAGTTTTCGATCAAATAGGTACGTATTCGGCCATATTCGAAACATATAAATCAAAGGAATAGTGCATTCGATCGAATTTGATTCATAAAGTTTTTCCCAAAAAATACTTTGATTTTTCGAAGTCCACTAGTTAACTCCAAATAGGTTCAAGAAGGTCCCCCATAGGCTAAAACAGCAATTTGGCAGGTTTTAGATGGCGAATGGTCGGTCGAATTTTGAAAGAGATACTACAATTTCGATATTTGAATTTTCGAATTTTTTGCAAATTTGAATCGAATTTGGACTATTCCCTAGTCGAAGTACACAAAAATAGTTCGAAATTCGAATTTTTTCAATTTGAAAACTCACCACGACCTTTGATAAATCTCCCCCCAGGTGTTAAAGGTTTGCAATTTGTATTTAAGATTCACAATGCAATAAAATGTCTAAGAATTTTTATTCATATTTGTGCAACAAATTTGTTCTGTTTGTGAATTTTATTACATGTCCGCCAAGGAGTTTAACTTATATAACTTATATAATAAATAACATATTCGGTCATGATGTTAAGTAAGTGCCATATTAAAAAACAATTCATCTAAATCTCATCTAAACCAACTGCAATATGTACATCATACTTAAATGCAACTTTAAAGTTGCCTCTACATCTACTGATACAAATCCAGCAACATTTTGTTTTTACGTTCATGTCTGTAGGCCAGATGATCCCAACTGATGTGTGCCATGCATATTGCTCAGTTCTTTGATAAAGTGCTTTTAAAACCTCACCTGCAGATCCACAATTGAAGTGATGGTTGCAATTAGTGATGGTTGCAATTAGTGATGAGTGAAGCTGTAAATTGCAAAATGGCAAAATTTCAGCCAAATGCATTGAATCGATGGGTATTTCTTCTTATGCCAAATGGATTGGAGTCAATGGGTGTTTTTGTCTCCTTATTTTTGCTCCAAATGTATTGGCGTTAATAGGCATTTTTTTCTTGAGTTTCTTCTCATGCCAAAGGCATTGGAGTTAATGAGCATTTTTTCTCACGCCAAATGGATTGGAGTCATTGGGGGTTTTTTTCTCATCATTTTTGTTTTTGCTCCAAATGCATTGGAATAAGTGGGTTTATCTCTTTTTTACTTGAGTCAATAAGCATTTGTTCTTCCGTTTATTCTCATGCCAAATGCTTTAAAGTCAACGGCATTTTTCTTCTCGCACCAAATGCATTGGAGTCACTGGGGTTTTCTCGCTGTGCGAATGGGAATTGTTTCTGCTACTCCTGATGAGTGAATGTATCAGGTGGAAACATTCACTCATCCCTAGCGGCAATCATATGGCTGTATGTCAAATGAATGAAACAGAATAACGGAGTCAATACTGTGTATGGCCCCATGTATGGTCTCAGTTTGTTTGGCCCATGAGCTGATCTAGCCAGTGTAAACATTTTACTTTGTATGGCTTTTGAATTCTAGATTGCTGGGTACCAGGTTTGGCCCAAACCCAATAGGCTCCCCAGTATTCATAGCTCCAGATCAAACAAGAGAAGACTTTTGGACTTATTCAGGCCTTTATTCTGCAGTCTTACAAACCCAACCAGTCAAGTTATTTTCAAAGCTTTGTTCCAAAAAATGAAAGTGTTTTAAAGTGTTAAAAATATCATGTAGTTTTGTCTTGCACTGGTAAAACTGATGTGTTTGCTTCAGAAACACTACTATAGTTCATATAAACAAGCTGCTGAGTAGCAATGGCGGAAATGGAAAAAAAGCTATATGGCACAGGATAATAGTGGATAACAGATAACACCATTATGTTCTACAGAGTTTGTCTGCTGTGTAACTTGAACATTTTCTCCTTTGAATGGCTGCCCCCATTGCTACACAGTAGCTTATTTATATAAATAATAGTAGTTTTTGTGAAGCAAACACACTAGTTTTACCAGTGTAGGGCAACACTGCATTATATTTTCATTACTTTAAAACAATTTAATTTTTTGATGTTACTGGTCCTTTAACCAGCACACAAGCAGTGGAAGTCTAACAATTACTCACACAAATGAATTTTTTGAACACCATCATAATCTAATTTCTTTACCAGTTTATCAATAACCACCCCGGTTTCCATTTATTTTTCTGCTGAACTAATAAAGCAGACATTAAAGGTAGGTGATAGCTTTTATTACACTAACTAAATAAATTTATAACAAGCCTTTGAGGTGGGGGGCGGAATCTCCTCTTCCTCGGGTTACAAGTGATCGAAAACAGATTTTTCATGGATTCAACTTTGCTCCAGTGGTGCAATAAAAGTCAAAACAATTTAGTGAAAGCATGGAATGGAGAGAGCAAAACATTTATTTTATTTTTATGTTAGCTTTACTCGTTTACTGGGGAAAGTTTCTCTTTTAAAAGCTCATTAGGTAAATAAAGTCTTTGCTAAAAGTTTTTTACCGTATACAGTATAACAAGACTGTGGCTTATAATACATTCCAGGAGGTAAAATATTTACCTTCAGATTAAATAACGATTCTGATAAACCCTATTGGGTTTAAATTAACTGTAAGTATGATGTAGAGAGTAGTGATGGGCGAATTTGCGCCGTTTCGCTTCGCCGAAAAATTCGCGAATTTCGCGCGAAATTCGCGAAACGGCAAAAAATTCGCGAAACTGCGCCGGCGTCTCGTTTTTTACGCCGGCGTCCGTTTTTGACGCCGGCGCCCGTTTTTTCGACGCCGGCGCCCGTTTTTTGCGCCGGCGTCCGTTTTTCGAAAAAAAAATTTTGACGCCGGCGAATTTTTTGACGCGAATTTTCGCAGGCGATTCGCGAATTTATTCGCTGGCGGCGAAACGCGCAAATTCGCCGCGAATTCGCGCCTGGCGAATAAATTCGCCCATCACTAGAGAGTTATATTCTGAAACAATTTGCTGTTATTTTTTATTCAGCAGCTCTCCAGTGAGCAATTTCAGCGACCTGGTTTCCTTCGTCCTTCTTTTATAACTAAATGTAATTTCTACCCATGTTATCATGTCAGGCCTCTGAGCCTGTTATTGGTTGCAGCCTCTGCACCCCTTTAGTTAAGACATAGTGGACACAATAAATCTTTTTTACTTTGCTTCAACAACCTGGTGGAAGATTGCCTTTATTTGAGTGCCTGCTCCATTGCACTTTCCCCTTTAGTTAAGACCATTTGGTTTGACACTTTGACACAGTGTGCATTGTTTTTGCATATATTACAATTAGCACTTTGTATTCATTAAAGCTTGTTTGGCTTACATAGAAACACAAACCCCTCAAGAATAATTTGATAAGAATTGTACCGTAGTATAATTAGTAGTGATGGCCAGATTTCTCCTGTTTCGCTTTCCTGGAAAATTCGCTCATTTCCAGTGAAATCCGTGATACGTCAAAAAATTTGTGAAAAATGTGTGATACTCGAAAATTGACGCCGCGTGGCCAAAAAGTTGATTGCGTCAATAGTGTTGACACGTGGCAATTTTGACACAAGCGACTTTTCGGACGCGCGTCCAAAATTTTTTGCGTCTGCGAATTTTCCTGGGTGATTAGCTAATTTATTCGCTGGTGTTGAAACACAGAAATTCGCCGCAAATTCCCGCTAGGCAAATTTATTTGCCCATCATTAATAATTGGCAAACTATTATATTCTTCAGCCCTTGGCCACTGATATTCCAGATTCCTCTACATTGTGTTTATCCCATTATTAGAGCATTCTGTATGCAAGAAAGTTTTAAAGCTGTTATTCCATGACCTGTGGTTCATTTATTGACTAGTCCACAAGCAAAATCAAATCTTTTAAAGTCCATAAATGAATGAACAATGAGTTTAATGTAACCAACCTGATTATGATTCTAAATAATGTCATTGTGAATCAGTAACATACTTCTCGCCATCTGTTTGACCTGCATTCTGTATTTGTCCTCTCAACTGGCAAGGTCCTCCCGTATCAAATGGGGTGTCAGATGCTGTTCTAATCGCTTAATGTGCCATGGAGGAACCATCATAACATTTTGCAACTGGCCTGATGAATACTGTGAATAAATGGGCATATCTCATTAAGCATACTGTTACCAGATGGATGCCCTTTTCGTGGCATATCGCATAGAAAGCTGGCAAATCAGACCAGAGATTATAATGCACACTGCCAATTTCTAGCAAGGCATGCCAACTCTGCCAGATGCCATTACAAAAAAAAAAAGTTAAACATGAAGACCAATGACAAAAAATCCAGTCTCTGCAAAACCTATTTTGAAATGATATTGCACAGAATGCTTTATACTATGCAGAACATAAATGGAATATTTAAACTGCTCTTCTCTTGATCCATCTTTGTTTCTAGATTTTACTTCTTCATTCATTACTTTAAAAGGTGACATTTTGTATGTCCAAATCCACATTTGCAGGTAATTCTGCAGTCATTTCGATAGCTGGGATTTTTCTATAACCTTTCGCTAACATACACACATATATTTTCTAGATTTTTTTCAAGGCTTTAAACATTTCTGTGCAAGCCACTCCTGGAAAACAATGAGCTTCATGACATTCCATAGATGATTTATTTCCATTCATAATGTTGCCAGTCACAGCAGAAAAAGCAAAAAAAGCAAAACCCCCCCCCCAAATTACATTTGCACGTCTGTATGAGAAATTAACATGCAGTAATAGTGTGACCTTGTGGTTTGCGGTATCTGCAGCTTAGTTAGGGAACAAAAGGATAGAGAGAGTTATGCATCTCTTTTCAATTCACCGTAGAAAATTAATACTAGTGGCACTCCTCCCCTGGCTTTAGAATTAATGTCTTTCTTTGTTGCTCTTATCTATCTATATTCACATGGAAATGTAATGTTCATATTTTGCCCGGCCCATGAAATCTTCTCTATTTTCATTTGACACATGAGTTAGTGAGCCAAGAACATGATTCAGCATGCAAATGATACTTTTAGCCTCACGGAAAGATTTTTTTAAAGAAAACTTGTACAAATATAAAAAAATTTGGACATATAAAAGTTAAAGTCGCTCTGCAGGTTGACATTGATAAAAACGAATTTTGTTGAAGACACCATAGGAGTCTTTGTCCTGGTGAAATAAGCAGTGCGGACCATATTCATAAAAATAATACTGTTTGTGATACATTATTAATATTTGAAAAATGATTAAAAGGGACTTGCGGTGGTAAAATTTTGACCACATCTAATTTGTAGCCATGTCCCCACAATACCACACCCATTGAACAAACAAACAAACAAACAAACAAACAAACAGACAAAGCCTTTTTACATGGATGGGATGGCAGCAGGAGCCATGAAATGCTAGGTACACTAGAATTTTCTGATAGACACCCTGGTGGTCCCCACTGATTCATGGTGCAGTCTGCCCCCCCCCCCCCAGTATTTCATGGCACAGTTTGCCTCCAAGTATTTAATGGCACAGAATTTCATACCTGTTTGCTATAACTGCAGTAAAGCACTGCGTATCTTGACAGCGCTATATAAAAAAATGATGATGATGATGATGATATTTAGACTGTGCTTCTCAGTTCTCAAGACTTCAACAACGTTACCTTCTATGCCAAAGCTACTTATTATGTTTATGTACTGTACTGCTTTATTTCATTGGACCAGTTCTTCCCAGTTTGTCATACTGATCTTTCTGGGTAATGGGTCATGTATTTATCTTTTTTTATTCATATATTGTAATAAATGGCCACAAAGAATATGTGTAGGACTGCACCCTTTAGCAATAAAATCTTTTTATTTTGATCCAACTCACTTTGGGCAAAATAACACTTCTTATTGCTCACTCACATTGGACTTGTGGCAGGGATAATGCTGAGCACTGCATTAAATATTTGCAGCTTTGAATGAGGTGAAACTTACAGGACAGGTAGTGATGTGCTGGCTGACTCTATTGTCTTCATTAAGGTTCCCTAGACATGTGTTTTAAAAAGTGTAATTTGTAAGTATATGCACCAAAATTTAACATAAAGACGTCCATACGATTTTAAATTTCCCGCCCTATGCAAATTGAGCTGAGCACAAGATCCCCAGCGAAGTTTCACCAGGCAGAAATGAACGCTAACGCAACTTCACTATCAAATGCTCGCGTTGCCGAAGAAACGCTAGCGAAAAGTCGAGGGAAATTCTTTCGGCGAAGCAAAACGCCCCAAATTCCCCCATCACTAAGTCTGAGTGAATTTTCGCTGGGAGAAGTGTAGCGATGGGTGCAAGGCAGTCTCTGGCGACAATTCGCTCTAGTAAATCTGCCCCATGTATCCATCACTGAGACATACTGTAGATCACTGCAACAAAAAATATATCAACTGGGTCTTAATTGTAGATAGCCTTCAATGTTTTACTTTTTTTAGCAACTAGAAAGAAGATAAGAATCCAGAATAGAAGAAAACTAAATGAGACACAACAAAAGAATATATGACTTTAACACTATTTTTGGGCAGTTTAGAAGTGCAGCCAATGAAAGATCCAATATAGAAAAAACCTGCTGCCAAGTTACAAAATTACTGCAACTGAGAACAGTAATTATCATTTCATTTACTCTTTTCTCTCTGCTATCCTATAGAAGATTGTTGAATGGAACGCAATATGGTGGTTTCCCTTTAAGAGAAATGAATAGCTGCATTTTCAAACCCTATGAATTTGAAGTATGAAAAAAAAATGACAATTTGACAAATTACTTGATGACAATGACAAGGCAGCCATCTGTGCGGGTTGTTTCTTTGTGGGTTATAAAATCTGCATTTCATGTAGCCAAGGTCTTCCATTTTGTATAAAGAATAGAGGATGAGTTTATACTGTACCTGCCAGATTCTCTGTGTTATTTCAATGGATGGGACAGATGCGCCGATTCTCTTTTCTGGCATTGGGGAGTGATAGATAGACTTACCTTCACTGCCAAAACTAGTACAGTAAAGCAAACAGTAAGGACTTTAATCAAGCCATATTTATGATTAGAGAATAACAGAAAATCACTTATTTTGCAGTTGGATACATTTGTTGAAATTTCAATTTTTAAGTTCCCTTTTTCAAATGAAAATGTTAAGTTATAAGGGGATCTATACCCAAAAAATTAATTGATTTAAATTGATTGGGGTGCTTTTCTGAGCATGTGACATTTACTGTAAATTAAATCTCTTTTTTATTGGTTTCTGAGATATTTGCATTTTTGGACCTCTAATACCAGGCTTTCAGCTCAACTGAGCAATGAGCATTAGTGATGGGCGAATTTATTCTCCAGGCATAAATTCGCAGCAAATTTCCACACTTTGCTGACTATGTATATTTTGGCAAAACGTGCAAAAATTTGCAGTGGAAAAGTGTGGTGCAACAAAAAAATTGTTGCGCATCAAAATTGTCGCGTGTCAAAATTATTTTGACACCCATAGACGTTAATGCATTTGGACAAAAGAGTCGCGTGTGTAAAAATTGTCACGCTCATAAAAAATCGCCGGCAGGAAGGCACGCACAGCGCTTTGTTTTCCAAGTTGGAGACTTCGGCGACTTTGGAAAACAAAGGGCTCCGAGTGCCGTCCCACCAGCGATTTTCATTTTAGCCGATGGAAGGCAGGGGAATGCAGTTCGAGGAGATTAGTCGCCCCGAAGAAGAGGAGATTTGTCGCCCGGCGACTAATCTCCCCGAATCTGCCTGTGTGCCCTGACCCTAAGAGTAACAGAAAACGGCAAGTAAAGAAGTTCTAAAAACAAACTTTCCCCTTGATTTAAGACTGATTTGCAGATCAAACCACCCTTTGAGACCCTGAAATCTTCATTTTTAAGCTTTATCATATAACAAACTCAAACTGATCAGGAGTTTCATCTCTACAGCCCAAAACCCCACTAAGATCCACATTTGAGCTTTTTTGAAATGAGTCATCAAATGGCTGGTCTCACCAATGAATGCTGGATTTGAAGAAAATGCTACCTACTGATTTACTATGAGCTGCTAGAAATAGGTCAAATTTTGCTTGACTTTTATTTCTGTAGAGAGATAATGGTTTACTGCTGCTATATGCTGGGTCTTTTAGATAAAGCATCTGTATAGAAAACAGATCCAAACATTCAACGTTTCGGGGGGGAACACCCAGGGCGGAACACCCACCCTTCATAATCATCATCCTGATGAAGGGTGGGTGTTCCCCCCCCCGTAACGTTCCCCCCCCCCGAAACGTTGAATGTTTGGTGGCTGAATAAAAGGGGATACTCCCCGACTGCATTAACCAGTGTGTGTGCGGATCCGTTTTCTATACACATGCGTTGCTAAGGGAAGCGGCCGGGTCAACGGAAGAAACACACCACCAGTTGCAGGATTGGTGAACTACAGGTGTGAAGTAGGAGAAATTACATTGTCTTTTAGATAAAGGGCATTGACGTGAAAACATTTGTGTAACCACTACCCTGACTTCACTTTCATGTGTTGGAGTTCTTCTAAATTACTATATGTAATGTGTGGGGTGTAGCACAGGGCACTTAAAAGGACTTTTAAAGAATACGGTTCAACATTCATTATTAGATAACTTTTAAAGAATTGAGATAGGAGTGAGTTCTAAATCAAGATTAAGGACGCCTTGCTTAGGTCAGGAATTTAGGTGGGTTCTCAATTCTGTGAAGTGGAGTGGAGTGGATCCCAACGTTCAGTCTACAGTCAGTCTAGAATAATAGTATTGGGAGAGTAGAGTTAGCAGAACAAACCAAATTGTAGACAATCACAGAACAAGCATCAACTTACCCTGTGCCTGACTGACAGAATTGATTGTTTTTAATTTATGTTCCCTCTTTTAATATGATAATTATATCACAATTTAAAGGGATTCTGTCATAATGAGTTTGTTTGGTGTTGTTTTCATTTCTAAATTATACAGTTTATACTGCAAATAATTCACTCCACCATAAAACATTTGATTCCTGAACCAACAAATGATTTTTATCAACTGTAATATTGGTGTGTAGGCAGCAATCTCTGATCCTGTGCTTCATAAAGAGCCAGCACTTCAGGAT
Organism: Xenopus laevis; assembly: GCF_017654675.1. NCBI lineage: Eukaryota > Metazoa > Chordata > Amphibia > Anura > Pipidae > Xenopus > Xenopus laevis. The sequence goes on along the minus strand of NC_054372.1, from coordinate 171,718,990 downwards.
GGAACTGCTTTCAGATAAGCAATAGTTTCTCCTACTCAATGTAACTGGAGGAGGCGCGATGGGACTTGGATTTTTATTATTGCTATTATCATATCTACCAGGGAACTGATTTCTTGTGTCAGGGGCTGTTATCTTGTTACCTTCCCATTGTTTGTCTGATGGGAGAAAAGGGACTATAGGGGGAAGGGAGGGGGTTGATACCAATCCTACTTGGAGTCCAGCAGTAACTGAAGTGACTGAAGTTCATCTACTGTATGACTAAGGGCACCTGGGAAACTAACAACATATCTAGCCCCATGTCAGATTCCAAAATCAAATATAAAATAATATTTGTTTGAAAAATTGATTTTAGTGGCAAATTGGGTTGGAGCAGTACTATTAACTGATGCGTTTAAAAAAAAACATATTTTCCTGTGACTGAACAGAGTTGTTTATGTGGAGTTTTTGTCAAGTTGGGGAGAAAAGCTAGATCCTACTGTTTGGGAATGACTGCTAACCTTATAAGCAGAGGAGTCTGGAGCTCCATCTCAGTACAGAGGGTTAGTAAGTCCACATTGTGTGTTTCCCTCAGCATAGAGACTTGTCAAGGTAGACTTAAAGTAGCAGAGAATCCCTTGGACAGGGACCCTTGTACAATGTTACTGGTACCCCAGTGTGAGCTCTACTTCAGTCCTACCTACTAGTTCTACATGGCATTATGACATCTTAAAGACATTTACTGTGTGATATCTACAGCGAATCTGTTCCAATAAACACGTTTTAATCAACTTGTTAAAGAAATTGTGGAAGAGAAACAGGATTCTGATTACCATAAAGTGAGGGTTCACCTAAGCAACAGACTTCTGTGCCACACATATTATGCTGGAGTTTGCCAAGGGGATGGGCAAATTATTGTGACATATGCTACAGTCTAAATTGAATTATTTAGCTTAAACATGACATTTCAATTGTTTATGTGTTTGTAGAACTGATGCTCTTAGCGAGGTTCCACTCTGTCTAGTCATATTTCCCTGAGCGCTGCCGCTTGTTCAGGAAACATCATTTACTGTAGCATTTTCTGGCAAATGAAACATTGCATTGCAAACATTAATCTAAAATACCCATCTGACATCAGCCTGAATACTACTGTGATTTTATTTCACTTTGAATCAAGTTTTATTGTTTTGGAACCAGGAGTTGGAAACCTACTCTGCCTACATTTGCAGAAAAGATGGACACATAAAGGGAATGTCCGCCCCGAGAATAAAAAAGCAAACACTTTTTTCTATTGAGAAAGAAAATGTATTTCTTTGAAACTCTCTAACATATGTAGGTAACCCATGGGTTTATTCCCCTACTGGCTCTGGAAGTCCTGGTAGCTGTAATCTGTTCCTTGGGGCAGAAATGTGTTTTTTTGGCACGAGTTGTTCCTATGGGAAGTTTATTTAAGGGGAATGCCCGTATGGCTGACATTAGATATGCCTGGAGCAAAAGGTCCTAGTAAGATGCGTGGTGTCCTAATGAAAGACCAATTATGAAGTAGGGGTAAAGAACCCTGTGAAAGAGGTATATACAGTTGATAGCATACACTGTAGTATCTTATGGTGGCCATACACACAGGCCCGGATTTGTGGCGAGGCCACATAGGCCCGGGCCTAGGGCGGCACATTTTTGGGGGCGGCATGCCGCCCAGCCGCTCTGTGGGGAGCCAGTGCTCCCCAGTGCTCCGGCGCTCGCACGCTGGCGCAGAAGCATGCGCCAGCGTGTGGTAGTGCAGGCGGGCGATAGGACCACGCGGAGTGCACGGCCTAGGGGAGCCCGCCCAGCGAATCCGGTGCTGCATACACAGAGAGATCCGCTCATTTGGAGATTTCGCCAAACGAGCGGATCTCTCCCCGATGTGCCCACCTTGAGGTCTAGAGCCAACAATCGGATCATAAATATGGAATATGGTATGGAATACGGGAGGTCAGATTTTTTTTTTTAACCCTGCCCGATCATCAGCCAGATCGGGGAAGTTTGTCGGGGGGCCCCACACACGGGAAAATAAGCTGCCAACTTGGTCTGTCCGCAGCTTTTATCGGCCCATGTATGGCAACCTTTGGGAGCTGAAGCCTTGTGTTTTTAATGTGGGGTAGTTCCCCAGACAGTGGCATAACTATAGAGGAAGCAGGTCTGCTTACTGTATAGCAGTGCTGTCCAACTTCTGTGGTACTGAGGGCTAGAAGCCCACTATATGTCAGCCCTGCAAGTACTGTGCATATATATATACTGTATATATTTACAGGTAGTGGGAACTGTTATCCAGAATCCTCAGGACCTGGGTTTTCCAAACAAGGGATCTTTCCATGAATTTCCATACATTAAGGAGCAGATTTATCAATTCAAATTTTTGACTTCAAATTTCGAGTTTATTTTAGTGTAATTCAACTAGGGAATAGTCCAAATTTGATTCCAGGTTTAAAAAAAAAAATCGAAATTCGTATTTTGAAATTTATCATGTACTGTCCAATCAATTTGGAGTCGTTGGTGGACTTTTGAAAATCGAATCTTTCTTTGAAAAAATAAATCAAATTAGATTCTAATTCGATTCAAGTTTGCAGGTCTATCCAATTCACCCGAATTTAAAAATGTGATTTTTTTTTTAAAATAAATTTCAATTGTCGGTTTTTACAAATTTCGAGTTTATGGAAGTTTTTAGAAACTCCCATAAAACTCGAGTACTCGACATTCAACCCTTGATAAATCTGCCCCTATGTCTATGTAAAAATAATTTAAATATTAAATAAGATTAATAGGATTGTTTTGCCTTCAATAAGGATGGGAGATGGCCTTCCAAGTTTCCGGATAATGGATCCCATACCTGTATAACGGAAAAACCATTCTGCAACAAAGAAATATGTGCAAATACAGTAGGCTGGATACAGTTGTCTCTTGTTTCTGTGGGGTATGTTCCTAATTCCTATTAGCATCATCCCATAATCCAATTGTGCAATATAATTTTATCCTTGCATAAAATGTTCTACTGTAAGCACTTGAGAATGCACATTCAGTGAATTTATGAGGACCAGCTTATTTTGTTCTGCCTGCAGGGTCAAAGTCATACAGAAATTTTATAGCAGATTTAAAAGAACCCGCTTTGCCGTCATAAATCTTCAAAATGAGTCCGATTTTATTTCCAGATTCCCCTCACCCAACCACCACCACATAAAATCAGAATTTTCCTTTTTTTTTTCTTCATGTGGCCAAGGCAAAATAAACCCAAACTGCAATGAAAAAGCAGTCACCTGGATGAAACCGAAACAAAAGTTTTATCTTGTCCTATGGATTTGCCATTTTATTTCAACAGCGTCTATTCTTCTGTAATTTAACTGGAGGGAGATTTTCACTGCTCCGCTTTCCCAATTTCAGTTTCTCAAGGGAAATAATATGTGTAAAATGATTCATCTTCCGAAAGAAAAGAAAAATCACCAATTTCAGTATCGACAAATCATTTATGATGCGAGTGTTGTTATTAGATGACATTGGAGACTGTTATTAATACCAGCTTTTTCTGGGAGAGATTCCTTGTAATAGCTAAGCTTGCAGCCAGGCTTTCCCTTTCTCTGTATTTAACAGTCTTATTGTTCCTATTCCAGCTCTTACCACTAATAACAAGTCGGGCCATGCAAGTGATGAATTAGTTATTCACCCTTTCAGTATCATCAATCTTAAGAGTTCTTAAGTTCTAGCTCTCAAAATATTCATTGTGAGGATGTACCTATTAGATAATACTTGGTTTTCAAATAAACCCAATGATCTGTCATGTCAGGATCACAACTAGCCATGTTCCACAGCTGTCTCCTCTACACATTTACATATTAAAAAACAAGCAAAATTATGAGATAGCTATACCTCCCCAAGAGACACTGAGCAAGATTCAGGTCAATAAGATAAATGCATCTTGTGGTTTATCCAGGCCCAGATTTACGATTTGGGCAGGCCCGGATTTGTGGCGAGGCCACATAGGCTAGGGCTGCACATTTTTCACTCTATGGGGAGCACTGGGGATGCGCTGATCCCCAGTGCTCCACCACTAGCACGCCAGTCCTCTTGCACCGGCGTGAGGTAGTGTGGGTGGGCGCTAGGGGTGCCCGCCCAGCAAATCCTGGGCTGGATTCGGGCACCCCAGAAGGTCCTGCAACTCTTCTTCATGCTTGCTCCCCCCTCACGAACATGAGCATGTCTTTAGATTTAAAGAGCTGTTAAATCTTCTGCTTGTCCCAGTGCTTCCAAAAAATGTGGATGTGGCTGGAAAGCCTGCCACCCCTAATATCTTGCTGCCTAGGCCCCTGGCCTTTGTGGCCTTGTGTTCACAGTGGAAGTTGTGCAGGACTCACTGGATATTGTTTAACAACTGGTTTATTAGAGCTCCAACATGGCTAACTTTGTACATGCATTTCAAGATGGAAGTATTTCAAACCAAACAGTAAAATGAAGCTAAAAAAGCACATCCACTAGCAGAGAGAGAATGCAAAGCAATGAAAGAACATTTTGACAAGCAGCTCCCATCTAGTAGTACACAACAGGCCTTCCCACAAATCCAGGTCTGGAAACTCTTTTGAAGTCTATGAGGAAAATATAGAATTTAATTGGGAAAAATTGTTTTTCCTCAAAGTGAATCTGGCCAGTGTTAGTGTCCTGGGCCCATCATGGGCTGCCATCTCAAAGCCCTACCATCAAGAACCACTTCAACCCCAACTTGAACCTCTCCCACCTGACCTGCTGCCCCACTATGTGGCCACATAAGTCCCAAGCAGCATGTGATCCTGGGTCGGCGGTGTCCTCTGGGTTTTTGCCCTGTCTTACACTGGCTCCTTGGAATCTATGAAAAATGCATAGTTGAATTAGGTGATAACAGTTTCTCCTCTAGTTGGATCTGGCCCTTTGTTGGTGAGTATCACGTAATCCTGAATTCTGACTAGGTGTCACAATATATAGAGGAAAATGCAATGAATAATAAATATAAGCAATTGATCTAATACAGGACTCAGTAGCATTAAAAGACACAACTTCATATGAACTTATGTCTCCTCATGCCATTGAGTCCGGCATGCTTTTACCTTCTTACATTTATCCCTTTTCCAAAAGATACCTTCTGTCTTTACAACTGAAAAATTCAATAGTGACCTTCGGGTGGACCTACTCATAACATGTTATCCGTCATACTGTACATTTGGTATCCTTATATTTCTCACTATTTTCTTAAAGCCACTTTTACCAAACTCCCATGCACATTTTTATCCTATTTATCAATAAAGGTAAGAAAAATCTGGTGGGGGAAAAGACTCAATAAAACCGTAAAAAAAATCCAGATTGTAAGTTTTTTTTGGATTTGATGACTAAAAACTCAATTTTTTTGGATTATTGCCTGAAAACCATGAATTATTTGGATTATTGTACAAAACCCAGCGTAGATCATGCTATCTTCTGATTGTAAATGTGACATCTGCCATTGATTTCTACATGACCTCGGCAGGATTTAGATGGAGTACCTTTTTTTTTCCAACTTTTAGCAGCTTTGGGGTTTCCCTCTGAAAAAATGGTGTTTTGCCTTTAAAACTCTGACCATAAAAAAAACAGATTTTAATAAATAACCCCCTTAATGTTTATTATAACCAAATTAATGATCTGTTTAGGAAAGAAGATTATATTAATTTTGGAATACAATATTTTATTGCTTTTCACCTAGGAGCACATTTTGAAAAGTATTTTAAAAATGACTTGATAGTTAAAATCTTGCATTTAATGAACACTTGGTTCTTGGCACAGTGGAACAGAGGTAGCTATTATATAGTGAATAAAGTACCCCCTCTTGTAAAATATAAGGATATTATAAGTTACCGAGGAGTTTCATGACCATATAAAAACACGAGGCCGAAGGCCGAGTGTTTTTATACAGGTCATGGAACTCCGAGGTAACTTATAATATCCTCATATTTTACAACTGGGGGTACTTTATTTATTATAATACACAAATTTTAGTGAGTCATGTGACAGAAATTACATCACTACTCACCGTTTATAACTGATGACATCACTACTCACCGTTTATAAGGATATAATTTACAAGATATTCATGGCTTTTGTGTATTATATAGCGAATAAACCCCCTCTTGTAAAATATAAGGATATTATAAGTTACCGAGGAGTTTCATGATCATATAAAAACACGAGGCGAAGGCTGAGTGTTTTTATACAGGTCATGGAACTCCGAGGTAACTTCTAATATCCTCATATTTTGCAACTGGGGGAACTTTATTTATTATAATACACAAGTTTCAGCGAGTCATGTGACAGAAATGACATCAGAACTCACCGTTTATAACTGATGACATCAGAACTCACCGTTTATAAGGATATAGTTTACAAGATATTCATGGCTTTTGTGTATTATTTGGAGATAATGACCCACTTGGTCTGTAGCCTATCAGCTTTAGCCCCAATTGTCATATGACAAAAATGACATCACTACTCACCGTTTATAGTAGTGTATTATAAAGATATCTGTGTCATACTGTCTCTATACCCTTTAGCCCAGTTTTCTATAAACCTGTGATGTAACAGGAAGAAAAGCACAGCAAAATTATTCCGGGCATATGGAGGATGAAAGGAAACTTTATAGTTCTCACTAACAACAGTATAAAATGAATTCTATAGATTGTCTTCACATACCAGACTTGATGCTAAAGGTACAAATATTTTCAGATTGAGGAAGACTATATTATGCTATGCAGAGAAAATTCTTTACTGTTTCCTTGTAAACATTCTGCATGACAGTAACACAGGGGTTGTAAAACTACCGCTTAATTTTCCGATCAGTTTAGTAACCCCCCTACTCCTAAATCCCACCATCAATGTTATTTATTGAAGTGACAGCACTGCATTGTTAATATGTATAATCATTTAGCATCCTTCCTGGTACTGAATGAAATGAGCAGCACAGAATATTAACCATAAAGCAACTAGGCAGTTGTTTGGGATACCTTGTAACTGTTAGAAAGGGGAGGCATTTTTGGTCAGTTTTGTGTGAAAGGGTCTTATAGATTATTAATTTAGTCAGACATTAGGTGCCAAAGTGAGTGTGTGTGTGTAGTGTAGGTGCTCTGCACCATGTGCTAGATTAAAAATCTATAGTCGAAAGGTGCTCCGTACCTTGCATCTGCCAATGCTTTCCAACTATCAAGCTTGAATGACGTACAATTTAGGGTGCAGGATGGGGGTATCCACATGCCACCTCCAGTCTGCCCTTCATGGGAGAAATATGGGTCTTTGCTTTTCATTTTGAAGCAGAAATACCTGTACCTAGGGTACTTGTAGGGTTGCAACCTGCCCAGTTTTGACCCAAACATCCTGTTTTTTTGATTTACTATGTCATAGCGTCATAGCCCCGCATCTGATGTCACTGCCCCATCGCAGCATCATGGCCCGACACATCACGGCCCTACCCCCCTGCCCAGAATGCACTGGGAAAATATGTGGCAACCTACATAAGAGCAGTGTGATAATGTCCAAAAAAAGAGGTTTGTACATGTCTTTCTAGGGTAATATTTAACCAGCAAGGGCTAAAAAAATGACATTCATTTAAGGTACTTGGGTCAAAATGTGCTTCTTGTACTTAGCTGCCCATTTGCTCCTTCTGAAAATCATGCAATGGTGGTAGTAGCTCTGGGGTTGCACATTCACTATGCCGAAGCCATGCATGAACACTGGGGGAAAAGTGTTATTGGTATTATCATTGCCACCTTCCATTGGCTTGTTATTTAACTGGTGCAAGTTATTTGCATGTGGGCCCAGAGTACGCTATACTAACAAGTGGTCAAAGGCAGGTAGTAAGTGCAGGATTCCCTTCCTCCTATAATGCTGTTGCTGAAGATATGTTAAAGCAAATGTGTATCTCTATTCTTCTGCTAACCACTTTGATGGCCCAGTCACCCAAAATCTGATCAATTCTCTGCAAGGCGCACTTTTAATGAAAAAAGAATATGTATACTGTATGCTATAAATAACATAATCAGTGATTCATCCGTCACTGAGCTCAATTTCTTGCAGAAAATATTTTCTGAAGGTTTTGTCCTTTTACGTCAAAACTCATTTATGTCATTTGTCTAATTGTCAGCCTAATGTCATTCAATCTGGTACCTGTCTTCAACCTTCTCCCTGTGCTCCCACACTTACTTAGTGACTAATTTAGTCTGTCAATGTAACTTCACCTGCTACTCAACTGGATGTGACTCCATTCCTCAGCATCCCCAGTGCATATTATCTGGCAATATGTCATGATTTGCTTAAGAATTCCTAAAACTCTCCTACCATTAAAATAAAATGAATGAACATGTGAATTTCAAAACATCAAATGGACAAATGGACAGAGCAGAAAAATAACAGGAGCGTAGTCGGGATCACAGGCCGGGTCAAAACACCAAACAGGCAGAGCAGTACAATAACAGGAGGACGGGAGCGTAGTTGAGGTCACAAGCCGTTCAGAATACCAAAATCACAGACGAGACAGGATCCGAAAGAATGGTCAAAGTACAGGCAGAGGTCAGGATCAGGCAGAGTCAAGGACAACAGAATACACAAAAACAGAACAACAAAATACACAGAATCGCACCCAGGAACTAATAAATAGACCTTTATGTTGAGCAATGAGAATTACACAAAGAGCTCTTTAAATATTCAAACTTCGCATCACCGAATTATGTCACGTTCGGCTCTTTCCGGATATAGCCGAAAAGAGCCATGCGGAGTGAACCCGGAAAAAGACTCATATTCAGAAGATAGGTGCCGAAGAGAGTGGATGCATTGGGTGTCCCTGTCGAGGGTGTATTGGGTGTCCCGGTTTCAACCCCGCTAGACCACCAGGGTAAGTTCTCATACCATCTACTTAGCGCAGGGTTGGACTGGGCCAGCCCAGACCCGATCCCCGTTGGCACTCCCCCAGTTCGCTGATCTCCCTCCCCCAATTCACTTTATATAGTTTTCATTTACATACGCTTGGGGGTGGGGGGCAGGACTTAGCATCTAATACATTTGTTTATCTTTAAAGCATACCTTAATCCAGACCCTCATTAAAGGAGAATAAAATCTTAACAGAGAAGTAGCATAGAAATGCTGCACATTATGATTTGGGTCTCTGTACCAGCCAAAAGAAAAAATGGCAGGCACTCACAGATCCCAAAAGCAGGCTTGTAAAATAACTGAGAACTTTATTTAGGCCACAAAGTAGATCAACACATAGCCTGATGCGTTTTGTGCCAATAGGCACTTAATCATAGGATGTACCAGCCCAAGGCAACCACAGCCTTTTAGCAGGGAAGATCTGTGTCTCCAAAGATGCCTCAGTAGCTCCCCATCTTCTTTTCTGCTGATTCACTGCACATGCTCTGTGCTGCTGTCACTTGAACATATGCATGTGCACTGAGCTGTCTCATAATATACTGATTATAGATCATGTAAATCAGGGCCGGGCCAGCCCCGACAGGTGCCCTAGGCAACCTTTCCGGGCTGGGGATGACTGAGCGCGAGCATGCGCGAACTGGTACTTTTGTGCACATGCGCAAATTGACGCTTGCGTGCATCACCGTACGCGCATGCGCGGAAGTGCGAATTGCCATGCGCGTATGCGCGGAAGTGCGAATTGCGCAAATACAAGGGGCAGATGCGACCGGACATGGGATAGGCGAAGGAGCAGGTACGTGCCTGGCGCCCACCAGCTTTGCGCCCTAGGCACGTGACTACTCTGCCTACCCCTTGGCCCGGCCCTGATGTAAATGTCCCAATACAAGGTTGATTAGTAATTAATTTAGTCTGCATCTGATTGATGATTTTGATAACCCTTAAACCTACTACTTAAAGCTCTGCACAACAGCTGCCCAGAGCACACTGAGCATACAGGCAATCTCAACAAAATCCAAGATGGTGACCCCCTGTGCACAACTTTGGAGGCCTGAATCATTACCTATAAATAGATTCTGAAACTTGATGCTGGTGCAGTAAGCTCAGTATATAAAGTACAACATATCTACCCATATTGGTTTTAGAGCTTCGTTCTCCTTTAATTAGTAGGTTTTAATTTTACTTTTATTTTTCAATGCTGTATTAACACTTAGCAGCCAGGCATCTGCCTTCCCTGTGTTGCTACATGAACAAAAGAATCTCCCAATACTGATATTGTTTGGACTCCATTCCCATGGCACTTTATGTCACACATTTCTAAATCACAACTTTCCCAAATGTACCGCCTGTATCACAGCCCTAGACCTGGTATTTCCTTATACCCCCAGCATGGGTTTATCTATGTCAATAAATATTCTAGTAAGCCATATTTGAAAAGCAACAGTGGAAAAGGTCTTTATCACGCTTCTCTGCACAAATTACTTTTCCCAGGTCAGATTGTAATAAATGAATGTCTCATCACAGGCTAACAGGAACCATTAACAGAAGGATAGCTCTGTGGATTGATTTTCACTTCTATTGATTCACACAGAGTGATCGGTAAGTCCTAATCATGAGCAAGTGCATGTGCTACACTGTACAATATTCTATATTCTCAGTGGCAAACTGACTAATTCCAATGCTGAACACAACTCGCATCTCTTATTTGACAGAGAGCTGTGAATAAATAAAGAAGTCTGCATAAATGGGATATATCTGATGTAAAATTACATTCCTGCAGAAATGGACAAGACTATTATGGCTATACAAGGATCCTTTTTGACTCGTGGGACTAGGGAAAATACCCTTTGTGCCCTGTTTTAAATTTCAACCCGACCATGGAAATAATTTAATTTTCTACAACCAATGATTCTGCACAGATGAAAGAAGTGAAGCATTGGTGTGTCCTACTGTTTCAGTTAATGAGCACTGATGTTAGTTTTAAATAATCAAGGAAAAAGTCAATAAATTATTCCAAATTCACAATGAAAAAAGTCACAAGGCAAAAAAACAGGTTTCCTCGCATCCCTTGTATACAATTTTATTACTTTTTGCAGAGGCAGAAACATTGTGCAACGGACTGACCTTCTGATCTCCCTGTATACAAGTGAGATTGAAACTGCCTCCAAGATGCTTGTGGTTTGGAAATATTTCCTTGTTGCTCATAGTTTGTCTAGACTTACAGTAAATACTTTATAATGAATTGCCTAAGAGACTGAGCTGACTTATAGCTGCCCCAAAATGCAATGTGTTTTCCATGAGATAACAAAGAACTCAGATAGCCAGCCACACTTAAGGGTGCGCATATTCCCAGACAACCCGTATTTCTCTGATGCTCTGTATCCTGTATTGCCATTGTTCCAATTCATTTTATCAGGATTTATTGCATAAAGTAAATTACATTAAACTGAGCTTGAAAATGAGAATAAAATGAATGCTTCAGGGGAAATAGAGAAGGAAGGTTTACAGAGCAGCGTGGGTTTGTTGAAACTAACTGTAGGGTGATCTATTGCTGTTTCAAGCCATGAACAGGAAGATAGGAGAATTAAAAAGGTTTCATTATTGACTGTATCACTACTGTTGTTCTATTTAGAGAGGATTAAGCATTAGCAAATTCTGCTCTTCACAATGTTAGTTCCACTTAAATTTTTTAAATGAATATCTAATATTATCTGCCTGCTAAAAATACCCATGGAGTGTAGAATATGCCTATGTACATCAGCCGCTGGCCCTAGGTAAAACTTTTAATGAAGGATGTGCAGGTATTCCATTCACCAGCAGAAATCTAGTAAAAGGATGTCTCTACTAAGGTATGGTAAATGAGCTAAATAATAATTTTTTTCCCCAAAACACCACATTATGAAACCAATAAAATAAATAGATGGATTGATAGATAGATCTGGCCTGCACAAATACAGCTGTAGCTCTCATGTGGATGCTCCCAAGACTATGACCATAAATATATGCTGCCACTTTGGCCTCCTTTACTAGCCAAATCAGCAAACAACACACCTGGCTCCCCACAGGTATCTAATATTACTGACCTTCAGGACCCGCCAATATTGCTCTTTTCCACATATCTACTTCTGTTTTAAATGCTTCACAAACTGTCCATTATAACCCTGTACACCCCTCCTCCAAGACCTTTCCAAACTCATGTCTCTGAAACCCTAGATCACACTCTCCATCCTTCTTTCATGTGCAGAATAAGTGTGCCGAGAACAGTAACTTAATAAAATGGAGAAAAATAATAACAACAAAGGAGAATCGATCAAAGAAGAGGCTAAAAAAGAAAAGAAATATAGAATTGGCCTGAAACAGTGAATAAAGGTAAAAAAAGGAAATATTTCAATAAAAAGGTCCCCAGTATATTGACACTATTACTGTATGTTATTTATTAGATAAGAGAAAGTAGGTTTCCTATCCGACCTAGCACAGCTGCTTTTGAAATCCCCTGTTGGGCACCAGTGGATGCTCCATTTGCTGCTCTGGTTCCCAGTTATGCAGTCGTCAGTTTCAGTACATGGAAAAAAGTACACTCAAATTATGACCTGTCATCTAAATATTAATTGTTGTCTTCAAAATAGGTAAAGTGTCACCTGGCTAATCTCTTGGTTATTTATTAGTCAGGGAGGGACCTCGCTTTGATGTTTAGGAAAATCGCTTTAGTTTTCTAATACAGTATCTTAAAAAGGACATGTCCTTATATATTGCTTTGATTTCAAACCATTAACATTCCAGTCTGACAATACAACCACAATCCTTTAATCAGTTGCCATGTCACTTAACGGGACTTAAATTATTACCAACACAATATGTTTTTTGCTAATCAAGTGGCTACAGATAATATATTTAGAAATGTACTGAGAGGGAGTATGGTGTATTATAAAACCTGACAATGACTGCTAAAATGATAATGTCTTAAACTTACTCAAAGGCTTTTCTCAATCACCCCCTGTTGAGCTATAATAGCTGTAGATCAAGAGGGCCTTAGATAAAGTATATTATAATGTCTGGATGACACTAAGACCGAGACCACATGTAGTAGTAGACAGCAAAAGAGAGGGAATGATAAATGCCATTCAAAATCGTAGACTACATTTTTAAGACTGTAACAACCAGGTTTACAGTTGTGGAAGATGTTTTGTATTTGTGCTCTTTGCAGAAAAACATGCAAGAGTCATAACTGACAAAAAAATATGCTCTTTTCTGTTGCTGCCAGGAGATGCTGCAGGAAGAACCTATGGCACACCTTCAGAGGCTCCGATATATTGGGAGCTAAGAGATTGCTCTTAAAGGAGAATTCAACCCTAAAGTTAAAAAAACTTCTACCCCCCTACTCTACATAGACCCCCCCTCCCTGCTCCCCCCCTGTTACCCCAGGCAAATGCCCTACGCATGCGCTGAAACTTAAAATTACAGAAGCGCCAGTCTCATTACCAAGATTACCGAAGTGGCTGAAGATGGCGCCTTTGAACTCCGATGCCTGAATTTTGCACTAAGGGGTAAGTAAAACATTAGACGCATTTGCCCAGGGTAACACTTAGGCTGGGGGGAGGTTTGGTCTATGTAGGGTAGGGGGTGAGGGTTGAATTCTCCTTTAAGAAACTGAATTTCATAATCTCCATTTTCATAGCCCTTGATACTGAAAGTATTGTATAACTTATAAATACAGCAGAAAAGCAACATTGTACATGAGAAGAAATGGAGCTGTATTATTTATTATTAATATCTAGGTGAGTGAAATATTTCACCGTATTTCACTTAAAAAAAAACATCCATAGACTCTAATGTATAGCTTAATAATGTTGCACGGTTTAAAAGATTTTGCACAGTAAATGCCCAATTGATGTCAATGCCTTTGGTGAATTTTTTACCATTTTGCAAATTTTCGCCAAAATGGGTCAGATTTGCCCATCCCTATTGATATCACATTATATTTCCTTCATTTACTGCAGCCAACCTCAGGAGCTGAGAAATATGGAAATATTACACTGGCGGTATAATTTAGCAGGTTGTTAAGTCACATCAGCTCATTTTAAGTAGTCCTGTGATCAGAGATCATGCAAATAATGTTGGCTCTAAATGTGACCAATACTAATACCAAGTACCTGGATAGTTAGTACTCCCCATTGGAGCAGGATTTATTGAACCAGTTGCCATTCATCCTTTTCCCCACTAAAATGAATGGTGTGCTGTGTGGACAATAGCACATTTAAAGTCTACTCTATGGGTAAATAGTAGGTAGAAGAATGTCTTTGAAACTCATATTGAGACCTAGAGCAGAGGACATCACTCCAGATCATGAACCAAGGCAATGCAGCATTAGTACAATGGGCACAAATGGTAACCTCAACTGAAACTAGAATTATAAAAGTTTCCTTTGTTGGCCCAGTACAGACCTGCCTTTCAAATGAGAGTGAATCATATTTTTAAAATGTCAAAAAGAAAAAAGATCAACTTTGTGTGAGCTATGAATGAATCATAAGGCTAATGTTTAAATAACTCATCAAACTGTGAAAGGTTTTAGTGATCTCAACATTCTCTCTGCAATTATCATTGCTATAATTATATTATTTCAATCTCTAATGCTGAGGATTCTATGGCAAGTCATACCTCCCACCATTTGTCCCAATCTGCCCTAGCCCTCCCCAGTTATACACACACACACAGGGCCGGATTCCCCTATGACTGCTGTGGTTTGTCGCCCCCGTCCCCTCCCTTTTTTTCGGAGCAATGGGGATTGGTGGACGGTAAATTAAAAAAACTATTGTTTCTCCCACACATCCCCAGTGTTTTTGAACCAATGTAGGTGTGTTTGGGCAGCATGCCGCCCCCTAAATTCCTACCGCCCTAGGCCCGGGCCTTGGTGACCTTTCCACAAATCACACACACACAGCCCTGACTGTCTTAAAACCCAGCGCTCTCTATGTTGTGTATCATCTTTTATTGGTGTCTGCAATTCAGACAGTCCTGTGTACACAGGGACAACTTGAGTAACTCACATTCTGTGATATAAATCACTTTAGAACATTTAAGTTTTAAAAGAGAACTAAAGCATAACCAAAGAAGTAGCTAGAAATGTCGTACATTATGTTTTGGGCTTCTGTACCAGCCCAAGGCAATCAAAGCCCTTCAACAGGGAAGATCTGTGTCTCCAAAGATGCCCCAGTAGCTCCCCATCTTCTTTTCTGCTGATTCTGATCTGTGCTGCTGTCACTTACTGAACTTAGGGACCTGCTCACATTATACTGACTACATATTGCAAAAATGTCACAATATAAGACTGATTACTAAATAATTACTGGTACATAGCAGCTAAAAACGACTGCAATTTGCATCAGCATATAAAAGTCAGCCCTGCAGTGTCAGCTTATATCTAATTTTCTGCTTGATGTTTGTCGATAACAAACTTCACAACAGCTGCCCAGATCACACTGAGCATGAGCATTTTACAGACCCTCCTAATTAAAAGGGGAAGACCTGGATCATTACCACTATAGAGATGATGAACCTTTAGGTTGGTTCAGCAAGTTCAGGTATGGGATTTGTTATCCAGAAACCTGTTATCCAGAAAGCTCTGAATTATGTAGAGGCCATCGCCCATTATGATCAATTCATTTAAATTTTTAAAAATGATTTCCTTTTTTTTGTAAGAAAATAGTACCTATTATTTGATCCACACTAAGATATAATTAATCCTTATTGGAAGCAAAACCAGATTATTTGGTTTATTTAATGTTTCCATGATTTTCTAGCAGACTTAAAAGGGCACCTCTTGGCTAAATATATTTATCCCCAACCAAAGGTGCAGGCTCACCCCCCCCCAGTAGGGGGTAACAGTATTTTTTTTTTATTATTTAAATGCCACCGGCACCGGGAGGGAGCCGTGTTGGGGCACACTTATGCGCATAATGAGCAAATGCTGCAACTTACTCATTATAAGCATGCACATAATGTCAGAAGCACATTTGCTCATGCGCTCTGGTTACTTTCACCGGGAACTCCCACCTGGTGGGGGTGCCCTAGCATTGGGGGAGGGCAATTTTTAAAAAAAAACTACTGTTACAACCAATGGGAGTACGGGCTTATATTTATGAGAACAGTAATGACTATTGAAATATTCTGAAGTTGAGCATTGCCCCAAGAGGTATAATCTTTTAGACCAGTGTTTGTAGCTGGTATGGTTTGTTTGGTTTGCTTGTGTGACCATGAATTGGGGCGACCCTTAGTTTTCTATTTATAATTACCCAACAACACATGCTTCTAAAAAAACTATATTATTTTAAAAATGTTTTATTTACATGAAGCAGGATTTTACATATGAGCTGTTTTATGCAATATATTTTTATTGAGACCTACATTGTTTGGGGGTATAGTAGGCAGAGAGGAATGTCCCTTGTGCAGGCCAACATTATGCTGATGTGACTCTTGCCTTTGCATTGTCTATATGCTCCTTTTAGTTGAAAGATGCAATAGAACTGCCTGGTATTATTCAAACAAAGATATGGAATAAAGGTGGCCATACAATGTCGCCAAACAAGCGGATCTCTCTCTGATATGCCCACCTTGAGGTGGGCAATATTGGGCTGATCTGATCGTGGGCCCTAGGGCCAGCGCCGTTTCTGTATGTATTGCCGCCTGAGGCGGCTCCAGTAATGCCGCCCCCCCAGCCCGATTCGATTTCCGGGGGGGAGGCAGCAACGCTAGTGCGGAGAGCGCAATTGCGCTCTCTCGCCCTAGTAAAGCCGAATTTCCGGTTCAAAAACCGGAAATTCGGCTCTTAAAGGCACCAGGAGCGGCTTTTTGCCGCCCCTGGAAACCTAGCTGGCGATGCCGCCTGAGGCGAGCGCCTCAGCTCGCCTCATTGGCGGATCGCCCCTGCCTAGGGCCCAACTATCGGATCCTAACGAATGGGAACGGGCGGTCGGATCACGGGACCGCATCAACGAACAGATGCGGCCGTGATCCAACGGGATTTTTTGTCCCATCCGATCGAGATCTGGCCGACTTTCGCCAGATCTCGATCGGGGAAGCCCATCGGGGGGCCCCATACACTGGCCAATAAGCTGCCGACTCGGTCTGTCTGCAGCTTTTATCGGCCCGTGTATGGCCACCTTAAGAGACCTTTGGTAGGAATGGTGAAGCATAAGCCTATTCCACTCTAAAGAAAAGAGGATTTAGTTTCTACTCTCTTTTTTTTGGGTGTAATGTGTCTTCACTTTTTGGATAGTTTTGAATAAAAAAAAAATAATAAGCTTCTTTGAAAGAAACAAACGTCTCTTTTAATTATCTAACAACTTTCATCTTCCAGCCAAGAATCTCCCAGACTCTGAATATTGGATTACCTGAGCTGGTAACCTGTGAAATGTAAAGCACAAAAATGCTGGGTGTTTGGCATATGTGTAGGTAGAATAAAAACGTGAGAAGTAAGGGCTGACTGCTTGCTCTTTCTTTCTATTTTTGCCAGCCCAGCACTTTAGAGAATAGATTTTAGAAGATCACCTTTCAGTATTCACTCAACTTTGAATAGAAGTTTTTATCTAACAATGCACCATTTTATACAGTAGCATAGTCCCATTATAGAGCAGGTCAGGAATTGCTAAGTATAATTATATCACTGTATGGATAACCTTTGTAAATTAAGCCGGTTACATATTCTTTTATATATCTTAGGCCAGTTTCACATGGTCAACAATCAATATTATATTTCTGTAGCAACTCAACAGAAAGTTATAGGCAATGGAAGTCATTCCTTTGACAGTTTTGATGATTCAGAATCATCCCCCCCCAGGGAGCCTTTAACTAGCAGCTCTCCTCTGAAGGTTCTGTTGGGTTGGGGGTATTCTGTTTTCTGGAATAATCTATTTGAGAGTTTACAAATTCTAAAGTTTATGGAACTTTGTATGGTCTTTTTTTCCCCAGACTGCAGGAATAATTCTACTAATAGTGAAAGAAATTGAAAATATTTTTAAGCAATATCTCCATTTAAAACATACTTCCTTTTTCATGATTCTTCCAGATCCTTTAGGTGCAAGTCTGCTGGCCGCATTTATCTGTGTTTGTAAATGAGCTCTCTGCAGTGGACTATGGGTCAAATTTACTAAAGGCAAAGTGGCTAACGCTAGTGAAAATTCGCCAGCGTGATGTCATTTTGTTACTTCGCCGATTTACTAACAGGTGCTGGCATAAATTCACTAGTGAAGTGGACCTACTCTAGAGCTACTTCGCACCCTTACGCCAAGCGAAGCTGCGATATGGCGAAAGGGACGTACCTACGCTAATTCACTAACTTGTTGATTTTACTGAACGTTACCCTTGCGCCAGACTTGTCTTCGCAACCTCAGACCATATAGAGTAGATAGGACTTGCTTCAAAAAAAGTTGTCATTTTTTCTAAGTCCCAAAAAACGCTGGTGTCTTTTACTTTTTTAAGGATGATAGGCTGAAAAAGATCGTAAAGTTTTTTTGGGGCTACCCCCCTTCCCTACATTTCCTAACATATGGCACATAAACTATACAGTGGGCACATGTATAGGGCAAGATAACAACTCTATTTTATGTTATGAAGCTTTCCCAGCCTTGTGTAGTGTAATGTATTTGCTGCAACATATACGTCCACTGTACTTTAACTTGGCGCCGTATGCAAATTAGGCATCGCTTTGGACAGAGACAACTTTTTTCTAATTTTGGTTTTGTACATTACCACAATGAATTTTAATTGAAACAACTCAGATGCAGTTGAACTGCAGACTTTCAGCTTTAATTCAGTGGGTTGAACAAAAAGATTGCATAAAAATGTGAGGAACTAAAGACTTTCACAATCACTGCATTTCAGGGGCTCAAAAGCAGTTGGACAATTGACTCAAAGGCTATTTCATGGGCAGGTGTGGGCAATTCCTTTGTTATGTCATTAGCTGTTATAACAGCTCATGATCCAAAGCATACCACATTATTTATAAAACATGGCGGAGGCAGTGTGATGGCTTGGGCGTGCATGGCTGCCAGTGGCACTGGGACACTAATGTTTATCATGATGTGACACAGGACAGAAGCAGCCGAATAAATTCTGAGGTGTTCAGAGACACTGCTCAATTCCAGCTAAATGCAGTCAAACTGATTGGGAGTCGTTTCATAATACAGATGAACAATGACCCAAAACATACAAAGCAAAGCCAAAGCCAAAGCAACCCAGGAGTTTATTAAAGCAAAGAAGTGCAAAATTCTTAAATGGCCTAGTCAGTCACCTGATCTGAACCCAATTCAGCTGCATTTCACTTGTTGAAGACTGCTGCGAGCTGCTTCCAAGTCCTGCGCCGACTGAGAGGTAAGCCCTGTTCCCTGTGTAGCTCTGCCCCTTCCTGCACAGCCTGGGAAACCAATGTCAGCCTATCACAGCCCACCCTATCACATAGAAAAGGAAGGGGGGTTCTTCTCCTGGTCCAGGTCCAGTACTTTAGAGTTAGACATTATCTACAAAACCCCCTTCATCCTACAAACTCCCAACACACTGTAATTTAGTGTATAACTTGCATTTATATTATATCTGCCAAAGTGCATAACCTGCATTTATCAGCATTGAACCTCATTTTCCAGTTTGCTGCCCAGTTTTCCAACTTAAGGTGGCCATACACGGAGAGATCCGCTGGTTTGTCGATGTCGCCAAATGAGCGGATCTCTCCCCGATATGCCCACCTTGAGGTGGGCAATATCGGGCCGATCTGATCGTGGGCCCTAGGACTCAACGATCGGATCCTAACGAATAGTAATCGCAACGAATAGATGCGGCCGCGATCCGACGGGATTTTTCGTCCCATCCAATCGAGATCTGCCCGACTTTAGCGGTCTGTCGGCAGCTTTTATCGGCCCGTATATTGCCACCTTTAGTCAAATCAAGTCAAAGCGGCAGCATCCTGCATGGAACCTATAGTTCTGTACAATTTAGTACTTTCAGCAAAAATAGAAACAGTACTTTCAATGGCTACCATGGTTAAAGTGATACTGACACTAAAAAAAAAAATATTTTCAAAATATCTACATTAAAAGTTGCCTATGGGTCATGTTGATGTTTTTTTCACTGACAGTTCTGATTTTGTAAGTAATTGCTACTTGTAGTTACTAAACCTGACAGCTTTGCCAACCTGTTTCTTCTCAGCCCGTCAGTTAGAGTTTCTAATGCTAAGGGACTATTGCTACACAAATGTGGCAGCCCCCTACTAGAGGAACATGGGAAGTAAGAAAGGTAACGTAAAAGCATCACACAAATACTTTTTATATATAGCATTCAAAAACAATATTATGACAAATACAAAAAAAAGGTTATTTTCTGGTGTCAGTATCTCTTTAAGCTGGACAAAGAATGCTCATTTCAAATAAGCTAAATAACGACATAACCACTGTTTATCCATCATTAATACCAAAAAAGCCCCTGACCCTCCTTGTGCCCACATCCATACACACACACACACAATGGGGCTTTATTCAACTATTGTTTTGTTCTGCAGGTGGTGGCTGAGTCTCTCTGCTCCAGTTCTCAGCAGGTTGTAAGAGTCACATACCTGGCACTGTGAAATTCATAATGACCAAAATTATAAAATATAACCACCTGACCAAACAATCTGACGTATAAGGCAAGTTCTTTCCCCAGAATGTTTAAAACGTAGAAATAATCTTACATTTAAATCTGGGTATGAAAACTATTTCAAATAATTCAAATAAGTCTCCATTTAACCCAGTAAGTGATACAATCTTTGGGTTAAACTAGTTGTCTTCGTCAGAGAAATGATGGTGTTGAAATCAATGGAATAGAGGATGAGAGGGGCACGGCAGGTAGCATCTAGCCTTTACAATTCCTCTGTGTATTTTCAAATAAAGTTAAAATAACATTAACATTCCACTGTACAGGGGCGCTGATTTTCTATCCGACTCCCTGCGATAGTTGTTTGATCAGCAAATATGAACATTCTTGCGACTAAGAAGAATATATGAAGAAAGCATTAAACACCTAAGTCAATAATAATTCTTTAAATAAAATTCATTTGTATCTAACATTATTTTACACCAGTCAAAAATGCCCAAATGATATTGTGATCAATATAAAGAACACAACAAGTAATATTCACTAACTTCCACTTGTTTTCTCTTCTAGATCCTAAATGTAATTATGTCAGGATACTATATTGACTACAAGAGAATCCAATTACATCCATGAAATTGTAAACCAATAGAAACATACAGATTGCAGTCCTGGTGCAGACATTGGTTGGAGCAGAGATTGAACCTTATTAATAGCTATGCATTGTGCATGAAGATGGATAAAGGTATATTTTTCCCTAGCTAGAAAGGCTTTCTGATGCCATAAGGACAATTACTAGAATACCACAGAAATCCAAATACCCCTTCAGAAATTAAAAAGACTTGCTCCTTGTACCATGAACTGTCAGATCTAAAACTTCCTATAAACTCTTAGGGGCACATTTACTTAGCTCGAGTGAAGGAATAGAAGAAAAAATACTTCGAATTTTGAATGATTTTATTGGCTACTTCAACCATCGAATTGGCTACTTCGACCTTCGACTTCGAATCAAACGATTCTAACTAAAAATCGTTCGACTATTCGACCATTCGAAGTACTGTCTCTTTAAAAAAAACTTCGACCACCTACTTCGCCACCTAAAACCTACCGAGCATCAAGGTCCCCATAGGCTTTCTAACAAATTTCTGATCGAAGAAAAATCATTAGATCGATGGATTAAAATCCTTCGATCGTTCGATCTCTGGAAATGCGGTAAATCCTTCGACTTCGATATTCAAAGTCGAAGAATTTTACTTCGAAGTTCGAATATCGAGGGTTAATTAACCCTTGATATTCGACCATTAGTAAATGTGCCCCTTAGTGAAAAAAAGTTCACACTATCATCATTATAATTTTTTTATAAAGTGCCAGAAAGTTATGCAGTAAAAAATAGGATCAGAGGGCCCTGCTCACAAGAGCATACAATCAAAAGGGTTAAGGTACAATTGAAAGTTTGGAAGGAAGGGAAGAGAATAATAGCTTTCGAGGCAGAGAGTTCCAGTGACAGGCAGAAGCTCAAGAGAAGTCTTGCAGCTAGAATGGGATGAAGTGATGAGAGGAAAAGAGAGGTGGCTGTCAGAAATAGAGGTGACAAAGATGTTGTCGGTGGGGCAGCCATAGTGTCCAGCTAGGGGTTTGTAATGAATACTAATTTATCACTTTGACAAGAAAGAAGGTTTACTGCAATGACAAAAAAATCATCTATCTGTCTATAAACACTATGGGAAAAAAAGCAACGTTTATTATAGTGGTTTTCTTCTATTGCTGCACAAACGCAATTATATAAATGTCATCTATGAGAGCAGTTTGGTATTTTTTACATACTATGTAGCTACTGACCTATCTGAATGCATTACTATGATGTTAGATACTACTGGCTTTCAATGTATTTATACAATATTTCTCATTCAATGATATGCTTCTTTTATTTTGGCTATTACCTATCTATCATCTATCTATCATCTATCTATCATCTATCATTATCTATTTGTCTATTATCTTTCTTTCTTTCTTTCTTTCTTTCTTTCTTTCTTTCTTTCTTTCTTTCTTTCTTTCTTTCTATCAGTTATATATCAATGTATCAATCTACAGTATCAATACTATGGGAAAGAATTAATGTTTATAGTGGTCTGTTATCTAATTTAGTAGCAGCAATAGTTGTCTTAAAAATATGAATATATTGAATACTGTACATCTACCAACTTAAATTTGCAGTTTATCAGGGAACAGTAAAGGGCATGTAAAGGCAAAAAAATAAAATCCCATTTTTACTTTCTTTAATGAAAAACAAACCTATCTCCAATATACTTTAATTTAAAAATGTGTACCGTTTTTATAAGAAACCTGACTGTATGCAGTGAAATTCTCCCTTCATTTACTGCTGTGGATAGGAATTGTCAGATGGTCCCTAACTGCTGAGCAGGGAAACAATCATACTTATGAACAGCAGGGGGAGCCCCCGCCTTACTTCCCAGCCATGCAGAACTCAAGCAGCTTTGTTTATGACGATCCCTAAGCAGCCCAGGCCACACTGAGCATGTGCAGAGTCTTAGTCTTGCAAAGATGTTTAACAAAGTTACAAGATGGTGACCCCCTGTAGCCGACTTTGAAAGCATAAATCATCTGTTTAATTAGGCTTGTGGTGCAGTAAGTTCATGTTTATATTTAGTATACAAAATACAGTATTTCTAGCCTTATTCTATTTTAGACTTTACATGCCCTTTAAAGGTTAAAATGCTTAAAGGGATACTGTCATTGGAAAAAACATTTTTTTCAAAATGAATCAGTTAATAGTGCTGCTCCAGCAGAATTCTGCGCTGAAATCCATTTCTCAAAAGAGCAAACAGATTTTTTTTGTAAGGCCCATCTCAGATTTGAACACTTGGGACTGGGGTTGCTGGACTTTCAGTGCACAGTCAGTGCACTTACCGAGTGAGCCACTGGAGGCTCTTGGGGCTCGTCCTGATCTTGTTATTGTGATCCTGTATTTTGTCTGTTTCCAGTATGTTTTCCACCCACCTTGTTTACCCTCATGTGTCTCCTATTCCCTAATCAATTGCCCTTTATAAACCACGCCCTGGCTCAGGGCTGAGTCATTGAATGTGTTTGGTTTTGTATCTGAATGTAATTTGTTTGTTCCTGAATCTTGTTCCTGAATCTTGTTCCTGGATATTCCAAGTTCCAAGTTTCTGAATCTTGTTCCTGTGTTTTTGTTCCAGCTTTTCATTGCTTCAGTTCCATTAAATCCTGTATATTTCACCATGCCTGCTTCAAGTATTTGTGGCTTTTTCCCTGGGCTTCCACCTACGCTTTACCAAGTGTGAATTTAACTCCCATTGCAGAGGTTTCCCGCTGTGAACCTTACATTTTTATATTCTATTTTGAAATCTGTACATGGGGCTAGACATATTGTCAATTTCCCAGCTGCCCCAAGTCATGTGACTTGTGCTCTGATAAACTTCAATCACTCTTTACTACTGTACTGCAAGTTGGAGTGATATCACCCCCCTCCCTCCCACCCCCAGCAGCCAAACAAAAGAACAATGGGATAGCAGCTCCCTAACACAAGATCTAAGATCTTGAACAACACTCAATAGTAAAAACCCATGTTTCACTGAGACACATTCAGTTACGTTGAGAAGGAAAAACAGCAGCCTGCCAGAAAGCATTTCTCTCCTAAAGTGCAGGCACAAGTCACATGACCAGGGGCAGCTGGGAAATTGACAAAATGTCTAGCCCCATGTCAGATTTCAAAATTGAATATAAAAAAAACAATCTGTTTGCTCTTGGATTTCAGTGTAGAATTCTGCTGGAGTAGCACTATTAACTGATGCGTTTTGAAAAAAGCATGTTTTCCCATGACAGGATCCCTTTAAAATGCATGAAGAATGTTTGTGTGACAGATGCATGATTTCATGAAATGCTTCCAAGATTTAGACTTTTCACATGAATTTCATCTGACAAATAAAGAATTGACCTTGATTGCTGATGCTGCTCAGTTTTACGTATTTCTATTGCAAACATACCACACTTAATGGCATTGTAAACTGCAACTTCAAAGAAACCGTCAATGCGTATGAAAACAAAGGTAAAAGAAAACTAGATGATGAAGTCCTATTTACCAGCTAACAGGTGCTATCTAGTTTAGGACTTAGAGAATCCATTCTTCCTAAAGATCAATAGCAATGAATGAATAAATAGACTATATTGATGGGCTCACTGTGTGTTGGGCTTATTGTCTAAATATGTAACATTAGCCTAGGAAGCCTGAGTAGCTGTCGTCCATGGAGTTTACATAAATAGAGTGGTATTGTTTTAATGCATTTTTTTATAAGGATTATCCATAATGTATCACTGACTGCCCCTTTATTCCTCCACCGCAACAACTGCAGCTGCTATCATAAATAAACCAAGGTAAAATCTGTGAGAAGATTTAGGGAGCTTGGACATATATTGTGGAATGAAGGCGCTTCTGCTAAATAAAAGGGGTTGTAAAATAAAAATCAAAAAATTGTGGCGAATAGCAGGACACCAATAGGCAGTAGGTGACCTTGCATTAGCCACTAAGTAAGCTAGTTCAGGAAGTGGTAACACTGAAAAAAGTAACAAAGTATAATTAAAACGTAACTTTTACTGCTATAATTCTAAAAAACACGCTCATAAAGACACACACCCACTAGCCAACCAATCCGTCGGCAGTGCTGGACC
Organism: Xenopus laevis; assembly: GCF_017654675.1. Taxonomy (NCBI): domain Eukaryota; kingdom Metazoa; phylum Chordata; class Amphibia; order Anura; family Pipidae; genus Xenopus; species Xenopus laevis. The sequence continues at coordinate 171,693,754 of NC_054372.1, read as the reverse complement.
GTTTCCATAAAATTGACATGTAGTTTAAAACAAGTTGCGCAAAAGGTGTGACGGTGGGGTCTCAAAAAGACATCATTATTTGTTGTGGAATTAAATTTTAACCCTCCATATACCTGGAGTGCACAACCCGCCCGCTCCCTCCCTTCCAAGCAGTTAACCCCCGTGCAAGACCTGCCTATCTACGTTGGGACTGCGTTGGAGCTAAGCACTCCACCGTCCACCTATGCCCGCCCTACGCGTTTCGCCGATACCTTCGGCTTCGTCAGGGGCATAAGTGATGAGCGCGTCTTACCGCAGAGTTTAAATAGCTAGTTTGAAATTACCGGGTGTTTCAAATCTCGCGATGTTGCGGCCGTGACTTCCGCAATGGTCACCTGACGTCGCGGTTGTCATGGCAATAATACACAGTTTGGAATAGCCGAATGCTAGAGATCACGCGATGCTACGGCGGTGACTTCCGCATTAGTTATTTGACATGGTGGTTGTCAGGGCAACAATACACAAAACTACAGTGCATTTTACCTTTGTTGTATGCTGCAGGATCCAGTACCCCATGGTTGGAAGCAATGTTTCTATTTTAACATAGGTTAGATGCTGGTATATGATCCAGTTTGTCCTGCCATCTTTTAATTTATAGTGCCTTATTTAGACACATATTAACAATTTTTAATTTTTTAATTTTTTAACTATTACAGAGAGTTTCAACATTATCAAAAGATGTTAATTGTTGGGCAATGTTCAAAATAGAATACATAAAAAGGACACGAGCTTACGACCCCCAAAATAAAACCTGAATAGTGGGGTTTCTTTTTTGTATTTATGTCCTTAGATGGAGTGCTTTATTAACGTAGCAGATTGAATGTATTGGACCAAACACACACAAATGGGGGCCGTATTGGAGGAGCCATTGGAGTTCTTAGAGGAATGGACTGAAGGTAAAACCTTCATTTAAACCATTTGGAGCTTTGCTGTTTAGCCAACAGATCCATTTGGCTTCACATTCCAATAATTTTCTATCTATATCACCCACCCGAGATGTGGGTTGAAAGTGTTCTACCCCACAAAATCTCATTACATCTGTGTTTCCATTGTGAACTTCATTGACGTGGGTAGCAACTGTTGTGTTGCGACTGTTTTTTACATCTCCCACATGTTCGAGAATCCGTCTTCTGAATTCCCTCTTAGTTTTCCCCACATATGTTTTTCCACAAACACATTTCATGACATATACGACCCCTACTGTTTTACAGTTAATGAACTGTGCTATCTTAAAATTGGCAACGTCCAGCCTCCCTGAAATGCAGGTAGCCTTTTGTATGAATGCACATGCCATGCAAGAACCACATTTATAACACCCCTTGGTTTTACTTGTTAACCATGTGGTGTTTGTGGGGGTCTTATAGTGGCTGTGTGTCAATTGATCTCCAATATTTCTACTTCTCCTGAAAGTTATCAGTGGTCTGTTACCAATTATTTGTTTTAGATCTTTGTCTTGTTCCAAGATATGCCAATGTTTGGAAAGTATCCGGGTGATTTCTTTGTGTTCACTACTGAAATCTCCTATCAATCTGATTTGTTTATTTTCTTTTGTTTAATGGGAGACATTTGTTTATGAGGGACCAGGAGTGAATTCCTGTCCTTTGCCAGTGCTATTTGATATGCTTTTTTCAGTGAATTGTGGCTGTAGCCCCTTTCCCTGAATCTTTCATATAATTTTTTGGACTCCACTTTGAAATCTTCCAGGGTGTTGCAGAGTCTTCTTACTCTTAAGTATTGGCCAGTTGGAATTCCTCTAATAGTACTGCGGGGATGCTGACTGTTAGCGTGTAATAGACTATTTGTGGCAGTCTCTTTTCTATACACCGTTGTTTTAAGTTCGTTTTTGGGACCCCGATAAATCCTTATATCTAAGAAGTTGATAGTATCCTTATTTATCTCAGAAGTTACCCTCAAGTTAATTATATTAGTATTAAGTTTGTCAACAAATTCATTGAAGCTTTTTTGGGTACCTGACCATATTATCACTACGTCGTCAATGTAGCGTAACCATAAGGAAATATTTTGTGTGTATTCTATCAAATCTTCATTGAAGACGAAGTTTCGCTCCCACCAACCCAAATACAAATTAGCATATGAGGGAGCACAGCTACTGCCCATCGCTGTGCTCCTCTGTTGGTGGTAGTATTTATTGTTAAAAGTGAAGTAATTGTGCTTTAGTATATACTCCAATAGTTCTACCACAAATGCATTATGATCATTATATTGGCGACCCCTCTGTTTTAAGGTTTCCTCTACTGCTGTTATGCCAACCTCATGTAAAATGCTTGTATATAGTGATTCAATATCCAAGCATGCTAGCCATTGATTGTCACCGAGATTGATCCCATCTAAATGACGCAGCGCATCCATTGTGTCCTGAATGAAGGAGGGGAGGCTGGCAACAAACGGTTTTAATATGGTATCAATATATATGCTAGCAGGTTCATTGAGGCTGCCTATTCCCGAAACTATAGGACGTCCGGGTGGCGACTGAGCATTTTTGTGAATTTTTGGAATTGTGTAAAAGGTGGGGATAATCGGGGATTTCACCCTTAGGAAATTGTATTCTTCTTTGCTTATGAGTTCTTTCTCTCTGCCTGATTGTAAGATCTGAGTTAGTTCAGACTGGAAGGTTTTCGTTGGATCGCTGCTCAGTTGAATGTAGCAGCTAGTATCACTAAGTTGGCGTTTGCACTCCTTTACATAGGATGTGCTCTCCATGATGACGATGTTCCCTCCTTTATCACTAGATTTAATTGTGATGTCTGAATTATTAGTTAAATCCCTTAAGCCCTGTCGTTCTTTAAACGAAAGGTTACTTAGGTAGTGTCTGGTCGAGCCTCTAGTCAACTGTAGTGCCCTCAAGTCCTCGACACAACTTTCAATGAAAATTTCTACCTTTGGACAGAGAGCATTGGGGGGGTGAAGGTACTTTTAGATTTTAAATCAGTGAAAGGACCTTCTATTCTATTTCTGAAAAACTCATTATCATCTAAAAGATAACACAAATCCTGTAAGGCTTTTTGTTCCTCAACTGAACAGCTATTTTGTTTATTCTCTTTTATGAAATATTTATGTAATAGCAACTTTCTTCCAAATAGATGTAAGTCCTTTATCCAGTTAAAGGTATTAAAGGAACTCGTAGGAGAGAATGACAGACCCTTTTGTAGTGCAGTAACTTGATGTTTGCTCAGTTCATATTGAGATAAGTTAAAGATTTGTAGTGTATCAGTACCAGTTATTTGTTGAATCGGTAACCCCATCTTTTTCTGTCTCTCAGTCTCCCCCTCCCTTTTTCCCCCATTTGCCTTTGTTCTAAAAAAGTCATCGGGGTTGAGGTACTATCTGACAAAGAAAGAGATGGCGGACTTTCTGTCCTGCTCCGCTCATGTGAAAACTTTTTTTTAAAATTCGTTGGTCTTATTGAAGCAGCTGCACCTTCACTGACATCACTCTCTGATGTGTAATCAGAAAAGGATGAAAGGTTTTTAGCATTGATAGAACTGGACTGTGAGCCAAAGTCAGTGCTGTATATTTTGCCTAACGCAAAATCGGTTTTGTCTCGATTGAATTTCTTCCATTTGCGTGACTTAAGTTCATTAGCCAGTTTATCAATGTTCGTTTGTAAGTCGTTTTCGAACTTTACAAACATTTCATTGCCCTTAAAATCCTGAATTGTTTTAAGGTAATCTTCAACTTCTCTGTTCACCTCCCCCAATTGAATTTCTTCTGTGTTTTTAATTAGCTGCATCAGCTCAATTGAACATTTAGTCAAAATGTCTTGCCATTTAGTTATGAACTCACTGTTACATAAATGTGATGCTGGAGTCAGTTTAATTCTGAGTCCTCTCGGCACAATTAGTTGTCCTAAATACTTATCCCAAGCTTACTTATCTCCCACCATAGCTTGGTTTGTTTTATCATTGACCGTTTAAGGTTTTTAAACAGTGTGCCCATTTCTGGGCTTGTATTCACTGCATTGCTTACATCTTGTGCACTGTTGAATAGTTGCTCGGCTTCTTCCCTCCATTTATTAAAATGGCCCGGATTAGAGAGGAAGCCGGTCATTGTTCAATTATATGAGTGTTAGTACTCAGTATCTAGCTCAGGAAAGAGATTTAACTCTTATATATTATCATAAACAAGGAAAAGATTGAGCTCAATTCAGTATAAGTGTTCCACCCCACTGCAAGCTTCAAACACACTAGGTGTAATCAAAATCAAAATCAAAAAATTGTGGCGAATAGCAGGACACCAATAGGCAGTAGGTGACCTTGCATTAGCCACTAAGTAATCTAGTTCAGGAAGTGGTAACACTGAAAAAAGTAACAAAGTATAATTAAAACGTAACTTTTACTGCTATAATTCTAAAAAACACGCTCATAAAGACACACACCCACTAGCCAACCAATCCGTCGGCAGTGCTGGACCGTTTCCATAAAAATGACATGTAGTTTAAAACAAGTTGCGCAAAAGGTGTGACGGTGGGGTCTCAAAAAGACATCATTATTTGTTGTGGAATTAAATTTTAACCCTCCATATACCTGGAGTGCACAACCCGCCCGCTCCCTCCCTTCCAAGCAGTTAACCCCCGTGCAAGACCTGCCTATCTACGTTGGGACTGCGTGGGAGCTAAGCACTCCACCGTCCACCTATGCCCGCCCTACGCGTTTCGCCGATACCTTCGGCTTCGTCAGGGGCATAAGTGATGAGCGCGTCTTACCGCAGAGTTTAAATAGCTAGTTTGAAATTACCGGGTGTTTCAAATCTCGCGATGTTGCGGCCGTGACTTCCGCAATGGTCACCTGACGTCGCGGTTGTCATGGCAATAATACACAGTTTGGAATAGCCGAATGCTAGAGATCACGCGATGCTACGGCGGTGACTTCCGCATTAGTTATTTGACATGGTGGTTGTCAGGGCAACAATACACAAAACTACAGTGCATTTTACCTTTGTTGTATGCTGCAGGATCCAGTACCCCATGGTTGGAAGCAATGTTTCTATTTTAACATAGGTTAGATGCTGGTATATGATCCAGTTTGTCCTGCCATCTTTTAATTTATAGTGCCTTATTTAGACACATATTAACAATTTTTAATTTTTTAATTTTTTAACTATTACAGAGAGTTTCAACATTATCAAAAGATGTTAATTGTTGGGCAATGTTCAAAATAGAATACATAAAAAGGACACGAGCTTACGACCCCCAAAATAAAACCTGAATAGTGGGGTTCTTTTTTGTATTTATGTCCTTAGATGGAGTGCTTTATTAACGTAACAGATTGAATGTATTGGACCAAACACACACAAATGGGGGCCGTATTGGAGGAGCCATTGGAGTTCTTAGAGGAATGGACTGAAGGTAAAACCTTCATTTAAACCATTTGGAGCTTTGCTGTTTAGCCAATAGATCCATTTGGCTTCACATTCCAATAATTTTCTATCTATATCACCCACCCGAGATGTGGGTTGAAAGTGTTCTACCCCACAAAATCTCATTACATCTGTGTTTCCATTGTGAACTTCATTGACGTGGGTAGCAACTGTTGTGTTGCGACTGTTTTTTACATCTCCCACATGTTCGAGAATCCGTCTTCTGAATTCCCTCTTAGTTTTCCCCACATATGTTGTAAAATAAGTGTCATGGAAGTTATATGCCTTAGCATCCAATTCTGATCCTCTTACTACAACAGAGAAGCAAGCGTCGGTAACACTAATTAGAAAAAGGGAAAATAGAGACAATGACTGTCTAGTTCTCTCTGCGGAAACAATAAAAGATCACACATTAAGGTAAATTCAGGAAAACAAATCCTCTTGAACTTTGAGGTCACATCTGATAAAAAACTATATGAAGGTACTGACTGTTGAACATATGGGGATTGAAAAACAAGAAAATGAGTAGCTGATAATGCAATGGCACAACAATTCTATAATTTGGTGGAAATCCATAAAGACACCAGCTGCCTGGCAATTTGGCCACTTGCTGGATCAACATTATAGAGATTGGCAAGCGATGCAATATGTATTACAGATTTTGGATCCTTTTGAATGGTCAGATGGATATTGTTTGTCTAAACTTAATGTAGCTTAACCATTTCACATGATTAAGGACTGAGGGTAATAGAAATATACAGGAGAAACCCATCTCGGAATTTCTTTTATCCTATCTGTTACGATGTGAGACACAAATAGGAGCAATATTTGCCTTTGTGTTCACCAGTCTGTATATGACATTGTGCTAGTAGACTCATGTTGCTGGAAAACTTTAATGATTACAAGTTATATTTATTATATATTAGCTACCCATCTATATTAGGCAGCAATCGTCCTTAAAGTGCATGTAAAGTCTAAAATAGAATAAGGCTAGAAATGCTGTATTTTGTATACTAAATACAAACATGAACTTACTGCACCACAAGCCTAATCAAACAAATAATTTCTGCTTTCAAAGTTGGCTACAGGGGGTCACCATCTTGTAACTTTGTTAAAGGAGAAGGAAAGCTACAGAGGCATTTTATTGCCAATAGATTAGCTGCAATAGTGCAAGCTGGAATGCTATATTTATTATGTAGAATATTTTACCATATCTGAGTAAAACGCTCTAGAAACTTACTGTTTGTTCAGGATAGGAGCTGCAGTATTGACATGGTGTGACATCACTTCCTGCCTGAGTCTCTCCCTGCTCTGGGCTCAGATTACAGTAGAGAAGGGAGGGGGGGAGGAAGAGGAGCAAACTGAGCATGCTCTTGTCCAGGGCAATGAGGTTTAAGCTGAAGGCAGGAAGTCTGATACAGAAGCCCATGTGTACACAATAGAAGGAAAGAAATGCTGTGTTTCTTTTGACAGGGGACTCAGAGCAGCATTACTTTGGGGGTTTACTGGTAAATTTAGATGGACCTTTCTGATAAGGCTAACTTAGTTTTAACCTTTCCTTCTCCTTTAAACATCTTTGCAAGACTAAGACTGTGCACATGCTCAGTGTGGTCTGGGCTGCTTAGGGATCGTCATAAACATAAACTGCTTGAGTTCTGCATGGCTGGGAAGTAAGGCGGGGGCTCCCCCTGCTTTTCATAAGTATGATTGTTTCGATGCTCAGCAGTTAGGGACCGTCTGACAATTCCTATCCACAGCAGTAAATGAAGGGAGAATTTCACTGCATACAGTCAGGTTTCTTATAAAAACGGTACACATTTTTTAATTAAAGTATATTGGAGTTAGGTTTCTTTTTCATTAAAGAAAGTAAAAATGGGATTTTATTTTTTTGCCATTACATGCCCTTTAATAGATGATTATTTTCTTAGAAATTTAATTTAATTAATATTTATAATTATGAATTCCCAGTGAAATTATTAAACCAATACCAAAATTTTTTATATGCAAGACTTTTAAAAAAATGTTGCTCGGACATTTTGCTATTAAATGGAACATTGGTGTATCTCAGAAATGGACTGGTGCTTACCAGCTCTAGTCATCCTAAGACTCAACCAAGTGGTTTTAATAAAGGAACTCGGCTCCAGATAGACTTGCCCGGTTCAGAGACATAAATGAATTTAAAACAGAAATGATCATTGGGGGAGATAACATTACCTCCAGCTAAGATGGTGAAAATAGTTTTCCCAAAACACGTATTTTTATGTGGTGCTATCATTACTTTTATTTTTTAGGGTTTTCTCCTCCAAAATGTGATATGATTAAAGGAGCTGTCATTAACTGTTCTTTCTAAAAACTTCTTTTGCACAGCAGCGTGACTGGGGCCAATCAAGTACTAAATTATGTATGTGTGTGTTCTGTGTACTTTATGTTTTCTTTCGCCTCAGTGTCTGCAGCTAGAAGCAAACAACGTTTTACCAACATGCAGTGCCAATATTACTGCACCGCAAACTTATAAACTGAAGAATTGCTCAATTCATTTGGGATTTTCAAGAAATAAATGAAGTCTGTAAGAAATGAAAAAGAAAAGAGGAAGAAAAGTTGCAGACATCTGAAGTACTTAGAATAATGAAGTAAAAGAAGTTGCCACTGAAGTAGTCATTATCATTTTAGAACAATTCACTCAATTAAATAGTTTTAGAACAATTTACTAAAAAAAATTAAAGAATTCTTTCTTAAAGGATAAGTAAAACTTTAAAATAAGTGAATGTAAAATTGATGAGGGGGCTATTCTAAGTACTTTTGCAATGTACATTCATTATTTATTTTCTTTTAATTCCAAGATATTAAGGGTTACATGTGATGTTAATATGAATGAATTTAGTTACAACAGCACCACCTGCTGGTCAGTTTCCCACCAGTCTGACCACCAAGTAGTCAAGGAAGTTGTCAGGAGAAAGAAAGAAGCTGCTCTGAAGTTCTTCTGCTTAGGAAAGATTTGAGAAAGGTTTCCAATTTTATTCCTAAGCAGAAGAACTTCAGAGCAGCCTCTTTCTTTCTCCTGACAACTTCCTTGACTACTTGGTGGTCAGACTGGTTGGAAACTGACCAGCAGGTGGCACCGTTGGAACAAAATCCATTCATATTAACATCACATGGATCTTGGAATGGATCTTGGAATGGATCTTGGAATTAAAAGAAAATAAATAATGAATGGACATTGCAAAAGTACTTAGAATAGACCCCTCATCAATTTTACATTCACTTATTTTAAAGGTTTACTTATCCTTTAACCTTCATCACACCTCTTACTTCTAAGGAAACAATATTTGTTTGACTGTTTCCAGTGTGCTAGAATTAATCAGATTGGGGACAAACCTGAAAAAATCTAGGAAATTTCCCCGAAAAGCCCGAATTTGAAAAAAATTTGAAATAGTCAGATTTTCAGACTAATTCCAGAGCAGACCACAGAAACTTCCAAATAGGATAGGGACCTCTCCCACTGACTTATATACAACCTCGGCAGGTCTGAGATGATGGATTTTCGGGTATAATAAACTGGAAAAAAATTTCCATTAAAAATTCAGATTTTATAGTAAAAAAAAAACTTGAGTTTCCGAGTTTTTGGCATTCAGACTTAAATAAATAACCCCTTGGTGTGAACTTGATGCAGAGCGAAGGGATGACCATCAGTTATTTAGAACAACATACACATGTATTGTTGTTATCATCCTATTGAGCTTACATGTTCCTCATTCACACAAGTCCATGCAGTGGTAATCCTTTCCCCTCTGCCACCCTGAGATGCCCTTCATTCTGCAGTCCCCCTTCTCTTATTTTTTTCAGTGCTGGAAGGGGTCAGGGGGTTCACATTGCTAGTGCAGAGAGCACAGTTTCACTAGAAAAGCTGAATTTCTGGTTTGAAAAAACCCCGGAAATTCAGCTCTTAACTTGTTGGGCGCTGCCGCCTGAAGCGAGTTTCTGAACTTGCCTCATTGGCACAGCATACCCTGAGTCTGTGCTTCAGTGGAGCTTACAATCTAAAGCCCTTACCACATAACAGTCAGTTTCATCAGAAGTCAAATTGACCTGGCATGATATTTTGTCATATACGGCCTTAGGTTCAGGGTCCCTCATCTGGCTCCCCCAAAGTTGCATAATTTTACGGCATATTGCGAATGCTATGAAGTGCAGCCAGCATTGGTCTATTTAGCAAGTCATTTTCTTACCAAGGGAATACAGATTAGTTTAAGAATTGGGATGCGGGTTTTTTTGGTTTACATGTATTCACTTCTGCCTAATATGGAAAGAATGTTTTTGTAGATACTAAAGTTTTTACAGTTCCCATATTGGTGTCCTTTCCTCAAAATCCTAAGAGACTAATAGTTTTCATAATTTACTCCTTGTTGCAACCTTTTCTGCTTTGGGAGGTCTTCTCCACTGGAGGTTCTTGTTTTTCAAAGCCTGCCATTTACAAGATCAACATCCAACAATACAACATTTTACTGCTCCGTGTTAATAAGATGAAAGCTATTTTTTCAGCTGGATGGCACTTGAATCCGTATACAGTTTTCCCAATAAAAAAAGCACATGATGGAAGGGGAACTTCAAAGCTTCTGTGCTAATACAGGTAGCAATTTCAAAACTCTTTCCTTTTAATGACTGGGTAGTTAGCTGCCTTTGAATGGGTGAGATTCATTTAAAACTTCTGGGGAGCCGACATAAAATGCTTTATAGCACCATTCCATAAAAAAAAGTTTTGAAAGGATTTGTAGGATTTATGAATTTGAATAATTGGGATAAGTAATGCCCCACAGCATACAGCACAACACTCTTGAAAATATATCAGCCAAGACAATGAAGCTTAACTTCCACTTAGACAGCGATGGCAATTCTCTAAACACAAGCCCAAGGCATAAATAAATCAAACATTCCACCCTAATGTTGTCAGTCAAAATGAACATGACTTTATAAATACCCCATACAGAGAAATACTGAGACATTTATGGTGTGGCTTTTTGGCTTATTAGGAATTAAAATATGAAATATTACCTCCGAGGTTTATAATTTGATTCCAACCCATAGTATTGGTTTGCCTTCATCTGTATTGTCAAGCAAGAACATTGCAGAGTGATTTAATACACTGGATTACTTATGACTGGCGGCTTATTCTCAGTTTAGCTGACAGTTGCTATGTTTGACAAGTCTTGTTTTAATGATAAATAAAACACCAAGACTGCACTTCTTAGGGCACAGGCACAGTGTTGAGTTCTGTATTCCACATTTGAAATACCAATTGATGGGCAAGCTAGGGGACATTTCAGGAAACACCACCCACTTTGAATGTTGCAATGTCAAACCCAGGCAGCACTGTATTCAGAATGAACTGTTTGTGCTTCATTGTAAGAGTGCAAAGAGTTACACTGCATGGAGCTACCTTGGGCCAAATGACAAAGAGCAAAAAACAGATCTTTAAGTTAAAAATGCCTTTATTGCATTTTTTTCCGGTTATTACAGCTACATTTCGGGACACTCCACTCCTGGATATTCTCAAAAACATGAAATACCCAGTGTATCGAATTTCACAATATATCATTTTAGACATGATATCCTTTTATTTGGAAACTGTACATCTGCCATTGACTTTTACATGATCTTAGCAGGTTTAAAATGGAGTACTTTTTTTATTCTGACTTTTAGCCGCCTCTGGGTTTAATAAATCATGAAAATCTTGTTTTTGTTTTTCCACGAAAAAAAATTGTGTTTTCCCCTTTAAAACTCAGACCAGAAAAAATTGGACTTAAATATAAAGTAAATAACCTTGGTGTTTCATATTTTTGAGAATGTCCACTAGGTGACGTATAAAGTTAAAGTATAAATTGTGGATGAAAAATCTTAAGTTTAGCTTGATAAAGGGCAGAGGAGTGCCTGAAATGCAGCTGTAATGCCTGGAAAATAATGCAATAAAGGCATTTTTACTTAAAGGGCATGTAAAGGCAAAAAAATAAAATCCCATTTTTACTTTCTTTAATGAAAAAGAAACCTATCTCCGATATGCTTTAATGAAAAAATGTGTACGGTTTTTATAAGAAACCTGACTGTATGCAGTGAAATTATCCCTTCATTTACTGCTGTGGATAGGAATTGTCAGACGGACGGTCCCTAACTGCTGAGCAGGGAAACAATCATACTTATGAACAGCAGGGGGAGACCCCGCCTTACTTCCCAGCCATGTAGAATTCAAGCAGCTCACACTGAGCATGTGCACAGTCTTAGTCTTGCAAAGATGTATAACAAAGTTACAAGATGGTGACCCCCTGTAGCCAACTTTGAAAGCATAAATTATTTGTTTGATTAGGCTTGTGGTGCAGTAAGTTCAAGTTTATATTTAGTATACAAAATATAGCATTTCGAGCCTTATTCTATTTTAGAATGCCCATTTACATGCCCTTTGAAGACATGGAGTAATGCTGTTCCGATTTGAATGAAAGGGCAAAAAAACTAACAGAAGAATATTTTTTGCATCTTGAAACAATGACTATGGTGATGTTAGAAAAGTGTTGATGTAAGTGCGTGTCTAGATAATAATTTTTTAAAACCCAAGGCAATAGAAAATAAAGTTACCAGCTAATAAAAAGAGTAAGGGCCAGCAATGACATCAAGAACAAAACTAAATCTGAGACCCATAAAGGGTTCAGCATTTATATTATTATGTTATTGAGCTGCCCAAGTTGTCCAAGCCAACAAGCAGCATTCCTGATTCTGGATCCTCAGTGGGTTGAGTTGTCTATGCTTCTATACGTCCAAATAGCACAACTGCTCTCTTTTAACCTTATACAACCTACTCATCCATCTTATCCAGGATAATAAAAGCACCACATCATGTGATATATGTCACTAACCCAAACAGCACACGTTTATAGCTATCAGCTGTTCTGACACACTTCAAAGTGCTCCTTTTGAAAGCTGATGCTATAAACCCCATAATGCATCAATTCTGATTTCTATCTCATATTGACTCCAAGTCTCAGTAGAGCATGAACCAGTAATACATAGATTTGTCTATATCAATAATCAATATCTCTTTGGTGTAGAGGCTGTCAGACAAAGGGAGTAACATGGTTAAAGGTATAGGGAAATCCTTTGCAGTCTCATTGTATACACTGGAAAATTCCATTGCTGGTTCCCAAGTATTCCTGAACCACTTCCAGATCTTTTGTTTGCCAACAACATCTATCTCCTTAGCATGTGACAAATTCCTCACTCACATCTGGTTGCTGGCAGGTCGGCCATTGTTTCCAGTTGACTAAAACCTGACCTTCCGTTGAATCATGTGTTATCCAGTTTGGATTTTGTTCATAATTCATTATTGCTCCCTACAGCGTTGGAAGATAAATAGGACCAATACTAATTTATCTGCCAACCTTGGGCTCAATATAGAGAAACCTAATGAAAACATGATAATGATGATTTCTAGGAGTACATCACTTCTAACTTTATGTTCTCTTTCTAACCACACATTGAGGTTCATATACTAACAAGGGGCAAAACTCACTCTCTATTGTTATCCATAACAACCAAACAGTATTTAGCTTTGATCGGTCTGGTGCTGGTAGAATACAAAATGCACACTGATGATTGGTTGTCAGGGATGCTCCATTAAAGCAGGTTTGCCTTTTGTTGAGTGTTTGAATTGAAGTGAAATAGTGGAAGGATGCTAACTGCACCACATGTAGTGCATCATGATTAACTAAGCCCCTCAGAAATTATAAGACAAACCCACTGTTATAATAAGCCTCCCCCATAAACACTCTCCATCTTCACCCACTTTAAAGAAAAGCCATTTTGCTATTTTTATTTTGGTATTTCCTGGTAATGAACAGTTTTACACAATAAGCCTAGGTTTATCTAAGTATGTGGCCTGTAGGCAGTGGCGTAACTACCGGGGGAGCAGGGGGTGCAATTGGGCCAGGGCCCGCATCCCCTCAGGGCTTCCCTGCATCTCGTGCGGCACAAATTCCGGGCAGTTCTGGGCTGATTCCCGGGCGGTTCCGGATGTAAGGAGGGGGTGGGGGGCCCGGCTGCGTGTCCCGTGCCAGGGTCCGCCCCCCTCTAATTACGTTACTGCCTGTAGGGACCCCAAAATGATAACTAGCTTGTGCTAACACAGCACCTTGACTGTGTATTATGTGTCATAACACAGCACAACCCCAGCATATTCTCTATGACCCGGGCAGTGTTAAGGCCACCGTCTTACCTTGTTCCACCGATTTTCCCCACTCACATACTATTCAACATTCTGAATAAAGACACTTGAAACCCAGGATGGAATTTAAAGGCCGCAGCTTTATTAAACATTAATAAATGTAAATAACCATAGATAACTGTAATATAACAGTAACTCACGGGAATGCTTGCCTCACAGGTTACTCCACTGAGTGACCGAGCCAATGCCATGCCGGCCACCAGGGCGCTGCCCTTGGATGGGCAAGTAGTAGCATATGGCCTCACTTAGCTTACCACCCGGGGCCCTTACCCGGAGAGGCATTAACTCACCACAGATAGGGTACTACAGCCCCCATTACCCCACACTGGCAAGCATTCCCCCGCCCACCATTTCACTTGCTAACCAATTAACGAGTTACTAGATAATATACTTCCATAGTCAAAAAAGGGGGCGGGAGGGCGGGATGCTGCTTCAGCTCGCTGCTCCAGAATGATGGCTGCCAACCAAATCTCCCTGGATACACCCTGCTGGTAAGCCCTCCTTAATTCCTCACCACCAATCCTAACCCCCTTATTTGCCTATAGCCTGCCTAGCCCGGTCAAAGCTTCCCTCCCTCCACTTTTTGCTTGTCCAGGAAGCCCTATGACCCGGGCAGTGTTAAGGCCACCGTCTTACCTTGTTCCACCGATTTTCCCCACTCACATACTATTCAACATTCTGAATAAAGACACTTGAAACCCAGGATGGAATTTAAAGGCCGCAGCTTTATTAAACATTAATAAATGCAAATAACCATAGATAACTGTAATATAACAGTAACTCACGGGAATGCTTGCCTCACAGGTTACTCCACTGAGTGACCGAGCCAATGCCATGCCGGCCACCAGGGCGCTGCCCTTGGATGGGCAAGTAGTAGCATATGGCCTCACTTAGCTTACCACCCGGGGCCCTTACCCGGAGAGGCATTAACTCACCACAGATAGGGTACTACAGCCCCCATTACCCCACACTGGCAAGCATTCCCCCGCCACGGCCCAGGCCGCTTGACCCTTCAGCTCGCTGCTCCAGAATGATGGCTGCCAACCAAATCTCCCTGGATACACCCTGCTGGTAAGCCCTCCTTAATTCCTCACCACCAATCCTAACCCCCTTATTTGCCTATAGCCTGCCTAGCCCGGTCAAAGCTTCCCTCCCTCCACTTTTTGCTTGTCCAGGAAGCCCTATTATCCCACATGATTTCTATATATCTCTCACCAGTCACCATTCCTCGCATAACATTTTCTCAACATTCCTCAATCTGCTCTACCTTTGTTCTTCTGTCCTGTTCCCTATAACCCTCTCTGATGCCTCCACCTTCTTCATCTGTAAAACACTCCATCTCTTCTCTCAACTACTCTCCCAGCAATCTTTTCTCTCCTTTAATTTTCTATATGACTTTATCTTCTATTTTTAACCTCTCCATATTATTTATTTGCAGGTAGAAATGGAGAGGAGCAAAAGAAAGCTCTGGTATTAAAATAAAATGTTCCAGGATTTAAAAGTCTTCCATTCTCTGAGAGGGGAAAGAGAGGGAAAGTGAAAGGTTGGCATCCCTTTACATCTCTCCCGAATTCCAGCACTGCCTTTGATAGTAAATAACCCCCAACTGACATATTGTAATGGAATGGAATTTTTTTTTTTCTAATGACAACGTATTCCTCATCTTTACTTTACTGATTTGTCAGAAGGAATTCTCTGTAATAATAGAATGATTACCTATTAGTGATGTGCGGGTCAGGGTTTCCCTGACCCGCACCTGACCCTAACCCGCCCTGCTAATACCCGCGCCCACCCGCACCCGCTTCCGGGGGTCCTTTTATAGACCCTCGCCGGCATTTGAAGATGGCCACTCGCGAGGAGCACTGCAAGGTCGACCCGAACCCGTGGGTCCCGTGGGTCCCGCGGGTATCGGGTCGGCCCGCACATCACTATTACATCACTATTACCTATTGTGTATGTAACGCCAGTGGCACCTTATCAAAGTCCGATTTTATCTCAACATTTTCTGCTGCAAACTCTGATCAAATCCACTCGGGTTTTTTACGCTTATTTATTATTTATTATTACATTTTCCCAGAAATTTACTTTGCAGGAAAAAATCAGATTTTCACGATTTTTTCGAATTTTTCACCCAAAAACATAGGGGTATTGCACGAAACCCAGCGCACATCAAAAAATCATTGGGACTTCTCCCATTGACTTATATGCAACCTTAACAGGTCTGAGATGCCGAATTTTCTGATTCTGACTTTTCCATCCTCGGGGTTTAATAAATTCTAAAAAATTCGTGATTTTTTAAAAGTCTGGTTTTATAAAAAAAAAACACACATTTTTTGAGATTTTTGCATTCAGAGTTTAGTAAATAACCCCTTAGTCATTTCATATATTAAATTTTCTTCCACCAAATTATCTGTCCTCTGCTCGACCTATGTGTGCTTATAGAATGCTGGTTCCATAGTATATCTGTGTGTTCCTTTTTATAGGTCTCCCCAATTCAATTGTACTTTGGAAAGTTAAAGGAAAACTTTACCCCCAAAATGAACACTTAAGCAACAGATAGTTTACATCATATTTAGTGGCATGTATAACACTAGAATGTACCCGTGCATTTTACTCTTTTAGATATAGAAGGAATGTGCTTTCTGTTTATTTCTGCTTTATTTACAATTCTTGCAAAATCCCTACTAGTCCCGACCCTCTGTTCCACTTCCTGCTTGCTGAATTCTCCTGCTGTGCAGTGGAGCCGGTGGCACTCTGCCTACTTCACTGTAGGATAGGAAACAATTAGCAGATAGGCTGACCTAATTGAAAACTGAAGCCTGTCTTTTCTTCTGTGACTGCAGGGTTGTGATTGGCTATGCCCCTCCTACTGTGCTTCTGGTAGGCAGTGGCGGAACTGACGGGGGAGCAGGGGGTGCAAGCGGGCCAGGGCCCGCACCCCCTCAGGGCCCCCCCGGCAGCACCACACGCCCCCACTAAAATTCAGCCATAAGGAGGCGGG
Organism: Xenopus laevis; assembly: GCF_017654675.1. Classification (NCBI taxonomy): domain Eukaryota; kingdom Metazoa; phylum Chordata; class Amphibia; order Anura; family Pipidae; genus Xenopus; species Xenopus laevis. Next base: position 171,677,075 of record NC_054372.1, on the reverse strand, counting down.
CGGGGCCCGGCTGTGCGTCACGCACCAGGGCCCGCCCCCCTCTAGGAACGCTACTGCTGGTAGCGACTGTCAAGGCACGTCCACCCCTCATTTTAAACACGGACAGGGACCAATGAACATCAACGCGCCATGCTTAAAAATAGTATTAATTTTTAGCCAATGTGAAGCCAACACCATATATTCATAATTGCCTACAAACACGTTTTTTCATTCTATGTGTATTTTAAAGAATCTTACCAAACTGGAATATATATTTGAGTAAATACTGCCCTTTTACATCTCTTGCCTTGAGCCACCATTTCGTGATGGTCTTTGTGCTGCCTCAGAGATCACCTGACCAGAAATACTGCAGAGCTAACTGTAACAGGAAGAAGTGTGTTTACGACAGAACTTTGTCCGTCAAAGGAGAAGGAAAGCTATGGAGGCATTTTATTGCCAATAGATTAGCTGCAATAGTGCAAGCTAGAATGCTATATTTATTCTGTAGAATGTTTTACCATACCTGAGTAAAAAGCTCTAGAAGCTCTCTGTTTGTTTAGGATAGCAGCTGCAGTATTAGCTTATTGTGACATCACTTCCTGCCTGAATCTCTCCCTGCTCATTTATACATAGCTCTGGGCTCAGATTTCAGCAGAGAAGGGGGAGGGAGGAGCAAACTGAGCATGCTCACACCCGAGCAAGGAGGTTTAAGCTGAAGGCAGGAAGTCTGATACAGAAGCCCATGTGTACACAATAGAAGGACAGAAATGCTGTATTTCTTTTGACAGAGGACTCAGAGCAACATTACTTTGAGGGTTTACTGGTGTATTTATATAGACCTTTCTGATAAGGCTTACTTAGTTTTAACCTTTCCTTCTCCTTTAGTTGGCTCATGTGACCTGACATGTACGGATTGTTCATTTGCACTGTGAATCATAGGATCCCATGGGGGGGGGCATAGTGGACTGGTTTATTTACTGAAGCAGGGTTTCACATATGAGACACCTACATTGTTTGGGGATATTGGGGATATCGGCCTTCATTGTTCATTTTTCTTTTTCTCCTCTTCACGCCACCCCACTATAGTCACCTGTCAGGCATAATCTTTATTTAATTACACTTCCCTCACTACAATTTCTGGCTGTGGCCTTTTCTCTATGGGTCATTCATCTTGTTTCACACTCATTTGCTCTCAATTTTAGGCGGTAGAAAAACAGACTTTCCTGACTGCTTTAGTTTCTTTCTTTGTTAAAAACATACGTCATTAATTCTCTAGAAAGAAAATGGTGAATTTATCAAGGCATGTTTTATTTTTGCGCCATGCGAATGCCAGAAGAAAAAGTTTAAAGAAAAAGGTGCTCAAAGAGAAAAAACTCAAAAAAAATTATGCCATTTTTACGCCATTTTTTACACAGGGGTGTGCTGTGTATTATTCTTACACCACATAATAAATCTGTCCCCTAGCGTGTTTGATACTGACTGATTCCTATGGAAAGTCAAACTCTGGCTGCTGGGAGCATTGACAGTTGCAGTTTAACAACAGCTGGAAGATCAGCAGGTTGGAAAACCAAGATTGATATTTTTCTGGAAGCGTGGTGTCCTGATTTATTTCATTGCCCCCTTCAATAACTCTCCCGAACAGAAAGAAAAAGTGACAGTTAGGGGCCTATTTATTATGCTGTGTAAAACAAAATTTGCAGAAAAATGGTGTAAAAAGCTGTGTAAAATAATAGTGTATAAGGAGGGCAGACAGTGGATAACAACTTTCCACATTAACCCTTCCGTTGCCTTGATGTCCCCACACTGCAGTTGGGTATAAGCACGTAGACTCGCTCTTGGTATAACCGAGGTTTATTAACAGTAGAGCACACCAGAGGCATACAGTGCAACGATCAGCCACAATTCACAGCTATTCTGAGACACACGGTTTAACACTTTTGCTTCTCACACGTCAGTATTTCAGCTAGGCAATTCTTTACTCTTCCTCTTCATTTCCATGGGACTCAATCCCCACCTATCTGCTCTAGTGGCCTGCTGTTCACAAACCGTATTCCTCCACTCTCCAATAGTGGTCCGCAGGGCCGGGCCAAGCCGACCGGGCACCGTAGGCAACACAGTCTGCTAAACCCACCATCGAGTGTGCACCATAACATAGGTGCAATGAAGGGGAAGCAGAGGGGCGGTTAGGGGCAGGGGAAGGAGGGAGGGGCAGGGGAGGGAGGGACAAATAGAGGAAGGAGGGAGGGACAGAGGAGCGAGCGACAGAGGGAGTAGGTGCCTCTTCTGCCTACCCCTAGCTCCAGCCCTGGTGGTCCGATACCCTCTGGGTCATAGCCCTCCACTCTTCCCTGGTTAGGTATTTCCTCTCATGGACCTTGGCCAGGAACCTCTTATGCTCTCACAAGCTATCCCTATGCTGGTGCTAGTTTCCCGACTAACGGGGATCCTAGTTCCGCTGTCCCCTCATTGGGGCAATGTCTGCCTATACTGCATAACCTCTCTTTTTTGTGCACCTAATGCTCACTAATTTAGTCCCACTAGCTATACTAACTATACCTACAAATATTTAGCCTTGACTCACCACTGCTGGTGGATGGTAATTCGGCCACACCCTCCTGTCAAGACCTGGAGCTTTGGTGGTGCTGGTCCCTAACTATTTACCTCTGGTCATAGTATTCAAAGGCTGGTACCTCCATGCATGGTAGCAAATCTTGTAAAAAGTGTTTCCTGACCTATGCATTGTTTTCAGTCAAAGGGCTCAGTTCTCCCCCCACCATAAGCTATTAGAGGAGAGAGATTGCCAAGACAACACCAATGGTTCCAGTGTCCAGTTCAGGAGACACTTTTCCCAAGAAATGCTACCATGCATTAAAGTGCCAACCTTTAAATATAATGACCAGAAGTGGATAGTTAGGGGCCACCATATGTGGTTAACCTTGATGTGGTATGGTGGCAAACCAATTTTAGGATCATAACTTTGTAACTAAAAACCCCTGTTTTTGAAAATAAATGCACTTGCATAGATACTAAATTAGGGAATGTGCATTGATCAATCCCCTGTCATTTGTTTGCTTGTATCCAATTTAGCCAGATCAGCCGCACTTCCATTGTATTTATTTATATATTTTTACTTAACCTGGGAGTGCTCCCACAATCCCCCTTTTTCTATTTTAATTTGCATTATTTGATCATATACCTTCTTATTGGTTGCAGCCTTGGGAGAACAGATGACTTTAGTTCCATGAGAACTAAAGTCAGCTGAGAAGACCATGTGCTGCTGTCTATAAACATCTGTAATATTTGCAGCACCCAAAACTTCAGAATCGACAATGGCACCTCTTCACCAACACAAAGAGCAGAGGGATTGACTGCCCATGACCATTGCTGCTGATCTCAGAGCCCAGATGGTCTGTTTATCACTTGTATCCCTGTATCATTCTATCCAGGTGCTCACCACAGGCTGTAAGCCATACCTAAATTAAAGGATTTTTTTTATTTCATAATTTTGTATTTTATTTCAAATATATCTGTGCTTCTGGTGGGAAGTTGGAAGATCAATTCATCCATTTTTCAAAGCGATTTTTCTAATAGGTTCATGGAAAAAAAGCAATTAAACTGGATAAAGTTTTTTATACAATTTATTTATACAGGTATTGGATAGTGATGGGCGAATTTGCGCCGTTTCGCTTCGCCGAAAAATTTGTGAATTTCGCGTGAAATTCGCAAAACGCCGTTTTTTCGACGCCATCGCCCGAATTTTCGCGGGCGTTTCGCGAATTTATTCGCTAGCGGCAAATCGTGCGAATTCACGCCAGGTGAATAAATTCGCCCATCACTAGTATTGGACCTGTTATCCACAATGCTCGGGGCCTGGGGTTTTCCTAATGAGAGGCCTTTCCATAATTTGGATCTCCATACCTTGTCTATTTTAATAAAATGGAAACATTAAATAAACCCAATAGGCTTGTTTTCCTCCAATAAGGATTAATTATAGCTTAGTTTTCAACAAGTACAAGGTACTGTTTTATTATTATAGAAAAAAGGGAAATCATTTAAAAAAAAAAATGAATTATTTAATTAAAATGGAGTCTATGGGAGATGGCCTTCCCGTATTTTGACTCTTCTGGATAATGGATCCCACACCTGTGAATAAGAAGAACCGCAGATTAAGCTGTCAAATGTCTTCATTCAAATTTTCAGGATTTTTTAGGTTCATCGCTTAAATTCAAGCTTGGAAAACTCAAAAAAAGATTTTAATCTGTTTTTTTGGGAGGGAATATTCTTGAATGTTAATAAATAGGCATTATGTGGAAACATGAAAAATGTTTGCTGTACTTTTTAAAAAATGATCAGGACATAACACATTTCTTCTGAAATCCCACTCACAAACAATGATTCACTCTACAATATAAAATGTAATACCTAACCCAGCAGTGTATTTTTTTTAGTTGTAATATTGGTGTGTAGGCGCCATCTCAGGTCATTTTGCCTGGTCATGTGCTTTCAGATAGAGCCAGCACTTTAGGATGGAACTGCTTTTTTGCAGGCTGTTGTTTTTCCTACTCAATGTAACTGAATGTGTCGCAATAGGACCTGGATTTTACTATTGAGTGCTGTTCTTAGATCTACCAGGCAGCTGTTATCTTGTGTTAGGGAGCTGCTATCTGGTTACCTTCCCATTGTTTTGTTGTTGGGCTGCTGGGGGGAGGAAGGGAGGGGGATGATATCACTCCGACTTGGGGAAACGGATTTCAGTGCAGAATTCTGCTGGTGGAGCACTATTAACTGATGCGTTTTGAAAAAAAAAATTTTTCCCATGACAGGATCCCTTTAAGATAATATAAGTTTAGTTGTAGTTTACACTCCAGCCACCAGAGGGGGATATAAAGGATATATAAGCAGAGGACACACCCAGGGTGGGATTCTTCAGTTTCCAGACATTGGCTGGACAGGTCCAGGACAGGTAGAGAGAGGGTCTCCTAGTAAGAAGTACTAACCCAGACCCCAATGAGGAGATAGTGGCCTAGAGGCTGTGGCTAAGCCATAGACAGGGCGGAAGTGATAGTTGTAGGACCAGTGGGACTATCCTGAAGCAGGACAAGGGAAATTCCTATTCAGAGTAGGGCAGAGGGTCATAGAGCGTATTCCAGATTTCTAGGACCGGAAGGTGCTGCAATGATCATAATGGGAAACTCAAAATAGGAACAAGAACTCTTTCTTTTATGCCTGTTGAATGAAAAGACTATTATTCTGCAATAACAAATAATATAATAGTAGTTTTGAAGGAAGTAGAGAGCAAATGTAGAACAGTAATATCAATAATTGTACATTTGTTAAGTTGTGTAACGCACAGCCAATTAAGCAACTATTTTGTAGGGCTAGCATTGAAACCAGCAACACAGTAAAGCAGAAATGTCTAATGCTCATCCGAACAGTAAGTAAACAAGAGACGCTTGGCAAATTTGTATTTTAGTTATAGCATGTTCCAAAGCAAACAAGACTAATCTGATTTGCTAAACAAATCACATGCATTTTAATTCAAATAGTCTGTTTTTTTTCCAAACATCTGTCTGTATTTCTGTTATTGTTTTTATGCTACACTTCCTGGAGTGGTGATGATAAAAAATATCATTTTTTTATGATGAATTTTCCTCTACCACAGGCCTCCCAAGGGGAACATCTTTCACTGAATACATATATTATTATTATGTTTCTCTTTTTATAACTCAGCTGGTTTTTAAACTTATATTTCCGGCTTTAGATATAACTGATCTTGTAAACTTTGCCAGGAACTGACCTGAAAATGTAAACTATATGGCAATAAAAATAGTGGCAGCTATTCATTGTTTTTTTCCAGTTACCTACCTCTAAAATGATAGAAGCTTGGCCGTAATTTAAATGTTTTCCTTCCAGTAGATTTTCACCTTTCCATTGCTTTCCAAATGTTATATATGGACTTGTTCTATCCAACTTTTCACTTTATTCATTTTGTACGTTTTTTTAATTATAAGTCTTTTTATTCTGACTCTTTACAGACGGCTTTTGACTTTCTAGTTGTCTGGGTCACTGACCCCTGTAAACTTTTTCAAAAACCTATTGAACTGTTTCCAAAAATGAGTCAAATAGCTTTAATATACAGGAACTGAGGTTTTTCTTGAACCTGATCATTTTATTAAAAACATATTTGTTTTACGGCTTTGTTATCACCAAAAGGCCCTAAAGCTGGCCATACTCATACTAAAATCACAAGAAACAATGTATGCTTATCAGTAATTATATTCTGACCCAGTGATATGAATGAAATTATTGGTCATGCACTCATTATAGTAGTAAAACTACAAAAATCTTTATTTTAACATATTCTAAACCATACAAATGCCACAGTAAATGTATTTAAATGACATAGGGGCAGATTTACATAGGGTCGAATATCGAGGGTTAATTAACCCTCGATATTCGACTGCCGAAGTTAAATCCTTCGACTTCGAATATCGAAGTCGAAGGATTTACCGCAATTCGTTCGATCGAACGAAAAATCGTTCGATCGAACAATTAGATCCTTCGATTTTATCGAACGATTTTTCTTTGACCAAAAAAAGCTTGCAAAGCCTATGGGGACCTTCCCCATAGGCTAACATTGAGGTTTAGTAGGTTTTAGATGGCGAAGTAGGGGGTCAAAGTTTTTTTTAAAGAGACAGTACTTCGACTATGGAATGGTCGACTAGTCGAACGATTTTTAGTTCGAATCATTCATTTCGAAGTCGAAGGTCGAAGTAGCCAATTTGATGGTCGAAGTAGCCAAAAAAAACATTTTTTTATTCTATTCCTTCACTCGAACAAAGTTAATGTGCCCTTGAGTGTCTGGGCCTCTAGACATATAATTATCATTGATTGGCTGACGTTTTATTGATAGGAGGGGATTAGTGACGGGTGAATTAATTTGCCAGACACAAATTTGTGGCAAATTTGTGCATTTCTCCGCAAGCAAATTAATTTGTGGCAATTTGCTGCTACTAGTGGAGTGCAGGACCAATTATTATTTTGCATTCTGTACCTTACGTATACTAGGGATTAACTTTTGTGCAGATTTACAATAACAGAAAATATCCATAATTTTCAGTGTTTCATCTACCATGTCAACCAGAGGTGAATCAGCAGTTGATAAAGTAGAATTTCCACTCACTCCACTATTTCACCCAGTAAAACATCTTTATTCCAATGCTATTTTCCTTTAAAATCTTGTTGTTTTCCAATCGTTTACCCTTTAAGTGAACTCAATTTGACAACACAGAATGTGTGGACATATAAATTATACACAAACAAATAAATAACATGACTTACCTTTATCCAGATAGCCAATTGCCTTCTGAATAGACTAAGAAGCTAAATATATACTTGGCAATACCTTTTCTGCTTTGACTTTTCAATGGATAAAAACATCTGTTGGGTTGCCCGGTTTTGTTATGTGTGTTTGCAGTTTCTACTGAGATCTCAATAGCCGCTTCCTGCAAAAAAAATAATCCGTCTTTTGAATAGAGTGTTTATAGCGCAGTATGTTCTTTCCAAAAATAAAGCAATTTGTAAAGAAATGAAAGTTGGCATTGTACAATACAATCTACTGTATGTTCTATATTTAGCTTGAGAGCAAATATTAATCTGGGGAATCAGTCACCAACCTTACACCCAGTTCTTCATATAAAAGGCTCAGCATACGGCCAGTAGTCATGAGCTGATTGCATGAAATTTTAAGAATTCTGACATTTTTAAAAGTTTTTTCGTTAGTTATACTCCTTAAACCCTTCTCAGCATTCCCCTAGGCATTTCTATATTTCCATTTCCTAGAGTAATGACCCTGTTCCAATTGAGGTCCCAATATTTCTTGACATTTTTACATATCATACAATTCTGTATCCCATTGAATTTCTCATCCCCATGTCCCCGTTCATATTAATTATCACATTTTGTTATAGAATGCCAAGTAAAATATAGGCAAACAGAGGTAAGACGGTACAACGGTTCTGTTGGCAATGGCTTACAATCTAATGATGACAGAAGGATAAATATATACAACTGAGGAGAATCGGTGAAGAATAAGAAATTTAGAATAATGTTGGTAGCACAGGGGATGCAGTATATAATATGAGAAACAATAAAAAATAGTATGTGCAGGGTAAAAGAAAATTCTCAATCAGTTCTAAGAACTCTAAAAAATCCTAACTGTCTGCCCACCTGCATCACTCCTGTTGTATCCCTGTTATCCAGAATGCTCAGGACCTTAGGTTTTCTGGATAACAGATCTTTCCCTAATTTAGATCTTTATACCTTAAGGGGCAGATTTATCAAAGGTCGAGGTGAAGTTTCGAAAAACTTTGAATTTCGAGATATTTTTTGTGTACTTCGACTAGGGAATAGTCCAACTTCGATTCGAATTTGAAAAAACGTGGAAATTCGAGGGTCGAATTTTTTTGACCTACTGTCTCTTTAAAACTTCGACTTCAAACATTCACCAACTAAAAGCTGCCGAAGTGCTGTTTTAGCCTATGGGGGACCTCCTAGAACCTGTATGGAGGCAATTGGGGGAGATTGAAGGTCGAAGTTAAAAAAACTTCGAAACGAAGTACGATCGTACGGTTCTAAGTAGGGCGAATTCGGCCCACTTCGACCCCAAAAAACTTCGATCTCCATTCGGTTGGTCTTTTTGAATTCGAAGTTCGAAGTTTTTTTTAACTTTGAACTTCGACCTTTGATAAATATGCCCCTAAGTCTACTAGAAAATCATGTAGACATTAGATAAACCCAGTAGGCTGGTTTTGCTTCCAATAAGGATTATTTATGTTGTAGTTTGGATCAAGTACAAGCTACTGTTTTATTATGACAGAATAAAAGGAAATCATTTTGAAAAATTTGGATTATTTGGATAAAATGGAGTCTATGGGAGACGGCCTTTCCATTATTTGGAGCTTTCTGGACAGTGGATTTTTAATATTTAAACATTTATATACTTTGTATGTAACACCCCCAGAAATGATAATGCACTATATTGTTAATTGGGGGTCCCAATCATATTGTATGTAAACTTGGGTTTATTTAAAAATCGGCATCTTACAGAATGATCAGAGGCATTTAGATATTCTACCTAAGAAAATGGCGCAGATGTATTGGAAACAGAAGATTGTAGACATCATAAAACTAGATATTATGGATGTATTTGGCAATGCGTCATAATAACATTTGTTGTATATTGTATATTTCATTACACAAATTTTCAGAATTCAGCAAAAATGTATAACCTGTTAGTTTTATACAAAGCGCAAGTTTTATGTCTTTCGTAGTTGCTTATTTTGGGTTATTGAGCAGCTGTGATGGAGTCGGGTCTGTTGCCTGAGCCTGATACACTGAACATGTTCAAAACACTTATATTTGACATTTGGGAACATTACAGTATACATCATGTGGTTTAATATAAGTTTACCTGTTTAAGTCAGTATACTCAGGGGACTCTGTTACTGTAGCTGGGATGTATATTATTTGCTGGCATCAACCTTATAATATCATAGATGAGTCACCCATGAAATAAGGTGCGTGAAATGTGTGTTTAAAGGGCATGTAAAGGCAAAAAAATAAAATCCCATTTTTACTTTCTTTAATGAAAAAGAAACCTATCTCCAATATACTTTAATTCAAAAATGTGTACCGTTTTTATAAGAAACCTGACTGTATGCAGTGAAATTCTCCCTTCATTTACTGCTGTGGATAGGAATTGTCAGATGGTCCCTAACTGCTGAGCAGGGAAACAATCATACTGATGAACAGCAGGGGGAGCCCCCGCCTTACTTCCCAGCCATGCAGAACTCAAGCACCTTTGTTTATGATGATCCCTAAGCAGCCCAGACCACACTGAGCATGTGCACAGTCTTGGTCTTGCAAAGATGTTTAACAAAGTTACAAGATGGTGACCCCCTGCAGCCAACTTTGAAAGCATAAATTATTTGTTTGATTAGGCTTGTGGTGCAGTCAGTTCATGTTTATATTTAGTATACAAATTACAGCATTTCTAGCCTTATTCTATTTTAGACTTTACATGCCCTTTAAGTCCCTACTATACAATAAGTTTTTCTATGAATTTATAAAAAATGGAATCAAATAATAACATTAACAATTGTTACTAATAGTTTCAGTGGCACCAAACTGGTTGTTTTAGTAGATTAGAGAGCTGTATAGCCAAACAGACAATGGTATGTGAAAGGGATTTTAATGCCTAACTCTCTTTTTTACTTTTCAATGTTCTTTATAAAATGAAGCTGCTTTGTTAATGTATGCATTTAGGTTTCATCAGAATAAAATGAATTTTCTTTTATGGGCAACAAGAACTTTTTGCTCAGAAAATGGTTTAAAAGAACTTTGGTTCTCTCAGCATGAGGTCCTTCTGATCTAGGCTGCTAAACTTAGGAGGAATATACATTTCATTCAATTCATTCATAATAAAGCGTGAGCTTGGGGTTGCTATGGTTTAATGAAAAGTCTCTATCAAAATCTGCCACAGTCCAACATGAAATGATATGTGATTATAATGAATTCATGGTACAAAGTGTTCCCAAACACCCTAGACACCACTGGTTTGTGTGGGCCAAAGCCCATGAACCAATTGGAGAGGCCTGTATATACTGTAGTAGATGGTTTTTAAATTAAGGTCGGATTGGCCTGTTGGGTGTTGTAAGTGGCCTTGATGAGAATCCTACTATGTTGCCCTTTTTGTGGAGCACTAGCCAGGTCTTATAAAGGTGGAAACATAATTTGATCAGGTTTGTGGCAGGGGCTTGCCAGTAGCTTATGGTTGTAGTTCTGCTCCTAGCCTTTTAAAGGAGAACTAAATCCTAATTAAATAAGTAGGCTAGAAATGCTGTACATTATGTTTTGAGCTTCTGTACCAGCCCAAGGCAACCACAGCCCTTTAGCAGTAAAGATCTTTGTCTCCAAAGATACCCCAGTAGCTCCCCATCTTACTGAGCTTAGGGACCCACTCACAATATACAGTACACATAGAATAGAAATGTCACAATATAAGGCTGATTCATAATTAATACACATAATTACTACATAGCAGCACAGAAACCAATACAACTAGCACTCAAATTTTATAATTAGCATTGCAACATCAGCATCAGCTTATATTTATTTTGGCAGTGGTTTGCATAATATTTATGGTCAGCAATTATTTTATGTATAAAGTCGTGGCCCTTTTTTCCCCAAAGTTGCCAGTGTTATTGATTAGGGAGTTAAAGGAAGGCTGCCCTGGCCCCTATGGTGATCCTTTGTGGCCAAGAAAAAATATGGTTGCTGATACAAAAAAAAAACTGTGGTTAAATTCTTAATAATAAAGTTGGGGTCATTACACAGGGCAAGGCTTCAGAAATGCCATAAGTATATACTCAGAAATATGAAATTCTAATACTGTATATATATAACTAGTCAGTAATAGAGATTTGTAATCAGGTCTGGACTGAGAATTAAAATAGGCCCTGCCATTTGAGGTACACAGAGGCCCAAAGAGCCCCCACCAGCCCACTAAATACTGACTTTCTATGAGACCTTAGAGCAGCCCCTCTGGCATTTGCCAGAACTCACAGATTGCCAGTCCAGGCCTGATTGTAATATAAATGGCTCACATTTATAGACAATTGCAGTTCTAAATTGCCCCTATTTGAGGTCAAATGGAACATTTTTCTTCCTCTAGATCAGTAAAAATACTCAATTGAAAATGGGGTTTTAACCCCTAAAAAGAGTCACTATGTGATAGAGATAAACTGTAGCTAGACAGAGTGTCCAGGATGCTTGGGCAACTCCCAGTCCTGAGCCTAAAGAAGAGTCCTGTAGTGATTGGGGGTTCATTCTTCCATAGACTGGATACAAGACAATTTTCTCTCTCTGTATACTTGTACCAAAATTCACTTGTTATTGACTGAATTTTCACTTGGGTCCAGATGCAGGAATAGAGGACTTTTTTTTTTTTTTAAAGGTAAGTTTTATTTCTCATTTTTAAACACATACAACAATCATACGTACAACAATAAGTACACTCGCAGACTAGACTGTACAATTTAGGCAGGAAGAAAATATGGCACATGCTATCACCAAGCATAACACAATACAGTTATTGAGCAGTTGAGATGGACACTATCAAACTCAGGTGAACTATACATCTGACGGTTAGGTTGGGACCCTCGAGGATACGAAGGATAGCAAACCATGAGGGTTTTCATAGTAGGAGATGGACTCGGCTATGACCTACTATAGAGGGGTCGGGTCAATGTCATTCCACAAGCCCCAAATTTTATCAAATTTTGTTGGTGTTCCCCTAATTTCGTAGGTGAGCTTATATAGGGGTACTGCTTTGTTAACCAGTTGTATCCACGTATTGAGAGAGGGTGAGAGGTTACCCATCCAGTGAAGGGCTACAGTTTTTTTTGCATAAAAGAGTAGGATACGAAAAGAGATTTGAGTATATTTAGCTGGGACTATCTCTTCTAGGACCCCCAAAAGGCAAACTGCAGGTGAAATTATTCTTGGGAAGTCAAGATTATCCGCTAGATAGTTTACAACTTGTGTCCAAAAGCTCAGTATGTAATGGCATTCCCAGATTAGATGGAAGAAATCCGCAGCTTGTTGGTGACACCTGGGACAGGAGTCGCAAGGGATCTGGCCCATCAGTTTGAGTCGTGTGGGAGTTATGTAAATATGGTGCATAATTTTATATTGTATTAGTTTGTCTTTCAACGATATCAGGCCAGTGTATATGTGTTCTGTCGCTTCGTCCCAGTTATCTTGGTCAAGGCCTATAATTTTGGTATTCCACCAGTCTTGTGCTGATTGAAAAGGTTTGGGGCCGGATAAAAGGAATTGCCGGTAGAGCCGGGACACCAGTTTTGCTGGGTTGGGATCATGAAGAATTTCTTCTATGACTAGGCAGGATTGCTGGGGGCTAAGACTGTTAAATTGGGAGTAGAAGGTATGTCGTAATTGTAGGTATTTAAATAGTGGAATTTGCGTTGGCTGGCACTTAAGTTGTAGTGTGCAATGGGTGACAAAGGTATGGTTCTCAAGGAGGTCCTTCAAGCATTTAATGCCTTGCCTGGGCCAGAAAGCAGAGTGTTGCAAGGATCTAAAGTGATTCAAATAGGAATTTCTCCAGAGTGGGAGGTGAGGGGATAGGAGGGGTGGTGAATGGCCCAAGATTTTGAGAGCTATCAGCCAGGCCTTCTGTGGGGTAGTGTCGTCGGTAGCGGGCCAGAATCCCTGGGACTCCGATAGGGAAAGTTGCGGAGGCTCTCCCACGAGGATAGTAAAAGAGCTTGTAACTGCGAGTTTGGGTTATACGGGTCAGGGTTAAAGCACCAGTGGAGGTAATATATTTGTGAAGCTATGAAATACCAATGGAAGTTGGGGAGGGCCAGTCCTCCCTTGTCGCATGGTGCACATAACTTTGACCAAGCGATTCTGGGTGTTTTCTTGTTCCAGAGAAAGGGGGTCACGATTTGGTTTATACTTTTAAAGTATTTTTTGGGAATAAATATTGGCGCATTATGGAGTAGGTAGAGAATTTTGGGGAGGTAAATCATTTTAATGACATTTACTCTACCCCAGAGAGACAGAGGGAGTTTAGTCCATCGGTTTAAGGTATTGGTCAGATTAAGTAAAATAGGGTCTAGGTTTAAGGTAGTGTATTTGGTGAGATCTGTATGGACTATCACTCCTAGGTACTTGAACTGGGTGGCCCATTCGAGTGGGGTCTCTTGTGGTAGAGATCGAGGTTGGTCAGGGTCAATGGGGAATAAAAACAGATTTTTCCCAGTTAACTCGTAGTCCGGAAAATGAGCCAAACCGGTTGACCAGGTCAAGGAGGGCAGTGAGAGAATCATTGGGATCTGCCAAATATATAAGGAGGTCGTCTGCAAAAAGGGAGATTTTTTCCTGAATAGTGCCGTAGGTTAAACCCTTGATTAAAGGAGATTGTCTGGTCAGTATTGCTAGTGGTTCTATTGCTAGGGCAAATAGAATTGGGGAGAGGGCGAGAACTTTTTGCCCGGAGAGATGCGTCTCCTGGAGGAGAAGGATAGAGGGAGGATATCTCTTGAGGTAATTAAACAACAAGCTCCTTTTAAATTTGGAATTTAGGCCCCTCACGTTCCAAGAAAGTATTGATATATTAGCCATAGCATAGCAATAGCATACAGTAGCAGGTATATGCCGAGCCAGAGGAAGTGTCCATCCCTTCAGGTACATCAGCAAGAGAAACATATAAAGTGCAACATGCTTAGTTACTATGCCATACAATTGAGAGTGAATAGTCTGCAAAATAGATTGATATACAAACCCAAAACATATACATCCCCAACCCTCCCTACTCACCCCCCAAACTCGGGTGAGTCTATTACCCATAACCAGGCCCGGACTGGCAATCTGTATGTTCGGGCAAATTCCCGAGGGGCTGCTTTATTTTTAGCTCAAGTGGGCCGCTCGCAAGATTTTTAAGAAGTAGAACATACCCAAGAGCGCGACTGCTCCTTTAAATGCGCAAAGCAGGGCAGAGTGGGCGGTGATTCTTCAGTCATGAAACCGGAAGCAGAAGCAGTGGCAGCGCCGGACTGCTCCTCAGTCCCCCGCACGGCAGACTCCTGAGCTGCCTGTCTGCTTATTTATTGCCTTCTGCAGACAGCGGTGGGGAGAAGCAGCAGACGCAGCACAGAACTGTGCTCCTACTTTGTTATGCTTTCAGTAGATTGACTTCAACTACTGGGGGAGGTGCACCTTTCATCTTAAACTGTATACTGAATTAAGTGAGTGGTTACTGTAATCTAATTTTTTTATCGTGATCCTCATCAACTGTGAGCTGATTGTAATATTTAGCAGCTTTTATCACTAGATTATAGGTGAAACTATTCTATTCTATGTATTGGCTCTGGACAAGAAATAAATGTTTTGAATGATATAACCCTATCCAAGTTGTGACAAAATAAACGACAGGAAACATAAGTTAACCCCTCACTTCCTTCACCTTCTAAGCTTTCATGTCTTCTTTTTCTTCTACAAAAAGAAAAGTACCATCTAAAAATAAAAGGTCCCAGTAACAAATAAAAAAATAAATTGACAAAGCAACAGTAACAGCCCCAGCTGGAAAGTGACTTACTTACTTATACTACCCATTATAGGCTCATTATAACATCTATAACTAAGCAGCAACTAAAACTGATGTTGATGTATGACCTTAAAAATATACACATATTTAAAGTGATAAACATATTACTAAAAATATAATCATTCAAGTACTCTCTACCAAGAGTTAGTTTGTGTGTTGAGATCTCCCAATTAAAACAGCAAACAGCAAGTATTCCTACGAGTTACATTATTTTCAATGCCCACGCACTATGTGAGCAATGATGCCCTGTGTGACATAGGTTGGACTGATGTAAATGACAAATAACCTGGGTGCCCCTGCCCTACTGTAAATGATAAGGATATTAGAAGTCACTGAGGGGTTGTTCTGTGGCCATATAAAGGCACAAGGCTGCAGGCTGAATTATACAGGGAACTCTGAGCATCACTCATGTATTATAAGGGATAATGTACCCCCTACTGTAAATGATAAGGATATTAGAAGTCACTGAGGGGTTGTTCTGTGACCATATAAAGGCACAAGGCTGCAGAATCTTTCACATATTTTACATTAATTACACTTAAGTGAGAAAAGCAGCTCTTTATGCACATACTTTTTTGCAGTTTTACCCCAATATATGAGTGGATGAGTTACATGTGGGCTGCTTTGATCTTTTTGCCCGGGCTGCTTTTTACTCCCAGTCCGGCCCTGCCCATAACAATCTATAACAATAATGGGGGTTATCCCCTAGACATCTGCTAAGAAACAGTCCCTATCCGGGGGTCTAGGGCGGGTGTTAAAGTTAGTAACTGCCTGTTGTCAGGCACCGAGCTGAAATATTGGGCAGTTGCCCCGTAAGAAAAGACCAGGGGCGGCCCGCAGTAGGGTACCGACGTGGCCGGGAAGGGAAAAAAAAAAAAAACTGTAAACTGCAGGATTATTAACAGACTCCTTCAAGTCAGTTGCATCTCCATTTTTTTGCAGGTAGTAAATGGTGTCCTTAGGATGCAAAAGAGGGTCATGCCTCCTCTGTGGTGACCGTTTTGGAGAGTTGCAGGGCTGATCCCTTAGGCAAAAACATTAGGGGGTAAGCGTTCCATGGGTAGAACAAAGGGAAACTAGGCAGTTGTGTTTGAGGGACAGCTGGGGTGCTTATTTGCATGCTTACCCAACATTGTGCGATGGTCACCAAATAGTCAGCTCTACATTGCTAGTACCTAAGATAGTGTGAGTGGAATACGCACGGTCCTGCAGAATAATGTTGGGGTAAGAGTATTTGACACAAACTGCCAAAGTCAATAGAATGCCCTAGTGGGTGTGGGAAACAACAACTTGCAGAGATTCTCGTGGGCTGGATCAGAAATGGGGATTCTGGGAGGTTGCTAGCTAGTCAGGTCTGGGATTCCGGTTGGGAGATTGGCGAACGCCTCGTTGGTTGAGCCAGTCTTCCACTTCCTTAGGTGAGGTGAAGAAGTGTGCGCGGTCGCCATCTTGAGTGCGCATCCACGCAGGGTATTGCATACTGTACTTGATTTGCGCCTCTCTGAGTCGAGCCTTTACCCTTGTAAATTCAGCCCTTTGTTTTTGAATGATAGGGGAAAAGTCAGGGTAAAGTGATACTGTTGCCCCTTGGAAGCGAATCGGGCCTTTCACTCTGGCTGCTGTAAGGGCCGCATCCCTATCTCTGTAGTTGAGCAGTTTTAGGAGAAAAGGGCGCGGGGGAGCACCGGGTGGTGGGGGTTTTGTTGGAACTCTATGAGCTCTTTCCACAATAAAGACTTGAGAGAAGATATTTGGGCCTAGAGTCTCTTGGAGCCAATTTTCTATAAACAATGGAGGGTTATTCCCCTCCACCCGCTCAGGCAGACCTATTATTCTGATGTTATTGCGTCTTGACCTATTTTCTAGGTCATCGGCTTTATCAATGGCTGCCTTCAGTTGGGTTTTCATGGCCTGGACATCAGTTTGTAACGGGGGCATGGCGTCATCAATTTCCGACACCCTGGTTTCTAGGGCCGTAGTACGCTCCCTCACCTTTTGTAGGTCCTGGCGCAGCAAGGATAGGTCAATTCGGATTTCCTCAAATTGTGCAGTGGTAGATGCGCGGCTCTCCATAATTGCGGATAGTACATCTCCCAGGGTGGGTTCAGGAGGTGTTGCTGGTGGATCCAGGGCTAGGTCTGGAGGAGAGGGTGGCTGAGAGGCCTGGCCGGGAGACGGCGGGTGTGGTTGATCTCGTGCAAAGCGCTCTAGGCGAGAGGCAGTCTCCGGGTTTGGTTTGGGGGTATTCCTCCTCATCCTTGTCAATAGTTCCAGACAGGAGAAGTATTCTGAGTAATGGAGTAACGGGGTAAGTAGCAGGGTATGTGTGCTCGGAAAATCAGGCAGATACGTCTGTTCACGGCATCATTTTGGACACGCCGCCGGGAGTAGGCTAATACCCTCTAACCACAGAAGGTATATTTCAGATCAGGGGGGACAGGGGGGGCACAGCTCCTGTTATTGTAAGGGCCAGTGCAAAAGTGCCAACAGATGCAAGAAAAGGCATAAAAGAGGCCAGTTTTGTGGCCTGTTAGGAGCACCCCCTGAGTTACAGTGGTAGAGGCCTGTTCTGCCCAGAATTCTGTCCTGCCGCTTTCTGCGCTGTTAGGTGCCAGCTTCTTTAGATGGAGTTGCTGGGGTGAGCAGGTGGTGTGTCGTGTAGAAGGCCAGGGTAGGTGTACTTGGGGCACCCCTATAGCCTTTAGGATTTGCTTAGGGAAGCTAAGAGCAGGTTAGGTCTGGAGGCTACTTGTGTCACCTGGTGCTTAACTGCGCACTATACAGGCAGTGTGATCATTAGTTGTGCGGAGTTCACAAGGCCACACAGCAGCCTTTCCTCTAGGTCCACAAGCAGACGTGGCCGCTCTGGCTAAAGTGGTGCACAGTAGGTAGGGAGGGCACCCCCAGGGCCAGAACTGTCCCACCCACCTCCATCCAGTTGGAGTAGGTTTGGTCCCTGCTCCGCGCCGACCCGCTCTGATCCTGGGCAGGTGCGGCAAAATTTAGGCCGCGGCTCCGCCGGCGCGAGCAGGCCGCAGCCGGATCCTGTGCGGCTGTGCGGCTCCCAGGAAGGAAGCGCCTGAGGCGGGCAGCAGCGGGGGTATACAGAACCCCTCCGGAGATAAGGTATGTGGCAGGAGGGGCTCAGCAGCAGCGGCAGGGGTCTTTTAGGCTGCAGGACCCCGGGAGCTACCGAAAGCACGTCTTCCCCGCAGCGCGCTCGGACACCCCCCCAGGAATAGAGTGAAAATTACTCATCACTTTCATACTTCACCAATGCCACCTAAGTCAGAATATTTTCCATGATATTTGACATGAGCTTATTTAGATGGAATTATTGTAAAAAAAAAGTACATAACACTATCTAAACTTACATATATATACTGTATAAATATGAATTGACACACACCTACCGGATTCCACAGATTGATAAGAAACCATTATAGTCTATCTGTGCTCACAGGGACCATTCACCACCCTTTAGGCTCACTGTGTAATGCAACACCTCCCTGACCTTGTTCCATTGTGAGGTGGTGGATTCCTGGACGTGAAGCCCCTTTGCTTTTTATAGTGGGTGATGCAGAGATTTTCTGGAAAGTATAAAGATTTCTATCCCCACTTTCCATCACTTCACAAGGGAACAAGGTGAGTAAGGGGTTGGATCACTCTTTAAAGCTAAGTGGGTGGTGAATTAGTCCCTGCAAGCACAGACAGACAGTTTTCTTTCAATCTGTGGAAAGAGGTGCTGTAAAAAAAAATATATATATATACATACAAAATCACAATCTGGAGCACTCCCAAGTTCTGGTCAATGCCTAGATCCTGGTTAAACAATAAATATCAAATTATCGACGTTTCGGCTCCAAACTTAAGCCGTCTTCAGGAGGTGAAGACGGCTTAAGTTTGGAGCCGAAACGTCGATAATAAAATAATTTTTTGTTTTTTACACTTTATGCAAGACCTGGTTGTGCGGTTTATTTGCAAATTTGATATATATATATATATATATATATATATATATATATATAAATATAGATTTGTTTTCTTCTTTCTGGCAGTTCAGAGCTGACCAAATGTTGAAAAGAGGGTATATTTTACAATTTAAAAGTAGATAGAGACTCATTATTACACCAACTCTTTATCACTTTTTATATACATACCATAATTAGGGTGGGTGAACAATACAGTCTTTTTTTGACAACTGGGACTCAAGAGTTCTTATTGCCAAAGTCAATTTACAGCAGAAAGAGCACTGAAAACATCACTTCTCACTAACAGCACTTTATCTAGAAAATTCATCACAAATAATCCCAGGGTATGAAATGTAATTGAATCTATTATTTTATTGGCAAGTCTCAGAGCCCTGCACGAAACACTTGATGTGTATAATACACTTGATCATATGCTTGGGAATAGTGTTTTCTTTCATTGAAGTTCAAAGCCATGCTAAAGACTTGTCAGGGATACCAAGGAAATAAGATTAGGTCCCAACTGTCTTGGAATTGTTCTCTCTATTGTTCATCCTTGTATAAATGTCTTATTTTAGTAAAACAGTTCTCAAACTCTGTCTTGACAGAATGTTTGCTTTGGTATATGGTTACATTAAAAATATAAATCATGTAGATACTTTTTGAAAACTGAAAGAAAGAAAAATGTATCCTTAATACTGACCCACAGATCTTGTTCTAAATGTATTGATTTGTTTGTAGCTTTTCTATTGGTCAGCGGGCCAGGATGTCATCCCAGGACTACATCCCAGTCTATTTGACAAAGGCAGCAATAAAGGCCACAAACACTGAGATACAGAAGGATAACTTGCTCTTTCAATTATACAGTAGGAGCCCCTTATTTAGAACATTTCACTTGATCCCTTTTATCCCACAGCGCTGCAAAATATGCTGGTGCTATATAAATACATTTTAATAATAATCCCATTGGACCCCGCAGCACTTATCCTATAAGGTATTATAACCCTATCTTGGCCTAAAGTGCCTCTCCAGTAGTACAGGTAGAACATGGGTCATAGTTAAGTGGCGGAGGAAGGGAAAGGGTGTTGTGCAACTACACGTTGCTACTGCTGTGTAGAAACAAAAATAGGACACCAGAAGTTCTTGCAAATAAAAAGGGGTTTTATTAAAACACACCACAGGGTTAATATCAGACACTGAACTAGGGGAAGGCAGAAGAGGCACCAGTCTAGGGTGCTGGGCAGGTACCTTTTGAAGAGTCTTCTGCCTACCCCTAGTCCAGGTTCGCTTTCTCGCTCTGCTCTGCTCACCTTTATTCTCAACTTGGCCCCACCCCTCGACTTCACTGACTAGGGAGTCCAGCCGGCTTGGCCCATCCCTGGTTAATATTCACAGAACAATGAAGTAGTATTATATGTGGTCAGATACAGTAAAAGGTATTGCAGGGTTCTGTGACACCACTATGGAGATGCTTGGTAGGTAACTGTTTACCTGGATACTGATGTCCTCAAAGAAGTCCAGGAGCAACTGTATGTTTAAAGGTGAATTAAACCCCCTTGCTAATAAAATCCCCTACCCTCCACAGTCCCCCCACACAGGTGTTAACATCTGTAAATGCCCCTAAGCCTGTAATTACCCATCGTTGCAGAGTCAGCGCAGCGGAGCTCAGGGGGGCCATCTTCAGCACTTCGGTAATCTTCGTTAAGTAAGCGCTGTATCGGCGCATGCTTAGTTGGAGCAGTCTTCTGCTTCATGATAACTACGCATGCACCGAAGGTGAATTACCGAATCGTCGAAAGACAACCCGAAGATTACAGAAGTGCTGGAAGATGGCGCCCGTGAGCTCCAATGCGCTGACTTTGCGATGAGGAGTAATTACAGGCTTGGGGGGATTTACAGATGTTAACACCTGTGCGGGGAGGAGCAGGGAGGGGGCACTATGGAGGGTAGGGAGGTTGTATATAAGCAAGGGGGTTAGTTCTCCTTTCAAGCTACCAGTGAAAAATGTTCAGGGAGCAATAGGCTAAGCCAGAATCCCTTCAGCGCTGTGGTCCCCTCAAAGGCTAGTTATGCCTACAGGAGAGATACATCCAGCTACAATCCTTAAGTGGAGCACAAAGCTGCCTTTTATAGCTTGCCTCACTATCTTGTGTTCCTAGAACATACTCCTGACAAAACTAGATCTATCATCTGACTAAACCATGGGGTTCATGGGGTCCCTGTTCCCCAACTTGCACAAGAAGGTTTGTCCCTCTTGGGCAGAACTCCTTACTGGGCCTTGCTGACAGCAGGCTCCCCAGCACACATCCACCTGGGTCAAAAGATGGAAGGACCACCCCATCATTATTTTAACATTATAGGAAGTGGTCATTATCTCTAAGAGCCAATAACAAAGATATATAAATAAGATAACTTGGATAAATAGGCTTCTGCGTAGCAACTAGGGGTTTCAAATCCATGGAGGCTTTTAAGACCAAGGGATTCTACTGTATCATCTATCATCTTCACTTACAGAATGACATCACATCAGTACAGATTTTTTTTTTAGCATATTTTGTATTTGCTCCTTATTTATCTAATGGTCTTGCTAACAAAATACTTTTAAAGTAAGTCCCATGCCACACAGCAAAAGCAAGAAGTCATTAAGAAAGGGTTTCAAAGCATTGTTTACTGGTCACAGTTGTAATATATGTGTGCCTTTGCCATAAGAGGAATTGTAAAAACTATCTCTCATTTACTTTGTCTTCTCGTTCAAAACATAAAGATTTATGGTCTCCTTAAAGTCATATTTTTGATAAGTTAAGATATTATTTTCCCTCCAGGGGGAACAATGTTGGAAAGTGACTTGCTTGATCAATGAGTTGCGCTATTTTTCATTAGAACTGGAACATTTCCTTTCCATGAGATCAGCAATATGTATTCTCTTGAACACGCCGGCTGCCCGATGTATTGTTCTTCCATTAAAAAATAGCAGTTTATATATATATATTTCCAAAAATGGCTAATGTTATTGGTATTAAAGATGGCAGCTTTAAATGACATCATCAGCTAAGTGAATTTCTTTTAAAGGGGAGTTGTCACTATTCTAAAAATATCCTGTAGTGAATGGTTAATAAGTTTTTTAATAATTAATTTTTTGTGAAGTTACTTAACAAAATTATTTTTTCTTTTTCTTTTTTGGTTTAACAGGCCGATTCAGTATGACTTAGCAATTTGCAAAGGGCTTCTGACAAATGACATGTTGTTTGAGTTGTTTGCAGCAGGTAAATAAGTTATGTAATGAATTATTTATATCACATAATCTAATTACACTTTGGGTGTGTGTCTATAGCAATAGCACCCCTCTTTAAAAACTAAGTTTATGTTGTACACTAATGCCAAGATCATTATTTAACACTTGTCCAATGTCAACATGTTCTGGTAAAATTACTGACCTTCCTATTCTGGTTATCCTTCTTCCATATCAATAACATTGTCTTTAAAGGGCATGTAAAGTCTAAAATGGAATAAGGCTAGAAATGCTGTATTTTGTATACTAAATATAAACATGAATTTACTGCACCACAAGCCTAATCAAACAAATAATTTATGCTTTCAAAGTTGGCTACAGGGGGTCACCATCTTGTAACTTTGTTAAACATCTTTGCAAGACTAAGACTGTGCACATGCTCAGTGTGGTCTGGGCTGCTTAGGGATCGTCATAAACAAAGCTGCTTGAGTTCTGCATGGCTGGGAAGTAAGGCAGGGGCTCCCCCTGCTGTTCATAAGTATGATTGTTTCCCTGCTCAGCAGTTAGGGACCGTCTGACAATTCCTATCCACAGCAGTCAGGTTTCTTATAAAAACGGTACACATTTTTTAAATAAAGTATATTGGAGATGGATTTCTTTTTCATTAAAAAAAGTAAAAATGGGATTTTATTTTTTTGCCTTTACATGCCCTTTAAGGATCTTTTTAATCAGCTGGGTTGATAGAATACTGCTCCAGGGAGACTCTACTAATACAGCGCAACCTCTCAGATGTCCTGTAGTCTATTCCATATCCAAACTACATTGCATTGCCACCATCCTTGCCTAACCCTACACCCATATGAACTCACACAACTGCAATGAATATGTAAAGACAATCAGTATTAACACTCATTTAATTAATAAGTGAACCAAGTGATGTCCGTAAGAGCAAATCACATGAAACACATTAAAGGAAACAGAACATCCTGTAAGTGTATAGTGAGCGGCGTTAGTTTTTGGTAAAATTCGCAATGTTTTGGGCCCACCAATGGTTAGGGGTTTGCAACTATTTATAAATACCTTATAAGTCTTATATGCAAGCCTGGAGACATCCTGTTCATCTAATCAGTACTAGATTTTGAAACATGGCTTCTGATGTGTTGACCCTAGAGAATAACCAACACAAGCACCAGCACCTACAGCTTAGGCCAAATACCCTCCAGAATGTTCTATATTATTACCCTTCATGGGCTAAGAAAAGCAAATAAAACAGCATTTTACTCGTTTGATTTAGGTGCCTAATGAAATTAATGTATCTTATGGAGAATCTAATGCGTGGCTTCATTATACTTCCATATTCATGAGCATCCAGATTTGTACTTAAAAGGGAACTAAAGTCTAAAATAGAATAAGGCTAGAAATGCTGTATTTTGTATACTAAACATAAACATGAACTTACTGCACCAGAAGCCTAATTAAACAAATGATTTATTTTTTCAATATACCAAGACTATGCACGTGCTCAGTATATTCTGGGCTTCAGTTGGGAGGTTAAGCTTAGGGAAAGTCATTAATTATCAAAACAGCACAATTCAAATAATTTCTGCCATAGAAGCTGATACAGCAAGACTGATTAATAATCAGAATATACAGACTGCACTGGGTCTGCGGATACAAATCTCTACATAGTCGTTGGCTGCTTTAGGGCAGAGACACAAGCTCAGATTCAGGGAGATTTAGTTGCCTGGTGATAAATCGTCTCTTCTTCAGGAAGACTAATCTCCCCAAACTAGCTAGAATGTAAATCGCCGGCGGGATGGCACTCGGAGCACTTCGTTTCCGAAGTCACCCAAAGTTTCCTCCTGAGGCAACTTCGGAAAACAAAGCGCACTGATTGCCATCCTGCCGGCAAATTACATTCTAGCCAGCAGGAGGCAGTTCAGGGAGATTAGTCGCCCCAAAGAAGAGGAGATTTGTCAATGGGTGACTAATCTCCCTGAATCTGAGCGTGTGTCTCTGCCCTTACAGGGAAACAAACAAAGCTGTTCCAGGTCAGGGAAGTAAGGTGGGGGGGCTCCCCTCTGCTGTTTGAAAGTAAGATCGTTTATTTAAGGGATGTATTAGAACCTAACAGGGAGGAATAATTCCCACTGCTGCTGAAAGACCTTGAGAGCTTTATGAGTTTGTTTCAAAAGATGCAAAGTGAAGAATGTTCTACTTTTAGCTCTGCTTCACTGATGGGAAATATTGTACATTAGATCTCAGAGCAGCATTAATCCTGTGTCACAAGTCACCCTTGCTGTATGAGCAGAATGGAATTGGTATTAGATTTGGGTAAAGGCAAGAAACAGAGGAAGATTTTAATGTAAAATATAACCCCCCCCTTTTTTTTTTTTAAAATGCAGCTACTTTCAGCTACTGTTTTTCAAAGCAGACAACTCTTAATTATGAGTCAATACTTTATATACAGGTACAGGACTTATTATCCAGAATGTTCAGGACCTGGGGGGTTTCTTTAATATGGATTTCCATACTTAAGTCATCTAAAAATAATTTAAACATTAATTAACCCCAATAGGCTGGTTTTGCCACCAATAAGGATTAATTATATCTTAGTTGGGATCAAGTACAAGCTACTGTTTTATTATAACAGAGAAAAAGGAAATACTTTTAAAAAAAGTCAAATCATTCGATTAAAATGAAGTTTATGGGAGATGGCCATCCCATACTTCAGAGCTTTCTGGATAATGGGTTCCATACCTGTATTTATAATTGGATGTTGAGATAATGGGGTTAGCACCAAAGTTGGACTTAAAACAGGTCCGACAGCCTCTATTTAAAAGTATTGGACGAAGGTCCTCCGAAATAGTCTCTGTTCTTCAGCATACAGTACATTTAACTGCAGCTTACTACTGAGCTCAGACTTACATCAGCACTAAATTGATCACAGCCGTGTAGGGCTTGGAGAGCAGAGAATGTTGTGAAATGGGATACTTTTTAATGTGTAATTGAAGCAAACATATGTCCCCTGATGAAGAAATGTCTGTATCTTGGAAGGCCTATGAAACAGAACACCTTGTTCCACTGATGTGTCCATGAATTAAAAGCTATCACATTCTTCAAGAGGTCTAGCCAACATATGACTCTCCTACTGATGCAAAAACCTTCCCGGCATCCTCAGTTTCAATGGTGACTATTGGGAAACAGCCAGATTTTGACCAGTCATGAAGCCTTTGCTAATTGTATCAGCAATTAAACAAGCAAAGGGCTGGCACTGTGTTTTTATATTATTATTTAATGTGTATTATAGCCGTAACTGGGGAATTACTCATTTCGATCACCGTATCGGATTTCCATTTTGAGCATTCTGTCATTTTATTCTTGCTACCACTTTCAGCTTAGATTCTTCCGTTAGGAATACCAAGTGGATAAAGTTCAGAGGTGGGGGTTTTAATGCACAGGTCTGTTTTTTTACATCAAAGCCATAACAAGCTGCTGATGGAAATCAAGGGACATCTCTGGGGCCAGTGTGACAATAACAAAAGCATTTAAGGCCCTGCCTCATGATTTATGATAATGAAAACCTCCCTGCAGGAACATTTCTTTACATTTTATTGCTCTTATTTCAATTTAAGGCTTGTTGTGGGCATTATATTCCCAGTTACATTATTTGCAGCTATTTGAAATGGTGAGCAATATAAAGTGCATTTGACATTTGCTGCCATATTTTGTCATACCTTTAAAAAAAAAAGAGGGGGTGTGTGTATTAATTGGGGTACAATTTAACCTGCATTATAAAGCTGAAAAATACTTGATGGGGACAGAATTTGCTCCAGGTCTGCTAGCAGAAAACAACCAATTTATTTTTTTATTTTTTTAAATAGCAGACTCTTAAATGATTTCTATTGACGGGTTGATTTAAGACTTGGGGCAAACGTTGCATCCCTTTTTTTTCCACCTTCTCCCTTTCTTCTCATATGATCTCAGTGAGGCCTGTGTTTGCAGAATTGTGTTGACTGTAGTAACTGCAAATCTGTTGACGAAATGCATGGAAGTCAATGGGTGTCAATATAATTTTTTGGAAGCTGTGGATTTTTCGGCAACAAATTTTCGCTGTAGTTTCACAAATGTATTCACTGGCAGCGAAATGTGGAAATTCGCCACAAATTCGTGCCTGTCAAATGTATTTGCCCATCACTAGTTGACAGACCAGTCTCATAAATATTAAGTGTCAAAGGGCTCTCCTTGCACCTTTATATAGGGTTGCCACCTATCTGGTCACTGGACTCACTTAAAAACCTATTGACTTTGTTTACGGATGCACCTATATCACAGAACGTCAAACCCATATAAACTACCATTTTCATAAAATTAGCAACATTATTATTTTAAAGAAGGAGAAGAATAAAAGATGCATTTGTCACCTAACTGCACATGCATCAGACTGGGGCCATTTAAGAAAGGGAAGAAGAGGGTCACTCCGTGGCGCTTGCTCAGAAAAACCGGTGCAGATAATCAGGTAAATGATTATAATCACTGGGGGGAGGAGTGCCTAATATTTGGCAGTGGCACCCTCCAGTTGTTTAATTTATAATCCTTTAATACTTTGTTGAGCACTGACCACTGCAATTCTGCAGACTACAACACAGATATTTGTCTGACTTTTGCTTGAAATCGCCAAATAAGCGGATCTCTCCCCGATATGCACACATTGAGGTGGGCGATATCGCGCTGATCCGATTGTGGGTCCTGGGGCCCAACCATCGGATCATAATGTAGCCAACATGGACTGTCGGATCGCGACTTTCAGACAGATATCAATCAGGGAAAGCCTGTCGGAGGGCCCTCTACACGATATCGGCCCGTGCATGGCCAGCTTAAGCAGCCAAATTGATGACTTGCTTGACCAATACCTGAATGATGAACAACCAGATATGTACTGGACAGACTTCAAACTCCCATCAGACAAGCGTTGCATCAACCTCCTGATGCAGTCCTCCATTGATGTGTTTTAATTGGCCTTTTATGATCCATCCATTGCACTGGGGGCTAAACAGTTAGATAAGCCCAATTTAAGACATGGCTAGAGGAAAAAAAACCCGGCAAATAATCTGATTATTTAGCAACCTCTGGAAATGAGTGGATCTTTTCTCATAATGGTAAATAAATGTATATTTCTATTACACAATCCACAAGAAAAAATAACAAAACAAAGAATACCAGCCTTTTCAGGCACCCGAGGCAGGAGTAAAAACAGTTTGTTTTGTTTCATGACAAGAAAGAAGCCAACTGGACGTGAATCCACAGGAAAAACAAATCATGTCAGCAAATTAGAAAGTAAGTTACATGGAAAATGTATGAAACAAACCATTTAAACGTTTGTCTTTGCAGGAGGGAGTAGATTGAGTCTTGCAATTAAATATTCTCACTGTATTAAAGATAATATCCAATTGGCTGACTCAGGGACAAATTCATTCAAGCGCAGATAAAGCGAAAGTGACTGTTATGACTTTAGGAACTTAGTTAGACCTATATTTCACACTTTGGTGGTTTCTTATTGCTTGCATTATACCATGGATCAGCTTAACTACAGATCTAGAGCCATTAACAACAGAGTGTATTCCCACCCATGAATCTATATACCTGCCGCCTTATATGGATCTTTATCATATGGATTATTAAGTGACCACATTCAAAATACATTAGATATAGAATGATGAGCACATTGGGATTTCTACAAGACAGATTTCGCAAATCAATGTAATAACTTTCAACACAGAGGTCCGTAAAAATGGATGGAATAGATGAGAAAGACCTTCCCATCAGTTGTGATATGGAACTTGTAAGGAGGTAAATATATTTTATTACTGTAAATAATTAAGGTAATGTGCACATTAAGCCAGCAGGTGGTGCCTCTAAGGTTGGCCTGTTGGAGAATTCCCCTATATGAGCTTATATAAGGCGGTGACTTGCTGAGAAACAACCTCTTTGGCTTAGAAACATCAGGAGGCAGCATCCATACCGAAGTGGCCAGACTTACAGGGAGGTTAATACCGTCAGGGCTAGAGGATAGTAGTGGCAAGTTCACTCTAGGAGTGGAAGTTAGACAGGGCTAGTGAGCATGGAGAGCCTGTTGTCCCAACGAGGAGTAACTAGGCAAGGGATAGAGCCCTTGGGCAACTGTGAGCCAGTGGTAGGGATATAGGCATGTAGGTGTAGGTTTAATAAGAGGCGACCTACAGTGGAAGCTTGGGCATTGTATGTGCAAGATCTGGCAGGACAAGGACCCTGGAAGGAACGATTTCTAGAAGTAATAAATATTGTACAAGTATCATCCTTTGTGGACAACCAGAGCCCTGGTCTTAAGGCTGCCTCCCTACAGGAGTATAGTCATCAGTAAAGTGTATTTGAATTAATCACACTTGTGTGAAGATGTCTATTTCTGTCAGCAAAGGCTCTGCATGAGAATCACTATCTTGTGAAGTGATGGGTGCCCACCAGCCACGGGTGGCCCTGTTACATACTTTCCAGACACAAAATATCAAAGTAAGTAACACAATTCTGGGACTAACTATATCTACTTGGGCACAAATCTAGCTCAAGAGAGCAGAAAGTAGAATTCTCTGGTTGCACCACTGTTCTTAGTTCATTACCTCTAAGTTATATCCTAATACAATTAGTGACGTATGTGTTGGCAATAAAAGCAGTAACCTGGTAGAAAAACAGTAACCTGGCAGAAAACAGTAACCTGGTAGAAAAACAGTAACCTGGTAGAAAACAGTAACCTGGTAGAAAAACAGTAACCTGGTAGAAAACAGTAACCTGGTAGAAAAGCAATACCCTGGTAGAAAAACAGTAACTTGGTAGAAAACAGTAACGTGGTAGAAAAACAGTAACCTGGTAGAAAACAGTAACCTGGTAGAAAAACAGTAACCTGGTAGAAAAACAGTAACCTGGTAGAAAACAGTAACCTGGTAGAAAAACAGTAACCTGGTAGAAAACAGTAACCTGGTAGAAAAACAGTAACCTGGTAGAAAAACAGTAACCTGGTAGAAAACAGTAACCTGGTAGAAAACAGTAACCTGGTGGAGAACAGTAACCTGGTAGAGAACAGTAACCTGGTAGAAAACAGTAACCTGGTAGAAAACATTAACCTGGTAGCTTAGTGTGGTATTAACTTGACAAACAGACATGCTGCACAGTGAATTATTTTTTATATGAAATTAAAACAAAGGGGATAACTGAGGTTCTGTAGATAAGCAATAGCAATGATAAATGCAATATATTCTCTCAATGAATAATCTGATTAATGACTCCAAATACATCCACAGACTCATTTTCCAAGTTTTAAAGTCAGCACAAAAACTAATAAACATGATTGTAACAATAATATAGACACTGATAGCATCTGAATGGAAATAACAACCACCTCCGTCTCACAATGAAATGATAGGTTTTAGACTAATGGAACAGATATCAGGCAGGAGAGAGGAGAAACACAACATACAGGACCTGACAAATTATGGCCTTACTGGGCCGCTTCCCAAACCTCAAACAAAGATAAAATACATTAAGAAAAAATACACTGTAACCTGATCTATATCTATTTGTAATAAATATTTGGACCACGCTAACATGTTGTTACTGAGTTCCGAGCATTGCCATACTCCTTTATTCTTCTCATTCCATCAGCCTTATGTACATTATTCCTCCATAACCTCTGCAGCACTCCAGCATCTCCATTTGGGACAATATTTATCACTATCTTATACCTGATACCTGACAGAGACACTGGAAGAAGCCATACTGCCTCGTGATTCTAACTGCCTAAAATATGTGTTCTTTGAACCCCATCTAATAATTGCTTCCATGAAGCTGACGGAATGTAATGGAATCCACAATTCTGCATTGGATTGGGAAAAGGAGTGGTACAGAATGATTAACTCCAATCAAGGGAACTAAAGATGTCATCTTTATCTCATCTTCTCAACACTTAGAGAATGCATTAGATGACCACTTCTCCCCATAGGTAGCGACACACGGTAAGATTCCGGGGAGATTAGTCGCCCAGTGACAAATCGCCTCTTCTTCGGGCAACTAATCTCCCATAAATGCCTTCCCGCTGGCTAGAATGTAAATCACTGGCAGGATGGCACACGGAATGCTTCATTTTCCGATGTCGCCTAAGAAGGAAACTTTGGGAAACTTTCTAGCCGGTGGGAAGGCATTTAGGGAAGATTAGTCGCCCCAAGAAAAAGCGATTTGTCGATCACCGACTAATCTCCCTGGAATCTTACCATGTGTCACTACCCATAGGTCTAGCTGTTGATCTATTTTTTTTTAGCAAATGTATTTACTGTAATGTATTAAAGCAAATAAAAGAAGAATAGGATTTCCAAAGGTCTTATCAATCTTTTCTATGCTCTTCTCCCTGCAGATGAGTGATTTATAAAATCACTACTTTATATAAAAACCTTTTATGTTTGTATTATTGTTTGTATATTAATTGCTGCTTCCATTGCCTGCTTCCATCAGACCTCAACAGTGACAGTGACTGGATAGGGAAGGATTTCTTATTTTCCTCTCTATGGGGCACTGCTAGATGGGCTAAAAACAAAAATTGAATTCCACTAATATTTTGTTGAGGGGTGGAAGGGAGTCAGATGAATGGATCCATATTAGTAAAAGATTTAGTGAGCGAGCAGCTATCTCTTAGGGCAGAGACACACGCTCAGATTCAGGGAGATTAGTCGCCCAGAGACAAATCTCCTCTTCTTTGGGGTGACTAATCTCCCCAAACTGCCTCCCCTGCCTTCCCACGGGCTAGAATGTAAATCACCGGCAGAATGGAACTCGGAGCACTTTGTTTTCCGAAGTCGCCCGAAGTTGCCTCACGAGGAAACGAATCGATCTGAGTGCCATCCCGTCGGTGATTTACATTCTAGCCAGAGTGAAGGAAGGCAAAGGCAGGTCTGGGAGACTAGTCACCCCAAAGAAGAGGAGATTTGTCGTCGGGTGACAAATCTCCCCGAGAGTGATTAGATCCCTAGTATCATTGTGGCTACCAGGGTGCAGATTTAGGGATTAGACCTGGGTTCCTTTTGAAGAAGAGTCTGCTGAGGAGAACTCTGGGTGGATTGGAGGATATTCTTCTTTACAAGTTCTATTGAAGAGAATGCCCTTCTCACCTGTACTGTTCATGAGTATATACTGATTGTTCAATGGTTGTTCTCTGTATTGTCTCAGTATTATCCCCTTTGTGGATTGTTCTTAATAAATAAGTTCTGGTTAAAGGGCATGTAAAGTCTAAAATAGAATAAGGCTAGAAATGCTGTATTTTGCATACTAAATATAAACTTACTGCACCACAAGCCTAATCAAACAAATAATTTATGCTTTCAAAGTTGGCTACAGGGGGTCACCATCTTTGTTAAACATCTTTGCAAGACTAAGACTGTGCACATGCTCAGTGTGGTCTGGGCTGCTTAGGGATAGTCATAAACAAAGCTGCTTGAGTTCTGCATGGCTGGGAAGTAAGGCGGGGTCTCCCCCTGCTGTTCATAAGTATGATTGTTTCCCTGCTCAGCAGTAGGGATGTAGCGAACGTCGGAAAAAAAGTTTGCGAACATATTCGCGAACTTGCGCAAAAACGCGAGCGGTTCGCGAACGGTTCGCGAACCCCATAGACTTCAATGGGAAGGCGAACTTTAACATCTAGAAAAGACATTTCTGGCCAGAAAAATGATTTTAAAGTTGTTTAAAGGGTGCAACGACCTGGACAGTGGCATGCCAGAGGGGGATCAAGGGCAAAAATGTATCTGAAAAATCTGCCTGTGTGTGCTTGGAAGAGATAGTGTAGGGGGAGAGCTGTTAGTGATTTCAGGGACAGATGATAGTAAGCTTTCTGGCTAGTAATCTGCTTGATACTGCTCTGTATTGGAGGGACAGAAGTCTGCAGGGATTTGAGGGACATTTTAGCTTAGGTAGCTTTGCTGGCTAGTAATCTACTGTTCTCTTTAAACAACTGCCATACGTTGACCTTGTAGGCATTGTTTGCCCAGTTTTTTTGGACGCAGCCACTGAAGCACAGTTGCCATAAAAAATATGCCATATAAATGCTGAAAATAGTAATTTTTCGCCATACGTTGACCTTGTAGACATTGTTTGCCCAGTTTTTTTGGTTGCAGCCACTGAAGCACAGTTGCCAGAAAAAATATGCCATATAAATGCTGAAAATAGTCATTTTTTGCCATACGTTGACCTTGTAGGCATTGTTTGCCCAGTTTTTTTGGTCGCAGCCACTGAAGCACAGTTGCCAGAAAAAATATG
Organism: Xenopus laevis; assembly: GCF_017654675.1. Lineage (NCBI taxonomy): Eukaryota > Metazoa > Chordata > Amphibia > Anura > Pipidae > Xenopus > Xenopus laevis. Next base: position 171,644,377 of record NC_054372.1, on the reverse strand, counting down.
CCATATAAATGCTGAAAATAGTCATTTTTTGCCATATACGTTGAGTCAACGTATGGCAAAAAATGACTATTTTCAGCATTTATATGGCATATTTTTTCTGGCCTCTGTGCTTCAGTGGCTGCGGCCAAAAAAACTGGGCAAACAATGCCTACAAGGTCAACGTCGTTGACCTTGTAGGCATTGTTTGCCCAGTTTTTTTGGCCGCAGCCACTGAAGCACAGAGGCCAGAAAAAATATGCCATATAAATGCTGAAAATAGTCATTTTTTTGGTCGCAGCCACTGAAGCACAGTTGCCAGAAAAATTATGCCATATAAATGCTGAAAATATGCATTTTTTTGGTTGCAGCCACTGAAGCACAGAGGCCAGAAAAATTATGCCATATAAATGCTGAAAATATAAATTTTTTTGGTTGCAGCCACTGAAGCACAGAGGCCAGAAAAATTATGCCATATAAATGCTGAAAATATGCATTTTTTTGGTTGCAGCCACTGAAGCACAGAGGCCAGAAAAATTATGCCATATAAATGCAGAAAATATGCATTTTTTTGGACGCAGCCACTGAAGCACAGTTGCCAGAAAAAATATGCCATATAAATGCTGAAAATAGTCATTTTTTGCCATACGTTGACCTTGTAGACATTGTTTGCCCAGTTTTTTTGGTTGCAGCCACTGAAGCACAGAGGCCAGAAAAAATTAAACCAGTAGGGTTTGCACCCTAGTTTGTAACGGTGGCGGAGGGAGGAGGAGGACGCTAAAGGACAGCTGTGTGTGGAGTCATGAGGCTTGAAGAGAAGGACAGCTGCATAGAAGTCAGAACAAGTCTTCCGGCGTGCAGTAACCCTCCGAGATCCACCCCTCATTCATTTTAATAAAGGTCAGGTAATCGACACTTTTGTGACCTAGGCGAGTTCTCTTCTCAGTTACAATCCCTCCTGCTGCACTGAAGGTCCTTTCTGAGAGCACACTTGAGGCTGGGCAAGACAAGAGGTTCATGGCAAATTGTGACAGCTCTGGCCACAGATCAAGCCTGCGCACCCAGTAGTCCAGGGGTTCATCGCTCCTCAGAGTGTCGATATCTGCAGTTAATGCCAGGTAGTCCGCTACCTGCCGGTCGAGGCGTTCTTTGAGGGTGGATCCAGAAGGGTTGTGGCGCTGCCTTGGACAGAAAAACATTTGCATGTCTGACGTTACAGACTGGCCAAAGGGCTTTGTCCTTGCAGGTGTGCTCGTGGCAGGATTACTGGCACCTCTGCCCCTGGAATGTTGATGAGTTCCTGAAGTGACATCACCCTTAAAAGCATTGTACAACATGTTTTGCAGGCTGGTTTGTAAATGCCGCATCTTTTCGGACTTGTGGTATGTTGGTAACATTTCTGACACTTTATGCTTGTACCGAGGGTCTAGTAGCGTTGCGACCCAGTACAGGTCCTTCTCCTTAAGCCTCTTGATACGGGGGTCCTTCAACAGGCATGACAGCATGAAAGACCCCATTCTCACAAGGTTGGATGCAGAGCTATCCATCTCCGCTTCCTCATTATCAAGGACTGCATCATCCACGGTCTCCTCCCCCCAGCCACGTACAAGACCAGGGGTCCCCAAAAGGTCACCACTAGCCCCCTGGGAAGCCTGCTCCTGTTGGTCCTCCTCCTCCTCCTCCACAAAGCCACCTTCCTCCTCTGACTCCACTTCTGGCACCTCTCCCTGCGTTGCAGCAGGTGCCTGGGTTCGTTCTGGTGATTCCGACCAGAAATCGTGCGCTTCCAGCTCCTCGTCACGCTGGTCTACAGCCTCATCTGTCACTCGTCGCACGGCACGCTCCAGGAATAAAGCGAAGGGTATTAGGTCGCTGATGGTGCCTTCGGTGCGACTGACCATATTTGTCACCTCTTCAAAAGGTCGCATGAGCCTGCAGGCATCGCGCATAAGCACCCAGTAACGGGGGAAAAAAATCCCCAGCTGTGCAGATCCAGTCCTACCACCCAGTTCAAAAAGGTACTCGTTGACGGCCCTTTGTTGTTGCAGCAGACGTTCCAACATAAGGAGCGTTGAATTCCAGCGAGTCTGGCTGTCAGAAATCAAACGCCTGACTGGCATGTTGTAGCGCTGCTGAATGTCAGCAAGGCGTGCCATGGCTGTGTAGGAACGTCTGAAATGGGCCGACACCTTTCTGGACTGGGTGAGAACGTCCTGGAATCCTGGGTACTTGGAGACAAAACGTTGGACTATTAAATTTAACACATGTGCCATGCAGGGCACATGTGTTAAATTGCCTAGTCTCAACGCTGCCAACAGATTGCTTCCATTGTCACACACCACTTTTCCGATCTGCAGTTGGTGTGGGGTCAGCCACCGATCGGCCTGTGACTGCAGAGATGACAGGAGTACAGATCCGGTATGGTTTTTGCTTTCCAGGCACGTCATCCCCAAGACAGCGTGACAACGGCGTACCTGGCACGTCGAATAGCCTAGGGGGAGCTGGGGGTGCACAGGTGTGGAGGAGGAGAAGGAGGACCCAGCAGCAGAGTAAGAAGAAGAAGAAGACGAGGTAGAGAGCGATGGAGGAGTAGAGGTGGTGGCAGAACCGCGTGCAATCCGTGGCGGTGACACCAACTCCACTGTTGTTGTTGAGCTACCCATTCCCTGCTTCCCAGCCATTACCAAGTTCACCCAGTGGGCAGTGTAGGTGACATACCTGCCCTGACCATGCTTGGAGGACCATGCGTCAGTAGTCATATGGATCTTTGGCCCAACACTAAGTGACAGAGATGCGGTAACTTGGCTCTGCACATGTTGGTACAGGTGTGGTATTCCCTTTTTAGAAAAAAAATTGCGGCTGGGTACCTTCCACTGCGGTGTCCCAATTGCTACAAATTTGCGGAAGGCCTCAGAGTCCACCAGCTGGTATGGTAAAAGCTGGCGGGCTAAGAGTGCAGACAAGCCAGCTGTCAGACGCCGGGCAAGGGGGTGACAGTCAGACATTGGCTTCTTACGCTCAAACATGGCCTTCACAGAAACTTGGCTGGTGGCAGATGACTGGGAATGGGAACAGGTGGTCAAGGTGGAAGGCGGAGTGGAGGGTGGTTCAGACGGGTCAAGGAGAGCAGAGGTAGAGCAGTAAGATGCTGGACCAGAAGGAGTGTGGCTTTTAGTTTGCCTGTTGCCTTTGAGGTGTTGCTCCCAAAGTGCTTTGTGCTTGCCGCTCATGTGCCTTCGCATAGAAGTTGTACCTATGTGGCTGTTGGGCTTACCAAGGCTCAGTTTCTGACTGCACTCATTGCAAATTACAATGCTTTTGTCAGAGGCACACACATTAAAAAAATCCCACACTGCTGACTTTTTGGAAGTGTGCGATCTGGCGGTAACAGTAGAAGTTGGCGGCATTGGCGGCAATGGCGGGTGCGTTGGCCGGCTGAACACAGGTGCCGATACATGTTGTTGCCCTACTGATCCCTGCGGGCTGTCCTCCCTGCTTCTTCTAAGTCTTATTCTCCTACTGCCTCTCTGACTCTCCGTCTCTCCATCTGAACTACCCTCCTCTTGCTCTCTTCTACTAGGCACCCACAAAACATCAATCTCCTCATCATCATTCTCCTCAGATGCATCAATTTCTTCTGACACATCACAGAAGGAAGCAGCAGCGGGGACCTCCTCCTCATCACTCATTATGTCCATCTCTATCGTGTTCTCTGCCAGAATTAAATCTGGTGTAAGGTCCTCATCTCCTTCATCTTCTTCTGGCAATAATGGTTGCGCATTACTCAGTTCAAGAAACTCATGGGAAAATAACTCCTCTGACCCCAGTGAAGAAGGGGCACCGGTGGTGGAGGAAGTGTTACGTGGGGTGGCCATAGCAGTGGAGGATGAGGAGGATGTTGTGGTAAAGTTAGAAACGGTAGAGGATGGGGTGTGCTGTGTAAGCCAGTCAACTACCTCTTCAGCATTTTGGGAGTTCAGGGTCATTGGCTTTTTAAAACTGGGCAATTTGCTAGGGCCACAGGATTGCATCTGCGTGGCGGCCTGCCTTTGCCTGGCATTATTTTTAAAAAAACAACAACAACAACAAAAACTCAGTTGGTTTTTCTGGAAACGATAATACACACAGCTAGATGGCGGGTTGAAGAAAACAGTGTGCAAATAATGCCTACAAGGTCAACGTATACACTACTACAGCGGTGGATACGGATTACGTAAAATATATGAATGCTGCTTGAAAAAAAGTAACTCAAGTGGTTTTTCTAGAGACGATAATATTATCAATATTTAGACAGAATGTGAACAAGGTCACACAGCTAGATGGCGGGTTGAAGAAAACAGTGTGCAAATAATGCCTACAAGGTCAACGTATACACTACTACAGCGGTGGATACGGATTACGTAAAATATATGAATGCTGCTTGAAAAAAAGTAACTCAAGTGGTTTTTCTAGAGACGATAATATTATCAATATTTAGACAGAATGTGAACAAGGTCACACAGCTAGATGGCGGGTTGAAGAAAACAGTGTGCAAATAATGCCTACAAGGTCAACGTATACACTACTACAGCGGTGGATACGGATTACGTAAAATATATTATGGCTGCTTGAAAAAAGTCACTCCGGTGTTTTTTCTGGAGACGGTAATATTATGGATATTTAGACAGAATGTGAACAAGGTCACACAGCTAGATGGCGGGTTGAAGAAAACAGTGTGCAAATAATGCCTACAAGGTCAACGTATACACTACTACAGCGGTGGATACGGATTACGTAAAATATATTATGGCTGCTTGAAAAAAGTCACTCCGGTGTTTTTTCTGGAGACGGTAATATTATGGATATTTAGACAGAATGTGAACAAGGTCACACAGCTAGATGGCGGGTTGAAGAAAACAGTGTGCAAATAATGCCTACAAGGTCAACGTATACACTACTACAGCGGTGGATACGGATTACGTAAAATATATTATGGCTGCTTGAAAAAAGTCACTCCGGTGTTTTTTCTGGAGACGGTAATATTATGGATATTTAGACAGAATGTGAACAAGGTCACACAGCTAGATGGCGGGTTGAAGAAAACAGTGTGCAAATAATGCCTACAAGGTCAACGTATACACTACTACAGCGGTGGATACGGATTACGTAAAATATATTATGGCTGCTTGAAAAAAGTCACTCCGGTGTTTTTTCTGGAGACGGTAATATTATGGATATTTAGACAGAATGTGAACAAGGTCACACAGCTAGATGGCGGGTTGAAGAAAACACTGTGCAAATAATGCCTACAAGGTCAACGTATACACTACTACAGCGGTGGATACGGATTACGTAAAATATATGAATGCTGCTTGAAAAAAAGTAACTCAAGTGGTTTTTCTAGAGACGATAATATTATCAATATTTAGACAAAATGTGAACAAGCTCACACAGCTAGATGGCGGGTTGAAGAAAACAGTGTGCAAATAATGCCTACAAGGTCAACGTATACACTACTACAGCGGTGGATACGGATTACGTAAAATATATTATGGCTGCTTGAAAAAAGTCACTCCGGTGTTTTTTCTGGAGACGGTAATATTATGGATATTTAGACAGAATGTGAACAAGGTCACACAGCTAGATGGCGGGTTGAAGAAAACACTGTGCAAATAATGCCTACAAGGTCAACGTATACACTACTACAGCGGTGGATACGGATTACGTAAAATATATGAATGCTGCTTGAAAAAAGTAACTCAAGTGGTTTTTCTAGAGACGATAATATTATCAATATTTAGACAAAATGTGAACAAGCTCACACAGCTAGATGGCGGGTTGAAGAAAACAGTGTGCAAATAATGCCTACAAGGTCAACGTATACACTACTACAGCGGTGGATACGGATTACGTAAAATATATTATGGCTGCTTGAAAAAAGTCACTCCGGTGTTTTTTCTGGAGACGGTAATATTATGGATATTTAGACAGAATGTGAACAAGGTCACACAGCTAGATGGCGGGTTGAAGAAAACAGTGTGCAAATAATGCCTACAGGGCAAATAATGCCTAAAAGGTCAACTTATACACTACTACAGCGGTAGTAAAATAAAAAAAGTAAAATAAAAAAAAAATGAATATTAAAAAAAAAAATTAAAGTTGGTGCTGCTGAACTACTAGGAGCAGCAGATTAGCACACCAGTCCCACTCCCCAACACTGCTAGACTAATAGCACTGGGCTCTTATAGTAGTAGTAGTAGTAGTAGTAAAACAACAAAAAAATAAATAAAAGCAGTCCTTACAAGGACTACTGTTATTGCAGCAGTCAGCAGATGAGATCAGAAGCAGGACAGCTGCCCACTGCAGCTACATACAGAGCACTGCAGTAGAAGGTAGATTACTAGCCAGCAAAGCTACCTAAGCTTAAATGTCCCTCAAACCCCTGCAGACTTCTGTCCCTCCAATAACAGAGCAGTATCAAAACGATTACTAGCCAGCAAACTTTCAACTGTCCCTGAAATCACTAACAGGCAGCAGCTCTCTCCCTACACTATCTCTTCAGCACACACAGGCAGAGTGAAAAAACGCTGCAGGGCTTCGGTTTTTATAGGGAAGGGGAGTGGTCCAGGGGAGAGCTTCCTGATTGGCTGCCATGTACCTGCTGGTCTGGGGTGAGAGGGCAAAAAAAAGCGCCAACAATGGCGAACCCAAAATGGCGAACGTCGCGCGACGTTCGCGAACTTCCGGCGAGCGCGAACACCCGATGTTCGCGCGAACAAGTTCGCCGGCGAACAGTTCGCGACATCTCTACTCAGCAGTTAGGGACCATCTGACAATTCCTATCCACAGCAGTAAATGAAGGGAGAATTTCACTGCATACAGTCAGGTTTCTTATAAAAACGGTACACATTTTTTGAATTAAAGTATTTTGGAGATAGGTTTCTTTTTCATTAAAGAAAGTAAAAATGGGATTTTATTTTTTTGCCTTTACATGCCCTTTAAGTTAAGAACCCATTCTTGTGAATTGCTAAAGAACACAGTTCCACAACACCCTGCCTCCACTCCATTGTGAGGACATACCCTGGGGTAATAAGTCTCATCCAGAGAATACATAGTGGTTAAGTTGAGATTCACATTTGCCTTACACAATTATCCATAGAAAACTGGTTTTCTCCAGGGACTTAAAATATAGACAAAGTCAGGTTCATTTAATCAAACTTTCAGTCTTTCCAGGGTCATTTCTCAAGACAAGGTCCCAGGGGGATCAAAATGTTGACTAAAGAAACATTTTTTTTCTATATTTTAAGTCTCTCAAGTGCACCAATTTTTTTATGGGTAATTGTATATATATATTACAGTAATGGAAAGTATAAACCAGGGTGCATTCATCAATCACACTAGCACCGTATTAGTCCAGAAACAATCTTCCCTTGTTAGAAAAATGTTTCTATTTTTATTGGTTATAAAAATGCTACCAGCCTGATGAATTCTATTCACAGCAAACATAAAGCTAATCCCTGGCCTATAATTGAAGGCAAGAGTGGAGATGTATGTTGTAATTGGCTATTTGCTGGATTTCAGGATTAAGGGAGTTTATTCTCTTGTTTCAGCCCAGCAACACTTGTGACAATGTACATACAAAGGCACCCCACTGATCCCTGATTTTTCAAGCCTTGGAATGAGCAGAACCTTGTCTGAGTCACTCTCATTGCCAATTAATCATGTTCTGTAAATACTGTTGACAGACGCTTGTTTTTCATTAAGCTGCCTGAAAGCAGATCTTCAGAGTAGAAAGAAACTGAACTAGTTATTCAGCAGAACTGCACTGTGCAACAGATAGAAGGAGCTGATTTTACTAAATCCTCATACAAACAAAGAAGCTTTATGTGTGGAACTGCATATTCATATTGTCCCTCATTCCAACAGGTTGTATAGCGAGAGCCATTCTTGGTCAGGGGTCAGACAGATCCCGCAAATGCAATTGCAGACGCACCAAATGGCCACCGTTTTAGCATGAAAGAATAGCATTCATTAAAGGTACGTGTTAGTTATATGCCTCGCCCTGCACCCAACCCTAAACCGCACAATCTGAACCCACACCTGACCCTAAAGCTGGCCATTGACGCAAAGATTTGATCGTACGAATCTTTGCTTCGTATGATTTTCAGGCGGTGTGTGGTGTCCCGACATTTTTCATGAGATGACAATTGGTCATTCAGATGATCGGACAGGTTAGAAAATACCGATAATATCTCTGCATATTGCCGATCTGGCAACATCAGTCATAGACTGTCAACAGCTTTTGTCAGACATAACTGTCGTACGATTGCCGTCAGGGGCAGAACATCGTCTGATCTGTGCTTTTACTACTTTATTTGATCTGAAAGGTTAGTGGAAGGTCGGGAGATGGCACCGAACGATCGTTCATCCGATAGGAAGTTAAATCTGCACTTCTATGGCCATCTTAACCAGCAAAATGTTGTTGGACCCAGCCCAACCAGTACCTGCATCATCCCGCTCTGTACCTACTTCTATTTCCAAGACAGGGAATCTTTGGGAACACATGAGGAGGGCAGGTCTCCAGTCTGACCCAAACCCAACCCTAACCGACAGTGATTGGCCAAATTTCAACTGCCGAACTCTAGCGTTCCAGGTAGCACTAGGGTTCTCACAGTGGCAGGCATCTATGAACCTAAAAGAAATGTGTGTAGACATAATTTTGATGGTGAGAGCCAGAAATGACAACCATATAATGAAGACTTGAAGTGCAACTGGGGCCAATTCGTATTGAACCGCTTACGTTTGTTTTAATGCAAAGGCTGCAATGGCGTCACATGCATCCCCCCCCCTCATGACCCTGTTGACGTTGGTAATATGGGGGGGGGAATACTGCATTGTGGGTAAAAAAACATGGCGATTGCATCCAACATTGTATTTGCACACTGCACTTGTACGTAAATCCTCTTTCATTTCCAATCCCTGCATCTATTAAGTACTGCTAATGAAAGATATCAAATTGTGATATAAACTTGGAATCCATGTGCACTTGGGTGGAAAGAGGCTTTGGTTACCTGGTGCATTTCCACCTTGCAAGGTTCTCTGGTTCTGGAAACTGAGCCTAAAGGTGGCCATACACGGATAGATCCGCTCGTTTGGCGATGTCCTCCGATATGCCCACCTTGAGGTGGGCAATATCGGGCTGATCCGATCGTGGGCCCTAGGGCCCAACGATCGGATCCTAGCGTTCGCCAAACGGGCGGTCGGATCGCGGGACCGCATCAACGAACAGATGCGGCCGCGATCCGACGGGATTTTTAATCCCATCCGATCGAGATCTGGCCGACTTTCGGCCAGATCTCGATCGGGGAAGCCCGTCGGGGGCCCCCATACACGGGCCAATAAGCTGCCGACACGGTCTGTCGGCAGCTTTTATCGGCCCGTGTATGGCCACCTTTACATGGAAATACCTAAATATACGATTCAATGCAAATGTCACGCACCGTTTCCCAAAACCCAGAATAAGAGCCAAGATTCCAGTCACAGCTCACGCTTCCGTCTTTAACAGCTGCCTTTTGCTTCGGGATGCTACTTGGATGCCACAGAGTCTTAAAGTGAGGGAACTAAGGCTCATATTCTGGGCACATATTCAAGCAGTATTTAGTCAGGGGACAGGCTAGGGTCAATAACATGAGAACAGCGCAGTACCAGATCAGAATCTGTAATCCTAGTCAGGGACAGGGAACGAGGCCAGGACAGGCAGCAATTATCAGAGTCAGGTAAAAGGTCAGACATGAGAATCAGATCAAAATTGCACCCAGGAATTATCAGCAAACAGAACCTATGTTGAGCAGCGATTCTCAGTTCATCATAGCCCATTAAATATTTGAATATCGTGCCTCATAACAAAGGAAGACCTGAGCACGCCGGATGCTGGGTCCTGCGGCTGTCGCCCCAAGCAGAACAGTAGGTGTCCCTGCCACACCACTAGACCACCAGGCACTGTGACAGCAGATTTGAAAATGCAGCGGTGCAGGTAGTGGTACAGGCCTAGCCATACACCCGCTCTATATATGTGACAAATTGGAAAGAAATACCTGAAAATGTGTAGCAAATGGGGTGATTGCAAGGCACCAAAGTGGGTAACGAAGGGTGCCTGGGACTGTGGGGAGGTACTGGGAGCAGAGGGAACCCTGGGACTTGCTACATGGGGTAGAAGGATTGGTTGATGGCACTAATGAGAAGCTACTTACCCTCCTCCTCTTGTGAAGTTATGGGCACCTGGAGCTGTGCAGACTGGCAGCGGGTCTGGTCTCCCCTAATGGTGGTTGATTATCCCACCCCACCCCCACCCGTGCACTGTTACACTTAAATTGTTACATTTATTTGTTAATAAAGTTTCAATGGATTGGTTTCCATATTCTTAAGAATGTGTTATATAACAAATATTATTATTGTCACAGCTGTTGGCGGGTAATTGTTTTTGGTCCTTGCCATTTGGGTATGGCCAGTAGGTTTTTCCCTTTACATGCCCACCACGGCTTTGGTGGCTGGCATCTGTGGTAACCTGGGCTTGGTATAACATGGCAAGGGCAGCGTTATTGGTTTTTGGCAATTACAGTTTTAATAAAAGTTGTGGCCGACCTCCACCCACGAAAAGGGAAAACTAAGTCTTGTGTTTTTATTTAAATGTTAGCTCATAAGCGACTGCCTCTCCACAGTCCCCAGCTTTATTGCATGGTGCTTAAAGACACATTACACCCTATCCTTTACTGGAGCTTTTGTTTATGTCCTTACATAGTGCTACCATTTTGTTACTAATCCTTGGGGGGACACAATAGATCCACTTCCCCATTAATTAGCCTACCAACAGATCTGTACTTAATCATAGGGAGACTTGATTGAGGTCAAAGTAAAATACAGGTTCATCTTCAAGAAGTGCAGCACATGTGTCTTATGGAGGAACTGGAATGGGGAGCCAACTACCCAGCTTAGACCATTTAGAGCAGGGGTCCCCAGCGTCTTTTACCTGTGAGCCACATTCAATGTAAAAAAAAGTTGGGCAGCAACACAAGCATGAAAAAAGTCCCTGGGGTGCTAAATAAGGGCTATGGATTGTTGTGAGTGGAAGCCCCTATGTGGACTGGTAGCCTACAGGAGCCTCTGTTTGGCAGTACATCTGTTTTTAATGCAACTAAAAGCTATCTCCGAGCCAATAATAATAATAAACAATAAAGTTAAGTTTTACTATTTCTAGGGCACTTTTGGGTAATACCATGGGTTGGTGCAACCTATAGGCCATTCTGTCTTTTTTTTTTCACTTTACTAGCTAGAAAGTAAGTCAGAGATATGAACTACCTGTAAATGCATATTATGTAAATCTGTTTTGTGTCCCAATATTACTGACTATATAATAAGGACAATAATCTAACATAAGTTCATTGTTGGACAGTAACTCAATTGAAATTGAATTGGTGGCTGTGGCCTTTTTCATACTTGAATTATGGTTTATTGTCATGTAGTGTGAACTCCCCGCCCAAATCAGCAGTTTAGCATTATTGTGAGAAAAGTATGGCATGTCTCTCAATGAATGCAAATGGCCCTAAGAGCGTTTCTGAGTCAGCAATGGCAATAGAATTCATGTCTTTTATACAAACGGAATGGTGGTGATGGCCTATATTTTTTATTCATTTGATGTTTAGTGAAACTATTCTGCTCTTCTCATACTATTTTCTTCATCAGCCTTCATGGTGCAAGTATCAATGTGTTTTCCAAAGTACAGTCGAATTCTACAGGGGAGCACAACTGTAATGGACATAGAACTGGCAGTGAAGTATTTTGGGGACATGATCCAGAAGCCCTATGCAGCGAATCTGGGACAGATAGAGTGAAAGGGGACCATGACTATGGGACGAGTAGGGAAAAAAGGAGGCAGTGTGGAGGCTATGGATCATGTGGGAGTTGTAGTACAGGGAAAGAAAGGGGGTAGGAAAAGGGGAAGGGCTCAACCTTTAAACAGCAAGGAAAAGTGTGGGAAGACATTCATACCTAGTGGAGGCACAGGAACAGTGAGCGTTATAGGTTGTTTCAGCTTTAGGCATAGTGGGACTGCCCTACTGGGTAGCCGAAAAGGGGGCAGTTCTGTCAAGGTGAGGTTGGAGTTGGATAGGCCCAGGCCTGTATTTGTGGAAAGGCCACCAGGGCCTGGGCCAAGGGCGGCAGGATTTTAGGGGGGCGGCATGCGACCCAACCACACCCACATTGGTCCAGAAATACTGGGGATGCGCAGGAGATAAAATAGTGTTTTAAATTTCCTGTGCGCCAATCCCCATTGCTCCGGTCCCCATGATGAAAATTAGTGCGAATTAAAGGGAGGGGACAGGGGCAATGAATTTGAGCGGGCCTAGGGTTGCCCGCTATGTAAATCTGGCCCTGGATTGGCCTGGGGCTAGGCTTGGTGAAAAGGGGCACATTAGGCAAGGAAGTAAGTGGCAGAGCCTTAGCCTTAGGTTGGAGAACAGGTTAGTGGTCAGAAGTGTTGTTAAACTAGGGTTCATTGTGAAATGCAGCCTTAAGGGGCTGGTGTATTTTACACATATGTTAATATGATATGTTTTTGTTATAATAATGTTGGTATGTTGTGATGGATAATGTCATACTAAGGTAATGTTGTATACTAAATTAAGCTGCTGCCTTTTCACCCAATATGTTTGTGTTGTGAATAATTGATGTGGGTTTGGGATGAGACTGAATCGAGTCCTACGCAAGTCATGGACTTTAATCTTATGTCATTGGTGACATAATGGTCCCCTTTAACTAATGGATAACAGATTACACCATTAGACAGACAGAGCTTATTTGCTATCTGCTGTGTAACTTGAGCTTTTTCTCCTTTGAATGGCTGCCCCCATTGCCACACAGCAGCTTGTTTATATAAACTATAGTAGTATTTCTGAAGCAAACACAGCAGTTTTACCAGTGCAGGGCAACACTACATTATATTTTCATTACTTTAAAACACTTTTAGTTTTTGACGTTACTGTTCCTTTAAGGTATTTCTATAGGACGCTTATACATTGCTGACAACAGGGGCATAACTCTAGAGGAAACAGACCCTGCAGCTGCAGGAAATAAAGGGGCCCCATGAGGCCCTAATTAATGAGCAATGTCAATATATACTGGTAAAACAGGACAACTTCTGGATATGTTGGGGCCCTAAAATGAATTTGCTGTGTGGCCCAGTAACATCTAGTTACCCCACTGGGTGACAGTAGGGTTACTCTAAACCAAGATTGGATTTTCTGTTATGTCTGATTTTCCATTCTTCTTACATTTTATATCTTTGGGGGTGGGTGCAGAATCAAGTTTCAGTCTTGGGATTCATAATGTCTAAACGACAGTGCAAAAGCCAACGTAAAGCCACCAGCGATTCAACAGCAAGTCTGTAATTCTAGCGCACTGGTAAGAAATTGCTTTTGACTGTTTCTGCTAAAGGAGCTGTTTTGAATGAATCCTCGTGTTTCACCATAAGTAGTGAGGTTTTCTAATAAGTCTTTTTCATTCTCATGTTACGGCTTCGTTTAAGCAGCTGACAATTTCATTATTCCAAATCTAAGATTTGACAAATTGCTCCTCTTTGTCTTGCTCCTTCCTTCCAATATAGAGTTTCGGCTTGTAATTGAATGGTTTATAACAATATATTTCATTTGGAGTGTCAGTAACTCAATGCAGCTCGTGGTCTGTGCAGCGACATTACTCCATATTACAGTATATGTTGACGTCTCTGTTTGCTCCTTCTACAAGGCTGACTCTAGTTGGGATACAGGAATACACAGCAAATGAATTCCATTCTGGCTCCCCAACAGCTCACAGTTGCCAGAACTTGGCATTTTATAGACTCATTTCACAATGGCTGCTAGATGGAGTTGTTTAGAATATTAAAAATGCATGTAAATGTTAGATTTTCTGAACATGCACGCAGTTCAAGAATTGACAGGTTGGCATGGTCTCCTATTCTCTGCCCAACTCCACAATGGAATAGAACTTTGCTATAAAAGGGAATTAAGAGGTAAAGAGGGTAAGGACACAAGTCTTGCTCCTCAACATGGTTGGCAAACATCAAAATAACAATTTACTGCTTATTAAATAGGAACGTATATCTCTTCTACTGAATTTTCCACTCCTCTTTGTGTTATGACAATCCCTCTATATATAAATACAGTGGTCTGGCTGTTATAGCAGGGTATGGTGGACAGTTTAAGTATTTGGTAGTTTAGTCAGATGTTGCCATCGCTTTTTCTATAAGGTGCTCAGATGTCATGCCATTGGCCACCCACCGCATACCTGGACTCTTCGGGTCTTATGTTCTGGCCCCACTGAAGTGTTGGTGCACGACTTCACCTTCATCTGCACAAGACCTGCAGTCTCCCATAATGTCCAACACCTCCTTTACTGAGCAACTGCAGCTCCTGATTACACAATTCAGCAGTATATATGTTTATATCTCTTTATCTTCTATACCATGTGCAAGAGTATATCTCTCCAACCCTTTTCAATTCCTTAGCTTGTGCCCTAGGTCTAGTGCCGCCATTTTCCTACTTATTAAATGAAACTTTTTGTAGATAAGAGAAATAAGTGAAGTCCCCTTGGGGAAGTCTAGTGATTTCAGCAGGTCAGGTAGGGCAGAAAGAGAGGACAATATTATTGGATGGACCGAGGACTATGAATTTAATAACAATAGGATCAGGGACAAGGTAGTGATTTGCATTGAAGAATAGTAGATATTCGGCTGAAGGAGCAAATCTGGCAGAGACATTGAGAATGGATGGACCAACAAGAAGGGAATGACAACAGAATTATTGTCAGTATGTAAACTATTGGACAGAATCATGTATGGATAGATATTAATTGATTCAGGAATTTAGTACAGGTCTGGGATCCGTTATACGGAAACCTATTATTCAGAGTTCCCAATTAAAGAATGAACATCTCCCATAGACTCCATTATAATCAAATAATCCAAATGTTTAAAAAGTATTCCCTTTTTCTCTGTAATAACACAGTACTTTGTACTTGATCCCAGCTAAGATATAATTAATCCTTATTGGAAGCAAAACCAGCCTATTGGGTTTATTTAATGTTTTTATGATTTTCTAGTAGACTTAAGGTATGAAGATCCAAATTATGGAAAGATCCATTATCCAGAAAACCCAAGGTCCCGAGCAAACTGGATAACAGGTCCCATATCTGTATTAGACTGGGGTTAAATAATTTGAAGCGTTTGCGCTGGGTCTAAAGCAACATCTATTCTTGTTTCTATTATTGGGATTTGTGTTTTTGTACCAGATTCCTCTGTTCCAATTCTTATTTCTATAAAAGGTGAACTATATATGGTCAGAGGTCTGGGCACCTACATGCTGGGCTGAATAGTCTGATCTGATCCTTAGCCCTAACAGTGATGGCAATAACTACACTCTAATCAGCTACAATATAGTTCTGCAGTCTATGCTCCTCTGGAACTCCAGTGTTGGCTGATACTAAGTTTTGTGATTTATAGTGTTGGTTGCTTTTCTCTCATTAAAGTTGTAATATACAGGTGTGGGATCCATTATCTGGAAACCCCGTTATCCAGAAAGCTCAGAATTATGGGAAGGCCATCTCCCATAGACTCTTTTTTTCTCTGTAATAAAAATACAGAATCTTGTACTTGATTGAGATATATTTAATCCTTATTGTAAGCAAAACCAGCCTATTGGGTTTATTTAATGTTTAACTGATTTTCTAGTAAAGGGATCCTGTCATGGGAAAACATGTTTTTTTCAAAATGAATCAGTTAATAGTGCTACTCCAGCAGGATTCTGCACTGAAATCCATTTCTCAAAAGAGCAAACTGATTTTTTTATATTCAATTTTGAAATCTGACATGGGGCTAGACATATTGTCAATTTCCCAGCTGCCCCTGGTCATGTGACTTGTGATTTCTGGCAGGCTGTTGTTTTTCCTTCTCAATGTAACTGAATGTGTCTCAGTGGGACATGGGTTTTTACTATTGAGTGTTGTTCTTAGATCTACCAGGCAGCTGTTATCTTGTGTTAGGGAGCTGTTATCTGGTTACCTTCCCATTGTTCTTTTGTTTGGCTGCTGGGGGGGAAAAGGGAGGGGGTGATATCACTCCAACTTGCAGTACAGCAGTAAAGAGTGATTGAAGTTTATCAGAGCACAAGTCACATGACTTGGGGCAGCTGGGAAATTGACAATATGTCTAGCCCCATGTCAGATTTCAAAATTGAATATAGAAAAATCTGTTTGCTCTTTTGAGAAATGGATTTCAGTGCAGAATTCTGCTGGAGTAGCACTATTAACTGATGAGTTTTGAAAAAAAATTTTTTCCCATGACAGTATCCCTTTAAGGTACGGAGATCTAAATTACAGAAAGATCCGTTATCCAGAAAACTCCAGGTCCTGAGCATTCTAGCTGACAGGTCCCATACCTGTATATCTTTGCAACGTGTTGTGGAGGTACACTCTTCACTACAATGGAAAAAGGGGGTGAGGTCCCACTGTAAATCTGTTCCCCTTAGGGCTCTTACACACAGGCGTTTGTTTGTGCGCTCCCCTGCATTGTGCTTTCCTCCATTCAGCCGCAGGGGAACGCAGGAGTAGACGCACTGAATTATTGTCAATGGGGCTGTACTCACACAGACGCATATAAGTGCCAAACGCCGGGATGCAGCATGTTACATTTTACCTGCATTCGGCGCATACATGCGTCTGTGTGAGTACAGCCCCATTGACAATAATTCAGTGCGTCTGCTCCTGCTGAATGGAGGAAAGCGCAGCGCAGGGGAGCGCACAAACAAACGCCCGTGTGTAAGAGCCCTTTTAGGCAGTAACAGCTGACAGTTACTACTATATAACTCTATAACTGTGGCCTTTACATTCACTCTCTCTGCTGTGTGGGGGCCGCACTGCCCCTGAGCAAGTGATACATGATACAGGCACTTGTTCCACGAGTCCTAATGTTTTCCAAAGCTGCGCTGAATCAGCAGCAAGTCACTCCAAGCTCATCCAGGATTAGTTAAGGGGAAATTGACAATTCTCTGGTGTTTCTGTCTCTATACATTCCCTTAAACCTTTGTGCTTTGCTGATCCTTACATTGGGGAAATTCCTCCAGAGAGAATCCCCCCTTAAGCTGGCCATAGACGCGAAGATATAGTTGTACGAATTGAAGTTTCGTATCATTGTATGAGTGGATCGTCCCAACATTTCTCGTACCATGTAGATCTGTCCATTAGTCTATTGTACTGGATTTAAGGCTCTTACACACGGTTTTCCCCTGCGTTGAGATTTCTTCCATTCAGCCGCAGGAGAGCGCAGTAGTAGACGCACTCAATTATTGTGAAGGGGGCTGTACTCACACAGACGCATGTATGCGCCGAACGCAGGTGAAATGCAACATGCTGTGTCTCACCTGTGTTTGGCGCTTACATGCGTCTGTGTGAGTACAGCCCCCTTGACAAGTGTGTCTACTCCTGTGCTCCCCTGCGTCTGAACGGAAGAAAGCGCAACGCAGGGGAGCGCCGAAAAAACTGCCCGTGTGTAAAAGCCCTAAAGGACCTGCCTGCTTTTTGAGGTTGCCAGACAAGCTGATCTTTTGCCAGATTTGGGCAACCAAATAGACAGATTCAGCCAATTTGATCATTTAGCTTTGGAGTTAAGAATTAGATCTCAAGCAGGGCAGAGTGATATAGAATTTAGATCAGTCATCAGTCAGCCAATGATAGTGTTGCAAAGTTCAATTGCTTAACTGTTGAAGCAAGACAGATTGAACACATTTGTAGGCTTGATAAAGGGCCCTGTGCGGCCCGAAACGTTGCCTTTTTCTACTGTAATGAGCCAATAAAGCATTTGAAACGCAACAGAAACCTATTTGTCAGTGTGCTATGGTCGTATGGACTGAGATTGAACACATTTGTAAGTTAAGCTCAAGCAGTTGATTTGCAGGGTTTGTGCTGCAAGTAGGTGCACAGCCCCTGTAGCGTAAAGCTCATTTATCAACAATGGGCAATCTTGCACCTGGGCAGTAACCCATAGCAACCAGCCTGTGATTAGAATTTCTTTTAGCCAGCTGCATGGTGTATGGGTGCAAGTAATGGATTCTGTTTTCCTTAGATTACAAAGAATATAAATCATTTCTGTAGCTGTCCCCTAAATGACTGACATAAAGAACCATCACTGATCCCTTTTAATGAGCTTTAATTTCCTTGGCATTTTCACTCTCCCGAGAGCTAATATTAAGCTGCTTGTTCAGAGCTTGTAAAGCTGTACATTGAGCCTATAAAACAGGCCAGCGAGTGGATGAGGCATATATCCAGAACGCTAGTGCGTGCATTTAATTAACAGAGTACTTTCATACTCGGCTGGGCTTTACTTGTGCCGCGCACCTTAGTGAGATTAATGGAGCAAAGTTAAGTGGATCTCCTCCGTACCCACCACCCTGCTCTGCCAATCACTCTTCCCACTGAACAAACGCCATAAAGCCGAGTCTCCCTGGGGAAAGGTGAACAGGGAATAAGTACAGATTTCACATTTGAAATTAAGGGTCATATTTATCAAGGGTCGAAGTGAATTCGAAGTAATTTTTTTGAATTCCATTCTAAGTAAAATAGTTTGAATATTCGAATATTCTATAATCGAAGTACTGTCTCTTTAAAAAAAACTTCAACTTCAATAGTTCGCCAAATTAAATCTGCCGAAGTGCTATGTTAGCCTATGGGGACCTTCTAATGCATTTCTCTACGTTTTTTGAAGTCAAAGAAAAATCGATCCATCCATCTCTGAAATCCTTCGAATCGTTCGATTCGAACGATTTAATCGTTCGTCTGATCGAACGATTTTACTTCAACCGCAAAACGGTCAAATTCGGTAAAAAAAACTTCGAATTCGATATTCGAATTCGAAGTATTTAAATTTCGATGGTCGAATTTCGAAGTATTTTTTACTTCGAAATTCGACCATTGATAAATCTGCCCCTAAATCTCCACTTGAAAAAACAGTTTTGAACATAATGAAAGAAAATATCATTCCGATCAGCTTTACAATCATGATGCATTTCCCAAGGTTTTAGAGTTGATTGTAAATGTGATTGAAAGCAATAATTGTCTGGTCTGTCTGCACTTCTGATTCTGACTCCTGAGACAATGCAGCAGAAGCTGATTAACAGACCTGGAGGAGGACGGACTTCTGCTACACTACTTCAAGAGTCAAACCAAGGAATAAACAAATACACGTATGGGACCTGTTATCCAGAATGTTTGGGACCTGGGGTTTTCCGGATAATGGATCATTCCATAATTTAGATCTTTATGCCTTACGTCTACTAGAAAATCATATAAACATTAAATAAACCCAATAGGCTGGTTCTGCTTCCAATTAGGATTAATTATATCTTAGTTTGGCTCAAATACAAGATACTGTTTTATTATTACAGAGAAAAAAGGGAAGTGGTGAGCACAACTTTCCCTTGTTTGTTATAGAGAAAAAAAGGAATCATTTTAAAAAATGTGGATTATTTCATTATAATGGTGTCTATGGGAGAAGTTCATTCCTTAATTTGGAACTTTCTGGATAATGGGTATCCGGATAACAGATCCCATACCTGTACTAGTTTCAGTAGCCATAACATCTACAAATAACTCTAAAACCAATGAACACGTATAACAAATGTCTATTTGAAAGTCAATTAGAATTATATTGTAATGTTCATAAACTGTTATGGAGTGGAGAAACTGACCTATATTAGCACAAGTGTCATTTTTTTCTGCTGACATTACACCAGTGGGGATAAATCCAGACTTCTGCCTTGTGCCCCTGTATGTTTGGACTGATATAGGCACGAGATCAGCGCACACATAGAATAGATTTCAGTGTGTCCATGCATAGTGTTCTGTGCCGAAATCCTCTCTGCACCTCAAGGGATGAAAGAAAGCAGATCAGGTGCCATTAGCCTAAAAAAGGCCTAGAGCAAAATATATTTTGGTTCCCTCTATTCTATACGCATTCTATACGCTTGTATTGGCTGAGCAACATTTGAAACATCTCCCCTTCAGACCAGGGATAGAGCTATTTTTGTGCTCTGCGCTGCAAATCTTTTTGTCCCTCTTTCTATTTCCAAAATGTTAGGAGATATGTTCTTCTATGTACAACAAGCCACCCTGCACCATCCCCACACACCAGCGCCGGGCCAAGCCGACCAGGCACCCTAGGTGACCCGGCCGACCACCAAGCTCCCCCACGACTGAGGGGGGTAGTGTCGGAAGTTGTACGCACATGCGCAGAAGGGAAGGTAACGCTGGAGGGGAGAGAGCGTCGGGGAGGGAGTGTCGGAAGGGAGAGAAGACAGCATCTGAAGGGAGGGGAGAGAGCAGGAGGGGAGGAGAGAGAGAGCCGGAGGGGAGGGAGGCAAGTAGCGAATAGACTAGGGGTAGGCAAAGGACAGGTACCTGCCCAGCGCCCCTCTTTCGTTGCACCCTAGCGCAGGTGCCTCTTCTGCCCACCCCTAGTTCCGGCCCTGCCACACACACAATAGTGGGTTCTACAGCATAATATTCAGCTGAATATGCCCATCGTGGCCCTGAGCTTCAGGTTTTTTTATCCAGCCCTGCTCTATGGGACAGATTTACTAAAGGGCGAAGTGGACGTCGCTAGCAAAAATTTGCCAGAAATCTCGTCAGCAGGGACATTGCCAACAGGTGTAGAGCACAATTCGCTAGTGAAAGAGACTGTTGCTAACGCAGTTTCGAGCCCTATCACCAGGCAAATTTTCGCTCAGGCGAACAATCATTACTCCGCAAATTCACTAAAGTGTGAATTTTACAGAATGTTACCTCTTTCACCAGAGTTTCCTTCACCACCTTCAACCTGGCGAACTGATAAGATGAAGCTTCATCCTCCTCAATCTTATATCAGTGACATCATATCCTGTATGCCCCAAAGTCATAAAAGTTCTTAAAAACACTTGCGTTTTTCATATTTTAAAGCGGGATTGTTTTTCAAAAGTTTTTTGTGTTAACATGTTTTTCCCAACCATTTGAGGGGCATGTCATATTTGTTTTAGGGTGGACTCATGTCTAGGGCATTAGAGGATCTCTTTTGTCTTTATTTTGCTTCCTTGGACATTTGTAAAAATAAGTGGCCACTTCAAGCATTTGCACCCAAAAGCATAGATTATTTGAAACTCTCAAATACATATTTGTGTTTGCTTGTGGTCACTGGTGTGTGTAGCATTTGCTCTAAAAGTGAACAGGGGCACATTTTCTAATGCAGTCTAAGAGTATACTGCAGAGGCTTTTGTTTGCTTTTCATGATTGGCAGTAGCAGACTTGCTTTAAAGGAAAACTATACCCTAAAAATTTATATGGCTAAAAATGCCATATTTTAT
This sequence comes from Xenopus laevis, assembly GCF_017654675.1. Lineage (NCBI taxonomy): Eukaryota > Metazoa > Chordata > Amphibia > Anura > Pipidae > Xenopus > Xenopus laevis. The sequence goes on along the minus strand of NC_054372.1, from coordinate 171,622,985 downwards.
ATACAGAATTTATTGCACCAGCCTAAAGTTTCAGCTTGTCAATAGCAGCAATGATCCAGGACTTCAAACTTGTCACAGGGGGTCACCATCTTGGAATGTGTCTGTGACACTCACATGCTCAGTGGGCTCTGAGCAGCTGTTGAGAAGCTAAGCTTAGGGGTCTTTGCAAATTATCCAGCAGAAAATAAGGTTTGTATGTAATATAAGCTGATGCTACAGGGCTGATTATTACATTCTGATGCTAATTGCACTGGTTTCTGTGCTGCCATGTAGTAATTATCTGTATTAATTACTAATCAGCCTTATATTGTGACATTTCTATTCTATGTGTACTGTATATTGTAAGTGGGTCCCTAAGCTCAGTAAGTGACAGCAGCACAGAGCATGTGCAGTGAATCAGCAGAAAAGAAGATGGGGAGCTACTGGGGCATCTTTGGAGATCTTCCCTGCTAAAGGGCTGTGGTTGCCTTGGGCTGGTACAGAAGCACAAAACATAATGTACAACATTTCTAGCTACTTCTTTAGTTAAACTTTAGTTCTTCTTTAACTACAGTCAGCGTCTTACATCAAGAATAAAAATGTTTTGCAAACAACAGTATAACTTTTTAAAGCGAATATTGGATAGTATTTATTAAGGATCGTATGATGTCTGAGATCAGTTTGGGTTTACGTGCCAAAAGCTACATTGACTCCCTCCACTTGATCACTAGCGACATCATGTGGTTGATCTTCAGATTACAAGTCAGCAACCAGAGCAATGTCACAATTTCAAGACCTTTATTACTAGATAGTTTTGTAGATTTGGGGCAGGCACGGATGTGACTGATGTAAAGTAATAATAATACGTGATAATAATATGAGAGTCACTGGAGTTGGGTATTTCCCCTAATTTGATATCAGCCAGTTAAGAAGTGGGCATTGCAGACTCGTGCAAATCACTCTTACCTTGCATCTAAATGATCCTGTAATTGTCGTGTGCATTTTATTAAGGGTTATGCAGAACTTGTAAGTCCACAAGGTTATTTTTTTTTTAATAGACAAACTATACGGATACAAATTACAAAAAGACCCCTTATCCAGAAAGCCCCAGGTCCCAAGCATCCTGGATAACAGATCCCATACCTGTATCTGCATTTCTTTTTTAAAAGGGACCTGTCACCCAGACATAAAGACCTGTTCAATAAAGTCCTTTTCAAATGAAACACAAAATCCATTTTTTTTAATCATAACATCCATAACTGATATAAAGGTATTTAAAAATCTATGCTGTCCATCATATATTGCCTGCTCTGCCTCTATGCCTGAGTCACAAAGGAGGGGCTGACAATTACTTTCAATTTCCATTCTGCACTTCCTAGATGTCACTGCATTTCTCACATTCCCTCCTCACAGTCTAATTGTGTAGCCAGGGCATGGGCGTCAGGTCTCCCTTTCTGGAGCATAAACAAGATTTTGGAATGATGCAAAGCTTCCTTTAATAACAGTGTCCACAAAATGGCTGCCGCCTGCTTGCTGTGATTGTGATATTCTAAGACTGAAGGAAACTAGATGTATATAATTTATGTAGTGTTGGTAAAGTTTATTTTTCTTGACTGAAAGAATTTGGAATTATTTTAATTATTTATAGATCCCCTTTAAGTTTCTAAGACAGACACAAAAACAAAAACCTGTAAATATATAATGAGAGACACCAAAGAACAGGTGAGAAAAGAAAGGAGACTATAATACTTCTGAACTGGACGGTGCCTGTATCTTTGTTTCTGGCCAGTAGAATTTGCCCATTCCTGCACGGCACAAAGTGTAAGCACAAGAGACACATTTTAATAAATATATTTTTATGGTATCATTTGAACTGGAATTTAATAATGAAGTGTAAGCATATGGACATAGTGTTTATAACATGCAGGAGAACATGACACATGTTGTGCTGTTCATATTGAGTCCACGTACATAACTCATTCACGTGATGGAAGACTCTCAGTCTAAAGATGGAACCACTAGGGAGGCAACTTAGTACAACTGACAATAGATCTGACCATTTGGGCACAAGAAGACACCCAGTTCAACTCATATATAATAGTATCAAGAAATTTAGAATTCTATCGGGGAATGTAATAAAAGTCGGTAACGGAAAAACTATTCGCAATGCAAAAAGTTATGCCTTAGCGTGAAAAAATGTTGCTTTGCGCAAATTTACTTGGGGTGGGGGACAGGGTTTTTTGGGTAAAGGGTATGTTTCTCCTTTAAAGGAGAAGGAAACCCTTTTGGCGCAAAAACCCTCCCCCCCCGTAGGCCCCCCTCCCTCCTCCCCTCGGCCTACCTCTCCCCCGGGCAAATGCCCCTAAGTTGCTACTTACCCCTCGTCGCAGGTCCTGTCTCGTGGAGTTCACAGGCGCCATCTTCTCCCGTTCAGTCTTCTTCCTGGATTCCCTGGCGTTTGGCGGCGCATGCGCTGTAGGAGGCATTTGCCGGTTGGAATCTACTGCACATGTGCCGAAAGTCACGAATTTTTCTGATTTCTTTTTTCTGCAACTTTGTGACTTTTGGCACATGAGCAGTAGAATCCAACCGGCAAATGCTCCTACTGCGCATGTGCCGCCAAAAGCAGGGGAATCCAGGAAGAAGACTGCACTGGAGAAGATGGCGCCTGTGAACTCCACAAAAGAGGACCTGCGACGAGGGGTAAGTAGCAACTTAGGGGCGTTTGCCCGGGGGGGGGGGAGGGAGGTAGGGGGGCCTACGGGGGGAGGGGTTTTGCACCAAAAGGGTTTCCTTCTCCTTTACACACACTCTGTGCAGCTCTTCCTACCAGACAGCATAGAACAGTATTATGATTCCAACAGAAGTTCTGGCACATGCTAACAGCACAAATGTGTTAAAAGAGACACATACCCAACTGTATAATTGAATGTAAAATTGCTCTTCTAAGCACTTTTGCAATTTACATGATTTGTTTTCCATATTTTTATTCTTGATATTAGCACTGCTAATATCATGAATGTGAAAACAGGAGTGTCCTCTGCTGTTCTGCTGTAGAGAATGGCAAAAGTTTAATTTACTGAAGCAGGAAGCGTCTCTTGTCACCTCTGAACTCTATCCCTCCTGTCACATTGAGCAGCACTCTCACAGAACTGCAGATTGCTTCACAAACATTTACAACTACTAATATCATGAAAAAAAATAAATACATTCATAAATACTGCAAAAGTGCTCAGAAGAGTTCTCTGAGCAATGTCACTGTAAAGATATATTCTTGGGTAAATATATATTGTTTGACACTGTTGCAGAACAATAACTTGCAAAAGGTGCTGTAGACAAGAGGGATTTACATTATACTTAAATATAACTTAGTTTTCCACAAGAAAAATAATATCCCCCGGCTCACTGAGCAACAGGATCACAAAGCAACATGTTCAGTGCCAGCCATTAAATACTTATACAAGGGCCTGCAGGGATTGGTTGCTTATTTCCATTTGTTCAATGAGCAGTTCATGGAAATATCCTTGAAATGGCATGTAACAGACATCCATGGGCTTTATTCGGGCCCTCAGTTTGAGATACAGAAGAACACATTGGAATGTCCTCTGTAGAAGCCCAAAGGCCATCAGAATGGATTGTAGGTCGCTGGGTAAACCCTGAGATTGATGGGTAGTGTCACTCACACTGTTATTTGCATTGGGCTCCACTGGTAAATCAAGACACACAACTGAAAAGCCATAAGAATCCACATGTATCATTGCCACTCAATGGCAATCAGTAATAAACATAAATTAAGAAAGAAAAATCCTCATTTTCTCCTGTCCATTGTCTGATTGTAAGGAAATGTCCACCAGCTAGCAGGGAATGGTCTGGAGTCAAAGGTAAACTACGTTCTCTTCAATTTTGCCATTTTCCAAAGGATGTGAAGTGTCTTCTGCTGTTTTGGTCAGTGGTTCCGTGGGCTCCGCTGCGTTAGGCGGGGAAAGTAGCGCACCACAAGAAATAACGTGAGCTGCATTCAGATCTACAATGAAAGAGTTGATACAATTATCAGTTGACCTTCTAAAAGTTACTACATATCGGGGCAAATTCACCAAGGGTCGAATATCGAGGGTTAATTAACCCTCGATATTCGACTGGGAATTAAAATCCTTCGACTTCGAATATCGAAGTCGAAGGATTTTAGCGCAAATAGTTTGATCGAACGATCGAAGGAATAATCGTTCGATCGAACTATTAAATCCTTTGAATCGAACGTTTCGAAGGATTTTAATCCTTCCCCATAGGCTAACATTGGGTTCCGTAGGTTTTAGATGGCGAACTAGGGGGTCGAAGTTTTTTCTTAAAGAGACAGTACTTCGACTATCGAATGGTCGAATAGTCGAACGATTTTTCGTTCGAATCCTTCGAAGTCGAAGGTCGAAGTAGCCCATTCGATGGTCGAAGTAGCCCAAAAAACACTTTGAAATTCGAAGTTTTTTTACTTTGAATCCTTCACTCAAGCTTGGTGAATTGGCCCCATCGTGTCTTCATAATCTTTCCATTGACATGTAAATAGCAGATCAAGCAGCTTTACTCACTACGAAAAGAAGGCTAACATCATACTAGTTCTGTTTATTTGGACCTGAAACTAATACTTAGTATATTTTGTCTTAGAAGCTTATGTCTTTGAGGTCAAGGGCCTTAGCTAAAATGTATTTAATTTAAGAACTTCCAGCCAACAACAATCTTAAGGGGTGAAAGACACCTAAGGTTTATCTTTACTTTTTCAATATATATATATATTTGGAATAGTTACCATTGTTACATGCATCCTTGTGCCGGGAAATGTGTGAAGATCCTTCAAGTCTTTGGTGTCGAGAGACCACAGAGCTCCAAGGCTCATTAGCAGTGTCCATTGTATTTTTCTCAGTAGACTGTGCAAGGTGTGAGCTGGAGTTGTGAAACAAATGTGCATTTGGGTAGTCTGGGGCTGGAAATGTTGTGATGGTGTTGAGTGATATCCCAGCCAAGGCACTGTTAATATTCACAGAGTCTTCATCTTGTAAACTGACGGAACGACCGCTTCCGACACCCTGTTCCTAAGAATTAAAAAAATGAAGCAACGTGAGAATGAATTGCTGGTGTTGTGTAAAAGAACCACAGACAGCTTATTCTGACACTTTTATTAGCACTGTCTGTCCTTATGATGTTATTAAATCTGCCGTAAGCATTAAAAGCACACTTTAGAACAATAAAAATTTATTGAAGTAAAAAAGCACACTTTACTATAGAGTCAACCTTTTCCTTATTGTTCCTGGACATGCTTTATACGCTTCCAAATATGGCACAGTTGAAAAACTGATGAAACAGCCCTAAAGTAACATTTTGAGAAATATATAAAAAAATATCTTTTTATCTTTAACTACTGTAATAATGGGTTTTGGAAACCGCTAGAGAAATCATGTGACACCTTCACACAAGTGGATAAGATATGAGTTTGTACGGCAGGTGTAAAGCTTCCAAAGCACATATGACCCTTTTGCTAGTGCAGATGTTATAAGACAATGTGATCAATGTCAATACACACCTATGATGATGAATACACTACATTTACAAAGTAAAATCATAAGGACCACTCTGATTTTAGGGGGGCATACACGTCAACATCTGGTAGCCGACTGATCAGCCCGTGATCAGCCTTTCTATTGTCTCATTTGTTCAGGCCATTGTTCCTAGAATCATTGAAAGAATTGGCACAATCAATGAATCAACCAATATCCATAGAACAGGGAAATTGGTGGGGATTATCAGGCAACCATACACGTACTGAGAAGCACATGAAATTATTTTATAGGTCGCTGTACTGCCAACTTTAACTGCAACTGCACTTACTTATATATAAATATAATTTAATATGGGTGATGCCAATAGGTAGCTTAAAGATTTTCAGATCACAAACTAAAAAGATATATAATGGCACTAAGCATAGCAAAGATATTTCAAATTTGTGTTTTATCCTTCCTAACCTCAAAATACTCTTCTAATAAAACTGGAATTAACTGTAGTGCAGAATCCCTTCCTGCACTCAACAGTTTTCCTACCTCAGTTAATAGACTCCTTGGCTGATGGTGGTTAAGGTGCTTCCAGAGGTTCAGTTTCACAGCCAGATCCTCCCTTTCCCTCTCCACAAATCTATGACCTTCTTGTAGCCTCTCCAGATTTTGCTGGAATTCTTGCTGCTGTTGGTCCAGTTCCTCCCTCTTTTGGTGCACAAACTGTTCCTGACTCTGACACTCGTGCTCCTTCTGCTGGAGCATGTCCTCCTTCTCCTCAGTCTCCCTCTGTTTTTGGTCACACTCGCGCAGCCAGCGTTGTTGTTCTTGATTAAACTGCTGCTGGAGTTTATGCAAATTGGCCATCTCAATGCGGTGCTTTTCCAAGTTTCGATATTTCTCATGTTCGTTTAGTACACTTCCACGGGAACCGGGGGAACATCTATTGCCCAATTCATAATCTTGCAGCAACGCTTTATGCAGTTCTATGTGGCTGTCTTGCATAGCAACGGTAGCCTAACAAAAGAAATAGGGAAAATAACAATATGAATGCATTTTATATGAATAAGAATACTAATGTATTCCAGTTATTCAATAGCATATACAGTACTTGTTAGGTACATAACATTAAAGGAAAATTATAGTCCCCAAACAATGTAGGTTTCTATAAAAATATATTGCATAAATCAGCTCATTCTTCAAATTTCCTGGGGCAGAAGCATGGCAGAACAGCAGGCTTTTTTGTTAGTTAGGCTTTTCTATCTACTGCGCATGCACAGCCGCAATAAAACCGAATAAGCAAGAAGGGGATCTCTACGTGGTGCTCGCTGGAAGACCCCAGAGCCAATACAGTTTTCTGCTGATAGGAGCACTGGCCCGGAGTGTCAGGTAAGTAAATACAATCACTTGGGGGTGTCTAATTTTGGCACATGATCTAGGACACTCCACCATTATAGAAAGACATCTTCAATCCAACCTAATACAAAAATGTGTGAGCAACTACAGCTGGACACATCTGTAATTCCTCTGGTATAACTCATCAAACACGGCTCCTGAGCTATGAAGAGTGCAGCAATAGAGCCAATAAAGCAGTTGTCAGAGACGATCTATGCATGTTTTATTCTGCTCATTTATGGGGTAACATAATAAAAGACACTATGGGTTACTGCTCCTGAGCAAACTTAGTGCCTTTTATTATATATGGGTGACAATTTATTTTGGGTCAGATTTAATTTGATCAGAAAAGCTTAAACCACTATGTATTACATGAAAACTCTAATGAATCTATGGGGAAAAATACTAGACCTGAATTAGGATAAAACTCTTTTACTCGTCAAACTGAAACCATAAAAAACACTTTTTTTTTATAGAATTGAACAGGCCCTATATTCCAAAAGGCTTGATTTATTTTAACTGAATTAATTTGGTAGAGGACAACAAAACCATTTTAAGGATTTAGTTACACCACTGTGAGCTGTACAACCTAAGCAGTTTAAGCTATGCCCCCTTGTCATTATTTTGGCTATAAGAGAAATAATTCTCCCCAGACAGACTATTGGCAGGGGTATAGCTAACCACCATATTATACTAGCTGATGTCTCTCTGCAAAATAATGTAATGATTTAATGTTAATTCTATAATTATAATAACGTATTCATTGCAATAAATAAATGGTCACAGCAGCACTTACCTGAATGCTGTACAACAGGCGAGTCAGGTTATGCACCTCTTGTAGAACCTGAAAAAGAAAAGCAACACGCTGTTTGTGCTAAAGAAAACAAAAGGACAATAAATTCTTATTGTCATTAATATAACAATTAATATGAGCTTGATCTCATGGGAATAAGGAGCTTTATTGATATAATTAATCCTAAATTCTGTTACCTTTCAGAAAAAATAATAATCCTCGCTCTCCCCATCTCAGCAATCTGTCTCTCTGCATTCAGGAGTCAGATTTTGATTGACGGCTAATTCAAAATGTATGCAATAGTTTTTTATTCTTTCTTGTATAGTGATGGCCGAAAAAATTTGGGTGCGCGTCACATGCATAAAAATTTACGTACGTCAAAATTATTCAGACGCCCATTGACTTTAATGCATTTGGACAAAATAAGCGCGCATATAAAAATTGTCGCAGGCGTCAGAATTGACGCACGTCAAAAATAATTTTAACGCCTACTGACTTCAATGCGTTTTGCTGATTTTTTGGGACAAATTTGTCAATCACTATTCATGTGTTATCATTTACCAGATGTTACATAACTGTATGATATAAAGGCTATACACGGTTTTCAGAAGACAGTATTAACACATATCACAACAATGCAGTCCTTTTAGAAGCTGAAACCCTGGACTAGAATATATTCCAATAAATAATATTCAAAGCCTATTGAATTACACTAGAAAAGTCAGAGCAGTGAAATGGAAATCGTGCTCCTCTCCATCATTCATTAGCTGAAGGTTGCTGAGCAAGTCCTCGCCAACTAGAACCTTTCACATGTGAGGCACATTGTCAAAGAAATGAATAAGGCGGCAATGATATATGGGGTGTGAAGCTAAGAGGCCTGCTTCCAAGTGCTGCATGAGCTCCAGATCTAATGGAATTCCTTGCTTCTGTAACTGAGTGCAGTGTTTTCTCTGGATGACAGAATTGTATGGATGGATGCTGCTCGTAGCTGGGAACCAGGACCAAATGCAGAGATCCAAATCCATATCCTTAATCCTGTTTCCTGTGTGTTTATTTTCAGCATTTCTCCTTACTATGCGCACACTCTCTGTCTCTCTTATAGTTATTATTTGCAGAACATACCCATTCACTATGCCATCTGATTAATCCTGTGTATAACACATGGCTGCTTTGTATACCATGGAAATACATACACTCAGTCTGTAATAGTGGTTATCTAGGCATTTACTGATCATGTACCACTGAAATAGCGAGCAAGCTATTAATGTCCCTACTACAGGCTATCGTAGTGGGTCTGAAAATACTAGCATCCCTGGTCATATCTGCAAATGAAAAGGATCTAGTTGCAATACACAGTGGACCAGACTAAACGGTCTCATCTACTTTCACCCATGGGCTGACATTATTAATGAACTTAGGGTTCTCTGCAGACCAGTCAAGTTCTTCTGCAACAATCTTAGCAAACCCGTTCTGTGCAGTCCTGGTCTTGTGCAAGGGGAACATAATTGGGTAAAAAGTCGTCCCTGAAGTTGCCAATACTGTCGTACACTGTAGCCTTACAGTTTGTTTTCACTGGAACCAGGGCCCATAGCCAAAACCATGGAAAACAGGAAGAGGCCATTATTCTTCCTCCACCAAATGTTACTGCAGGTATAGGATCCGTCATCTGGAAACCTCTCATCCAGAAAGCTCCAAATTACGGAGAGGCCGTCTCCCATGGACTCCATTTTATCCAAATAATACAAATTCTTTAAAATAATTCCCTTTTTCTCTGTAATAATAAAACAGTAACTTGTACTTGATCCCAACTAAGATATAATTAATCCTTATTAGAAGCAGAACCAGCCTATTGGGTTTATTTAATGTTTACATGATTTTCTAGTTGAATTGCGTTATGAAGGCCCAAATTATAGAAAGATCCATTACCCAGAAAACCCCAGGTCCTGCACATTCTGGATAACAGGTCCCATACCTGTATTGGCATTTTGCATTCAGACAGGCAGTGTTCTCTTGGCATCTGCCATACTTAGACTGACATTTACCACTCCAGAGGATTTGTTTTCACTGCCCCAGAGTCCAATGGCCTTTACACCACTGCAGCCAACCCTTGGCATTGCACATGGGGGATGTTAGGTTTGTTTGCTTGATCACCTATAAATACCCCCTCCTTCCCTACATGTAAATCTTGCACTGCTACTGCCTTCAGAGACAATCTTTGGCTAAAAGTGTGACTGATAGTTTTAGCCATATAGTGTATTGTCTTGCTAAAAAAACATGATATAAGTTGGAATATAGTAGTGGTATCTGTTTCACACAAAAAAAGTGATAAGAACACATGTGCTTGAATTGATTTCAAGGAAATCAGTGTTTGGGTAAAATTGGTGCAGTAGTTGGCAGTTTATTTTACAATCCTTGTAATTCTTGTTATTAAAACCTTTATGAAAAGTGAATATAGTAAACTGTGAGAGCTGGAAAGCTGGCAGAGTAAGCGCATGCAGACATACAGATAAAAAAGCTTGTGGCTTACTGTGTGCAGAGCTTTAACTTGCCACAAAACATTATTAAACAGAAGGCTACTTACTTCATATTGATTATAGCTGAGACTTTGTATACATAATAATAATAATAATAATAATAATAATAATAATAATAATAATAATAATAATAATGAATTTAATAATGAAATTCCAGACATCATATTTTGATAAAATAAACAAGTGCCTGAAGAGGGATGTAGCGAACCGCCGAGTATGTGTTCGCGAACGCCGTTCGCGAACACCGGCAAAAAATGCGAACAGTTCGCGAACAGTTCGCGAACTTCGAACATCCGAAAATCGTTCGATTCGAACGATCGAAGGATTTTAATCGTTCGATCGAACGATTTTCGTTCGAATCGAACGATCGAAGCCATTCGATCGAATGATTTCATTCAATCCAATGGCTTCGATCGTTCGATTCGAACGAAAATCGTTCGATTTTAGCGATCGAATGGTCGAATGGTCGGACGATTTTGACGCGAACGCCTATTGGCGAACGTCGCGCGACGTTCGCGAACTTGCGGCGGACGCGAACAGCCGATGTTCGCGCGAACAAGTTCGCCGCAGAACAGTTCGCTACATCCCTACTGAAGACCTGGCTGATTAAAATACACATAAAAAGCCCTTGTCTGTACCAATATTTCCTATTACTATCAATGGAAAAGAGGCAGTCTAGTGAGATGGCAACCTGCTAGTCTGTGCCTTCTAAGGCTTGGCCAGATATTGACGGCAAGACAGAAATCCTCATGACTTGGACTGCATTGGGTCATGGAAGTAGTCTGTGGTCACCAAGGGCCCTCCCATTTGATCATCAGACTGGAGGTCGTACACACTCAGACCACCCCAATTTTGCGCACCACACAAGAAGTCGGCAGCTTATTGGCCCGTGTGTGGAGCCATCCGACGGGTTTCCCCAATCGATATCTGCCCATAAAGTCGGGTAGATCTTGATCAGGCAGGTTAAAAAATTCCGTCGGATTGCGGCTGCATCTGTGCGTTTATGTGGTCCTGCAGTCCGACCGCCCGTATCGGCTAGGGCCCAACGATCGCATCATTGCCCACTTCAATGGTTTTTGTGTACAATGTTATTCAGTTCTTGGCACTGTAAAAATATTTTTCTAGACACAGACTTTAGTCAGTACATTCATAAACTGAATCTACAAATGTGACAGCTAATAGGTTGCAAGTTTGAGCAAGTTTACAGTTGTTATCTCTCATGTACAGGTGCCAGCTCAGTGCCTTCTCTTCCCTAATCTTGCTTCTAAAGCATTCCCATATTTTAACTAATGAAAGCAACAACAAGTTGCCGGTGTGATAACCCACAAGTGAGAGTTTTCCAGGACAGTGGATAGAAGTATTGAAAAGCACAGAAAAACAAAGGTGCATTAAACAAGTAGAAGCATAAAATGGTAGATGGTAGAGGCAACAAAGGAAGGGTAAAAAAAACAGCAGAGCCAAGGGATGTTGGTACATTCTGCAAGCTGTGGTACAACAATAGTTGAATACACCTCCATAAAGAGACCATAAACTGTAATGGCTCTCAGGCTTTCATAAAAATGACCTACTATACAGCCTAGAAAATAACTGTGGTTGAGCTGATTCTGAGAAGACAATGGACTACATTTCATTAAGACCCTTCCGTTCTCATTATGCCTGCAGACTAAGGCCAAACTGTGCCAATTGATCACAAGACCAGTAGAATATGCAATCAGATCTTGGCAGAGAAGCCTGGGTAGAAGGTCCACTTCTTTGATGTGCTTTGATTTTGAGTGAGAACTTTGTTTGTGATTATTATATTGTAAATCCTAATCCTACAAGATGTTTTGTTACAGTGCAATATAAAACGTGCAAATGCTGTGGACTCAGCAACACTAGTAATCTGTCAATTAGGTAGATATTTATACTCAGAAAAAAAAATATATTGTGATCCCTGTAATATTTAAATAATACAAATTCAGTTATACGCTACAGCCTAGTGGGTGGTCAGTCTACTCATCAAATTATAAAGTCTTATAAAGTCAAACACTTTCTGTCCTAAATATAAATGCATATTAAGGTTTTATACCAGGCATACATTACTTCTCCATTTAAGAGGAAACCATAATAGTTTTGTCTATGACTCACATGGACTATTTCCTTTCTCCCTTATGATTAGTCATTTAACCTCTCCTTTACCGTGTTTCATGTTAAAGAGATGAGTTCTGGTACTAGAAGTCCCACTGGTTTACAAAGTATCAAAATCCATCACTTAAACATAGAACAAGATGAGGGGAGGGAGGAAGTGCTGCAAAAGAGGTGAGTTTGGGCAGATCAGGGTTGGGAAGACTGTGGGTATGGATGCATCAAAAGTATTGGCATGTACAGGGCATACGTATATACAGCAGATTACAGAAAAGCAATGTAGAATACAAACATGGATCAAATTCCTATCATGACACCTACTTTAAGTGAAAGTGGTAGTTGTCCTGTCTATGTAATAGCTAGGTAGAGAGAAAGAGAGAGCTGTACCCCACTGGGAGATACCATCTGGGGTGTCCTATTACTGGCTTGCCCCTAGCCTTAGGACTCATTATAAACATTATATGTGTTAGATCACTAAGGGGCAGATTTATCAAGGGTCGAATTTCGAAGTTAATACTTCGATCGAATTAAAATACTTCGAATTCGAATATCAAACTTTTTTTCATCGATTTTGGCTATTCTGCGGTCGAAGTAAAATCTAACGATCGAACGATTAAATCGTTCGAATCGAACCATTCAAAGGATTTCAGCAATCGATCGAACGATTTTTCTTCGACATTCAAAAAACTTAGTAAACTGCTCTAGAAGGTCCCCATAGGCTAACATAGCACTTCGGCAGGTTTAATTTGGCGAAGTATTGAGGTCGAATTTTTTTTTAATGAGACAGTACTTCGATTATGGAATGGTCGAATATTCAAACGATTTTACTTCGAATCGAATTTGAAGTCGAAGTCGTAGTATCCTATTCGATGGTTGAAGTATCCAAAAAATTACTTTGAATTTCGAATTTTTTTACTTCGAAAGTTCCCTCGAATTCACTTTGACCCTTGATCAATCTGCCCCTAAGTGATCCAGGGTATTTTATACGCCCTACAATTCTTTTTTATTTCATGTCTTACAAGCAAATGTATAATAATGTGGAGAGAGGGTGTACTGTTCAAGGGGGCACACACAATATACAAGGAGGAAACACATTATATTTTATTATATGTGGATGAAGCCCATATCCTTGCCCCACACACCCACACAGTACTTGGTTACACTATATACTGAGATCTCACTTACATTTTCCTCTGTGTAGGCCAGATCCCTGTCACTCTTTACATGAGAAATATTGGCATCATAAGATAGCTTTCTTCTTTCTCCTGCTTCTGGACTCTGGGCTAAAATTACAGAAATACACGTGTGTATAGAAATAAGATAGATAGATACAGAGTGACTGATATATATATATATATATATATATATATATATATATATATATATATATATATATATATATATATATATATATATATATATATATATATATATATATATATATAACAAAACGAAGAGGGTTGGTGCACTCAGAATACCAAAATAAAGTCTTGGTGCGAGAACAAGGTCAAGTATCTAAATAAACAAAAGGGAGTCTGCACTCGAAGGTCTTGTGAAGAAAAAAATATGTTTAATCAACGTTTTCGGCTCGTAAACGAGCCGAAACGTTGATTAAACGTATTTTTTTCTTCACAAGACCTTCGAGTGTGGACTCCCTTTTGTTTATTTATATATATATATATATATATATATATATATATATATATATATATATATATATATATATATATATATATATATATATAATACACAAAAGCCATGAATATCCTGTAAATTATATCCTTATAAACGGTGAGTAGTGATGTCATCAGTTATAAACGGTGAGTAGTGATGTCATTTCTGTCACATGACTTACTAAAATTTGTGTATTATAATAAATAAAGTACCCCCAGTTGTAAAATATGAGGATATTAGAAGTTACCTCGGAGTTCCATGACCTGTATAAAAACACTCGGCCTTCGGCCTCGTGTTTTTATATGGTCATGAAACTCCTCGGTAACTTATAATATCCTTATATTTTACAAGAGGGGGTACTTTATTCACTATATATAATACACAAAAGCCATGAATATCCTGTAAATTATATCCTTATAAACAGTGAGTTCTGATGTCATTTCAGTCACATGACTCACTGAAACTTGTGTATTATAATAAATAAAGTACCCCCAGTTGTAAAATATGAGGATATTAGAAGTTACCTCGGAGTTCCATGACCTGTATAAAAACACTTGGCCTTCTGCCTAGTGTCTTTATATGGTCATGAAACTCCTCGGTAACTTATAATATCCTTATATTTTACAAGTGGGGGTACTTTATTTACTATATATATATATATATATACACACAGAGATACATATAGGTAGCTAACGTGTTAAAATAGTATGTCTGAATAAGGTCAATAGAAAAGGGCTTGCTTATTTAGGGAGCAAATATTACTCATTTATTTTACTGAAAGGAACAGTCTTGACTGTAACTCTGCATGCAGTGGCAGTATTTTGATCTTGTATAGTTGGCATCCCACCTCTGAAGGCACATGAGAGAGGTAAACAACTTTGGAATTGGGGACCACAGTGAATGAAGCCTCAAAAAAAAGTTAGTGCTGGTTGATGCAAGAGATACTGATGGAAAATGGAAGATAAATTGTTGTTGCTGCTCTGAACTATATATGTGAACATTTCCCATCATTCTAAAAACAGCATTCAGTTGCTGCAAAGTTAAAGGGCCACAGAAAGGCCATTCCTGACATGGATAGAGGTAAGAAGCCAACTTACAGTGATACGATGTCTCTAGTTCTTCATCTAAAGTTTCAGCAGAACGACTTCTTCTCAGTTTGCTCTCATAATCAGGTGACCAACATGGATTGTCCATTTGTGATTTTACAGTTGCGTAGAGATTTTCAGCTATCAAGACAAAACAGAGAGCATTACTCTTGTAAACTCGCACAACATATTACCTGTACGTATTTAATG
Source organism: Xenopus laevis (assembly GCF_017654675.1). Taxonomy (NCBI): domain Eukaryota; kingdom Metazoa; phylum Chordata; class Amphibia; order Anura; family Pipidae; genus Xenopus; species Xenopus laevis. Next base: position 171,607,657 of record NC_054372.1, on the reverse strand, counting down.
AATATGAGGTTCTACACCATGAAATTTGTTGGCAATCAAAATGCCTTGGAGAAGCTAGGCTGATCACCAGAACCACAAGTTACTGCCCAATACAAAGGTATGAATGGAAAGTTACTAAAAGACTTTTGATATCATATCAAGTAGTCAGATTTCTATAATATTCTTTGGGAAAGCAAAGGAGGAGACACATTTGTCTGTCATTAGTGACCTTCGCCATACTTTATTGGGATCACACAGGGGGGAGCTAATATCTCATTAAAACACAGAGAAGCCATTAACAATGATGATAATGGCCAGTACTCAGTACTTTCCTACAGAGTAGGACAAAATAAAACAACAACACTATTGACAATTGCAGGCAGTCTGCTTGCAATTGACTTAAACACTGGGCATGCCTGCCTTATCAACAGATTTTACACCTCAGAAGCCCTCAAAAGTGCATATAAGGTGGAAAATATGAGCTTTTTAATAGGGAGTGAATTTATGGTACAAAACAGTATGTTCTCAGTCTTATAGGGGAAGGAAACCTAGTTGGCGCAAAAAACCTCCCCCCCTCCCGTGTGTTGCCCACCCTCCCTCCTCCCCCCTGGCCTACCTTTCCCGCTGGGCAAATGCCCCTAACTTGTTACTTACCCTTCTGCGCAGGTCCAGTCCAGGGAGTTCACAGACGCCATCTTCTTCCACGCGATCTTCTTCCTGCTTTGACCGGCGCATGCGCAGTAGGAGCATTTCGCCGGTACGATCTACTGCGCATGCTCCAAAAGTACATCGTGACTTTTGGCGCATGCGCAGTAGATCCGTACCGGCGAAATGCTCCTACTGCGCATGCGCTGGTCAAAGCAGGAAGAAGATCGCGTGGAAAAAGATGTTGCGAAGGGTAAGTAACAAGTTAGGGGCATTTGCCCAGCGGGACGGGTAGGCCAGGGGGGAGGGTGGGCAACACACAGGAGGGGGGGAGGGTTTTTGCGCCAACTAGGTTTCCTTCCCCTTTAAGGTCCCCATAGACGCAAAGATTTTTCTTTGGTGAACGACCGATTTTAGTGCAATCCAACCAATCCATGAGGTTAGTGGGAATCGAACATCATCCAACATCTGTCATAAAATTGATTGGCCAGGGCAAAGCAGGCAGCTACCCTCAGTTTTCCTGGCTTCAACTAGACAACATCGCTTGAAATGTTTTTTTTTTAGTTGATGGACAAATCGTACATTTACACGATCGTTTCAAGATAAGCTTGGTCTAACGATAACAAAAGATCTTTTAAAAATCTTTATATCTATGGCCATAGACGCAAAGATTTGATCGTAGGATTCTCCGATTCATAACTTTTGCACGATTGCTGTTAAGGGACAGAACATTGTCTGATCTGGCACCGAACGATATGAAGGTAAATCTGCACGTCTATGGCCACGTTTAGAAGAATCTAAAATCAACGCCACCCTTTCTCTAAGTGCACCTTACCCTCCTTTAGTGCAGTAGCCAAGAGAGCCGTTGCCTGAGGAATCTCCCCTGAATCTGCCTTGATGAAAAGGTGAGGTTCCAAGTGCATGTCGCTCTTTGCGTTTAAGGCTGCGAGTTCTGCGTAGATCTGTAATTTCTCCTCCAAAGTATTACAAATATTTTGATCATGAAGGGTCAGCGTATCTATTGTAAAACAATGCACAAACTGTATTTAGGAGTTTGCTGTACATAACCATAGCTTGCCCTGGCAACAGATTACTAAACAGTTATAAATCTGAAAAAAAATTATATGTTTTATATATTTTCTTTTGAAATATTTAAATATTTGCACAAAGTGGGCAGACTTAATGCATACTATCCCCCTGAAATGCCTACATATGAATGGCATTACACAGATAGCTATGGGTTTATGTAATAAAGGGTACAACGTTTGCCCATAAGCAGTAGCAGTTGTTGGTCTCTTGTTTAAAACAGACATATTGGTTGCTATGTGTTATTGCTCCTGGGCAAACCTAATGCCTTTTGTTACATATGGGGGTATGTTTTTAGAGATGTCTCTGTGTCCTCGATCAAGAAATAGTGATGCTGTAACTTGAGTAGATGAGCTGAGTAAATGTCAGGGATAAGACAAGTGCACAGGCAAAACACTTCTCCATATTTGCTCAAAAGCCAAATAATTGTGATAATGTAACTGATTAGACTGATGTGATAGAGACCTGTAAAATGAGCCTATGTCTAACCTGCAGGTGTATAAATAACAGACAAATTACATAGTGGTAATGATCCTGTATTGTGCCAGAAGTTAATACTTACCCTGATACTTCTGAGCCTTCACTGTTCTGGCCTCTGCCACTCGTTTATCTTCATCGGATTCACAGCTTTTACCTTCATCTTCCTGCGGACAGCTTTGGAACAAATGAATGCTATTTGTAAAGTATATTTGTGATGATACAAGCTCCTCTGCACTAAAACCCCCGTACAAAAGGTGCAAGATGTAGGACTCACTGACGCAAGCAATCACTGAAATTAACAACTGTTTTGAGGAGGGGTTACTTCCAGGGCACCAATACACACAACTGACTTGTACCTAAAGAATCATCACACGAGGTCACCCATTCCATTTAGAAGAAAAGAGGTTTGGCCCAAATATTCGGAAGGGTTTTTTTTACAGTGAGAGCTGTGAAGATGTGGAATTCTCTCCCTGAATCAGTGGTACAGGCTGATACATTAGATAGCTTTAAGAAGGGGTTGGATGGTGTTTAGCAAGTGAGGGAATACAGGGTTATGGGAGATAGCTCATAGTACAAGTTGATGTCCGATTTTGGAGTAAGGAAGGAATTTTTTCCCCCTCTGAGGCAAATTGGAGAGGCTTCAGCTGGAGTTTTTTGCCTTCCTCTGGACCTAACTTACTTACTATGTTACTATGTATTAGTGCAGTTTGACACAGCTTGCACTAGGGATGCACTGAATGCACTATTTTGGCTTCGGCCGAACCCCCGAATCCTTTGTGAAAGATTCGGCCGAATACTGAACCAAATCCGAATCCTAATTTGCATATGCAAATAAGGTACGGGAAGGGGGAACATTTTTTGCTTCCTTGTTTTGTGACCAAAAAGTGATGCAATTTCCCTTACAGTCCCTAATTTGCATATCAAATTAGGATTCGGTTCGGCCGGGCAGAAGGATTCCTGAACTGAATACTGGATTTGGTGCTTCCCTAGTTTGCACCCACACTGATGCAAAAGTGAATGAACTTGCACGAAAATTTACAAGTATATAGGCAAATCGCCAATTGAATTGGTAAATTGCAAAAAAAAAACGTTAATTATGCTGGAATTTTTGTAAAAAAAAGAATGTGTTGTGAGTAAAAACATGGCAGATGATTTTTGCACCTGCTTGATAAATGAGTCCTAAATACACACACTAAGCAAACTGACTTTATATTTACATGGGTTTAACATTGTATCCTCGCAAAACTTTACATGAATGCCTTGCCTCAGGCACCTGCTGTCTATCAGCGAGAGATCAGAAACACACACAGGGCCAGATTCAATTCCATGACAAAAACTTATCTTGTGTGTTATCTCATGAAAACTCAATCAAAAATCCTGCTCAAGGACAGTCATGTAGCCCATAGCTTCTCTCACAGACATGTGCAAACAAACATGGAGCTGGTACAAGGTTTTATTGCTCACCTGCACTGCAGCAGATGTAGGTGAAAATGCAAAAAGATATGAAATTTATGGGGGCGTTTTTCACCCTATATGTACCTGTATCTGCCCCTTGACATATAAGCCCTAGCAGTGGAGTGACTAGATGTTACTAGACCCCACAGCAAATTCATTTTAGGGCCACCAACATATCCAATTGTTCTGTTTTACCAATATGTGTTGAAATTGGTCATTATTTAGCCCTCCTCAGACCCCCAATATCTCCTGCGCCCAGGCCCGGACTGGCAACCTGTGAGTTCTGGCAAATGCCAGAGGGGCTGCTATAAGGTCCAATAGAAAGTCACTATTTAGTGGGCTGGTGGGGGCTGTTTGGGCCTCAATGTGGGCTAGTATGTCTAACTTTTCATTTCCCAGGCACGTTACCTCTGCACGGCCTCCTGAATCTGCCTCATCCAGGCATTGCGCTCTTCTTTGGAACTGGTGTGAATCTCATACATTTCAGGTCCAGCCGATGAAGCACTTATCAAAAACATCCCACGCTCCTCATTTGCTACTTCTCTCACAATAAGTTTCCGAAGGCAAATAACTGGGGGTTTCTGGTCCTACAAAAAATTAAATAAATCAAACACCACAAATTTGGTTTATGTCTATTATCTCCCTGACACTAGAGGTAGCAAACCATCAAGGATATTTAAGACCATTTATTATTAAAATAATGAGAACACAGCATTTATCTCAGCTTCAGAGTTCTTCGTACCCTAAAATCAGCCTATCTTATCTTCAAATTCCACTACTTCCACCAACTTAATTTTCTAAGCAGAGCAACATCATTTTTAATTCATTTTCAGCTAAATATAGCGATCAACCGAAATGACCAGCAGGTGGTGCTGTTATATCAAATTAATTTTACTAACGGTTTAAATAAAAATGCTACTATCTTTAAAAAATGTATATCACATAATTTTAAGGGTTTACATTTCCTATGATATCTGCTATTCACCTCCATGGGGGAATGGCATAATGTAATAATGTTAGCTAATTTGTGTAGAGATTTCTCTGTAATTGATAATAGCAGCCCCACAGTTATCATGTTCCATTTGAAAGTTTGTATAAGAAAAAGGCAGAACTGGATCCCAAGACAGAGTGAATGATAAAAAACCATGGTCTTTTACTGGCTAAGTGGAAACAGACTACTGTGTCATTTATATTGTTATCATTGTGTCCTACTGTGTTTTTAAAATCTCTTACAGTAAAGGCCATGTAAACATATAAAACACACAATAACATTCATCTTCCTGTATAGCATTTAAATTGTATGGTCATGTATGTATTTATATATATTCACTTGGGGAATCATTCATATAAATTCAAACACATCTTTGTACATAAGTAGATATTTGTGCATGCAGCTATATATATATATATATCTATATACACACATATAAAATAACTTACCACAGTAGCAAAAACATATTTTTGATCTTTCTCTTGCAGAAACAGCAAGATATCTGTTAACAGAAGTGCTTGAATATCTAAAGAAATAATGAAAACATTAAGGGGGTTATTCATTAAAGTCCCGTCTTCTAGTCGGTGTTTTAAAGGCGAGATTTATTAAACCCCCGATGCTGCTAAAAGTTTTTTTGCGTTCATTTATTGATAAATACGGTAAAAATGTGCATGGGAGTCTAAGTGGTTTTAATGATGAAAAATGTTTAGATTTTAGTAAATAACCCCATGTGCTTGCTTACATCTCCCACAACTGTAGCCACTGAGTTGATACATTTTTGCAAATCGGGGGCAATTTAGGCCTGTCCAAGTGGGGATTGTGTCACTACTGGTGCACAGTGTTGGCATTAGTGTTTGAGTCTGTTACGCCTGTTGTCACAGCCTCAACTGAACGCCACATACAAAATGGTGGTAGCTCCAAAGCATCCAAAAAATGGGGTGCATGTATTAACACTATTTGATAAAGGTACTTCCACCCTAGCACATCCTTGCAATTCCACAAAGCTGCCATTGCATTTCTCCTGTTTCTTCTGGATAGGAATTCTGGATAAAAATGCACTGTGGGGGAAACACAAGGCGATTTACATTTGAATGGCACTTTGCACACTGTGATTTCTAGGAAAGTGCACTTTTGCGCAATTCATTAGAGCAGACTGGGGCGGCACATTGGTGATTAGCAAAACTATACAGAATTGCAAGGAGTGTGTTTGAATGCAGGTGTGCTGTTTCAATCCCAAGGATGATGATCTGTATCAGGTAATACCTTTGAGTCGACCAGTAGCTGTTTTCCAAAACACCAATCCCTCGCGCAGCAACGCCCGCCCTTTGCTCGTCAGGTCCTGCTTTCTGAATTCCAGGCCATTCTTTAATTTGGTGTAGGTTTTATTTTCAATTTTATTCAGAATCTCTAGCAGCTTTTGCCCTTTCTCAAACTCATTGACCCGCAAATCCACTGCTCCCAGCAGCTCCTTCATCAACCCCAGGGCTTTGCAGAGATCTGTGTGCTCCTCTGTCCCTTCTAAAAGCAGAGATAAACAGTATTGGATTAAAATTTGGGGCATACCAAAGTAAGGGAACAGACAGTGAATGCTTAGGACCAGGATTTTACTGAAAAAGAGCAATTCATATTAGTAAATGATTAAATATAATATCTGTGATAGGCCTCTCTGGAGGCAGGTTGGACAGACTGTCAATAAATAATTTCATCTGTTGAGTTCTCTTCTCTTAAGCCACTGCTCCTTATCAATCCCATTTAGACCAGAGGTTCCAAACAATGGGGCTTATGTCAATCATTTTAGGGCCCATACATTATTAGATCATTCCTTACATGCCACTCCGTAAGGCTACTATTAGTCTGGTCTTCTGGCAGAAGTTCATCTGTGAGGATAGCATGATTGCGTCTGTCTGTATCCCTATCGCTCTGCGCAATGGTGAATACTGACCAATAAGGTCACATGGCACTTGCTAATTCTCAGTAAATGTGATTAAATGGTACAAGTACTGACCAGTGGTGTATTTTAATATCCTTTCCACAAGCACTGGATACTTTGTGATGCGCTGAGTTACAAGCAAGATGCATTCCGGGATGCCCCGACGGCGAGCCAGGAGATTGCGGTTTCTCAGCTAGGAAAAACACACAAATGAGCAATTATTATTATTAATTCCTTTATATGCAAACGGCTTATGTCAAAGTCTGGTGGGTAGATAGGCAGGTGAACAGTCAACAATAGAGTTTCTCAATTCATTTTTATAAGCCTCTTTTTCTGGCAAATCTGGGGAAGCATAAACTGCATGAGCAAATGAGCAAATAAGAATTTAGAAAGAGTTGACCCCATACCCATACATGAAATCTTGTATTATAATAATGTACGAGTAAAGAAAAACTCAGAAAGGGTAAGTTGTGCAGAATGATGACACATTGCTAAGCCCTTATATAAAAAATAACAGATGACAGGGCAGTGCAGCTCACCCTTCAATATACAGAAGGTATACAGGTTCTTGCATCACTGTGTTATGTACAGTATACAATACAGTGACCATTGCCTCCAAACATCTCCCTTTCTGGATGTTCCCATAAGTAGCCACTGGGTGGTGCTGTAGTGCACAAGATTTTTCTCTATTAAATTGTACAAGATTCAGAACTGCCATGTCACAGCTAAGATACAGAGTTAATTTTTACTTAATAATTAGATGTATAGCATGGCAACATTTTACCATAATTGCATTTGTAAGAGCAATAATATGCTTTATATCATAGGAGCACATAGATCTGTGGCTGCCACAAGCTATACTATTGTCCCCAACAGCATAACCCACTGAGATCATCCAAAATAATTTATTTGCTCCTCAAAAGTGATGCTCTACCCTTACTGATTTTGTTGTATAATAAGGGTTCATCCGGACTCCCTCACTCTTTAGCTGTAAAGCACATCAATCAATTTTGCAGTAATAGGAAATTTGTTTAAAACAGCAAAGAGGCCTTCCCCTAAGGCCAGCTATTTGACACCCCTTACATGATCTTCCTGTCTCATATTAGAGGCAGCCCTGCTAATACTATGAGTACAATAAACATTATTAATAACATAAAAATTAAAAAGAATTAATACAAAAATCAGTCTTTCAGGGCTTTCCTCTCGTCATACTTACAGAACTTATAGTACAAATGGTCTATGATTTATACAGTATATTAAATCATAGACTGTTATAAATGACCGTGTTATAAGTACCACCTCCTCAGTCCACTTGGAAATACCCACACTTCTTGTCAAGCTCCATAGTAACATAGTAAATAAGGTTGAAAAAAGACACACGTACATCACGTTCAACCTTTTAGTTTTTTTTTAATCTGCCTAACTGGTTATTGATCCAAAGGAAGGCAAAAATACCCATCTGAAGCCTCTCCAATTTGCCTCAGTAAGGGGACCCACAGCAGTGGCTGGGGGGGGCAAACTGAAAGTCATTTAGGTTGTGATTTAGGGAAAAGGTTTGCTTTGCCTTAAAGATAAATAGGGTTGCCATCTGGCTGGTAAAAGCAATGTTTGATGCCAATATTATTAATAGGGAAAAAATATAAAAATATTGAAAGGCCAGTATTTTTTTCTGGAAAAGGTGGCCACCCAACCTGTAAAGGTAATATTGGAGCTAAGTATTTATTTGCTCTCTTAGATATTTTATAACTAAAAGAGAATGGCTGATAAACCATTGTTTCCATAGATTTGCAGTTCTGTTATAATTAATAGGGGACCCGACCAATGCTTGGAACTTAAAACTGCAAAGGTCCAAAAATGACTCCTGTTTGGTCATTATAATTCTTCCTAGTAGGCTTGAGCTGCCAATGGATTTCCTAAAACAATGAGAGGGGAATACAGAAACATAACTTCCAGTTTTGCCCCAGCAACTAGATAATTGCTTTTGGTTCTCTACTGCAACTGGCTGGTTACCAGACATAAGTGCATTAGTGCATTTGGTTATATCTGCACAGATGTTTCCCAATTTAAGTATAATGGACCCATGGTTATCTGTGCCATCACAGACAGATGAAAGTGCCAATGTGCACTGAGCCATAGACAGACTGCAGTGCAATATGCAGTGTAAGGGCAGAGAGACACACGTGGAGATTTCGGGAGATTAGTCGCCCGACAACAAATCATCTCTTCTTCGGGCGACTAATCTCCCCGAACTGCCTTCCCGCAAATCGACAGCGGGATGGCACTCGGAGCGCTTCATTTTCCGAAGTTGCCTTACGAGGGGCGACTTTGGAAAACAAATCTCTATGAGTGCCATCCCGCCAGCGATTTAGATTCTAATTGTCAGGAAGGCTTTTCAGTGAGATTAGTCGCCCGAAGAAGAGGTGATTTGTCACCGGGCGACTAAATCTCCCCGAATCTTAGCATGTGCCCTTAACCTCACAAGGCATAGAAGTTAATGACTGCTCAGCTTCCCATGAAGCCCTGAGACTGCCTTGGATTGTTGGGTCCCTTTATGTATACATTGAATGTGTGAAGGTTACTAGGCTAATAAGATTAATGGCTCCCTCAGAGAAATGTTTCCAGGCAGTCCCCTCCTGGTTATAAACAACCCGTGGTATGGAGCTGAAACAAAAGAACAAAGGGACACTGGGAAATAACATTCGGAATCACTTACTTTAATAAAGTTCTGGAATTTCTTGTTCTGCTGTAGCTCCTTAAACAAGCTCAGTGCTTCGATATGGTGACTGCAAAACTCTCCATAGATCTTCTTCATTTTACTGCCATTGTCTGCTGAAAACTGAGGGACAAAGCTTAATGCTTAAGCAGATATGGCACAGTCTGAGCACTCACAATGATATTTTTATTATTATTATATTATTGGCCAATTATTATCCTTTATTTGGAATATGTTGCAACCACCAAGTTAATACAGAGCTTTACATTGGTTGGTCATCATTCACTTAGATTCCTACTTCAGTGGCACTTACAGTATATCTTAATGGTCTTATCATTTACCCTGGGGTTGTTAGGGCCACTTTTCATCAGTAGCCAGTTATCCAGCCTGTATGTTTTCGAAGAGTGGGAGGAATGCAGAGTACCAAAAGGTAACCCACTTAGAAGCAGAGGTTTGGGTTTCACACCAAGCTTATACAACATTTATATGCCTGTAGCTTGGCACTTCTGAAGTTCGTTACTTATGATTGTTGTGGGGAAACAATATAATGTATTTTTCTTGAAAATATAAATAAGGAAAAGCCCAGCTTCCACCACTCTGTTATGCAAACTGTACCACATCTGCTCCAAAGCTTTTTGGACCTCCCATTCTGGTAAAAACTTCAGGGTTTTTTTCATCAGAACAGCCAAAAACTCCAAAGCTATCATACTAGATGTTCTCATTCTCATATGGAGGGGAGGTCCCCCCACACAATGGAGTCTAAAGATATGTGGTACCAGCCTGAGAGCCAATTGTTTTTTATAAGGTCAAATGTTGAATCACTTATAGAGGGGTCTGAGCCCAAAATATATGCCTTGGGTCCATATTAATACAGACAAATTCACAGTAATTTGGAGGGCAAATGATTATATCACATTTATCAACAGAAGTTGTAACACTGACTTCTGTAGAATGTTTAAATAGTGTATAATCATAGTGTATCACTGTCAGACTGGGGAACACAGGGCATGGGATATATTGCATACATTGAATGGCTTCACTTATAAAGCAAGGGGGAATAACTTGAGCAATCAGAGTAACAAATACCTGCTGTACGAGGATATCGCCAATTCTTCTGATGATAAAGTTTTTGTCATTGCCTTCCCTAGATTCCTGTTTCCTTTCTTTCATGCCGGAGAAGAACTGCTTGTGGATCTCCAGCAGCTCATCCAGGCAAGGGAATATTTTGTCCACTGTGCTGTGGTCCAACTGAAGCTCTTCTTTCATCCCTTTTCTGAATATCTCAGACATAATTAGCAGGGTCTGGACATGATGGAGTTCCGTCTGAATCAGTTCTGCACATGAAAAACAGCACAGTGCAATGAGATGGAGATACATTGTAATCCCAGATGATTTAAGAAATGTTCTTCAAACAAAGTAAGCCATGGGTTAGTCAATTTATAAATGTAAGAAGAACCCAATAAATTAACCTTTTGTGTGTCACTTGAGATCTCTCTGTGTCTTGTGTTGCCAGACAACACACAGTATGGCTCAGATAAAGGGGAAACCTGCAAATGTACAAACTATGGTGCTTTCATATTAGCACTTTGAATGGCAGCTCTATGTTCCCCGACAAGTAATATGTTAAATGTGTTTATTTTTCCTGAAATTGTGTATGAAATAAGCTTCTATTTATGCTAGGGATGCACCGAATCCACTATTTTGGATTCGGGCAAACCCCCGAATCCTTTGCGAAAGATTCGGCCTGAATACCGAACCGAATCCTAATTAGCATATGCTAATTAGGGGTGGGAAGGGGAAAACATTTTGTACTTCCTTGTTTTGTGACAAAAAGTCACACAATTTCCCTCCTGCCCCTTATTTGCATATGCAAATTAGGGTTCAGGTTCGGTCGGGCAGAAGGATTCGGACAAATCCGAATCCTGCTGAAAAAGGCAGAATCCTGGCCGAATCCCGAACCAAATCCTGGATTCGGTGCATCCCTAATTTATGCTCTTGATACAGTCATCAGCTTTCCGGTTAGACAGATGAACACTAACAGGCCACTGCATATTGGGTAAGAGACTTAATAGAAAGGGTTAGGAATGGTTCATTTATAAACACTATAAGCTATGGGACCTGTGTGGTCTTAACTCATATTAATGACCTTTACATTTTCCAGTATCAAAACAAGCTGCTAGGGAAATAACCGGCATACCAGTGGCATTGAATTGAATGTGTGATCTTCACTAAACCTTTTCCATCAGGACTCAGGATTTCCCCTTTTGGTCTCTAGTGGATTATTACAAGGTAAAGTACAAAAAGGCAATAATCCTCTGTTTAGATTTCATCAGTGGAAAGAAAAATCATTTGACTGGAGGAAGTGAAACATAGCTTGCTGGCACTTTAAAGCATAAACAAAACCAGTTCAATACAGACAGAATAAAAAATATGGCTTCCTTTCTCCATATTTCTTTCAGACAAATTCTAATGGGTCTAATAAACAGTATTATACTTACAACAATTATATCCAATACCTTTCTCAGCGATATGACTAACATATGGCAATGTTGAGTTTAAGACTACCCACTCCAAGTACAAGTCAACCCAAATACAAGTATCAGGTAAGTGATTACAAGCACTGAAGAGTGCCTAACATTTGGCACCCCACCATGATTTAACTTTTCCTTCTCATTTAAGGTGTGTCAGTGTATACTACTAACAAGTTTGGAAATATCATCAGGCAAGGATCGCTATTAATCATAGACCTGATCATTAGCCTGAGCACCAAACGACTGCATCATTGCAATTTGGCCAATCTTATTGGTGGGATAAAAAATGGATCTTAAAGTTTATGTCTAGCTCTATAGTTGATGGAGGAACATGGGCTCAGATGTATAAAAATAACAGAATGGGAAAAATCAATTAGAGCAATTTTTTTTGCAGTTGCAAATTGAAAATGTGTTACATAGTGGCAGGGAAGAAAACATAATTTTTAATAAATATTTATTGGTACAGGTATGGGATCCATTATATGGAAACTTGTTATCCAGAAAGCTCCAAATTACGAAAGGCCGTCTTCCACAGAATCCATTATAATCAAATAATCCAATTTTTTTTTCTTCCGGGATCTCAATTAGAGCAAACAGCATGGTCCAGACGCTGTGGGCTAGGAAATTTCTGCATTCAGATGGGATTTATACTGATGAGATCATGGAGCCATATTTCACATACAGAAGCTCTTTTAAAGGGCATGTAAAGTCTAAAATAGAATAAGGCTAGAAATGCTGTATTTTGTATACTAAATATCAACTTGAACTTACTGCACCGCAAGCCTAATCAAACAAATAATTTATGCTTTCAAAGTTGGCTACAGGGGGTCACCATCTTGAAACTTTGTTAAACATCTTTGCAAGACTAAGACTGTGCACATGCTCCGTGTGGTCTGGGCTGCTTAGGGATTGTCATAAAAAAAGCTGCTTGAGTTCTGCATGGCTGGGAAGTAAGGCGGGGGCTCCCCCTGCTGTTCATAAGTATGATTGTTTCCCTGCTCAGCAGTTAGGGACCGTCTGACAATTCCTATCCACAGCAGTAAATGAGGGGAGAATTTCACTACATACAGTCAGGTTTCTTATAAAAACGTTACACATTTTTTAATTAAAGTATATTAGAGATAGGTTTCTTTTTCATTAAAGAAAGTAAAAATGAGATTTTATTTTTTTGCCTTTACATGCCCTTTAAGGTTAGTATTGTACTCTGCCCTAGGACTTTTGTATCCTTTTAAAGTCCTTTTCTTTAGGAACCCAGCACCCCACTCTGTTCCTCTGAGATCACAGGCCTTCCTTTTCCTTGTGCTCTCACCCTTGGAACCCTCTCTAAGTGAGAACCCATTGTTGAGGCAGAAGATCCAGGAAGTGATTTGCCGCATGTGGAACGGTGGAACAGAAGATACCAGACGGGACCACAATCAGAGCTGCACTGTGAACAAATAGTCCAGAGGATCCTGTAAGTAATAACTAAGCAGGAACCCCGTGTCCTTGTTATAGCGGTGTGTAACTGCTCCTTTATCTCTTGTGTCTCTGAGGTTAAGCAGCGAGGCGGTTTGTGTTTGGAGTGAAAGATCACCAACCGCTTCATTGACAGGCACATTTCCAAGAGTTACGCGATCCAAGAGACTGTAAAGGTCTTCGGACAAGAAAGAGACTCAATATATGGTGAAATCTTTATTTCAGGAAGCACATAAATACCACAATTTTTTTCTTTTCTTTGGGATTGGAAGCCTTTGTTGTATTGTGCATCCGACTGTTATATTTGCGCAGGCTTAAGCATATTTCAAGTGTATTGTTCTTGATCCAAACTGAGATTTAATAAATCCTTATTGGAGCCAAACCAGCCTATTGGGTTAATTTAATGTTTACATGTTTTTCTAGTAGACAAGGTATAAAGATCCAAATTATGGAAAGATCTGTTATCCAGAAAAACCCCAGATCCCGAGAATTCTGAATAACAGGTCCCATATCTGTACAGCCAATACAGGCAAAATGAAAGTGCTTGTTTGCTAAACGAGAGCAAAGAAAGGTAAACATTTCCAGAATACTCGTGTAATTGCACCTACTGTCACATGTAGCAACATTTGCAGCAGTAAGCAAATTGGCACAACTTAAAAAACTTACACATGTGCAAAGAATGGGGTGACAGCCTTCAGTTGCTTGCATTAACTAATACAAAATTGGGCTCCTATAGGAAATGAGCCATTATGAGTTATTATTGTCTAATGCCAAGGCATGGCAATTACAATACTCCCCAAGGACAAGACATGTCATATGTCAAAGAATAACAAAGCAGTCACCCTCACCCTTGCTTCCACAGCTTTTTTTTTCTTCTATAATTGTTGGATCACAATCTTAACTCAAATTAGAAAATTCCAATTTCTGATTCTGATTCTGTCATGATTTTTATGATTTATTTTTTATTTCTAAATTACACTGTTTGCACTGCAAATAATTCACTCTACAATATAAAATTTCATTCCTGAACCAGCAAGTGTATTTTTTAAGTTGTAATATTGGTGTGTAGGCGCCATGTCAGGTCATTTTGCCTGGTCATTTGCTTTCAGAAAGAGCCAGCACTTTAGAATGGAACTGCTTTCTGGCAGGCTGTTGTTCTTAGATCTACCAGGCAGCTATTATCTTGTGTTATGGAACTGTTATCTGGTTACCTTCCCATTGTTCAGTTGTTAGGCTGCTGGGGGGGGAAAGGGAGGGGGTGATATCACTCCAGCTTGCAGTACAGCAGTAAAGAGTGACTGAAGTTTATCAGAGCACAAGTCACATGATTAGGGCAGTTAGGAAACTGACAATATGTCTAGCCCATGTCAGATTTTAAAATTGAATATAAAAAAATCTGTTTGCTCTTTTGAGAAACGGATTTCAGTGCAGAATTCTGCTGGAGCAGCACTATTAACTGATCTGTTTTGAAAAAAACATTTTTTCCCATAACAGTATGCTTTTAACGATAAAGGACTTCATTGTATATCTTGCACAAAGGCTTACAGCCACAATATGGGACAGAAGCAAGACATCTTATAATGCATTTCCGACCAATGCGAGCCAGGCCCTGAACCTGTTACAAATATTTCCAGTAGCACAATATCAGATATATAATATAATGATTTGGCACCAAAAGAGATTTACCTACCAAAAATGACATCTTGCCTCTTTATAACATCTTTCTTTTGTTTTTCACAGAATAATGGATCGACCACAAGACTCCATGACTCTGCCTCGAACTCCTGCATGTCGTTACTGAAGTCACTCCACAGAGTTGTATCTACTACATCTATCGGAGGAAAAAACAATTCAGAAAAGTTGCTTGCTGTGTGCATAAACATGCCTTGTGGAAGGATGTGATCTTATACAAGAGTTGGTAACATGATTTTAGTAATGTAGTACTTCCATGCTGCCCAATATGATAAGTTTACTTGGCTGAATATATGGTACCCTATGTTTGAGGGCAAGATTGTATAAAACTGATGATTCTATATGAACACATCTGTGGGCAGGCTGGGCTCAAAATCCCAAAAAAGGGCCACATTGAGCCTACTACTGTAACTGATGGGCTGGATTTATAAGAACAAGTGATCTTTCAGTTTACAGTTAAATAAATGGCTGCATATAGCTCTACAAGACAGAATGTTATGTACATTATTTGTTGAAAAGAAATGTATATAAACATAGGTACAACAGGAAAAACAGGTTCTAGACTATAACAGTTTAAGGATCTATGGGCAATTGGTTAAGGGTTGGGGAAAACAATTTATTTTTACAGCAGGGAAGGGCATGGCAGAAAGCTTCAAAAACCTTGACATGGGATGACAATAATCCTGTAAAAAAACATTACTGCCCTCAAAAGTAGCTTATATATTTACAGAAAAATAAAAATTACAGGCACAGGTATGAGATCTGTTATCCAGAATCCTCGGGACCTGGGGTTTTAACGGATCTAACAGACCTTATGGATCTTTCCGTAATTACATTTCATACCTTAATTCTACTAGTAAATTGTTTAAACATTAAATAAACCCAATAGGCTGGTTTTGCTTCCAATAAGGATTAATTATATCTTAGTTTGGATCAAGTACAAGGTACTGCTTTATTATTTCAGAGGAAAAGGAAATAAAAATAAAAATTGGGATTATTTGGATAAAATGAAGACTATGGGAGATGGGGTTTCCGTAAATCAGTGCTTTTTGGATAACGGATCTCATACCTGTATTACACTCTATTTAAAGGTATTTCCATTTCTTCTACTATTGACAACCTATTTACCATGTATTATTAAAGACAAATTCACAATTATTACATTTCTCCCTTTTATCTAATAAGAATATATAGAGAAGGCTAGTTAATGATATTCCATTTGCAGGGCTTTCTGGTGCTCCTATAGAGAAAAATATCTTTGAGGGTGATAAACAGTTGGCTGTAGTAGAAATCTGCTCTTATGCTGATATGTACTTGTCATTTTCCATTTATTTTCGCTCTAAATAAAAACTATTTTCAAACATTAAGGAATAGCCTGTCTATATTGTAATCATGTAAACATTCTGCGTGTAGACTATGTCTAGCCTATAAAATACTTATTCTGTCTCTCTTCCAAATACTAGTTATTGCCTTCCAAAGCAATCCTAGTCTTGTGTGCTGATGCTTTAGCATGCAGCTAGTTGGGGCTGAGATCCTACACTAAAGTAGGTATGTTACAGACTACTGAAACTGGGGGCTGGACTAAAAGCAAAGATAAAAGCAGAGGGTAGGCATGTGAAAGATGGAATATGCATATCCCCTTATTAAAAGTTAAAAATCAATGTATGCCAACCTTCAATTGTGAAACAGTCCATGGATGGAGTTGTGCCCAAAGTTTGCAGCAGCTCTTCAGACTGAGATCTCGATCTAGAGCCACTAGTGTCCCCATCTGATTCCAATGAGGGATCTGACCTTCTGGATCGAGACAAAGAAAATGAGTTGGCCCATTTATAATAATTCTATAAATAATGAATATTAATTGTATAATTGTATAATTTTTTAAGCTGAGCCAAATTAAAAGGGAAGTTGTTTTAAGCAAGAAATTGTTTTATTTTTTTCAATTTGTTAAGCTCTGAAATATTTGGAAGCAATGTAATTTGCCTTCTGCTGTAAACGCATGTGCAGCTCTAATTATTCATATTACCATCTATGTTGGCAGATCTTCCTAATGTTCTTGCACACAATACATGTTCCCCCATATGACCCTGTTCTATTTACCAATATTTATATACATTTTGCAATATGACCTCCTACCTGAAATAATCAGTCCCCTGCTAATGCCACACCACAATGTATGTCCCTTCGATACACATTAATAAACTCATTTCTATTCATTAATGTTCCCTTTATTGTCATAAACGCAAAATCACAACTTTCAATTCTTAGATACTGGAGCCCAAGATCAAGCATTCTGGCACTGCATTCAGTACTTTGCTGTTGTATCAATCCAAGGTGAGATGCAAGAAGCAATAACAATGATAATGGCTAAAGTAATCTAACAAAAACTGTCACATTATACATATCCTAAGACAACTGGATGACACCATTTCTTTTTGTTCTATTCTCAAAATGTAAGTGACTTCTGGAGAAAAGGATGTGATAATTACCTATCGATGCCCAACACAGGGATGTTTTTAGATTGCAGCGGAGTAGAGTGAGTGGTCTCTTTCTTGCCAGAGGAGAGTCCCAGAGGTACAGAAGTAGAGATATGCATTGTAGGTTGAACAGGTTGTGGGATATCTTTATATGATGAATCTGTAAAAATAATAAAATGATACATTTGATACATTATGGGGCACATTTACTATGGGTCGAATATCGAGGGTTAATTAACCCTCGATATTCGACCATCGAAGTTAAATCCTTCGACTTCGAATATCGAAGTTGAAGGATTTACCGCATTTCGTTCGAACGATTCGAAGGATTTTAATCCATCAATTGAAGGATTTTCCTTTGATCAAAAAAATCTTAGAAAGCTTATGGGGAAGGTCCCCATAGGCTAACATTGGTGCTCGGTAGGTTTTAGGTGGCGAAGTAGGTGGTTCGAAGTTTTTTTAAAGAGACAGTACTTCGACTATCGAATGGTCGAATAGTCAAATCGATTTTTAGTTCGAATTGTTCGATTCGATGGTCGAAGTAGCCAAAAAAAAACTTTGAAATTCAAAGTATTTTTCATTCTAATCCTTCACTCGAGCTAAGTAAATGTGCCCCCAAATGTAAATGATCAAAGCAATGACAAGCTTTCTGCAGAATTTGTGCTGTAGTCATGCCTAGTTAATATAAGAGTAGGCCAAAAAGCCCGTTCTCATAAAAGATGTAGAGTTGACTGTAAAATATATCACACAATGGCCTGGAAAGAAGAGCTGCAGTCTCTTAAGCTGGCCATAGACGCAAAGATCATCGTACGATCGGACTTTCCCATCTCCTGACCTGCCACTAACCATGCCGATCAAATAAAGTACAAAAGAACAGATCAGCTGATGTTCTGCCCCTGACAGCAATCGTATGAAAGTTATGTCCGACCAAAGCTAGTGAGAGACTCCCTCTGAAAATCCGAAAATCGTAAGAATAGAGGATTCGTACGATCAGATCTTTGCGTCTATGGCCAGCTTTAGACGTTCTGAGAATAGTGACAACCACTTTACCAGAAATCAATTCTTACCAGGCCCCAGGCAGTTATACAGATCATGCTAAGGGCCTTATTTATTAAAATACAAGTTTTAAAATAAAAAAGTCAGACCAAACTAGAATCCACAATTGTTCATTATTTATTATTTAAAAAGCAAGATTTTTTCAGAGCAGGTAAAAACTCGATAAAATCTAGCAAAAATCCAAATCATATATCAATTTTTTGAGTGTTTCAGATTTTTGCCCAAAATAGTGGGATTTTCGGGCTAATTCCAGTGCAGAATACGGAAACTTACTTATATACAACCTCGGCAGGTCTGAGATGGAGTATTTTCAGATTCTGACTTTTTCCATCCTCAAGGTATAGTAAATCTCTAGTTTTTTTTTTCCACAAAAAAATCAGATTTTATAGTTAAAAGAACTTGAATCTTTCGAGTTTTTTTAATTCGGACTTTAATAAATAACCCCCTAAATGTCACTCCTCTGAGGAGCTGTAGCTGGCAACGGAGGAGGCCCATTTTTACGATGGAAAACAGCAAACTAGGAACATTGTGGAATATGACTGCTGATTGGGCTTATGCCAATTGGTAATAAGTGAAACAACAATATGTCAATATATACAACTATGCCTCTACTGCCAGCATCTGCCCCTAAGGGCTATAATACAATGTTCATTATAGCACTCTGCTCCAAATCTCGAACTTCAAACATTACAAACAATAAAAAGTCTAATATTTATCCAAAGGATGTAGTTACATCTTTACAAATACTAAAAGAACCCAAACATGGTATCGGCTGGGGAATACTCCACATATATGAGGAGCGAGAACATGTTTTAAAGGGTATGGGTTTCTTCTGATTGTGATTAATAACTTGGACTAGACTGCAGAATACACCACAGACCCTTAGCCTTCCCACATTCTTCTTCTGTTTTTTGAATCACTTAGAAGATACTTCTCCTTCTATGGCTTGACCATTTATGACAAGAAGATCATCCTCACACTCCTACAATCTGCGAGCGGAAAGACTTGGCTAAACATTCCCGACCATTTCACAAACAAACGTGCATTAGCAGAGAGGCTACCCAAAAAATCTCTTTAAATAAAGATCCTTTGGATTATTGCCAGCAACATCAATACTGAACCTCTTCTGCCCTCGTCTTTCACCAGACCTGTATCTTTCATATGTGTGTTCATCAAGATGAAGGTCTAGTAATATAGTGAGATGTAATGTGTCTGGATCGTGTTGGTGGGTTCTACATTGAAATAAACAACTTTACAGGCTAATATCAACAGTTTACTGAAATATCGTTTTGTGGTGAACTATGGGAGTCCATAAGTGGTGATGTTCAACCAATAAGAAAGCAACTAAAATAAGCTGGTCTCTCTAAGCAACAAGCTCTTATGGTTTGTATTAGTGTATACTGGTATAAAAGGGCAAGTAAAATGTTTGAGGCTTGCATAGATAAATCTATAAAATGTATGACCTATAAGCAGAATGTGCAAGGGATCTGCCTCTGACCAAATAAAGATGAAAAACTCTGGAATTCTGGAACAGTGTCACGTGCCAAATTAGAGAATACACCTGGGCAAAAATATGACAAATGGATCTATCAATATTGCACAAGGCTCATAAGAATGCACCCACTAGTCCCATCCAGGTATATAAATCAGAAGTCAGAGGAAATGCTGGGGGAAAGGAATATATAAACTGAGCCTTCGTATGGCACTGAAACTTCCAGACCTACTTGACTGGATGCAGAAATGTGTAGTTCAGCATTAACTGAAGTGTGCCATATACACTAAGGGGCAGATTTACTAAGGGTCGAATATCGAGGGTTAATTAACCCTCGATATTCGACTAGGAACTAAAATCGTTCGACTTCGAATATCGAAGTCGAACGATTTAGCGCTAATCCTACGATCGAACGATCGAAGGATTATTCGTTCAATCGAACGATTCGAAGGATTTAATACAACGATCGAAGGAATATCCTTCGATCAAAAAAACGCTGGCAAGCCTATGGGGACCTTCCCCATAGGCTAACATTGACTTCGGTAGCTTTTAGCTGCCGAAGTAGGGGGTCGAAGTTTTTCTTAAAGAGACAGTACTTCGATTATCGAATGGTCGAATAGTCGAATGATTTTTAGTTCGAATCGTTCGATTCGAAGTCGAAGTAGTAGTCGAAGGTCGAAGTAGCCCATTCGATGGTCGAAGTAGCCAAAAAAACACTTCGAAATTCGAAGTTTTTTTAATTCGAATCCTTCACTCGAGCTTTGTAAATGTGCCCCTAAGGGTTTATTTATCAAAGTCCGAAAGCCATAACCCCTAAAAATTCATGTTTTTTTTACTATAAAATCCAGCTTTTTAGTGTGGAAAAAAATTTCATTTTTTTTCCGGAATTTAATATACCCGAGGATGCAAAAAGTCTGAATCCTAAAATCCGGCATCTCAGACCTGCCGAGGTTGCATATAAGTCAATGGGAGAAGTCCTGAAGATATATTGATCTGTGCTGGGTTTTGTGCAATAATCCGAAGATGTAGTGGTTTTCGGTCAAAAATAAAAAAAAAACTGACTGTTTGAGTGGAAAATTTGTGCGATTCTTTTTTTCACAACTTTTTTGTTTTTTTTCCTGCACAGGAAATTTTCGGGATTGATAAATAAGTAGAACAAACCCATGTGGATTTGGTCGGAGTCGTTTTCACAAAATAATGAGATAAATCTGGACTTTGATAAATGGGCCTCCCCGTGCCAGTTTATATACTCCAGGGTATTTTTCAAGATTTTTCACCTGTAATCTATAGGGAACTCTGGCAATCAACTTAATCAGTCAGTAAAAAAAAGGAATAACAATTAAAGAAGACAAATCCAAGAAAAGGCCACAGGGGCTTTGGTCAAACACTAAAATGCCTCTCCCACACATACATAATTATTATAATTATACTTACACAATCCCTAGCGGAACAACAGGCATCTTAAAGAAACAGTACACTAATTTATTTTACAATAAAAAGATATCAACATCACTGGTAGTCACTGGCAGGCTAAAGTTATACATAATACAATTTTCTCCTGGTGTTTACAAATGATCATCATTTAATTATATAGCGCCAACAAGTTACACAGTGATTTACAAAAAGGAATGATGCCTCTTTCTGTATCTGTGCTTAGACTTACAGAATGTAAATGAATGCATTGCACACAACAGCTTATGCCAGTTTCCATGGTTATTAAATACCTTGGGACAGACTTCCAACAGAAAATGACTTTGGGGAATAGCGCCGCACTACTATTCTGGGCAAATATAGCGCAAAACACAGAAAGTGAAAGCAAGATGACATTGTGCAGATGTGTGATACTAAGAAGCTAAACTCATGCTGTTACTAATATAGAAAGAAATAGGTGGATGTTAAAAGCTTCTTTCTATATGGTAAAAAACAGTACTAACACTATCCAATAACAAATACAGGTATGGGATCTGTTATCCGAAAAACCTGTTATCAAGAAATCAATTAATCCAAATTTTTTAAAATGATTTCCTTTTTCTCTGTAATAATTAAACAGTAGCTTGTACTTGATCCCAACTAAGATATAATTAACCCTTATTGGAAGCAAAACCAGCTGATTGGGTTTGTTTAATGTTTACGTGGATTTCTAGTAGACTTAAGGTATAAAGGAATGAAGATAATTGATAGATAATAGAAATTCAATTAAATATAAAGTATTAGGGCTCATGTATTAACACACTGTAGGTGCACAACTGCACATGTGCAATAGCAACCAATCAGTAATTTGCTTTGAACATTTTACTGGAAGCTAGAAAATGAAACATCAATCTGATTGGTTGCTATGTTTAACTGATCCCACTTATCAGTCCCATTGTTTTTATTACAGTGTACAGTGATTTCCTTGTGCAAGGTTAGAGTTTTATATTTATTCTGTCGTTCAACATTTTCTTCAGCATTCCATTCTTCATCAAATATAGAAATGTGTTAATAGCCGTCACCCTGCCATGCTCCAAAACATCAGCTCACAATCTAAGCTTAGGAGGGACCCAGTAATTTAATGCCTTAGAGTTTAGAGGGTGCAACAATATTTTAGAATGCAATTCATTAAAGGAAAATTAGGAAACTATGCACTAATACAACAGGTATATTTAGGATGAAGGAACAAAAGGATTATATTTAAAAAATAATGTGTCCTAGAAGTGGCATTTATAATGTCCTAAACTCTCACCTTCTAGCCAAAGCTAGACTGGACACATTTGTATATACAGACATCTATGTTCTATTGACTCCCAGCTGCTAAGTATGTTTCTCTGAATGGCTAACTCACAACTAGGAGCTGATGAAACAGATTTCAAGGAACGACCAACATATAAAACACGTGGGTAAACACACACTCACTGACTGGCAAAACTGCTCAAGCTCCACATGAGTCAACCCTTGGCTACATT
The DNA here is from genome assembly GCF_017654675.1 of Xenopus laevis. Taxonomy (NCBI): domain Eukaryota; kingdom Metazoa; phylum Chordata; class Amphibia; order Anura; family Pipidae; genus Xenopus; species Xenopus laevis. Next base: position 171,584,736 of record NC_054372.1, on the reverse strand, counting down.
ACAGAGAAGATTTCAAACAATAAATGGACACATTTTATGGAAGCAGTTGTCTTTAGTACTGAATCACGGGCAAAAGAAGCATTGTTGGGTTCCATTATTTATTTAATGTAGGGCTGTCAAACCTAAAGCTTGACTTTTTCTCACTGTTTGGCAAAATATAATTTGACCAAACTACCAAATCAGAATCCCCTTTATTAACTTATATAAGTTCTTGAAAAAGTCGCTGCTAAAAAATGTTGCAACAAAATCGAGTGTCAATTATCCCACTGTTACTATAGGCACCATCTCTCCCTACTATACCTGCTATCCCACAGTCACACTCCCTTCCCAGGGACTATTATCCCACTGTTACTATAGACACCATCTCTTCCTACTATACCTGCTATCCCACAGTCACACTCCCTTCCCAGAGACTATTATCCCACTGTTACTATAGACACCATCTCTTCCTACTATACCTGCTATCCCACAGTCACACTCCCTTCCCAGAGACTATTATCCCACTGCTACCATATACACCATCTCTCTCTACTATACTTGCTATCCCACAGTCACACTCCCTTCCCAGAGACTATTATCCCACTGTTACTATAGGCACCATCTCTCCCTACTATACCTGCTATCCCACAGCCACAGTCCCTTCCCAGAGACTATTATCCCACTGTTACTATAGGCACCATCTCTCCCTACTATACCTGCTATCCCACAGTCACACTCCCTTCCCAGAGACTATTATCCCACTGTTACTATAGGCACCATCTCTCCCTACTATACCTGCTATCCCACAGTCACACTCCCTTCCCAGAGACTATATCCCACTGTTACTATAGGCACCATCTCTCCATACAATACCTGCTATCCCACAGTCACACTCCCTTCCCAGAGACTATTATCCCACTGTTACTATAGGCACCATCTCTCCCTACTATACCTGCTATCCCACAGTCACACTCCCTTCCCAGAAACTATTATCCACTGTTACTATAGGCATCATCTCTCCCTACTATACCTGCTATCCCACAGTCACACTCCCTTCCCAGAGACTATTATCCCACTGTTACTATAGGCACCATCTCTCCCTACTATACCTGCTATCCCACAGCCACAGTCCCTTCCCAGAGACTATTATCCCACTGTTACTATAGGCACCATCTCTCCCTACTATACCTGCTATCCCACAGTCACACTCCCTTCCCAGAGACTATTATCCCACTGCAACTATAGGCACCATTTATCCCTACTATTCCTGCTATCCCACAGGCACAGTCCCTTTCAAGAGACTATTATCCCTCTGTTACTATAGGCACCGTCTCTCCCTATTATACCTGCTATCCCACAGCCATACTCCCTTCCCAGAGGCAAAATGATAATTTAAGGAGGCCATAGACGCAAAGATCCGCTCGTCTGGCAACATGGCTATATCGGAGGTAATCTGATTGTTCAGCTGTACGGCTGAACGTTCTGATTACGATGCGCAATGGGCTCCGGCGGGATCAGTCGGGTCAAAATCAACCCTGACCGATCGCCCAAACGACCGATCTCCGCTGGACAAAAGATGTCGGCACACGCCACACACAATCCGAAAATCGTACGAATCCTCATTTCGTACAATAGGATCTGTGTGTCTATGGCCAGCTTAAGATGCTTCTGCAATGCCTACATTATCAAGAGATTAATACATTATGTGATACAATCTTGCTTTCCAACATGCTTCCTACCTGTGGGTCCCTCTATGTGCTGGACTAAGTACAGTGACCCCTGCCAGGGACCCCCAACGAGATCTATGACAGCAACCATCTGTTCAGAGAATCAAACTTCATATAAGCTGTTCACAAGGTGTTTCACTTACTTGTTATAACTGCTGCCTGCTTGCTCTTTGGGTGATATCGTTCTTGGAATCTCTGCAAAACAAGAGTACCACGTAAGTAAAGGATTTAAGAGACTATGTAAAAATCCAGCTTTCTGCATAATTAAATTACATGTATATAGTCTGTAAGTTAAAGGTTTCAAACTATGTATGGATTTCTGGGTTCAGTTCTATTTCCACTTTGTAGTAATTAGTAACCATAGTACAATCCCAGCATCTCCCTGGCAAGAGAAAGGGGAGTTGTATATATATATATATATATATATATATATATATATATATATATATATATATAGATATAGATATAGATATATATATACAAACCACAGCAACTAGAATCCCTAGTGCTGCAGGTTAGATGATTCTGATATATACTGTATATATATATATATATATATATATATATATATATATATATATATATATATATATATATATATATAGTTAGGAGCAGTCACGGGTGTCGTGACAAAACAGGGTCACGTGATGGGGGTAGACTGTAACACTCCAATAAAACCCTGTTTTGTCACGACACCCGTGAGTGCTCCTAACTATATCTATTTGCTCTCTTTCGAAGAGCACCCGGGATTTGACTAATTGATGGTGAGTGCCGGTTTAATGATATGACTATAATTTTTAATACATTTGTTATATGCATGCTATAAGAAGAAGCCACTGAAGGCTGAGTAAGTAAGTGCTGCTTCAATAAACCCAGCAACAAATGCTGAATATATGCTATAATAAGCATATAAAGGTTAAGCTCTCTAAAACTGCTTTCAAACCATAAAACCCAAACTACCCATGGCATTATCTGTATTTTATGGGATAATATACCTTGAGACAAGAAGAGGAATAAGTCATACTCTGCACAGAACTTTAAATCATTTTCACGCATCACAAAATTTCAGATTAAAATCTGTGAGTTTTAGGCCATGCCTTTATCTACACAGACCCAACTCAATTATACCCAGCCACACCTGTCATCTCCCCAGATAAATGAACATATCCTTTTAGGTAAGAGATTAGAGACTCTCAAGAAAATATGAAAAGCTGGGAAATATGTCTTCATATTACTACTACCATAGATCCTACCCCATTGCTATCAGTACTCAGCTAAAGCAATTATGTATATGAACAATCTGTCCACAAACATGCCAAGTTCTCTTACTGTCCGCTTACCAGAACAATAAATGTAGGTAATAACCCAGGGTTTTATGGGAACCCCGGGACACCACATATGAATGGATAAACAGGCTGCACTGCGTTGATTTGTAACAGATTTATTAATTTTAAAATTTTCTTACCTTGGTGCATGCAGGAGTAGACTCCTTGCAGCCTTTGTGTACATTCACATTACAACCTGAAACAAAAGCAAGTTCCATGAACAAGCCAAAGATGGTACAACAGTTCAGCGCAACAACCTCTGCCCATAATAATAGCACAGGACATGCAGTAGACAGAGGAAAACAAAGAATTACAGACGTCGCTCTCAGCACTGCAGTTGCTCCTGGTGCATAATCTTTGCCGACTTTTGTTTTTCCACTAATGAAAAACCCAAATTATTACCATCTTGTTAGCTGTTGATTTGCACTTTCTGCGTCCATCGGTACTATATTAAACTACCATCAGTTCCACATCTCAATTCAAATGTGTAGAACACAGTTAATAAATGTGACACATGCTAAATAAAGTCACTGCCCAACAAAAACAAAGGCCAAATGAAGTCACAAGCACAGTAAAAATACAGCAAAATAGGTAAGAATGCATGCTTCCCTCATTTTAAAACTGAATCCCTCAATGACTGGCTAAAGTATATTTTCCATGTCAATCACAATATCATATGAAATGCCAGCAGCCATACTTAAAGGAACAGTAACATACAAAATTAAAGTGATTTAAATTGATAACAATATCATGTTGTGTTGCCCTGCACTGGTAAAACTGCTGTGTTTGCTTCAGAAACACTACTATAGTTCATATAAATAAGCTGCTGTAGTAATGGGGGCAGCTATTCAAGGGAGAAAAGGCTCAGGTTACACAGCAGATAGCAGATAAGCTCTGTAGAACATAAATGGTGTTATCTGTTATCCACTGTTTAACCTGTGCCATATAGTCTTTTTTCTTTTGCTTCAAAAACATTTCAGCATTCTAAACATAAAAAACAATGCAAATTTTAAGTACAGAACGTTTTTGAACTCGCAGATCCTGTACTCACTGGCTCTTCACTTCAGTCAGTAAAGCAGTGTCTACAGTCTGTTTAAAAACTACCGCACTTAACTAAAAAATAAATTTCCGCCATTGCTACACAGCAGCTTGTTTATATGAACTATAGTAGTGTTTCTGAAGCAAACACATCAGTTTTACCAGTACAGGGCAACACTACATTATATTTTCAACACTTTGATTGTTTGGTGTTACTATTCCTTTAAGAAAGAAATAAAGGTCACTTACTGGAGCACTGCAGAGACTCCTTCCCCAAGAGTGCCTTCTCACACACCATGCACGGAACCACCCCAGAAAATGTTCCCATCACAAACTGATGTCTGTTCAGCTTTTCTTTCATATCCTTATTTTTCACCTACATCATTATTTTGTCGAGGGACGAAAAACAAATAGGAAAGAATGAATGAAATTAGAATGTTAGTGCCATCGGTAGTTTTATGTGTTGGGGGAACAGGTTCCTGGATTTAAACCCCACTAACCGGAAACATAATGTGGGTGTGTATAGAGCAGAGACGTCCAATAAAAAGTAAAGCAGCTGGCTGAACATCCAAAATACTGTAGCAAGTGTGACCCCTTTCAGGCAGGTAAAGAAAGACAAAATAACTATAATACAATGTCAGACATTGATGCCTATTGTATGGGTACCCCATGCACATTTATGAGTTACTTGTCCAGATAAGTACAATGAATTATCGAATAATACTTTCACATCATCTTGTGATGAATTAATATATCTTCTACATCTAGGGGCAGATTTATCGAGGGTCGAATTTCAAAGTTAAAAATACTTCAAAAGTCGACCAACGAATTGAAATACTTCGGCTTCGAATATTGAAGTCGAAGTTTTTTTCATCGAATTTGGGTATCCTGCGGTCGAAGTAAAATCGATCAATCGAACGATTAAATCCTTCAAATCGAACGATTCGAAGGATTTCAGCGAACGATCGAACGATTTTACTTCGACTTCCAAAAACTTAGAAAAATGCTCTAGAAGGTCCCCATAGGCTAACATAGCACTTCGGCAGGTTTAATTTGGCGAAGTATTGAAGTCAAAGTCACATCATCTTGTGATGAATTAATATATTTTCTACATCTAGGGGCAGATTTATCAAGGGTCGAATTTCGAAGTTAAAAATACCTAGAAATTCGACCATCGCATTGAAATACTTCGGCTTTGAATATTGAAGTCGAAGATTTTTTCATCGAATTTGGGTATCCTGCGGTTGAAGTAGGTCGGCAGGTTTAATTTGGCGAAGTATTGAAGTCAAAGTTTTTTTAAAGAGACAGTATTTTGATTATCGAATGGTCGAATATTTGAATGATTTTTACTTCTAATCGAATTCGAAGTCGTGGTATCCTATTCGATGGTTGAAGTATCCAAATAATTACTTCGAATTTCGAATTTTTTTACTTCGAAAATTCCCTCAAATTCACTTCGACCCTTGATAAATCTGCCCCATAGTATCCATTTACAAAAGTGCTATTATATGTCTGGATGTAAATGCATGACTTCAAACAAAGCTATGGTACTTTATAGTAGTTAAATGCTTACAAAATGAATGACAATAACAAGTTTGAGTTGTGTTTCAATGAGCAAAGATATATTTTAACATATTTTAACAGTTAACCTCCATATTTTTATTTATTTTTTTGTAATTTAGCTATATAAAGGTATGACTCATGCAATATAATTAAACTAATCTATTAGAACATATTTATCAACATCATGGACACTAATTAATTTGATTTTACTTGCACGACTGTTAGCTTTGGTTCCATGTGCCTGCAACGTAATGTTATTATGAATCTGTAACTGCAGGAAGTGAACCATTTGATAATCAGCACAACAAATAGCCTTGTAAATACATCAAGAAATGCAATTATGTCTTGCTACATGCCTTAATCATCATTTCGGTGTGCCACTATTTCTTGCGCACTAACAGTTCTGCCAGTCCTGAAGTAAAGCAGATTTATTTGGCATGTGAGATGTCTCACCTTGCTTTTGTTCCTGGTGCTGCTCATCCTGTTTCGCAAGAAGCTGAATGTCCGGCTGACTTTGTTCTTTTCAGATTCCGGCTTTGCAGGGGTTGTGTATTTATCCCATTCCTCCTCCTCAATCCTAGCAAAGTAAAGCTCAGTAGTTGTTAATCTATATATGTACAAAAGTGAAAACAGTGTCAAAAGCATAAAAAGGTATTTTTTCCAAAAATAATTTTTTTATCCTGTACTTATGACTTTCTTCTAGTAAATTAGAAGACAGTCATAACTGTCACCAAGAATTCTCTACTTCCCTAAAAGATGTTAAAGGGGAACTATCCCAAAAATGAAAATTTAATATAAGCTTCAGCATACTGAAATAAGAAACTCTGTAAATGCAATCAATTAAATATTCTGCATCATTTCTGAAATAATCAAGTTTATCTTCACTATTCCTCTCTCAGCATCTGTTTCTTTTCATTCTCTCTTCCTGCAGCAGTTGGGTGTCATTGACCCTTAGATCCAATATATCTTATGGGGGGGTTCTTTCCTAGCAGATGAATTAGAGCTCACTCAAATAACTGATTCCAGTACAAACAAAATCTAACAAAATACCTGCCTTTTGCACAAATTCTGCATGATGTCTGGCTATTTTAATAGAGTGAGCTCTAATACATCTTCTAGGCACCCCTATAAGATAAATTGGACCTAACTGTCAGCGAATATCTGACACCCAACTGCTGCATAAAGAGAGAATGAAGAGAAACAGATGAGTGATATTTAAGTGATAGTAAGGATAAACTTGATTATTTCAGAATGCATAAAGAGAGAATGAAGAGAAACAGATGAGTGATATTTAAGTGATAGTAAGGATAAACTTGATTATTTCAGAAACAGTACAGAATTGTTACTTGATGTATTTAGAAAGTTTCTTATTTCAGTATGATGAAGCTTATATTACATTTTCACGATAGTTCCCCTTTAATGTGCTCTGCAGAGTTGACCGCAAGTTTTATAGTACTATAGTCTTGCCTAAAGAATTACAAACACTCTCATCTCAAAAATGATAAGTCTGTATCAGAAATAGTGGTATGCATAGCTTAGTCCATATTGATTATACCAGAGATATCCTAGTTGACAAAAACTACAAGACATATTCTAGATGGGGCCTTACCAGTGTTTTGTAAAGGGGAAGAATGATGGGGAGGGAAATTGCATGACTTTTTGTAAAAAAATTAAGGAAGTAAAAAAAAATCTTTTCCCCTCCCCACCCCTAATTTGCATATGCAAATTAGGATTCGGATTCTCAAAGGATTCGGGAGTTCGGCCGAATCCAAAATAGTGATAGAGATTCGGGGCATCCCTAATCAAGAGCAGCATATACAGAAAAACAATATATATGTAGATTAATTATCCAGTAACAACTTTATTCATGTTATAATTTAAGATAAAATCCTATTTTATATTGTCTTTTGCCACTTGGTCGAAATATAGAATATGTAACCAACGAATGAATAGACTCCTTCAAAAGTGTTGCTCATTTCCTTTGCCACAATAAGCAAGGGTTTAATTAACAATATAACTAAATTCTGAAAATGTATTGGAATTTAGAGATTAGCAGCAGAGTAGGCCTCTATTCCAATAAATATTTATTTTATAGCGGGGTTGGCAAATGTCCTACTTGTTAGAAATATATACATTGACGTATCTACTCACTGTTTCTAACATTACAAACGGAAATCCTCTCTTTACTCATCCTGACATATTTACATAGTTATGCATTAAATTACACACAGAAAACTGCAATATGGCTTCTACAGAGGCAATGTAGAGGGATAAGATTTAACATCTTTAAAAAGTGAATTGGTGTAAATTATACATAACATTTTATACATAACAAAGAGGTAGAAACAGCAACATGAATTTGCCTCTGTTTAGGCTACTGAGATTTTATTTTTAATATGTAGAATTACTGATTAAATTTGCATATATTTTGGTTTCACATAAAGAATTTGTTAATCAGAATGGACAGACTTCATGAGTGTCTATGGTGTGCCTCCTATACTTCCTTGTACTACTTTGTGCCTTCAACACACATCATTGATAGTCATTAGCTAACTAGATTTTGAGCTGTAACTGACCAACCAAATGACAAAAGACAAAAAGGATAAAAAGCTTTTGTTTTCAGTGTGACACTAGCCGCATTGTGTAGAGTTCCAGCCGTTTGACTCTCTAGGATGTATTCTTGGTTGTCCAGAATAAATATTCAAAGGCTCAATATTGCATACAGCGTTGGTCAATAAAATCAATAAAAAATACACTTAAAGGGTTGTTCACCTTCAAACAACTAGTTGTTTTCTGATAGATCACCAGAAATAATGACTTTTCCAAATACTTTCTGTTTTCTAATATTTAAGTGTAAAGTGTAATATTTCACATTCTAAAGCAGCTCTGTGGGGGAGTCGCCGACCCTGTACACTGTTCTAAATTGATATATTTAGTTTATACATTACTTATCCTTGTCCCTGCTGAGTAGAAATCTCTGGGTTTCATTACAGGCAGCTGTTGGAATTGATACAATAGTTGCTTATACTCCAGAGATGCTGCTGAGAAATGTATCAACTAAATGATGCAAAATTGTAACAGTAGAGTCTGCATCTGAATTACTGAGCTGCCAGACTGAAATGTCAGACACAGGAACATTCAACTTTAAACTTAGATTTTGGAGAAACAGTGAAAAATAAATAATGGAAAGTAATTGAAAAAAGTATTTATTTCTGGGGAACAATCTGAAAACAACTGAAAAAAGTTTTGGAAGGTGAACAACCCCTTTAAATGGCCAACCATACTGCAATATAGTTGGTCCATGATATAGCATGATATAAGTGCTCGAATAGACAAAAAAAGATTTTTAGCACAGGGAAAGAAAGTGCACGTTACCTTTTTTCTCTCAGTTGATCGGGGAGGCTGTACGCCCGTTGCTCTGTTAAAAGAAATCACACTTCAAGTCCCTATCAAGACAGCATTGAACAAAAACACTCTTCCACCACCATGATGAGCAAAACACACAAAGCATCACAGGCTCATCAAAAGATCACGCAGGGAAAATTAGTAGAAAATTAAGTGAGCTCAAGCCTTATAAGTGTGTTTCTGTGTTGCTTTTAAAATGATTGAAATTAACATTTTAAGATTAAAATTTTAAAATGATTTTGTAAATATGTCCCCCATAGTAGTTTTTCTAAGCAAAAGATAGCTTTTCCTGTTTCTCCCTTGCTTTTCTCACAGGTCCTGTGGCTTCAGTTATATCACAAAGCATAAGCTACAAATGGATATGGTATGGGTTTGCCGAAGAACTCCCATCATTTTACTATAGATACAGAAGCAACAAACTGCATCTGCACTCGCTGAATATTTCAGCACAGCTTGGTAATACTGTATATGGGCATATTGGGGAAAGAGGTTGCCAAATGGCCAGCAATTGAACACATCTCAACAAATTGACACATCTACCAACTTTGATAAATGTATCAGTTTGTTAATACTTTCCTGATAGTCGGGAAAGTGTTATTAAATCCCAAAGATCAAACTCCTGGACATCCTTCTGTACTCCCATTTATGATCTATAAAAATTTTAACTTGAATCTTCACTTTGATGGCAACTTGCCTATAAACGGAGGCGTTTCTACTGAGCTATACCATTTTCACTATGTTAGACACACTACATAACATTTATAATCATGTACAGTCTGATCAGTCTTGGGTATTAAAGCACCACTCTATCCTACAAATTTGGAGCAGAATTTGCCCTTAGTACAGGGAAGATAGACTTATGGCATCTCTCTCTACAGGCTACAAGAAACCCCAATGATTTGTCATTATAGGAAGAGTGCCATTTACAGCACCTTCCCCTTACACAAGAGGCCAGGAATGAAGTTATAACCCCAAAAGAGGTCCTATGTGGGTTGATAAGGAGCTTGTGGCTGCCCTGCAGTGAGACAATGGCTTCTTAAGTAAGACTAGTGTTGCAGGCTGAGCCAATAATGCACTCTCAGCATAAGTAAATGGAAAAGTAAATATATAACTTCAGGTTTTACTATTTTCATTAGACAATCCCATATTAAAAATAAAATAAGGTATATGGGGCCTTAAATATTGTCATTCCTTCACTAGACTATAGCTAGGTTATCAATGCTTTTAGTAACTCAGAGCCCATCATGCTCATGCAGGATGCTGGTACTCAAACCGGAAGGGACTCTACAACTAGAAGTTCTTTTTGGCAGAAATATCAATATGCAATTACAACCATTTATCTATTCATATACAGATACAGAATTGTCAGTTTTGCGGTGACAGTGGTGAGAAACATTGTAAACTTTTATTGAAATGAGTATAACATAACACAAGAGAATGCCACCATCTGAGATAGTACTCGAAAGAGAGGAACTGGAGAAATTTATCAAGGTTACCCATAAAGGAAACTCAAAGTACCAGCATACAGAGCACATTATGTTTACATGAGAGGGGCATGGTGCTGCTTGTAGATGTCTTGATTCATTGAAATAACAGCACTTTTTTTCTTGACCTCTTTGGTAAAATCATGTCTAACATTAATAATAGCATCCAATGAGGAGATAATTTATTCTTTCAGCCATGAGCCGTTGCAGCTATACACGTTCCTCATGAGAGTCACAATCCATTTGTTTACCTTGATAAATTCCTCCAAAAGAAAGCAAAGAAAGACCCATGCAACATTGAAGTCTTCAGATTCTGTTGCAGTAACCACTCTAGTACTTACTACCAGGGTGAAGAAGATATACTGATTTAGACAATGTAAGTGCTTGGAGGAGTGAGCGACCACTGAAGCTGACCACACCATCTAAGAGCAGGAACAAATTCTTTAAATTGCTATATTTATTGCTGGTATTGATTCTGCTATGTTGGACTCAGTGTCACTGCTTTAAGCATGAACATGTCACATGGTTGATTTTATCACCACAGTTTTTAACTAAGAAAGGTCATAAGACCCATGGTCATCGACCAATGCATTACCTAGGACGTAGTGACTACATCAGTTGCTGCTAGAAGGATACTGTTGTTCCATGGCAAGGTGATCAGTTTCCACATGAATATTTGAGTTGGCATTGTGATAAATATTTAAATTGATCAATCAAGTGTTTTGGAGTATTATAGAGGGTAAATGTAAAACATTGCATGGATTATTCATCACTAAAATTCTGTAACTTTTTACAATTTTTCTCCACTTTCCCTTTCTAAAAACCATGGCAACAAAACAGCTCATGTGACATTAATATAAAAGATGAAGACAGAAGAAGGTCCACCAAACTCTGTTTAGCTGTCAATGAGATGTGTATTAGTTATGAATTCATATGTGTCAAAAATAAAGCACAACGTCAACTACAGTTTATGGCAAACAAAAGAAGGACAGCGTGATATACATACATTAACTTTCTTGGCATATTATAAAGCATAAAACTGGAATGAGCAAAAACACTTGGGTCACTTAAGAATCTCAAGGTACAAGATTATTAAATGATTCCTACAATTCTGCAGATAACATTCTGTTGTCGGCCCTATTTGAGCAATGGCACTTCATAAACTGTCAGTCAACATACAAACTGGCATGAAAGAGCAATAGGAAATGTAGAATGTCAATCAAGTACAGATTTTCCATTAAAAGGTTAAAGATATCTATGCATACTATCCTGTTATTAATTTCTATCATAAATTAGAATAAATTAAACGTATCTAATACCTATGCTGACACACAGTGGCATTACTAGATATTAATGGGCCCCGTAGCAAATTATTTTTCAGGCCCCCAAAATGTTTAGAGGTTGGCTTGTTTTACCAACATTCCTTGAAACTGTATATGAATTAGGGCCTTGTGGAGCCCCTATACCTCATGGGCCTCCCTGCTGCCGCAGGGTCTGCTTCCTCTGTAGTTACGCCCCTGCTGACACAGTGTTATGTGATTGTTCTGCACAGGTGATATCCCAGTTTAGGGGGTTAGAGCTGCTAATGCCTAAACTAAAGAATTCCTTCTTTGGATAATTCTGATTGGCCAAACATCCAATAATGCAATGTCACTCTTCCTTGATTATTATTTAATGTCTTCTGTCATGTTTCCACTGGTGCAAAGGAAACATAAAAGGAGGCTATTATACTAAATATGAAAGGGAAAGTAAAAAGCATTGGAGTTGCCAATGTGTTTGACCTGTTACCCCAGACCAGTGTGCTTCTTTTTATCAATTATACTGGCCCTGTATAACCTAATGCAATGCCAAAATGCCATGTTTTCTCTGCTCCCAAATCTCCCTTGCTCTGGTCTGGGCATGTATTACTTATTGGGAGACCCAGGGGCAGGGACAACCTTGCAGTGCAGTATTTTAGGCCTCTGGTAAAAGTGGAGCAATTTTAGCCTAAATCAATGTGACCATTTGAGGTTCTAATAATCATAATAATCCATCAGACATAGCGGCTTGTCTACAAGTGTAGGTGCTAAATTGCACAAGTGCAGATGCCAATAGCAACCAGTCGGGTCTTTGCTTTCATCTTTCCAAAACTAATTGATTATTGGTTGCTATTGAAAAATACACTTATGCAATTAAGCACTTATGGAATGTTTTGTGAAGCTTTCTAAAACATATGGTTAATCAACTCCCAATTTCTGAACAAGTTAAGATTTCTTACTTTTGGTGTGGCCAATTAAAAATGTCAATGTAAATTTATAAAAGATTATAAACAACATATTTGTTTTTGGGATTTAAAGAAGAGAAATATGCAAACAAACATGTAAAGTCTTTTGGGGTTATGTAACAAGAGGCACTAAGTTTGCAGTAACCCAATGCAACCAATCATCAGGTAGAATTTACTGGTTACCCGTTTAAGGGTAGAGACACATGTGGAGATTCGGGGAGATTTAGTCGCCTGGCGACAAATCGCCTCTTCTTCGGGCGACTAATCTCCCCGAACTACCTTCCTGCCAGCTAGAATAAAAATCACCAGCGGGATGGCACTCAGATCGCTTTGTTTTACAAAGTCGCCCGAAGTTGCCTCACGGAAAACAAGCGATCTGAGTGCCATCCCGCTGTCGATTTAGATTCTAAACCGACGGGAAGGCAGTTCGGGGAGATTTGACGCTGGGCGACTAATCTCCCCTAATCTCTGCCCGAAAAGAACAATAACACTAAAAAAGTGTTTTAAAGTAATTAAATATAATGTACTGTTTCCCTTCACTGTTAAAACTGGTATGTTTCCTTCAGAAACACTACTATAGCTTATATAAACAAAAGTAGTCAAGGGGGCAGCCATTCAAGTTTCAAATTACATACTGTAGCAGATAACAGATGCATTCTGCAGACTACCACTGTATTCTATTATAGATCTTATCTGTTATCTGCTAAGTATCCTGAGTATCCTTTTCTCCTTTTTCAGTTTAAATGGCTGCCCTATGGCTGAAAACAGCGTATTTATATAAACTATAAAATATTATAAACTATATAAACTTTTTGAAGCAAACACATAACTTTTACCAGTGCAGGGCAACAGTACATTATATTTGAATTAAAAGGTATATTAATTCAAATATACAGCTCTTGGGCAAACTTAGTTTAGTTATTACATATGTGGGTTAATGTCTGTAGTGTCTGTTGAGATATACCCTGCACTGAACTTCACCTCTTTTGATCAAGGTTCTAAATATGATCACAACAACGCTGAATCCTGATCAAATGTCTCTGGCGAACTGTTAAAAAGTTCTGATCAGAATCCCAGGATAGTGATGCTTACCCTCACTTGTGTCATCAACAGAGTGGTCCCTTCCTAAGCGAGATATTCCAACAGACAGCTTTGGCGAGGAACAGGAGTATGAACGCAATCGAACACCTGTGATTAGTGAATCCTAAAGGAATAATGTACTGAGTAAAATGACAAAGGAGTGCTATAATGATAAATGACCAAGATACATAGTAGTTACTAGTATAAACATTTTATTATTCTAAAAAATTACGACCTGCCACCATTTTATGGCAACATTCATGACTCTGATTGTTGTAGAACCATAAAAACAATAAATCTATAATAACATAATTTTCTTTATATAGTGCAGGGCCGCGTGCACGGGCGCATGGGCCGGCTCAGTGTGAGTGCGCATGCGCAAAATGGCGCTCGCGTGTGGTCCCCTCTCTGCCTAACCGATCTGGCAGACAGGGGGCCGCACGCGGGCACCAATTTGCGCATGCGCAGGAGCGCAGAAAGAAGAAAAGGGCAGAGACAGTCGGGCAGAGATGGGAACGGACTGGGGGTAGGCGACAGAGGAGGTACGTGCCTGGCGCCCCCCCAGCTTTGCGCCCTAGGCACATGCCTACTCTGCCTACCCCTTGGCCCGGCCCTGGCACTGTGTCTTTAAAATGTCATGTCTTTATTGCAGAAAATTTTGCACTACATGTTTTGGCTCATCAGCCTTCATCAGGTGCATATGCATGGAAAAAACTGATTTACACAATAAGGACAAACTTGTATCGATTTAATTATCTCTAACTGACACTTTTCTGCACAAACCATGTTAGTACTGTAGCCAAGAAAGCCTTTATAGACTAAAATAATTTCCTGTAAATAGGCCAAACTACAAAAATGAAAATATTGCCCAGCATAAGACAGATGGAAATGTTTAATGTATTAAAAGGAAAGATTTGTGTATAATTGCTTTATACTGAGCATAGGAGATGCCAGAAAAAGTTCAATGGCAAAACTCAAATTCTGGGCCCTCGGAATCAACAGGCTTATAGAGCTGTCTACTGATGAACATAAAAAGGTCTCCTTGAATAACTCCTTAAAGGGCATGTAAAGGCATAAAAATAAAATCACATTTTTACTTTCTTTAATGAAAAAGAAGCTTATTTCCAATATATTTAATTGAAAAATGTGTACCGTTTTTATAAGAAACCTGACTGTATGCAGTGAAATTCTCCCTTCATTTACTGCTGTGGATAGGAATTGTCAGACGGTCCCTAACTGCTGAGCAGGGAAACAATCATACTCATGAACAGCAGGGGGAGCCCCCGCCTTACTTCCCAGCCATGCAGAACTCAAGCAGCTTTGTTTATGATGATCCCTAAGCAGTCTTAGTCTTGCAAAGATGTTTAACAAAGTTACAAGATGGTGACCCCCTGTAGCCAACTTTGAAAGCATAAATTATTTGTTTGATTAGGCTTGTGGTGCCTATATAAAAATAAAAATATAAAAATATTCATGTTTATATTTAGTATACAAAATACAGCATTTCTAGCCTTATTCTATTTTAGACTTTACATGCCCTTTAAAGGAGAAGGAAAGCCTACAATTAAATAAGCTTTATCAGAAAGGTATATATAAATACATCAGTAAACCATCAAAGTAATGCTGCTCAGAGTCCTCTGTCAAAAGAAACACAGCATTTATTTCTTCTATTGTGTATACATGGGCTTCTGTATCAGACTTCCTGCTTTTCGCATAAACCTCCAGGGCTAGGGCTTGAGCATGCTCAGTTTGCTCCTCTCTCCATTTTCCCCCCCTCCCTCCTCCCTGCTGTAATCTGAGACTAGAGCTATGATCAAGCAGGGACTCAGGCAGGAAGTGATGTCACACCAGCTAATATGGAAGCTGCTATCCTAAACAAACAGAGAGAGCTTCTAGAGCTGTTTCTTCAGGTATGATAAAGTATTCTGCATGTTTCTCTAGGTAAACACAAGTCACCTGCATGTTGTATTTGTTAAGGTTTCTATTTCTTGAGACTAGCATTTGACACATTTTGAAAAGAACCTGGTCTATTATAAAGGCAAAATGTTAATATACCTTTCCCCGAAGAGGCAATGTTCCCAATCCTCTAATTGGAAAGTCAGGTTCAGCATTTCTTTCAGGAGAGTCAAGTTCATCCCCACTGTTTCCCAGAAGAGCAGTAGAATCCTGTTTAAACGAAGACCCAGCACTGTATCTTGGATATGTTCCTTCTCCTTCGCTGTCAGCATCGAGACCATCAAGGCTTGAGCTAGATATAATGGAAAACAAACTTATTATGAGCAGGCCCAGATTTGTGGAAAGGCCACCAAGGCCCGGGATGGGCAGCAGGATTTTAGGGGGTGGCATGCTGCTCAACCAAACCCATACTGGTTCAGAAACATTGGGGATGAGCAGGAGATACAATCGTTTTTTTACATTTCCCTTGTAACAATCCCCATTTCTCCAGTCCCGATGATGAAAATTTGCACAAATAAAGGGGAGGGGACAGGGAAGACAAACAGCAGTGGGCCTAGGGGAACCCACTATGTAAATCCTGCCCTGATTATGAGCTCCACTTACTATAAACACTATTTTGTATAAAAATACACTACGCTATTTTGTGTATCAATTAGTTCCAATATCACCCACAAGTGTTAATATCTCATACACATTCCAATACATTTGGAATTATGTTATCCATTATATTATGCTCAATAAAATATTTTAATTCATTCCTAATTTCCTAATTTTAAAGGAAACATTTTAACTCTAGCAAGTTCTTCAGTTCTTTACAGAGATTGTTCATCGGCCTATTTACAATGGAGCTTACAATCTAAGGTTCCTACCAGGTAAATACACTAGAATCAGTTTCAATTGGCCTGCCTATATGTTTTTGGTGTTTGTAAAAAAAAAACAGAAGAACCCAAAGGAAACCCATTGCATGCATACAAACTCTTTGAAGAGAGTGCCCAATTGGGCATCAACTCAAGGACTCTCATAGCTGGCTGCAAGGCCGCTATGCTAGACCCTGAGTTTATAGCCTCACCAAGGAAATATGCCAGTCAAGGACACGTGTTTATTAAATAGTCCAATTCTTAACTGAAATGTTCTGATTATTACTATATATTGAACACAGTCTAATATTACATTGTTTCTAATGCTGGTGATCCATCAGCTAAAAAAGTAAACTAATGAAAGATTATTTGACACCCACAGATCTTGTATACAGTGAAGTAAAGGTCCACCCATGGGTATACGAAGGACCTGGTTGGCTGAATAGAGAACGCACTTTATTTGTACTTTTGATTCACCATTTATAGCTGAACTGGCTAATGAGCCTGCCCATGCAGCTTTACAATGTACTATATCTTGCTTTTCCATCAACAACGTTCTTTCTATAAAGCTATTAGCTCAAGTGGTCTATCCTGTTACTACTCTAACAACAGTCTCTTCTTGATTTGCAAACATCCAGTTTATGAGATAAAAACCAGGGAACAAATTATTCTTTGCTGTCACCATGGTACCTCTAATTAAGGTTTAAGCTAAGCGATGCTGACCTTTTCCCATTTATAGTGTAATCAGAATAAAACGAGAGGACTCTGGTTTAGAGATGTATTTGTTAGAACTAAGTCATCAAACAAAAATGTTTTTTGTACCATTACACCCACAAGCAACACTACGTTGTTGGACTTGTTAAAGGGGTCCCTCACCCAACAACACTGCATAATATGATGCATATATAATGCTATGAAACTTTCTAAAATTCATTCATTTAAAATTTTCAATGATTTTCAAGTTATCTGTTTATCCATTTCTGGATTCGCCACCTAAAACCTGCCAAATTGCTGTTTAGGTCAATGGGAGAGGTCCAAGGATCAATTTGGAAATGTTTGCAGCCTTCCTGACATTCACATTTTTTTCAGAGATAAAATTTGAATCGAGTTTTGAGAATTGAGTTTTCTGGTCTTTTCAATTTGTCCGAGTTGGAAAAATTAGATTTCTATTAATAATTTTCGATTTGCTCAAATTTCTAATTAACGGGAGTTTATGGGAGTTTTAAATTACTCGCATGAATTCGAAAATTCAACCCATGATAAATATGCCTCCAAGGTGCAGATTTATCGAGGTCATTTTAATTTCCTTCGACTAGGGAATAGTCTAAATTTGAAATTAAACTTTGACTATTTGCCATCTAAAACCTGCTGAATAGCTGTTTTAGCCTATAGGGGACCTCCTAGAACCCATTTGGAGTCATTTGGTGGACTTTGAAAAATGGAAGTTTTTTCTTTAAAATACTTCGATTCGAATTCGATTTGAAAACGATCAAATACAGCATTTTCACCTGAGGTTAAAAAATTTGATTTTTTTAATACATTTCGGTTGGTCCTTTTTTTTTTTATTCGAATTTCGAGGTGATAGGAGTTTAAAAAAACTCCCACCACTTTGAAATTCGACCCTTGATAAATCTGCCCCTAAGTTTATAGGAGAGGTCTGAATGGAAACATGAATAAAAAAAAGTGTAGCAATAACAATATTTGTAACCTCATAGAGCATTTGTTTTTAGATGGGGTCAGTGACTCCCATATGAATGCTGGAAATAGTAAGAAGAAGAAGAAGAAGGTAAATAATTTGAAAACTATACTATACTATAAGGGCTCTTACTGACGAGCGGTTGAAGCTGCGCTCCCCTGCGTTCCGTTTTTCTGCGTTCAGCCGCAGAGGAGCTCAGGAATAGACGCATTTAGCTTTTTTCAATGGGGCTGTACTCACACAGGCGCGTGTAGGCGCTGAACGCAGGTTGAGCCGCAACATGCTGCATTTTTCCTGCGTTCGGCATCTACACGCGCCCGTGTGAGTACAGCCCCATTGAAAAAAGCTAAATGTGTCTATTCCTGCACTCCGCTGCGGCTGAACGCAGAAAAACGGAACGCAGGGGAGCGCAGCTTCAACCGCTTCTCAGTAAGAGCCCTTACTGAAGAGAATTATTTGTTGGGTGGTGATATAACCAGCCTCTTCTAAGTAAACAATACTATGTGTGGGCTGAACCAACTGACTGTTAAATGTTGTAACACACACAATATTTTGACCACTGTGGTCACCTCGAGGAGAGCTGCACATTTTCGAATGATTTTGTGCAAGCTGCTCAAAATCTGCATGGATATGAAAGAAGATTTTCCTGTGCAAGTTATTGGGAATCTACTGTGTAGGCCCCAGAGGTGGCAGGGAATGATTCAGAATGCTAAAGGCTGGGTTCAATATTCTATTTCTTCACTTACTCCTCTCTGGGTGTAAGAACAAGCACAGGTTGTACCTTGCAGGATTTATCACAGCTCATAGCATTCAGATGTTCGTTTGGTGTTTTTTCTGCTGATAACACAGAAATGACTGAAACTAAATGGCAAGAACACAAGTTAACTTTGCATTACCATCCACACCCTTAATTTTGCCTTTTATAGCTAACTCTGGGAGCCCAGCAAGCTGGTAAATCCTGTTACTCATCGCTAGTGCACCTGCAGACTGAACACAATTGGAGCAGTTCTGTTTGTACAGTATAGCTGGGAGCTTATTGTCTCGGTGTTTCACATTAGACCATTAGTAATTCAAGATTATGCAACCAAGGGAGGATTGCCCCAAATGGCATTCACAAAAAAATTGTATGAGAAACAAAAGTTTTAAATCCAAATCATAATTTAGGTTCTGGGCAGGTACAAAAAGCTCCACAAAACATTTGGCATAACACCAAAACTAATCTGAACTCAGTTTGGCAGTAACTGAATCTTGCTTGGATTTGGCTGAATCTCAAAATGAATCCTAGATACGGCGCATCCTTAAAAGATGAAAAACTCAGCTACGATTAAATAAAGTTCTATAGATACCAATTCAAGTGAACTTTACATATTCTGTATATATACACGCACACATATGCAGATACACAGATTTTTAGTTCACAGAAAGTCCAGAAGTGCGAAAAATGATTGGACAGCATGGTGAAACTTGGCTAAATAGTCTGACCATTTCTAGGCATGTATGACAATCTTTATAATTAAATTCAGGGATATATCAAGCAGCGTGTGTAAAGAACAGCAGTTCTAAACATGTTTATGTAAAGGAAAAATGTATAGGAAAACATCATATTCAATGTACAGTGAAATAGATCTGTTTTCCAATCTAAAAAATGATTTGACCCTCTCCTTGTCACCCAGGGCCCAATCACTTTCTGTACTTCAGTATCAAGATACAGATCCTGCATGTGGCATTATGTATTGATCTCTACATTCTTTTTGAAAAGATAAACTTGTTTGTGCCCGTTTTTTCCCTTAAGATTCCAGTTAAAGTTGATAATCTGAACTCCATTAAAATAATGCAATTGGTGTAAACAGAAATTAGGTTTTTCCTTACCTTCTTCTCTTTATGACTTTGCTCCTTTCAGCAGCATAGCCCGCGAGGGTTCTGCTTTGTCTCGGTGCTGCACCTGAGTACAGCTGGGAAGGTGAAAGGAAGGCAGGCAGGTCTGCCTCGTCCACATTGTTTTCTTCTGCTCTGTTTCTCTCAGGAGATGCACAAACACTATAATTATTTGTTTTATCTGCCGTCAGGGTGGAGTCTGAACGGTCTGTAGGTGAGCCTTCAACATTGGCATTGTCCAAATGAATATAGTTGATCTCTGAATCAGTCACCTATATAAAATAAAAGAAGTGGTTGCATTTACATTATTCACATTATTGCCGGTGGGAAAGCTTTTACAGGAGATTAGTTGCCAGCAGAAGCAGAGATTTATGGCTGGCATGCTATTGTGCTTACAATATAGTTGTGCCTGCTAGAAACAGGTACAAAGGACCCACTCCATGGCAACACATTGAAGTAAGTGATAGCTACAGCATTCAAATATGAAATCAAATGAATAATTTTCATGTTAATGGTCCTGGGCCTTTAATCATACCTCCCAACATTTTGGAAATAGAAAGAGGGACAATAAGATTTGTTGCACGAAGTGCAGTGAAAATGTTTAACCACGCCCATTTTGTGGCCACACCCCCTAATTACCCTGTTCCTTTTACAAAATTTGGCAAGTTATGAAAGTTTAAACGCATTTCTGTGTTTTTTTTTTGTCCTTTAAAGGGCAAGTCAACCACAAAATAAAAATTCGCCTAATAAAAGAAAACATAATTCTAATCAACTTTGCAATATACATTCATTATACATTTTCTATTGTTTTTTAGTTAATTGTATATGTATTGCTATTGTAAGCAGTGTTTGTCTGTCCCTTTCTATTCTCTGTCCTGATGTCTTAAGGTGGCCATACACGGGCCGATAAAAGCTGCCGACAGACTGTGTCGGCAGTTTATTGGCCCGTGTATGGGGCCCCCCGACGGGCTTCACCGATCGAGATCTGTCCGAAAGTCGGCCAGATCTAAATCGGATGGGACAAAAAATCCCATCAGATTGCGGCCGCATCTATTCGTTGATGCGGTCCCGCGATCTGACCGCCCGTTAGGCATCGTTAGGATCCGATCGTTGGGCCTTAGGGCCCACGATCGGATCAGCCCGAAATTGCCCACCTCAAGGTGGGCATATCGTAGGGAGATCCGCTCGTTTGGCGACATCGCCAAACGAACGGATCTCTCCATGTATACTGGTTCTAAGACTGTTGATACAATTTAAGACAAGGCAGCTGATTAACAGATCTGTCTTTGCTGGGGAACCAAGATTGATACAACATTGTTTTAAAAGTAACAAATGGGAGTTAAGCCAATGATGCTTTCAATATTAATTGTTTTTACAAATAGCTTTAAAAGCACTGAAACTTAGTAATGAATGTGTATTGGAAAGTTGCTTAGAATTATGTTTTCTTTTATTTGGCAATTTTTTTTATTTTGGGGTTGACTTGCCCTTTAAACTGCAAGTCCCAGTTTTCCCAAGAGACCTGCTTATCTTAAATTGTAACAATCAGGGACTGCGGGTTGAGCTGTCAAAATCAGGACTGTCCTGCTAAAACAACGGGACAGTTGGGAGGTATGCCTTTAATAGACAAGCGGCATGATATTACTAAACGTCCCTGCATACATGCCAATATTTCCCTCCCAAGAGGGAGGATTAATAAATATAGTGTATGTGGTATGTCACAGGTGTCATCGCTGATTCCAAAAAAGTATTTTTTAATAATAATTCTTCCTATTGGAGGAAGACGTGTATGGGACAATCCTACAGAAAGATATGCTGTACAGTCAAACGAGCGAAGTATGGAAAACACACAATTACCAACAAGTAGCTGAACAAAGGCCCATCATACATACAATATCAGCCACATTTTCATTTGCCAGATGTACATTTGCCCGTCTATTAACAACACAAGCCCTTTGAGGTGCAACTTACCTCATCCACCACCATACTATTAGCATACACCTCATCACTTCCATTCAGCATGGCAGAAAGTCTGGATGCAGCAAGAAATGTAGGCGGGTGTTTTAGCCTCTTGAGTACATCTATTGATGAATACCTTTTATCTAGGAAAAAAGTACAGGCATTGTTATTTATTTCTCTGTGTACCGTTGCCAAATCCAGGATTCATTTCCTAAAATGAGCTGTAACTTTCTGTCAGCATTAACAAAGCTAAAAAGTGACAAAAGCCTTATAATAAAAAACCTATAATGCCAAGCAGTCAAACTTGGGAGAAACTTCATATGATGTGACCCTCAAGTATACCTGACCTCATAATGGCTTCCCTCCAATGTTCTCCTTTTGTTGCTTGAAGCTGAAAGGAAGATCCTTTTTCAAAGGGCTCAATAGTGTGATGGAGTAATTAATTTCCGATATGTAAGCAATGAAGCACAACTTTATATTCGTTGTGTCTTTCTGAAAACACTAGTCTGCATTTCTATATATTTTCATATACACAGTATATTTAGACATGTGTGTGTTTTCTAGCAGAACAAATGGGTTTAGCTCGCTTGTCCCCCCACTGACCAAAGGTTTCTTAAATTACAGCCCATCTATTCACCCACACAACTCTCCTCCACGTGTAGTATTTAAAACTTCATATTGCATTGTATTACAATAATTTAAGATCTATCGAAAGGTCTGATTAGTCCATTGGCACAGTTGGAGCCACAACTCCCAGCACTTATATTACTGACACACATGACACAGATGAAAGCATCTAAATAGCATAGAAAATTACACATGCATTGTGACTGTACATATGTTGTATTGTATATATTGCATTGTCATTCTAAACATGTTACTTTATGTAAGGGGGGTATTGGAACCTACAGTTCTGCAGTGGGTCGGGTACCCGCGGATTACCGGCAAAAAAAAGTGGGCACCCTGCGGAATGAGGGGAGGATTTTCAGGTGCGGGTATAGATGTGGGTCAGGTTGCGGGTAATGTTGCCTATATTTTACTCTTTTTAAAGTTTTACAAAACGTGTTTCTGTCCCGCCCACTTTTGATGATGTCACTTCCGGTTTGCAGCAACATCACTTCCTGTTTGATGGTTGTCGTCGGGTTGCGCATAAGGCAGTTGTGGGTCTGGGTGAGGTAGTGGATCAAAGTGGGTAAATATGCGGTTCGAGTCGCGGGTTCAGGTTGGGTCCGGGTCTTAGAAATTGGTTCGGTGAAGGACTCTACCTACAGGTACTCAAAATTAATTCTACAGACACTGTTGCTGGGCCTGCTATACTGAGAATTGTGCTATACCATAGTGTTATACCTGCTACATGTCACATGCTTTATGCTCACAGCTGAATTACTCAGTATCTACTCAAAGCGCCTGTTTTCAATAATGGAAGCTTACAAGGTGAAAGCTGGAACTTGGGAACAAATTAGGGATCATAAAATCATTAAAATTCTTCTGTGCAGTTGGCCAGCTACAAAAACCAGTTTCCAAGAACAAACATGGCACTGGTTGCTTCGGTTTGTGCATCCTCAACTAAAGAAACAAGGAATAATATTTTCAGCTATTTGGTTTTTCATGGGCTGATTTTATCCAAACTTCAAATCAAGCATTGGGAATAGGCAATGGTCCAACCATTATTCCCACCCATATTCATTTTGAAACCTTCTATCAAAGAAATGAATCCTGAGAACAAGAGCAAATAATGAAATGACAGGTACATGTTACAATCCATAGGGAAATATAAAGTCTTTAGAGCCTCAAGGCAAAGCATGTACATGTTCAACCTTACGCACGACGTGGTTGCGGAAAAGTAAGAGTCACTTTAGTTGCTGTTTAAAGGTATCAGTAGTCTGTGACATGTTTTAGAAGTGGAATGTTAGATATTTAAAATTGTGAATTTTTTCCAACCTTGATCAATTTTCTAAATTAATTATCAGGTACAACTGTCTGGACTGAGAATTAAAACAGGAACAAGGAGCAAAAATAAATGTCAAACACAGATACAGCAACTGAGTTAAAAACTCACCAAAACACAGTGTGGTCCAGGTGCACTATCCCCAGAACATCAGTGGAAAACCGTATATACTCAGGAAATTAATGGGCATGGAGGTCACCAAGACATAAAGTTAAAGGGGTTGTTCACCATTAAATGAACTTTTAGGGGCAGATTTAACAAAGGTTGAGGTGAATTTTCGAATGGAAAAAAAAAATCGAATTTCAAGCTATTTTTTGTGTACTTCGACTAGGGAATAGTCCAAATTTGATTTGAATTTGAAAAGAATTAAAACATTTGAATATTGAAATTGATCATGTACTGTCTCTTTAAAAATTCGACTTTGACCATTAGCCATCTAAAACCTGCCGAATTGCTGTTTTAGCCAATGGGTGAGTGCTGTTTGGAGTCAATTGGTGGACTTTGAAAATTCTAAAAAAAAAATTTGGGAAAACTTTCAATCGAATTCATCGAATGCGCTATTCCTTCGATTCGTACCATTCTAATACGACCGAATACGGACCTATCCGAACGAAAGCCAAAAATTAGAATTTCGACGTTTTTTCAATTTGAAATTCGACCCTTGATAAATATGCCCCTTAGCATGAAATAGAAAGTGATTTTCTAAGACATTTTGCAATTTGCTTTCGCTTTTTATTATTTGTGGTTTTTAAGTTATTTTGCCTTGTATTCAGCAGCAGCCTGCAATTTAAGAAATTTTATTGCTAGGGCCCAAATTACCATAGTAACCATGTGTTATTATGAATGAGAGACAGGTATATAAAAAGGAGAGGGGCTGATTAGAAAGTTGAGTAATACAAAGTAGCAATAACAAAATATTTGCAGAATTAAAGAGCATTTGTTTTTAGATGGGGTCAGTGACCCCCATTTGAAAGCTGGAAACAGTCAGAAGGCATACCTCCCAACTGTCACTTTTTCGGAGGGACAGTCCCTCTTTTGACAGCTCAACCTGCAGTCCCTCATTTGTACTGGAAAGTCCCTATTTTTTCTGCACTGAACAGCCAGAAAAAGAAACAAAGTTTCTAACCTAATTGGCTTTTAGCAGAGAGCACAGAACAGCTAACAGGTGCAAATAAGATACTTTTTAACAATTTTGAGACACAAATAAACAGTTTAGATAAGGAAAATTATTTTCAAACTTTCATAACCTGCCAAATTTTGTAAAATTAACATGGTAATTAGGGGGTGTGGCCACAGAAAGGGGCATGGTCAAAAAATTTTGCTGCACTATGTGCGAAAAAAAAATTTGTCCCTCTTTTTACTTACAAAATGTTGGGAGGTATGTCAGAAGGCACATAATTTAAAGATTATAAAAAAAGAAAAAATGAAGACCAGTTGAAAAGGTGCTTATAATTAGCCACTTTATAACATTCTAAATGTTAATTTAAAGGTGAACTACCCATTAAAAAAACAAACTAGATTTAAGGCAGCATCACCCTAACCTAGGTATATTTACAAGGAACAGGCTGTTTTTGTAAGGATGGTACAGTGGAGTACTGTATGCTGTACTGAAAAAGGAGATGAAACCAAAATATGTCAATATAGGCATGAAGTCATTTAGAAAGAAAATGCATGTAAACAACAAGAGATGCAGCAGAAATGAGAGCATGAGTCTGGCTAGACTTCTGGTACCAGCACAACCAGTAGCCCCTGCCTCTAAACAAGAGCAGAAATGAGTTACTGGGAGGCTAACTGCATCACTCAGGTACCTGAAATAAAAGCTGTGTAAGGATTAGCTTTTCTAATTTATCTAAACTGTATTGCTTTCGACAGAGTTGCCAATGGGCAAACGGACAAAACGAAAAGACCACACACATACAGAAGCCTCTACAATTCTTCATTTGAAAGCTGGAAAGAGTCAGAGGGAAAAGACAAATAATTATAAAACCATAAAAAATAAATAATGAAAACCAATTGAAAAGTTGCTTAGAATTGGCCATTGTGTTACATATTAAAAGTTTACTTAAAGGTGAACCACCGGCAACAAATCTCCTCTTCTTCGGGGCGACTAATCTCCCTGAATCTAAATCGCAGGCGGGATGGCACTCAGTGCGCTTCGTCTACCGAAGTCGAAATTGAGGAAATTTCGGGCGACTACGAAAAACGAAGTGCTCTGAGTACCATCCCACGGCAATTTAGATTCTAGCTGGTGGGAGGCAGTTCGGGGAAATTAGTCGCCCTGAAGAAAATGCAATTAGTCCCCGGGCGACTAAATCTCCCCGAATCTGAGCGTATGTCTCTGCCTTAAAGCTAAGAGACCTGCTTATCTTAATTAGTTAAAATTGTATCTTTGCTTAAAACATTTTCCCACTTCTACTTACTAAAACCTGTACAACTTTTGATTTTTATGCCATCTTTTTCCTTTTAATATTCTGTGCTGTTCTGAACCCTCTTCTCATTTACATCCAATGAGAAGAGGGTTGTGCTTGTAATTATAACAGCAGTGTAATAAAAGATCAATTGCAGAAACTGATAATACCGTTGAAAAATACTCAAAAAACCATAGGGGTCACAGTGTGCAAACTGCAAAAATAAATCAGTTTTGGGTGGAGATCCCATTCAAGCATAACTCTGGCTCTGTTGTTTGTCAAATAATGACGCTCCACCTGGTTATGTACAGAATCGTTTCTATTTCGATCTTACACAAAGCAATCCCACATTTGTATAGAAACTGGTCAGGAGTACACAGAGTGCTATTTCATTTTGTTTTCCATTTTCTTGTACATTCACCAGACAAAACAACTCCAGAGTTATTTCTTCAGGTTCATGCAAAGGCATTATCCCCAGCAGCGCGGGAATTTGGGTTAATATTTAACAATCACTTCCAGTGCAAAAACTATTTCAACGTGAACTTTTTTCGCAGTTTTTAGCAGTCACAGCGTTTTGTATCTTGTATTGTTTTTTTCTTTGAAAAACTTTTTTCTGCGTGTGTTACTCTGCCAAGAGCTATGTATTTTATTTTGCATGTAAATGGTCATTCAAGTCAGAGCCTCGTATGATTTTATTAGTGCACAAAAGTAGCACATTTCTCTGCAGAGATCTTCCATCTTTTAGCTCAGTCCCTGCTCCAGTGGAACTTACAATCTAAGGTGCCAGTCATATTCACACAACACACACAATATGGTCAGTTTCATTAGGAGCCAATTAATCTTCCTGTATGTGAGGAAATGTCTAACTACGGTATCTTAAGGAAACCCACACAGATACATACTTCCCAACATTTTGGAAATAGGAGGGGGAAAAAATGTGCTGAACATTTTCAACCACGCCCATTTTGTGGCCACAACCCCTAATTACCATGTTCATTTTACAAAATTTGGTAGGTTATGAATTTTTGAACACGTCTGTGTTTTTAGTGTAGTTTTGCTTATGAAGGTGAATTGCCCTTTAAGCTGCAAGTCACAGTTTCCCCCAAGAGACCTGCTTATCTTAAATTGCTACAATTGCTTCTTTGCTTATCTAAAATTGTTAAAAAAAAGTATCTAAGTGCACCTGCCATGTATTCGGGGCTCTCTGCCAAAGAAACTTTTTCTTTTTCTGGCTGTTCAGTGCAGGAGATCAAAGAGAAAGTTGGGACATTTCGGTAACAATGGGGGACTGCGTGTTGGGCTGTCAAAATCGTGACTGTCCCGCAAAAAATGGTACAGTTGGGAGGTATGCAGATACCAGTACAATTATGTATCACTTAAAGGTGTCCCAGGCCCGGATTTCCCTCTTCGGTGCCCCTAGGCCACCAGGTCCTAGTGCCATTTGTGCGGTGTCTCGCCACAAATTCGGGGGGATCCTATATTCTTTTCTGTCATGTTAATTAAGCAAAATAAACCTTAAATTATTTAAATTTTGTTTTCATCAGTCTTGGAATTTACAATCACAGCATGCAGGCACGGCATTTTGTGGACACTGTTATTAAGGCAAGTTTTGTATTACCCCAAAATTTTGTGTGTATGGGAAAACTGGGACCCCCAGAATAATCATGGTCTATAACACAATTATAGACCATGAGGAGGTAGAGGGAATGTGAGGAGGGCAGTTAGGAAGTGCAAAATACAAAGTGAAAGTAATTGATTGCCCTGACTCTAATGCCTGAGACATAGAGGCAGGGACGCCATTATATGATTTTTTTTATTTAAAAAAATGAGTTTGATGTTTCATTTGCAAAGGACTTTTAGTATACAGCTTTTAATGTGTGGGTGACAGGTCACATTTAAGCCATTATGGGCTGCACCCTAGACTTTTTTTTAGGTTTGCTTAGTTTATGTTTGTAGCATTGTTTGCATTTTGCTCTGAAAAATGCTGCTTGCCCGGTGCTGCTTGTGTGTGC
This sequence comes from Xenopus laevis, assembly GCF_017654675.1. Classification (NCBI taxonomy): domain Eukaryota; kingdom Metazoa; phylum Chordata; class Amphibia; order Anura; family Pipidae; genus Xenopus; species Xenopus laevis. Next base: position 171,556,164 of record NC_054372.1, on the reverse strand, counting down.
CATTCTCTGCTTGCCCTACGCTACTTGTGGGATGTAACCCTGTAAGGTGTTTATTCTTGGGGTTTGTTAGCATTTGGAAATTGTTGTTAGGGGTCCCTAAGGTGTTTAATCATGTGCCGGGGGTTGTTGTATTATCCACAGAGGATGAGGCATATGGATTAAAGGGTATGTTTTAACATGACTTAAATTTTTCACATATGAGTGATTTCCCTGCAGTGAGCACCAACCATTTGGTTTTTTGGTGTGCTACCACCATTAATGTGGATATGATCTTAAAAGTTCTTGTCGTAACATGGGTGTGGTTTACAGTGGGTGTGGTTTAAAAGGGGGAGTGGCCAACACTGACTTCCATTATCGGCCCTCCACCACATAGGCCATTACAATGTTGGCCCTCAGTACCACAGAGTTGGACAGAGTTGCTTTAAACTGTATACTAAATCAGTTGACAGAGAAAGGGTAAATCAATTATACTGAAAAAATCCAAACTGCATATGAACATTACAGACAAAATGACAATAGTTAAGTCCAGCTAAGCACCCATTTTCCAATCAGCCATACACCAAACACACATTAAGCATCAATAAAACACTTTCCATAAAAAGAAGGATGTTGCCATTTCTAAAACATAAATGATTCTGCTAAAACATCCTGATATTCTTTCAGGAGATAGGGTTGCCACCTTTATTAAAAAAAATTACTGGCCAGTGGGGGGCGGGGGTACCAAAAGGGGGCGGTCCGTGATGGTAAAAAGGGGTGGAGCTACACAACGGTGCCGCAAAAGGGGCGGAGCAACATCACACAGCGCTGGAAAAAAGGTAAGTTCTTTGCGATCTTTGCGAATTGGGGGCAGGCCAGGGGCTTTTTTTAAAGGGTATTACAAATTACCGACAATTGCATTTCCGGTAAATTTGTAATACCGGCCCCGGCCTTGGCAGGTGTTTTACCAGCTAGGCCGGTAAAATACTGGCCGGGTGGCAACTCTATCAGGAGATTATATAAATTCACCCTGTTGGAGAGCATGGCTTCCAGCTATAAAACTGACACAGAACTTCTTTAAAATGTACAATTCACCACTGTGCCATTACTCACCATTACTCTCACTGATGCCAATGGGATTTCATGTGCAGGTATTAAAAGCCCATTTCAAATTAAACATGAAGCCCAAATCGTTTTTTTTATTAACACAGCCATACCTGTTAAAAATGTATTTAAACATCTCAGTTGTCAATCATATATTGCCTGCCCTGCCTCTATGCTTCAGGCATAGAGGAAGGGCAGGCAATTACTTTGTCTATTGTGTATTTTGTACTTTGTGTTGTGTCTTTGTTTGTGGTGAACAATATAAAACCAACTGAACTGAAGCGAGTGTTTGAAGAACCCCTTTAAAGTTGCAGATAAATTTGGTTTTAATAAATGCTTTTATAAAATGTGAGAATATTGACTAAATATTCAAACTGGCAGTTAGGCAGGTTACAAAAAAGTTAAAAAGGTTGAACTTGATGGACGTGTGTCTTTTTTCAACCTAATTTACTATGTTACTAAATGTACAGAACAAGCAAAAATTCCTAAATTCTATTTTTATTGGCAGGGCAGATTGGTTCGCAAAGTGAATATATTTGCCCTGCGCATGGTTATATTTATAAAGCCGAATAAGAGGGTGCAAACAGAATTGCGATTTTTTTTTTTCCACAATGCGAATGTCTATAGGAGCTTTTTAAATATGTCACGATTCACAAATTGAGAATCTTTATGCGCACACTCTGCGACTCAATTACTCCACAACTTTGGTGGCGGATAAAATATTCAGTTTTGCAAACTGCGAATTTAAGTTACTGTCAATGCTATTTTCGAAAACAACAACCTCGCACATTGGATGCGCTTGCGCAAACTCTCGTCTCATTTGCGCGCCGTTTGTGAAAATGTATTCACACTGCGAATTCGCAAAAAACGGAAAGACAAGCAGAGCAGTGCAATATATTAGCGTTCAGGAAAAAACATGCACAATACAACCACTTGCAAAAAATATGCGCTGCGTGAACTTTATAAATGACCCCCACTGTGTTAGGTTATTAACGATTACAGCTGGATTGCTGAAAGAGAAAGAGACAGGATATGGACATTCTATTTACACCACATTGTAGCCATGTCTGGCTTTTTTTTTACTTTTTTTGTTACATTTTTGCTACATTGTTCTGTTGTGGATCTGTCCTTTTTTTGTCAGACGGTATTCTGTCTATTGGCCTGTAGATGGCGTTTTGTAAAATAGTATAAAACTGTATGACCAAAAGTGATCAGTAACTTGAGAAAGGGCTGTGTTTGGACCTGAAACGTTGCTTGTTGGAGATCCCAGCCATGTAAACCAATAAAGGCTTTTTAAATTTACGGAAGGTGCTGTGACATCTATTGATATTGGAACAATCTCAAACCAACTGAACTGAAAAGAGTGTTTGAAGGTGTACAACCCCTTTATTATTATTATTATTATTATTATTATTATTAACATGTATTTATATAGCGCCAACATATTGCGTAGCACTGTAAAGTAAATGTGATTATACAACTACATCACATGAATTACATATATAGAATATATGGAATAACAAACATCACAATCAATACAGGTAGGTGAGGAAGGCCCTATGCATAGGCATCCAGTCTAAAGGGAAGGGAGTAATACACAAGGTGTGGGAGTGGGCAAGATCGAATTAAGTGGGTGAGAAATGTGGTGTTGTATGTGGTGTTGCGTTTGGTAGTTAAGCAGAGTGAGGGTAGGCTTCTCGAAAGAAGTGCGTTTTCAGAGATTTTTTGAAAGCAGAAAGGTTGGGAGAAAGTCGGACAGACCGTGGAAGAGCGTTCCAGAGGAGGGGTGCAGCCCTTGCAAAGTCTTGAATGCGAGCATGTGAGGAGGTAATGAGAGAAGAGTTGAGTAGCAGGTCAGTAGAGGAGCGTAGTAAGCGAGTGGGTGAGTATATAGAGATGAGTTCAGAGATGTAGGGTGGAGCAGAGTTGTGAACTGCTTTGAAAGTCAGTGTCATTAATTTGAATTTGATTCTGAAAGGTAACGGAAGCCAGTGTAGGGATTGACAGAATCGCGAGGCAGAGGAGGAGCAGTTGCTGAGGTGTATGAGCCTCGCAGCAGTGTTCATTATGGACTGGAGAGGTGACAGTCTCTGGAGGGGGAGGCCAATTAAAAGAGAGTTACAGTAGTCTAGACGCGATATGATGAGAGAGTGAATAAGAATTTTGGCAGCGTCTTGGGTGATAAATGATCGTATTTTGGATATGTTCCTTAGGTGGAAGTGACATGATTTAATAAGTGACTGGATATGAGGAGTGAAAGACAGGGCAGAATCTAGGATAACCCCAAGGCACCGGGCCTGGGGAGAGGGGGTGATAGTGGAATTGTTAACTATGATGGATACTTCGGGGATGCTACTGGTGTTAGTTGGAGGAAAGAGAACCATTTCAGTTTTAGAGAGGTTTAATTTAAGGTTTAATTTTAATGCACTTTATGCATTCCTTATATTTCCCCTCCTTCCTCACCATCTATAATTGTAGTCAGGGCATCATTCTTTTGTAAAGTGTTAGTAAATTTTATTTTGCTTGACAAATACAAAAAAAAAAGAAAAGCATGTGAAATTATTTCTAAGGGTGACAGGTCCCCTTTAATCCATATTGGTGGAAAGACATTTTAACTGGGTTAATTTACTTTTCAAATTATTCTTTAGCAGATTTAAGGTAGTGATCCCCAACCAGTGGCCCGTGAGCAACATGTAAAGGTGGCCATACACCGGCATAAAGTTATCGCTCTGCGATGAACGATCGTATCGTTAAACGATCGCCTGACGATTATTTTACCATACAATATGCCATCTACGGAGAACGATTATATGAACAGATATAACCGTATCGTTTGCTTCATGTATGGACAAACGTTGTTCAACAAACGAAGAGTGGTGCCAGCATTGTGTCACTGTCTGTAGTATATAGTCAGTTTCTCCTTCCCTGCTCCATGCAGACATATGGATTTAGGCAGTGTCGGACTGGCCCGGCGGGACACTGGGAAAAAACCCGGTGGGCCCCGACCCTCATGGGCCCCACCAGGCCAGACCCCCTCTGCAGATATTGGGATTTGAAGAAAAAAAATTCCGGCGCTGCACAGCTCCATCTGCGCATGAAGGAACTCTGTTGCGCATGGGCACCAAGGGATGGCGTTGTGCATGTGCGCCCAGCGGCTGCGTGAAGAATTCAAGCTCAGCCGGCGCATCACAGTAGGGGGCAGGGGGCCCTGGACAGCAGCCCCGGTGGGCCCGGGGCCCCCAGTCCGACCTTGGATTTATGTCTTGCTATGGCATAATAAACTTCTTTCACATATGAGGTGAAAGGGTGATATTCCTGCAGTCAGCACCAATTTATTTCTTTACATAGTTCATATGGTTACAAATAAAGCTTTCAGCAAAGAACGTCCTTCCGTATATGTTCGTTGTTCCATATGTTCGTTGGCTTGTGCTACAATCCTGACATGCGCAAAGAGGGATTTTATCGCTGAGCGACTAAAATTTTTAAACTCATCCGATCAATTTTGTGAACGATAATGTCAAGAACGAGCGTTCGTACACCATCAACCATCCGATAGGTTATTGATATTATCGGAATGTTTTGGAATCGGTCGCTTGGAAGTAAAGAATCTGCCCATGTATGTCCACCTTTAGTCACCAAGATCTTAGATTTTGCAAGTTTTAGTTGCATAAAAAGCAGGTGTATTGCCAAACAGAGCCTCCTGTAGACTGCCAGTCCACATAGGGGCTTACAAATACCCAATCACAGCCTTTATTTATCACCACCATGGAACGTCATGCTTGTGTTGCTCTCTGAATCTTTTTATATTAGAATGTGACTCATAAGTAAAAAAAAAGTTTGGGGACTCCTGATAAGGTATTGTGATCCAAATTGTAAAAAAAACCTGTGGTTTCAACAGTGGTGTAACTAGATATTACTCAGCCCCACAGCAAATTATTTTTCAGGCCCCCAAAATTTTTAGCAGTTGACTTGTTTTACCAATATTTATTGAAACTGTATATGAATTAGGGCCTCGTGGGGCCCCTATACCTCCTGGGCCCCCCTGCAGGCGCAGGGTCTGCTTCCTCTATAGTTATGCCCCTGGGTTTCAAGCATAACAGGTTCCATACTTATCAAATTGAATCGTATCGAATTAGGCAGCAGAATTAAGCCAAGTTCTACATCTTCATGAAGGCACATATGTGCTCATCCCACACATCCAAATACATCATACACACTAAATTATATGCACAAAAACAAACATAAATCATCACAAAGGTGTTTACCCACCATAGAGCATTTTGTTTCATAATATATTCCACAAATTGTGCATAATTTACTAATAAGGAGGCAAATAACCCCCTCGTTGGTACAATGCAAGCAACTTGTGAAACCAGTTTTCGGAAGCCAATGTGGAGGCGAATGGCATGCACCATCTGTATAACATGTTATTCACTAGTCAGCTGGTTGTATAGGACCAACACACTAATGTAACCCTAGTGCATGTATGTGACCTCTTATCCAGAATGCTTGGGAGCTGGGCCTTTCCGGATAACAGATCTTTATGTAATTTTGATCTTCATTCCTTAAATCTACTAAAAAATCATTTAAACAAGGGGCAGATTTACTAAGGGTCGAATTTCGAAGTTAAAAAAACTTCGAAATTCGACCCTCGAATTGAAATCCTTCGACTTCAATATTCGAAGTCAAAGGATTTTTCACAGAATTTAGCGTTCGAACAATTGAAGGAAAATCATTTGATCGAAAGATTAAATCCTTTGAATTGAATGATTCAAACGATTTTAGCGTACAATCGAAGGATTTTCCTTCCATGTACAAAGACTTGTAGTTGTAGAAGGTCCCCATAGGCTAACATAACACTTCGGCAGGTTTAATTTGGCGTTTAATAATAATTTTCAAGTATTGAAGTTGAAGTTTTTTTTAAATGGAATGGTCGAATATTCAAACTATTTTACTTCGAATCGAAGTCGAAGTAAATTCGAAGTCGTAGTATCCTATTCGATGGTCGAAGTATTCAAATAATTACTTTGAAATTCGAACTTTTTTAACTTCGAAAATTCACTCGAACCGTAGTAAATCTGCCCCTAAATAAACCCAATTGGCTGGTTTTGGTTCCAATAAGGATTAATTATATCTTAGTTGGGATCAAGTACATGGTACTGTTCTATTATTATAGAGAAAAATAGAATTTTTAAACATTTGGATTGTTTGGATAAAATGGACTCTATGGGCGATGGCCTTTCCGTAATTTGGAGCTTTCTGGATAATGGATAATGATCCCATACCTGTAACACCTTTTCAAGGTGGCCTGTACATGCAGCTGCATGCAACTCATCAAACCAAGATGAACAGACACAATGGTACCAGATGCAAGTTGCAAGAAGCAAGTACATTTGCGTGTGCACTTTGCATTTGCTTTGTGATGGTAAATGTGCACTAGGGAAGCCTTTTAATGCTGCCAAAAATATGGCAAGTATCAAGTCTTGGCTTAGGTTTTGTATAACTTGCTCTAGAGTGCTGTTTAAGTCATTTAACATTGCATTTGCTATTAAGAAGCCATTAGAGAGAAAATACACAACTTGCTATTAGCACTCATTTACATTCTTCTGAAGTGGTGGTAAAGTTAGAGACAGCATAGTAGCATACCAAACATTTCTTCTCTGCAAATTCACATGTATATATAATTGTGGATCTTTATGAGCATATCACCTCTAAACAGTACGGCATGTCCCAACGATTTGTACACAAGCAAGAAAAATGCTAAATTGTGATTGAAGCTGCATGTTAATCCTGGAATTAATCTTCTAATTTTTACTGCAAATGTCCCATGGAAAATGTACAATGCTTGATCGTAACACATTGGTACCAACGAGTGCTACACACACTCCAGGGAATAAGCGAGCGCATAAACATATATATTCATATTTGATACCTTGTTTAGATGACTTTCTGTGAATCCTCATTTTTGGAAAAGAAGGCCAGGAATAATTGAAAGGTGAGTCTGAGTCTGAATCCATGTTTTTTCTGGCTATATAGCCAGTTCCTGCTGCTGAAAACACAGATCCTGGTGATTCTTTAGAAACCAAGTCAAGCTGATGGAAAATAAAGTGAGCAAGGATGGATCACAATGCCCTCACTGCCCAGGGGTGGGAGAAGTTGTAAATGTTTGCTCTCTTCAGGCGCTCAAGCATGTAGACAGATCGGGCTGTAAATATTAAATCAAAAAGGGAGACTACAGGGGGAAAAAAGCTGAGCTGCATCATGGTCCAGAGCTATTTGAAAGGTCAATCTGTGCCAATGAATCATTAACTCACCTTCTCATTTCCATGCTAATGGCAACTGGCTGCACAAAGCTGCAGCTTGTGAGATATACTTGTAAGCAAACAGAGTGAAAGCACTCAGAGCAAACAGGTCCCACTGTGCAGGGTAATGTTTGCATGCTACGAGCAATACTGGACGCTTATACATCCAGACTTCTTTCTGCTGCTTCTAGGGGGCCTGTTTTCTTCAATACAACTTTCTGATGTGGAGAATGGATATTTAGTGCAGTAAAATAGGGGGCAGGCAACATATGAAATGCAATATTGAGAGTTGGACTGAGCTTTAACCATTTAGGCGTTATCAAATATATATAACTCACTTATTCATGAAAAGCTTACTAGCCAGACAGTAGGAAAAGAATGTCTTCATATACATTTATAAGCAAACCAAGAATATTAAAGGATTTTTTTTGTACAAAACCCTGGTTACTTTACAATATGCACAAGAAAATATCACTATACGCAAATAAAGATGAACTCAGAAATAAGTCCAATGTGTATATTGCCTGTGCTCATTTTAGACAGTAACAGCGAGAGGTGTTTTTTTTTTTAGATCCCGGTCGTTTCCATGTAACATTGCAGCAATGCATAATGGGATAAGTGAGTGATTTACAACAAGCGACCCATACTTCCATTGTATCCCTGAACAACTCTCTCTGCACAAGTCGCCAGCGACAACTTGTTTTCTACCCCACAACAGATTCCGAGCACACACATTCAAGAGGCCCGTGAGAGCCACGCAAGGAAACCATAATGAATAATAAATAAGCTCCTTTACAGCAGAGTTACAATAAACATGTTACTAAGCTGCTTCAGTGATTATTTTTTTTTGGGGGACGGTGGCTCCCTTTAAATGTCACATTTGGAAGGCGATGACATTTGAGCTTGTTAGCATTCCTTACTTCACTTCGATGGCTGTTCATGGTACTGAAGCCTACTGTAGCACTTCTGTGCTCGGCCTCAAATTAATTCCCTCCTCTGTATTTGTTGGCGAGTTAATGCATAACAATGAGGTAGCGTTTCAAATTAGCATAGTAGCGATTAATAATGACGGCCACACAAACATGCTAAGCACTCGCCTCAAAGTAAGGCTATTGTTCCCTTGCGGCCATATTAATATGTAAAATCTACTTGGCTGAGAATTTCTTATTTGTTACAATGGAGTTTCAATTGCTTAAACTCTTGCTGTGCCAAGTTCAGATTATCTATGGTTTGGTTTGCCCAGGTTAAATGCGTGCAGTTAACTAGACATGAAAAGAGATACTTGTTGACTACAGGAAAAATATGCTCTTTCATAAATTTCCATTAAGAGGACCAGTTGTTGCTTCAGATATGCAAAGAATATTTCTTTTAGGCATTATGGAATTTTCACTTATGAGTGGGGGTTATCATACTGCTTGTCTTGGTAAAGCATTCTGTAAAGAATACTCTATATTAGATGGTTTACATGCAGGGCCGGATTTACATAGCCTGCTGTCGTTCGTCACCCTGTCCCCTTCCCTTTATTAATTCAGAAATGGGGATTGGTGCACGGGAAGTTTAAAAAATTTTGTATCTCCTGCCCATCCCCAGTATTTCTGAACCAATTTGGGTGTAGTTGGGCAGCATGCCGCCCCCTAAAATCCTGCCCCCCTAGGCTCTGGCCTTGGTGGCCTTTCCACAAATCCGGGCCTGTCTACATGTTGAAGTAGTCCTGGTATGGCTGGTTCCAGGGCCAGAAGGCACAATTTGCGGTTGCGGACCAAGGAGGAAGCTTGCAGACATAAACAAAGTTTGTGGTACAAAAGGGGTCAAGAAGAAGAAGTCATCAATCCAGGCAAAAGGTCAATACAGGCGAAGGTCAAGATCAGAAATTCAATAACGATAATCACACCCAGGAACACAACAGAGTTGAACCTATAATCGGGCAATGTCTGAAATCCATTACCATTTGGTAATCCTAAATAGAAAATTGCCATTTTAAAAAATAAGGACAACCCCTGTGATCGTACGATTCACGATGCACATAAACAAACCACACATGTTAGGTCACATGTGCCAATTAACAGACAGATTTCTGTCTTTTGCTTCCACACTTCTTCTTGTTACATTAAGAGCTGCAGTATTTATGGTCAGGTGATCTCTGAGGCAGTTTGAGACCATCATGAAATGGTGGTTCAAGGCAAAAGATATAAAAGGGAAATATTTACTTAAATATATAAACCAGTTCGGTGAGATTCTATAATATGCCACTTAACTTGATATAAACTAACTGTTGCTTTATTATTCATTTTGGGGGTATAGTTTTCCTTTAAAGTCACTGACTAACTCAGAGTTAGAGAGCTGCAAAGCAGGAAGTAATGTTCTGGCTATTATGTTAGACATTCAGCCTTTATACATTACATTTTTGGCTAACTAACTATATTAGAATCATTTTTTATTTTGCGCAGCCTATTTATTTACCCAGTTTTTTTTTTGTTTACACTGAACTGTTCCTTTAAGGGCTACAGTTCAACATGTGGTCATAGTTGGAACTTACAAACATGGTTTTAAACAACAAGTTCTATATTAGGTATGAGATATCTTATGTCAACCCCCAGCATCCGTTGGTATAGCAAACCTGCACCCAGCCAGTAGGGCATTCCTGAAATGACTGGTATTTGTGAAATATTTGCCTAGTCATATTCAACCATTCTTTCAACATTACTTAACTGTGTTGTTTAAAAGTAGGCATCATTCTCAGTGATTATGTATGAGCAACTTGTAGTAGGAATGTGTCTCCTAAGCAAGAGGAAGTAAATCTGTAACTCCTGATTAATCAATAATCTTACAAGCATATGCCAAGACCTAGGGACTGAGGAGGAGGTATCCTTATATCCTTATATAGGAATTTTCATTTTGTACTCAAATATTCAAATATACAAATATTCAACATATTTTGTAGCCTTTCTAATGAATTAATGAATAAAAAATACTTGGTTATGACACTGCTACTTGACTACTATGTGACCACTCTAAAATATTGCTCCTCACCTACTCTGTATGTCCACTCTATGCCACTGCTTCTCAGCTACTTTAAGTTCATTCTAGAACACTGCTACTCAACTATAACTATATGTCTTCTCTAGAAATCTGCTTCTCATCTACTGTAATTTTATACTGTATGTCTGCTCTAGAAAACTGCCTCTCTTCTCACATATTTATTATAAAATATATCAAAATATTAAATACAGTAAAAAGAGGGACAAAAAATTTTTTCCGCATGTAAAACAGCGATGTTTGTTGACCATGCCCCTTTCTGTGCCTACACCCCCTAATTACCATGTTCATTTTACAAAATTTGGCAGGTTATGAAAGTTTGAAAATATTTCTCCTTGTCTAAACTTTTTTTTGTGTCTCAAAATTGTTACAAAGTATCTTATTTGCACCTTAGCTCTTTCTGTGCTCTCTGCTAAAAGCCAATTAAGTGAGAAACTTTGTTTCTTTTTATGGCTGTTCAGTGCAGAGATAATAGGGACTTTCCAGTACAAATGAGGGACTGCAGGTTGAGCTGTCAAAAGAGGGACTGTCCCTCTGAAAAAGGAACAGTTGGGAGGTATAGATCTGTTATCCAAAAACATGTTATCCAGAAAGCTACGAATTTCGGAAAGGCTATCTCCCAAAGATTCCATTATAATGAAATAATCTAAATTAAAAAAAAAAAAAGATTTCCTTTTAATCTGTAATGATAAAACAGTACCTTGTACTTGATTCAAATTCAGATATAATTAATCCTTATTAAAAGTCAAACAGGCCTATTGGATGAATTTAATGCTTACATGATTTTCGAGTAGGCTTAAGGTATGAAGATCCAAATTACACAAAGATCCGTTATCCAGAAACCGACAGGTCCGAAGCATTCTGGATAACAGGTCCCATACCTGTATATCAAACATGGCAACTTAACTACTAAATAAAAGAAACGAAAAGAAAAGAAAGGAGAGGAGTGACCCATTGTAGTTGCACCACCCCACCTTATTCGCCACAAATCTCAATTGGATGAGTAAAACTTAACTTTTATCAATATATTAAAAATCGATGGGAGGTGACGGAGAGATCTGATGTAAGGGGTTAAGAAAATATTAGCCTCAAATTCACTCTAATAGATGCCGCCGACACTGTAGGCAAACACTCATAAGAACCGGTCTGTCGCCAGTACATTGTGGGAGGGCGAGCTACAGGTGGTGGGAGACTACTATGTGGGCCATTTAAGGTTGCAATTTATCATAAGCCCTGTATCTACCCTGTCCAGTGCTGCCGATACAGTAGATATATCCACTATGATAGCTGATGAGGCTTAGTACCGATCACTAGCACAGCGGACCTGGGAGCTGTGTACCATTGATTTATTCTTACGTGTTCCCAAACACACCACTGCCTATGTGATTTTTAATTTACACATAATAGACATCCAATTTTTAATATATTAATAAAAGTTAAGTGTTACCAATTGAGATTTGTGGCGAATAAGGTGGGGTGGTGCAACTACAATGGGTCGCTCCTCTCCTTTCTTTTCTCTTATTCAGTATATCTGACCCTGCACACCAACCGTGCTTCTCTCAGTGATTGGGGCTCCCATTCACACATTTATTCTATGTAATCTACTATAAGTCCAATCGAGAACACAGCTACTTAACTACATGTCCAGTCTAGAACACCGCTACTTAACTACTATATGTCCAGTCTAGAACACAGCTACCTAACAACTATATGTCCATTCTACAACACAGCTACTTAACTACTATATGTCTAATATAGAACACAGCTACTTAACTACTATATGTCCAATATAGAACGCAGCTACCTAACTACTATATGTCCAATCTAGAACACAGCTACTTAACTACTATATGTCCAATCTGGAACACTGTCCTGCACCTATTCTTTGTCCATGGAATTTCTCTTGAGTTATTAGACTGGGCAAAAGATTTGCTCGTGTGATTGACCAACAAGCATATTTTGATGTCTTTGCCCTACTGAACATCTTTATAAAATCTAAGGAAAATAAAGCAGGTGCAGTGTGATTATACATTTACCTCACGATATTGGCATTAGACAAATACAAACCCAAAATACAAAATTAGGGTATAGTTACCCTTTAAAGGTGTGGTTCATCTTGATGGTGGCGGTTTTAAAATTATTTTATATATTTTGTTCTGCAGCTCCCAGGCTTAAAACGCAAAATGCTTTTTTGTTATTAGGGATAATAGACAATTCAGCTTAAACCTGTGTGTAAGCCAGAAAGGAGGAGTCTGCAGCTCGTGGCAAACTGGTAGGTATCTGCATCAAGAGGCAAAATAAATCACTCCACAAAATAAATGTCCAATCCGTAAAACATTTGTACCACATTGTACTGTGCAAAGAAATGCATTAGCCACATGGCATGAAAGTCTAAAGACCTGAACTCCAAGATAATGTAGACGGTAAAATCATTTATTTTGGGAACAAACAAACAATTGTTTAATTACCAGCGGCTATGCCTATAAATAACAGGAAGCAAAAGGACTGTGTACAGGCAGATAGGAGCCTACATTCTAAGCAGTCTCCTGAGATGTAAGAGAAACAGTCACTACACAAGGAAGAGAGTTGTCTGTAATACAGGAACCAAACGGTCAGTCCTGTAAAAGACTAAACACTGAGGGGAAATCCTGTGATACACACAAACATTACAACAATTTACTGAGACTAAGAGATAATATCAGCTGTACAGGTCAGTTCATGGAGAAAATGCCAGTTAACTAGCTACGTCAAAACTGGATGGTTCATTTATTAAAGTTTAGGCATAAGTGCTCACAAACCAATGGGAGCCTATCCCTGGTACAGTGCAAGAATACTCTGCTCCCTTTATACCCACACTCAGACAACAACACTAAAGAGAACAAAGTAACCCTTCTGTCCTGTGCAGATTTCCCAATGCACGTTGTACATATGAGCACTCCTGCTACTGCCTGTGGCATGGGTAGTGCATGTAGATGCCCATGGCCTGCCCACATTCAAAATCTTACCGGGCCATTCTCAGTAATGCACAAATCCTTGTGTCTACAAAGCTGGGAGCAAAGATTTGAGTCAGCAGTAGGTGCAGTTACCGGGGAAATGTGCATTATAGGTAGAAAAACATGGTGTTATGCACTTGTTTTTGTACTTTGAACCTCTTTAATAAAAGAGCATTTACACCCATGGCTCACTGAGTCCTACTTTCTAACACATTGATAGATCAAAAAGATGCACTTATTAAAGGGATCCTGTCATCGGAAAACATGTTTTTTTTCAAAACACATCAGTTAATAGTGCTACTCCAGCAGAATTCTGCACCGAAATCCATTTCTCAAAAGAGCAAACAGATTTTTTTTATATTTAATTTTGAAATCTGACATGGGGCTAGACATTTTGTCAATTTCCCAGCTGCCCCCAGTCATGTGACTTGTGCCTGCACTTTAGGAGAGAAAAGCTTTCTGGCAGGCTGCTGTTTTTCCTTTTCAATGTAACTGAATGTGTCTCAGTGGGACATGGGTTTTTACTATTGAGTGTTGTTCTTAGATCTACCAGGCAGCTGTTATCTTGTGTTAGGGAGCTGCTATCTGGTTACCTTCCCATTGTTCTTTTGTTTGGCTGCTGGGGGGGAAAAGGGAGGGGGTGCTATCACTCCAACTTGCAGTACAGCAGTAAAGAGTGATTGAAGTTTATCAGAGCACAAGTCACATGACTTGGGGCAGCTGGGAAATTGACAATATGTCTAGCCACATGTCAGATTTCAAAATTGAATATAAAAAAAAATGTTTGCTCTTTTGAGAAATGGATTTCAGTGCAGAATTCTGCTGGAGCAGCACTATTAACTGATTCATTTTGAAAAAAAACATTTTTTCCCATGACAGTATCCCTTTAAGATCATAGCTCAGCAATGCTATACATGGAATTAATAAACCACCACACATCCTACCACCTCTTTATGTGTGTTGCATCAAACTTAAGATGATTATACACGGGGCGATAAAAGCTACTGACAGACCGAGTCGGCAGCTTTTTGGCTCGTGTGGGGGGCTGTAACGATCACATTATCAGGAACCTTGCACAGGGATAAGTACCTTCTGATGCACAGGTGGACCCTGTGGATTCTGGTGTTTACCAACGCCCTTTTGGGGCCCCAGGCTTTCTGCTTCGGAAGCCAACAAGGAAGTGAGTAACAAGTCCGTAATCGAGGTACCGGCAGGGATTTAGAGAAGACGTAGTCAGAGTCAGGCGAAGAGTTCAAGGCAGGTGGCAGGAATCGTAGTCAAGGGTCGAGCAGGAGTCAAAACCGGGATATTAGAATAAACGCTTGAGCAGGAACAGATAAACTGAAGCCAGCTTGGGCATTTTCAAAATGGTGGACTGGCCTTTTAAGGATGATTTGGTGCCAACATTCAAATCCGGCGCCCCTCAGGGACGTCATGATGTTCTGCATCAAACGCCAGCATCACTGGGGCTTGGAACCCGGAAGTGAGCGCCTGTACACCGACAATTTTTGAGAGATGCACCGGGAGGAAATTTCCCAGCGTGTCTTACAGGGGCCCTCTGACAAGCTCAATTGGGCAGGGTTAAAAATCCCGTCGTTGATGCGGTCCTGCAATCCAACTGCCCTATTCCATACTTTATGATCCGATCACTGGACCCTAGGGCCCACGATTGGATCAGCCCAATATCGCCCACCTCAATGTGGGCATATCGGGGAGAAATATCGCTCCTAATTAAAGCAGTAGGTTGTTGTTTATACACACATGCCTTTGCAACTTCACAAGGCAGAAATCAATTAAGAGTCTCAAATAACTTGAACTTTTTGTTTTAGGTGCCTATAAAGCATTCATGTACATTAAAGGGATGTTATCTTCACATCATTCTAATCCTCGGTTTTTTTACTCAAGCATACATATTGCTGTGATGTGTTGTGCTATCTTAGAATGCCAGGCAATACAATTCACTCAGGATTTATTTGAAAGGTTAGCTGAACCACGGGTATGTTTAATATGTTTCATGTTCAAATGTATATTTTATGTGATAAGGTCAAATAGCTGTGCTTGTGCCAAGGTCAAATGTGTGAAGCTCAAAGAGAACAAATTCCAGTTCTCAATATAACTCTTCCTTTACAAAGTAATTTAAACTAAAATTTGCTTAGACTTTTCACACTACGAGAGACAGTCTCTGTAGGTTTTTGTTTTACTTAAAAAATAGATACCTAGGTGTGATTGATCTGATTGCATTTCATTGAGGGAAGTCTTACAAGGGACATATTTATGATGCTGTGTAAAAATATGTAAAAAAAGAGCTGTGTAAAATGAATGGAGAATTTATCAAGGTGTGTGTAACTTTACGCCATGAGAACACCAGATTTCATGTTGTTATTTTACATTGCTTCTGGTGGAAGTCACTCTAAGGGGCATATTTAAAACAAAATTAGTCGAAAAAAACAGTGCAAAACGCTGTGTAAAATAAATTTCGAGTTTATCAAGGTGTGTGTGTAATATTACGCCATGCGAACATTATTTTACATTGCTTCCGGCAGCAGTCACATAAGAAAATTGTACGCTGTTTTTTTAATATGGCAAAGCATGTGTGGTTTGTTATCCCGCTGTTTAGTACACAGCATAATAAATATCCCCCAAAGTGTATACATCCTGACTACATTTAATAAAATGGAAAACTTTGTTCCTAAAAGAAAAATTGTAGGTGTGTTTCAAAGCAAAAGAGATCTGGCTTGTATTTACAAGCATGTCCCTAAAGCTAGCCATAGACGCAAAGATCTGATCGTATGAATCGAGGTTTCGTACGATTTTTGGACTGTGTGTGGAGAGTCCCGACATTTTTCGTCCGGTGATTTGGTCGATCGGACATTTTAAAAAAAAAATATCTCTGCATGTATTGCCGATCGTACGATTTTCAGTGGGAGACTGTCACTAGCTTTTGTTGGATATAGATATTGTACGATTGCTGTCAGGGGCAGAACATCGGCTGATCTGTTCTTTTGTACATTATTTGATCGGAATGGTTAGTGGCAGGTCGGGAGATAGGAAAGTCCGATCGTACGATGATTCGTACGATCGGATCTTTGCGTCTATGGCCAGCTTAACAGATGAATCGTTATAGCTACAGATCATATCTGTCTGTCTATACAGCACCAGACAGTGACTCTCCTTATAGAGACAGTAACAACAACAAAAAAAGAGAGTGTTTTAAAGTAATGAAAATATCATGTCCTGTGGCTCTGCATTGGTAAAACTGATGTGGCTTGTATATACAATAGTTTATATACTCAAGTTGTTGTGTAGCTATGGGGCAGCCATTCAAAGCTGAAAAAACGAGAAAAGGCAGCAGATAACAGATAAGCTCTGTAGTATACAATGGGATTCTTCAGAACTTATCTGTTATCTACTGTGTATCCTGTGCTTGAATGGTTACATGGTAACCACACAGCAGTTTGTTTATGTAAGCTAAAGTTGTGTTTCTGAAGCCAACATACCAGTTTTATCAATGCAGGGAAACACTACATAATATTATCATTCTTTTAAAACACATTTTTTGGTGTTACTGTTCCTTAAACAAACACATTCCACTCGAGCCCGAACTGAAAATCTGGATTCTGGCAAATGCCAGAGGGGCTGCTGTAATATGCCATATAGACGGTCACTATTTAGTGGACTAGTGGTGGCTGTTTGGGCCTCCTTGTTCTATTTTTAATTCCATTCAAGGCCTGGTTCCGTTTTTTTACTTTATGCCCCAGACCAATAGAACTTGATGTGTTTTCTATTTGAAGGACATTATCAATGCTCTCTACCTCCTAAAAAGTTCTCTATATTTAGAAGTGGGCCAACATGTATACTGCAGAATTCTAATACTGAAGAGGCAACTTGTGACAACTAATGATGGGCGAATAAATTTAGCAGGCGCTAATTTGCTGTGAATTTCCTCATTTCGCCACCGGTGAATACATTTGCGAAACCACTGCGAAAATTCACTTGCATCAAAAAATTTGGACGCACGGTGGAAAAATCACAGCGACATTATTTGGACACCCATTGACTTGATCAAAATTTACATGATTGTCAGAATTAACGCAGGCATTAAAATTCGCCCATCACTACTCACAACTAGAACTCAAGGGGGCTTCCTGTGACTGGGCAAGACCCCACCAACAGCCCTGGGGTTTTATACCCAAATCTTACATTACACAGTGATGCAAAGTGATCCAAAATTCAGGCCTGAGAGCTCTATTGATAGCAGACAGTATGGCAATATTCACTCGCCTCAGTTAGGGTATTTTATGTTTGCAATAACAGTAATAGCAGTTTATGACATACTGCTGCAGCTAACTTGCTTGATCTCTTTCTTCTTCTTCTGAAAGATTTACCCATTAATCTTAAACTATATCATAAACTCCTTCACATAGTTCAACCAGCTTTAAATCAAGTTCCAACAAAAAGACATACTCCTACGCCTGCTCCATCCATTCTATAACTCCTAATCAAGACAAAAATATCAATATTAACTGCGCTGTCATGCAGATCTTCCCACCAAGTATCATCAACACCAGTAATAATAACTGCTTGTACAAGTTCTCTTAAACATAGCTTGTTCGTCTTTGTATGCTGCATTTATATATATATATTATAATAGAATAATTATAAGAAAAATGGTAAACAATTGGTCGTACATTTCATGATAGTTACATAGTTAGTTACATAGTTAAATTGGGTTGAAAAAAGTCCATCAAGTTCAACCCCTCCAAATGAAAACCCAGCATCCATACACACACCCCTCCCTACTTTCACATAAATTCTATATACCCATATCTATACTAACTATAGAGCTTAGTATCACAATAGCCTTAGATATTATGTCTGTCCAAGAAATCATCCAAGCCATTCTTAAAGGCATTGATTGTTTTAATACAGTAGAACCCCCATTTTCCGTTTTTCAGGGGACCAGGAAAAAATGATCTAAATTCCGTGGAAATGTAAAATCAGGGAAATATGTTAAAGCAATTTTTATTTGAGTACTGAAAGGATAAAAGCACAGAATTTACTTTGAGATACAATATTTACTGTGTTAATAACAAGGGTTAAGCATTGCAGTGCACAACCTAAAGCAATAAGTGATTAGTGCAGGACTGTATAAGGGGAAGACTAATTGGAATTTACCATTTTCAGACAGAACTGTGGCAAAATATATATCAGGGAACTTAAAATCGTCAATTAACAATCTCTTATTGGTTCATCTTCTAAGTTATAGTTTTTTTATTTGTCTTTTTCCTCTGACTCTTTTAAACTTTCAAATAGGGGTCAGTAAAAAAAAACTATTGCACTGTGAGGTCACAATTTTTATTGTTTTTACTTTGTATTATTTACTGCATGTCTTGCTATTGAAAGCAGTGTCTGTTCCTTTCTATTCTCTTAGGGCAGAGACAAATGCTCAGATTCGGGGAGATTTAGTAGCCCGACGATAAATTACCTCTTCTTCAGTGGGCCAAATCTCCCCGAACTACCTCCTGTCGGCTAGAATCTAAATTGCCGACGGGGTGGCACTCGGAGCGTTTAGTTTTCCGAAGTCGCTAGAACTTTCCTTTTGAGGCAACTTCAGGCGACCTCGGAAAACGAAGCACACCGATTGCCATCCCGTCGGCATTTTCTAAATCAGTCGCCCCGAAGAAGAGGAGATTTGTCGCTGGGCAACTAATCTCCCCAAATCTGAGCGTGTGTACTTTACCCGGTGGCTCAGGGGTGAGAGGCAGTCCTGTCCTGAAGGGGGGGGGGCAGTCTTATACTGAAGGGGGGAGGCAGCCCAGTCCTGTCCTGAAGGGGGGGCAGTCCAGTCCAATGCCTGGGACCACTTCTGCATTGCATTTACGCCACTGCTCAGTGCCCAGGTTTCTCGTGAACTGCTAGCGGCTCACATGGGAAAAGTGGGGCTTCACGCCACATTATATATATAATGTACCCCGCTGTGTGCTGCCTGGCCCCACTCCCGCTGGGGACTTGTGCCCTGTTGCCTCCTGCCTACCCCGTCAAAAAAAAAAAAAAAAATGAAAAGGTTGAACTTGATGGACGTGTGTCTTTTTTTCAACCTTACTTACTATGTTACTATATACTATGTTACATTGTTCCTCATGGCCCCTGGCACTCTACTACGCACATGCCGCTTGGAGGTAGTGTAGCAGGTGCTGCTTAGCTCAGGCTTTTACCGACTGCACAGCGAGGCCCCGTTTACGAGATCATACGTTTACATGTGGGCTGCTTTGATTTTTTTGCCCGGGCTGCTTTACCCCCAGTCCGGCCCTGTTAAACAGTAACAACCAGAAGTTCAGCAAATGCTGCTTAAAATAGCAATTGGTTTTATAAATTATGGATGCACCGAATCCACTATTTTGGATTAGGCCGAACCCCTGAATCCTTTGTGAAAGATTTGGCCGAATACCGAACCGAATCCTAATTTGCATATGCAAATAAGGTATTGGAAGGGGGAAGTTTTTTTTGCTTCTTTGTTTTGTGACAAAAAGTCATGCAATTTCCCTCCCCATCCCTAATTTGCATATGCAAATTAGGATTCAGATTCGGTTCGACTGGGCAGAAGGATTCGGCCGAATCCTGCTGAAAAAGGCAGAATCCTGGCCGAATCCCAAACCGAATCCTGGATTCAGTGCATCCCTATTATAAATAACTTTAAAAGCACTGGAGATTTTCAAGATGCATATTGGAAAGTTGCATCGAATTATGTTTTCTTTTAATAGGCATTTTACTTTGGGGTTGACTTGCCTTTTAACTAAAAGTAGCAATAACAATACGTTTGTAGCCTTACAGAGCATTTTTTTTTTTTAGATGGAGTCAGTGACCCATTTGGATGCGGCTGAAAAGATTGAGAAGAAGACGCCAAATATTTTAAAAACTATGAGAAAGAAAAAAAAGAAGAAAGTTGAAAGTTGCTTAGAATCATTCATTCATACCAAGGGGCAGATATATCAAGGGTCGAATTTGAAAAACATCGAAATTCAAATTCAAATAGACCAACCGAAATTAAATCGAAGGGGTTTTTTTTGCCCGAATAGGTCAGTTTTCGATCGAATAGGTCAGTTTTCAGTGCATTCGAATCGTACGATTCGAAGTTTTTCCCAAAAAAATTCCGCTAATTGGTTCTTGGAGGTCCCCCATAGGCTAAAACAGCAATTCGGCAGGTTTTAGATGGTGAATGGTCAAAGTCGAATTTTTAAAGAGACAGTACATGATAAATTTCGAAATTCTAATTTTGGACTATTCCCTAGTCAAAGCACACAAAAATTTGCTTGAAATTATAATTTTTTAAATTCTAATTTTCAATCACTTCGATAAATCTGCCCCTAAAAGTTTACTTAAAGGTGAACCACCCATTTAATGATAATTAATTATAACGGATAGCAATGTAGACTGTCAGTAATCAGTGCCAAGATTATAGCATTTGGGATTTTCATTTTTTTCAAGTGTTAAACACAATGAAACAGATGGGTTTACCTGCTTAGAAAAAGATTCCATCTGTTAGATTTAATTAAGTCTGAACTAGAAATTCCTCTTTATTCAAGATAAAGTATATCACTTTACACCTGAACCCAGGCCACTAGATGAATAGTGGCTAAAGCCCTAATTGATAGCATGGTATCTCTATCCTGTGGCAATTCTCTTTTAGAGATCTGGTGGCCTTGGTTTTAGCCCACCCAGAAACGTTGAGCAAAAGGCATATTAATACTCAGGCACAACTCTATACACTTATGTATGAAAGCAGTTGCAGCTTCAAGGACAAGGGATATGACTATCCCACAATTTACATTACATGATGCGTACAAACAGTTTCATTCTGCAAAAGAGAAGCATAGTTTACAAACAATTATTTAAGATTAATGCCAGATCAGCAATTTATATGCTCAAATTAAATCCCTTAGACAAGGCAAAAGAGCGACCGGCCTTGGTAATGTTCCTCTACCAGGAAGGCAAGTTCCTTATTAACCACAGTGAAACCGAAATGTTGAGGGTATGCTGCTGAGCACACATGACTGAACCCAATTACTATGAGGCTTATGTAACAAAAATCACAAAATTACACCGCTTCTTCTACTTTATCGATCACTATGGGCAGCATTTATTGACACAGTTTCAACTCAGCTTCTGATTTGTTGCTATGGGTAACAAGACCACGTACAAACTCGTTGTCTTTTATTTCATTGTCTCTGATAACTGGTATCATCCCTTGTTGTTAGGGATGCACCGAATCCACTATTTGGGATTCAGCCGAATCCCGGAATCCTTGGTGAAAGATTCGGTGGAATACCGAACCAAATCCTAATTTGCATATGCAAATTAGGGTCAGGAAAGGAAAAAGTGGAAAAAATTCTTCTTTTGTGACGTTATTTCCCTACCTGCCCCTAATTTACATATGCAAATTCGGATTCGGTTCGGCCAGGAACAAGGATTCGGCCGAATCCGAATCCTGCAGAAAAAGGCAGAATCCTGGCCAAATCCCGGACCGAATCCTGGATTCGGTGCATCCCTACTTGTTATGCATGAATAAAGCACAGAAAATGATTGTCTGAAAGGTGTTCATATCGCAGGAGCTAACGGATGCCTTATTAATGGGGTTGCTCATCTTCCAAACACTTTTTTCAGTTTAGTTGCCTTTAATAAAACTCAGGGATTCTGCTCAGCAGAGACAAAGATAACATATGTATCAACTAAGTGGCAGATTTGTCAAGGGTCGAAGTAAAAATTCGAAATAAGATTTTTCACTTTTTTATGTCAAAACTGTCAAATTCGACTGGGGAGTTATCCAAACTCGATTTGAGTTGGCCCTTTAAGAACTGGTATTAGACTATTCACCACTTTAAACCTACCAAATTGCTGTTTAAGTCAATAGGAGAAGTTCAGGGATTAATTTGGAGTTGTTTGCAGCCTTCCTGACATTCGGGTTTAATTCGGAGTGTTGAGTTTTTAGAATTTGAATCAAATTTGATTTGAATTCGATTTGAGTTTTTGGGTCGATCCTATTCACCCGATTTGAAAAAATTAAATTTTTATAATAAATTTCGAGTTCATGGGTGTTTTAAAAATAGCACATGAATTAAAAATTTGACCTTTGATACATGGGCCTCTTAATGTATCAATTTATAACAGTTTCAGAGTCAGTGACCCCCACCCCTAGTGCTGCAATAGAAGGTAAAAAATGGAACTTTACACTTAAATATCAGAACAACTATCACAAATAGAAAATAAAAAGTAACTGCAACAAGTCTTTATTTCTGGTGAACAATCTGAAACCAGCTAAACTGGAAAAAAGTGTTTGAAGGTGAACGACCCCATTAAGCAAGAGTAATTAATAGTAATAATAAAATAGGAAGCAGGGGCAAAAAGCATGTATTTTTACTTAAAAGTATTTGTAACATTGCCTTAAAGGACATGTAAAGGCAAAAAAATAAAATCCCATTTTTACTTTCTTTAATGAAAAAGAAACCTTTCTCCAATATACTTTAATTAAAAAATGTGTACTGTTTTTATAAGAAACCTGACTGTATGCAATGAAATTCTCCCTTCATTTACTGCTGTGGATAGGAATTGTCAGACGGTCCCTAACTGCTGAGCAGGGAAACAATCATACTTATGAACAGCAGGGGGAGACCCCGCCTTACTTCCCAGCCATGCAGAACTCAAGCAGCTTTGTTTATGATGATCCCTAAGCAGCCCAGACCACACTGAGCATGTGCACAGTCTTAGTCTTGCACAGATGTTTAACAAAGTTACAAGATGGTCACCCCCTGTAGCCAACTTTGAAAGCATAAATTATTTGTTTGATTAGGCTTGTGGTGCAGTAAGTTCATGTTTATATTTAGTATACAAAATACAGCATTTCTAGCCTTATTCCATTTTAGACTTTACATGCCCTTTAAGGTTAGACAACTATAGAGAGGACATTTATAGGTTTTAAGCTGTTTCTAGCAAGATGTCTGGCAGATGATCAAGATCAAGAAAACATCCAATTCTCAAGAACTTATGAAATCTACCCCAGCTCTGTGTTACAGAGTTGTACATAAAAATACAAAATCAGGTAAACATCTCTTGATTACCCTGCTATGTATTTTATTGTGTACAGAGGTGTTACTGCTTGGATATGAGAACATATTATAGTAGAAATGTTTGCACATGTTATGAACCTCATCACCTACAATGGCATAATATTTTACACACAATAATAGTAGTACCATTAAAAAAAAGGCATCCGTTCATATCATAACAGATCTGCCACTGTATATTAACAGTTGTAAACAAGCATTATGGTTTGTAAGCTTCCCAAAATAAAATCATACAGGCGTTCATACAAAAGTGAAGTTACCTCACTCTATCATATTACTTTCTTTCAGCGCTTCGAAGTTTAGTTTATACATTTTAGATACGAGTGGTTTGAGAACATCAGCCCTATCACATGTTTATGCTATGTGATGTGAAGCATGTATTGTGCAGTTCTAGTTTAGTTTGGGTCATAGAGGTACACATTCAGTGCTGTTGTACTATCTGAGTCAGCTGTTTTATGGTATTTAGTAACTAGATATCTTTCCCCTGTTCTTCCCTGCAGTTGTTTCTTGTTTGACAGGTGCACATTTTAGCCAGTGTGTTTCCCCTAAACTATTGATCTTTTATTTATATGAAAGATGCTCTCAAATTTAAGGCCGTCAGCAACTCATTATTTTCCAAAAGCTGTTAGACCTCTCTATCATCTCAGCATATTTGAACTGTGGTTATCTGGTAGCGTAGAATTTGCCATAATTACAGTTCAATTACTTTATAGCATTTTTTTTTGTCAATCCCTGTAGATTTATTGTTCTTACTAATATGTTGAAAAGCAATTACATTTACATAGTTCGGGAGGCTGTGAATATATACCAGTATTTAAGAAGCATTGAAGGAACGCAACACAAAAAAAAATGTTTTTTTCACTTATTTGAATCTTTTATCGTTATAAGATAAAGATAAGCACGGATATCAACCAATCTATTTGCTATATGCATGAAATAACCCAGGATATGCATCTTACTACCCAAAGACCAAGGTCAGAAGAATTGTAATACAAAAGACAACAATCAATTTTTACCTTCTTCTCTTTGTATTTCATCGGCCTGGTTATGTATTTTATGATCTGGATTTTGCATTGGGCTTGTTATCTGAAAAGAAAAACAATATTTTTATAATGGAATTTCAGTGCTTGCCTGTTTGGTCACCTTTATTAAACAGTGTTATAATAAACAGGATCGTTAAAGCACAAGCATTAATCCTTGGGAGAACAAGAGTGGCTCTGTCTATGAGACATTGAGCTACAGGTGTAGACATGCCAAGAGTAGCTTCATGTGACGCACTTTCCCTCGTGGTGACAGTAAATAAATAGACATTGCTCTTAAGAATTGACTGAAAAGCCGTAAGGACAAAGTACAGCAACTAATGACTTGGAAGCTATTGCATCTCCAGTTATTTTTATACCTAGGATGTTTAAATTGCTATTTAAATGGATGAGTCCCTCCATAATGTCACATTTATTTTCATGCAGAATGATAATTAATATACTTTTAATGATGACTGAAGAGAACAGATACATATTTGCTATATAGGCCAGAGCACAGAAGGAAGCCTTATAGGGGTGCAGCGGACTGGAAAATGATTACTATCACAAATACTCACCACCACCCACAGGCAGTGTCAGACTGGAGGGTCTGGGTCTTAAACCCACCGGGGCTTTAGATACAGGGGCACCAGCCAACCCCTTCAGGCCCTCCTGCCATAGCTGCAACTCCCCTGTGGCCCCCCTGCCCTAGTACAACCCCCAGGAGACTAATCTCCCCGAATCTGCCTGTGAGCCCTGACCCTAAAAAGTAACACTTTGTTGTCTTACTGAGCAAAACTAGGAGTTTACACTGGCAAAGATAAGAAAGCATCTGCTTTTTTCATGATAGTCTGGCCACAAGTGGGCATTGTTTTACTGAGTCTATGAATTATATTCAATTTTACCTTGACAAGTGACAGTCTCTTTCGATATGTTTTGCTGAACATTTATGACCAAAGTTACCCTTGTATATGAAAATTGTAAGTTTTACAGAAATAAATGTCACAGTACCTTTTTAATGAAGTGGGTGTCCCACAGGCATTTCCTGAAGAGCTCGATGTCTGACTCCAGTGACTTCCCCTGAGGCTGAATCAGAGTCAGTGTCTGCACTGTGGTTGAATGGAAGAATCGTAAGAAGTAATTCTCTTCGATCGCAATGGTGAAGGAGTCGAGGGGAGGCGAATCCTGAAAACTGAGGGAGATATTGCGAAATGAAAATACATGCGAATGAGTTACCTACATGTAAACATCTTCTTGGAAATCACAGCCCTCAGCCTGTTAAAGTTTTTATAAAAATAGATTCAGTAGAGGAGCAGATGGAGATCACCCTGCTCTGTGCAAGGAACAAGCTTGTGTAACTGGAGCTGAGCGCTGAGCTTTCTCTGTCTAATGGAAGGGAAATAAAGCACAATTACCTCCAGTGCTTGGTACAAATGCAGCTTTGCCTGTGTGAGTGCAGCCCCTGAAAAGGACCAGAACTGCTTGTCTGTAAGTGGGAAAATAGAGAGAGCCCCAAGGGAGCATGGTATTGTTTCACTGGCTCTAAACAAACGACTCATTCATGACTAAATGTACCAGGGGGAAGGCAAAGGGCTTGTGTCAGACATCGCTATCTACTGTCCTGTCAGATGTGACATGGCCAGAGAACAGGTTATGGAGGCAAACTGTGACATACTAAGAAACACAGTAAATGACATCTCAAAAGCCTTGAGAGAACATGGTCAGTCTCCATTAAAGGAGGGATGGGGAGTAAGAACACTTCCAGGGACAGACATTTCCAGAGATGGAGAGTAAAACCAGAACCTGTACTTGGAAAAAAGTGACGGCTGGAGTCATAGACATAACTAGAGAGCAAACAGATCCTGTGACTGCTGAGGGGTCCAGAAGGTATAAAGGGGCTGACTAATAATCAGTTTCAATCTAAGTTCATATAAAACTCTTATTCCCAAAGTTTACTGGGGCCCTAAAATGATACTGCATATAAATGACGGGAACCACGAGAGATCTAGATTTACCTGCTTTCCATTGTGATCAGAGGAGGCAGGGCAAGGTGAGAGTAGGGTGTGCTGAAACTATGTACCCAAGGGACCACTTTACCAATATTGGTCAAAGGTTCTTAGGATATGGGAATTGTAGTTAACAATAGTTGAAAGTGGGACAGTTATACTGGATATAAGGGGTCATTTGCAACCACGTGTTCAGTGTGCTGTATATGCAATCATCTTAGTTTTTAACCACAATGCAATCGCCGGGAAGATATACACCTAAGGGCTTTAGCACACGGGCAGATTCAGTAAAAATTTAGTCGCCTGGTGACTAATCGCCTCTTCTTCAGACCGACAATCTCCCCGAACTGCCTTCCCCCTGCCTTTCGCCTGCGAAAATGAAAAATCGTCCGCGGCAATGTAATCTCGGCGCTTCGATTTCAGAAGTCGCCCAAAGTTGCCTTGTGAGACGATTTTTCATTTTAGCAGGCGGTAGGCAGTTCGGGAAGATAGTCCCCCCGAAGAAGAGGCGAGTAGTCGCCAGGCAACTAAATCTCCCCGAATCTGCGCATGTGCTAAAGCCCTAATGCAACTGGGACCTGTGCGTCCACCAGGTGTGGATGTAGGTTGGTACTGCAGGGAGCACAGATAGGAGGGGAGGTAATATAATGGGCCAATAGAGAAGGGGAGGGGGACCAAATACCACACAGTAAGTTAGATAGAATTGTCTCTGCAGTTGTATTTGCACACACTGCAATCGCTACTCCAGTTGTTACTTCTCTCTCAACGATTAGAACATTGAGGACTTTGGGCGAATGGTCTTCCCTATAGTGGTAATATAATTTAAGTCTTAACGTTGAGACCTGATTTTGTAAGCTATTGCACCATACATAACTGGTCACTTGAGCTACCAAACCTGAGGTAGGTAGTTTAGGTCTTACCTGCATATGAGCACACAATGAACCCATAGTATATAAGATATTGGTGTTGGTACAAAAATAAATGATATTCCCCCATATTTAATAAGAGTCACTAAGTTTGCCCAGGAGCAGTAACCCATAGCAACCAATGAGATGTTTGCTTTTAAACAGGTGACCAATAAATGCTACCTGCTGATTGGTTGCTATGGGCTACTGCACCTGTGCAAATTTAATGCCTTTTATACATAACCCCCATTGAGTATTGTTCTTACTTTCTTAAGCATGCAACCAATCCAGTATGTCCACTGCGAACTGCAATGTCAATTGGGGTTTCCCGATCTTCATTTTCTCTTTGTAATGCAGATACCCCTCCAGGCTGGCACAAAAGGAAATGAAAGACTTCTTCCAATCCCCATCTTGCTGTTAGATGAAGTAAAGTCTCCCCACAAAAACTGTCTGAAAACACAGATACAACATCTTTAGTCTATGATAATGAATGGCAAGTGCACCACAACTAATTATACTCCCAATTCTGCTGTCGCTGAGATGCGGGTAGTTATAATTCATCAACATCAGGATTGCCACTGCCAGACCACCCATTTCTGTTGCAACCTCTTACCTTTCTCTTTTTAGTAAAATATGGTTTGTCATTCTACCTAGTTTGGCAGGGCTCACCTCCCTGGTCAGGTAAGGGTCTAAGAACATGGACACCCTTGTAAGCCTGTATCAGTTAAAGGAGAACTAAAGTTTAACTAAAGAAGTAGCTAGAAATGTTGTACATTATGTTTTAGGCTTCTGTGCCAACCTAAGGCAACCACTGCCCTTTATCAGGGAAGATCTAAGATAGCATGGCTATATCGGGGGTAATCTGATTGTTCGGCCGTATGGCCGAACGATCGGATTACGATGTGCCATGGGCTCCGGCGGGATCGGTCGGGTCAAAATCAAACCTGACCGATCGACCAAACGACCGATCTCAACCGGACGAAAGATGTCGGCACACGCCACACACGATCCAAAAATCCTCGATTCATACTATAGGATCTGTGTGTCTATGGCCACCTTAAGTTCTGAAATGTCCCAGTCAAAACCCTGATCTTAAAGGGGTTGTTCACCTTCCAAACACTTTTTTCAGTTCAGTTGTTTTCAAATTGTTCCCCATAAACAAAGACTTTTTTTTTCAATTGCTTTCCATCTTTTATTTTTTACCATTTTCCCAAAATGTAAGTTTCAATTTTTATGTTCATGTCTCTAGTGTTTCAGTCTGGCAGCTCAGTGATCCAGGAGCATCAGAACTGTTACAATTTGCTACATTTATTTGCTACATTTCTCAGCGGTATGTTTAGCACATGTGCAAATATTGGAATTGTTCACCTTCAAACACTTTTTTCAGTTCAGTAAATTTCAGATATTTCATCAGAAATAAAAAAAAAATTTCAATTACTTTATATTTTTCTTTTTGTGAACATTTTACTTATATTGAAGTGTAAAGTTTAATTTTTCACCTTCTAAAGCAGCTAATACTCCAGAGATGCTGCTGAGAAATGTATCAACTAAAAGTAGCAAATTGTAACAGTTTAGAGTCTGCACCTGAATTACTGAGCTGCCAGACTGAAACACCAGAGACACAAACATCCAACTTTAAATTTTGGTAAAATAGTAAAAAATA
Organism: Xenopus laevis; assembly: GCF_017654675.1. Lineage (NCBI taxonomy): Eukaryota > Metazoa > Chordata > Amphibia > Anura > Pipidae > Xenopus > Xenopus laevis. The sequence continues at coordinate 171,527,042 of NC_054372.1, read as the reverse complement.
AAAGATGGAAAGCAAGTGGAGAAAGTCTTGTTTATGGTGAATAATCTGAAAACAACTCAAATAAAAAAGTATTTAGAAGGTGAACACCCCTTTTAAGATCAGGGTTTTGACTGGGACATTTCAGGACATTCACCTTTAGGGTCAGGCCAAATGAGCATGTTCGGGAGATTAGTCGCTCCAGCGACAAATCTCCTCTTCTTCGGGGCAAATATCTCCCCGAACTTCCTTCCCCCTGCCCTCCGCCGGCTAAAATGAAAATCGCCTGCAGCAATGCACCGCGGAGCTTCGTTTTCCGATGTCGCCCGAAGTTTCCTCGTATTTGGAAAAAGTATTTTTTTCTGGTGAACTATCTGAAACCAACTGAACTGAAAAAAAGTGTTAGAAGGTGAACAACCCATTTAACCTAACTGAGAATAAGTGGCATTCTGGAAAACTGAAGTGCACAAATGCCATTAGACTAAATTTAACAGCCCAGAGTAAATCTACACGGAAAGCATGGTCCAGAATTATTGTCCAAAAGTGATAAGAGGGATAAGTTGGTATATGCATACTGTACCCTAAAACATTTACACAATATTTTAAACTATTTTGCCTAATATAAAACTATGGGTATTGAATATTAACATTTTAACATTTCAGTGTCAAAGCTATTATTTTGTTAAAAAAAAAGAGAGAGAAAATACTTTTGCAAAATAAAGCAGACTATTGTTGTTTATTTTCAATCTATGGAATCAGGTCTGTGTAAGAAAAAGTCAAGTTATATAGCTTTTGGCAGGTCAGATAGTGACACATTTTCTACATAAGTCCAACTAAAAAGGCATATGTCAAATAGGGGTGCATATTTTGCTCCATAAAAATCTCTGTATTATATAGCCCCTCACAACAAGAAGACAAAATGGGAGAGAACATACGCAGGGAGAGAAAAGCAAAAGGAAACTATCAAGACCAGATGTACCCTCATTGTAACGCCATAACAATTCTGTATTTTTGTGTAACTCAGGATACCACTGAAGTATTCATGCCAACCAATTGGGGAAATCGCTAATTATGTTTACTTGCCGAGAACTAGATCAATGAAAACGTACTGCTGGTCAGTTCCACATGAGAGCAATTAGTATACATTTTATACATGCATTATAGTTGTCTATAGACACGCACTTAAAATTGTAGCATGTACCTTAAACAATGCTCTTTACGCATTCTGTATGCAAACTCACGTGACTGTGATGGAAATACTGCCAGTTAAGAACAATTTTTGTTTATGTCTCAATGTCCCTTGTAAGTGATAATACACAGACAATGCACAGCCGAATATTTATGCTCTATAAAAAGTTGGGAAATTGCTCCACTTGCACATAGCAGGTCTGTGTCAGAGCGAAGAGGTGCAGCCACATGTTCTGTTTATCCCAATGTAAATGAGTGAGCTGAGAACCATCACAAATGTCTGCTGCATTTAAAGTAAGATGTATATACTGTAGCTGGTGTATTTCATAGCAGCAAAAGGCAGTGAGTAGGGCTAATGTACTGCCTCTTATTATATTATAAAAAAATGCTTGCCCACACATACAGAAAGTCAGAATGATTAGTTGGATATTGTACTGTTGTACTAATGTGATTGATTGAACAGGCTGGGTAAAAATCACATACAGTACGTACACCAGTGCCCAGGACCAAGTTAACCCCCAGAGCAAAAGTGATCTAATTAGATGGTCACTGAGCGGGAAATTTACTAACGGACGAAGTGACGTTATTTCAGAACTTCGCCGATTTACTAACGGGCGCTGGCGGAACTTCGCAAGTGAAGGAGATAGACTCTAACGGTATTTCGCACCCTAACGCCAGACGAAGTTGTGCTCTGGCGAACGAACATAACTACGCTATTTCACGAAGATCGACTGAACGTTTCTTCTTGCACCAGACTTGCCTTCACCAGCTCAGACCAGGCGAAGTGCAAAAGCGTGGATAGGACTTGGTCAAAAATAGTTGAAATTTTTTCTAAGTCCCAAAAATCGCTGGCGTCTTTTTTTCTTTTTACAGGGTGATAGGCTGCAAAAGATCGTAATTTTTTTTTTGGGGGTAACCGGCTTCCTCCCTACATTTCCTAACATATGGCACATAAACTATATACTGGGCTCATGTGTAGGGCAATATAACAACTCTTTTTTATTTTATTAAGGTTCCCTGGGCTTGTGTAGTGTAATGTATTGGCTGCAACATATACATCCATTTAACTTTAACTTCCCGCCGTATGCAAATTAGCCAACGCTAGCGTAACTTTGCTTTGCTTGCCGCAGTAACGCTAGTGCAACTTTCAACTTTGGACTTTTGTGAATTAGTTTTGTCCTGGCGAATCTACGCCTGGCGAAGTATTGCAATGTCAGCGAAGCTGTCGCTGGCGCAATTTCGGAGGTAAGTAAATTTGCCCCTGAGAATCAAGTTAGAATGAAGCAACGAATAATTGTTCAAGTTCAGTAAGCCTCAGTAAGCCTTACTGAATCCATATTCAGGCATCCACTGAAAATTTCTTTTTGAAATGCTTTTATTTATACCTGAAAACAACACCTATTATTGATGCCTGTTGTGCCATACAATGAGCACTGATGCACGTGCCTTGAATTATTTTATCTATACTGAACAAAACCACATCTTTATTAACTATTCCACAGGCTGACTTATATTACTGTACACTGACCAGTTGACCACACATCCACATGCCCAAATCTCACTGATCTGATCATTCAGCTAATTAGATAAATCATTATAGAGATTTGTGTCCGTGTTCTTCCAATTTTTCTGATAATCCTATATAATAATGACAGTGGTAATAGCACATGCTATAGCATTTTAGGTGGCCATCTTCAGTACAGTCTTGTTCCTCTTACAAAAACTTCAGCCCAGGGGTGCATTGTTAAAATCAAAGCTTTAATATTTCTCTTGGTACCCTTGGTGAAGGGTAGCTGGAGCAAACGCTAGAGTTGCACAGAACACAGCTGAAGGATAGAGAGACATCTGGTTTTTTGCACCCCATTCCTTGAGTGATACTTAGTTTTATTTTATCCAACAGTTAATACCTGGAGATATAGAAAACAAATCAGACCGCACTCACATTTCTGCCCAAATTTTTGATATTGGGTGCGCGTCCAGTAGCCCATTCACATTGGCTGCTCCAGAGTATACAAATTCCATCCAATGGACAGCACTCCTTTTTCCATAAAACCGTCTTTATTTTTCTTAGGACAGCAACATGCAACGTTTCAAGAGGCACTCCACTCTTTATCAAGCATTGATAAAGAGTGGAGTGCCTCTTGAAACGTTGCATGTTGCTGTCCTAAGAAAAATAAAGACGGTTTTATGGAAAAAGGAGTGCTGTCCATTGGATGGAATACCTGGAGATAGCCCACCCCATTTCATATTTCCTTCCAGGGCTTTCAATAATGCTAATTGTTGCAAAATTTCTTTTTAGAAATAAGAGTATGTTAATGACATGAACAGAGAGCAAGTCACTGTGTTCGTAGCCTTTCACTCGGGCAACTGCTGACTTTCCAGGAATATCAGGTATAGAGGGAACTGTTTCAAAAGTGGACAATCATATCTATCATATACTTATTGGTACAGTCATTTCTACCGAGAAAGGGAGTTTAACCTGTTTTTTGTTTCCGCCAGTTGTTAGTCCAGGTAAAGGTGTTGTGTCTTGTTGGCAACTTAAAAAGATAAAACTTTCAATACCTGTATAAGTGTAAAGGTGATACTTTTATTGCTTAACTAAAATAAAGGTGTGATTACCCAGTAAATCCAGTTGTGAATCTGGTGGACTAAAATGCAAATTATAACAATATATATTACCGGTTTTAGCTTTTAAATATGTCAAATTTCTTCTCTACTTAGCAAATTTTAACAGGCACAATACACAGGCTGGTGACCAAGTCTCAAGAGGACAAGTTGGCAGTTTTTATCAGCCTGTATACAGCCATCTTAGCTTTGAACCCCTCACCAAGATCAATGACATTTAGGGGCATATTTATCAAAGGTTGAAGTTTGAAGTTAAAAAAACTTCGAACTTCGAATTCAAAAATAAAAACCAAATGGTGGTCGAAGATTTTTGGGGTCGAAGTAGCGCTACTTCGATTCAAAGTTTTTTTTACTTCAACCTTCGATCTCTCAAACTCCCCCAATTGCCTCCATACAGGTTCTAGGAGCACTTCGGCAGCTTTTAGATGCGAATGGTCGAAGGTGACGTTTTAAAGCGACAGTACTTTAAAAAAATTCAACGTTCGAATTTCTAAGTTTTTTCGAGTTCGAATTGAAGTTGGGCTATTCCCTAGTCGAAGTACACAAAAAATAGCTAGAAATTCAATGTTTTTCAATTCAAATCTTCACCTCGACCATTGATAAATCCGCCCCTAATAGTTAATAAATGAATGGCAGGATTTAGGGCCTGATTCCTGAAGTTATCAAATTTGTTTACCAAGCTGCACCAATAGCTTCACAACTGATTTTCAAGTGGAACCAACGTGGAAAAGAAGTCATTAAAAGCATGCCATAGATTTGCATTCAAGGAATTCTGGGGCATGTTTACGAACATTGGAGATAAATATCTGGAGAGATTTCTGGAGATGTTTCCCATAGCAACCTATCAGCAATTAGCTTTTAACAGCCACCTATAAGTTTGAAAACAAAAGCAAAGATCTGATTTGTTGATATGGGCAATATCTCCAGAAATCTCTCCAGATATTTATTTCCAATGTTAGTAAACAGAGTTGTCTGTCATGACAGTTTTTATTTCTAAATTACATTTACACTGCAAATAAATTCTGATGAACTGGCTTATTAACTGTCCCAGGCAGCCATGATAATGATTTTATTCGTAATCACTTTTCTATTAGAAGAAAAAGCTGCCATAACAAGAAATGGATGTGATTGTGGAATAGTCCAACAAAGATTTCCTCTTGTCATACTAAGCAAGAGAAATTCTGCTACAAATTGTCCAGTTGTACCTAAGAGGCCATTTATCAGCCCTGGATATATAAACAGAAGAACATATTTTGTTAAGAAAATGACATTAGCCTAATGCATGTAGCACAAACACAGGGATGATTTAATCCAGATATAAACGTTACAAAATAAATGCTGGTTTTGCTGTTCCCTGTAAAACTTTATCAGATTTGTGCTTTCAGTATTTTGGTAATGTTGCTTGTGATCAACTTAGAGCTGGTAAGACAATGCTTATAAATCAGCTGTATTAAAGCAGCAATATATTTTCTTTCTATAACATGAATCCAAACTGAAGACTTGCTGAATATCATACCTATAATGAATATTCCCCCCCTCTCTATCTCTTTTGAAACTACAGTATTTACCATTTATGAAAAAAACTAAGACACTTTTTCAATGTATTTTATAAGCTGGAATCCAATTAGCAGTTCTCAGTCACAGGCCACATTTACATGAGCCAAACCCCAATCATGTAATTTCTGCTTGTGACTAGGGTTGCCACCTGGCCGGTATTTTACCAGCCTGGCCGATAAAAATGATGGTTGATTCCAATGTTATTAATAGGGAAAAAGATAAATATATAGGAAGGGTATTTTTTCCCAGAAAAGGTGGCAACCCTACTTGTGACACTGCCCATTCCAACCAGGCTGTGTGTACAGTCACACCATCACATTTTTTTCCCCCAAATATTTCCCAATATTGCATGTTTGCTAGGGGTAAAACATGCATATAATGTGATAAGTATTTAGCTCATTTATATTTTAAATGGAACATATTTTCATTGGCAGACTAGAGTATCACCCACACATGCACAGGGGCATAGGCAGAGGGTGATTTTGTGCTTAGGAATGCTACTTAACCCACTCCTTACCAGCATGCTTTGATTTTACCTCTCTGCTTATGTCCTGTAAAGACAGGACATGTCATAGAAGAAAGCGCAATTACTGTGTTTTTTCTGCTGTCCCATGTACCCTCTTATTTATCCATTTGCTCTCTTACTAGTTTCTCATTTGCAGGCGCCACTACACTATTCCTCATTTTTAATTTGTCTCTCTCTCTCTCTCTCTCTCTCTCTCTATTTTTATACTGTGTTTATCATCTATAAATTCTCTTACTTACCCCCTTTTCCTCTCATTTACCTAATCCATCTTCTCTTCTATCACTTTACGGCTTCCTTTGCATGTTTTACTTGTAACCTTGAATTTTGGCCATCTCCATCCATATTTCTGTGCTCTGAATTCATGTTTCCCTAACTTGATATGCATGCTCTACTATTTTTTACTGTTTCCAGGCTGGCTGGGAAAGGGGCAGAAGGGAATTAAAGCAAAGGAGTAAAGAAAAAAAAGGTAGCTGGGGGCTGACCCTGACACACACAACCCAGACATGGACTAAACTTCTGCTTTTTTAAAGTGCAACCCCCGGTCCTACCACAAAGGGATTGGCTAGGCTCCAGGAAACTGCAAATTTCTTCCACCCGCCTAGCCAATCCCATACCTCCCAACATTTTGGAAGAAAAAGAGTGACAAAAATTTTTTTGCTCGTAGTGCAGACATTTCGGCCACGTCCCTTTTTGTGGCCACGCCCCCTAATTACCATGTTCATTTTACAAAATGTGGCAGGTTATGAAAGTTTGAACATAATTCTCCTTATCTAAACTGTTTTTTTGTGTCTCAAAATTGTCTGTGCTCTGCTAAAAGCCAATTAAGTTAGAAACTTTGTTTCTTTTTCTGGCTGTTCAGTGCAGAGAAAATAGGGACTTTCCAGTACAAATGAGGGACTGCAGTTTGAGCTGTCAAAAGAGGGACTGTCCCTCTGAAAAAGGGACAGTTGGGAGGTATGCAATCCTTTTAAGGCCAAGGTTGGGAAGGTTTAGCTTTCCCTAGCCTTAGTGAAAATCCACCCATGCTCAGGGGGTACATTCAATGACAAAATCATTGACATAACACCCCAAAACAGTGTCTTATTGCCAAGTTATTTCATACACTTACTACACTATATCAATTTCCCCTTGGCTTGCAGGCCTCCATGACCATACCTCTAAACATTTTGGAAACAGAAAGAGGGTCAAAAAGATTAGGCATGCGTAGCGCAGCACCCCCTAATTACCATGTTCATTTTACAAAATTTGCCAGGCTATGCAAGTCTGAACACATTTCTGTGGTTTATGTTTGTTATTACAGTTTTGCTCATCAGGTGAACTGTCCTTTAAGCTGTGAATCTCAGTTTCCACAAGAGACCTGCTTATCTTAAATAGTTACAAAAGTATCTAAGGGCAGATGTTGTGCTATGCGTCGCGCTGAGAAGAAACGCAGGTGACCAGTCGGAGGCGCCGAATATAATGGAAGTGATCGAAACATACATGTATCTGACGTGACTGTCGGATGTGAACACTGCACTCTGCGTCTTCATCCAACAGTCGTGTTGTGTGTAGTTTGTACATGCATATTTTCTGTTAATACTACTGTTTCCATAAGGCTTGTTATATATTTAAAGGAAGTTGCTACTTTGAAAGCTCAGCCATTGATAAACAAAACTCCAAAGAATTAAGAGGGGTTCCCAAACCTTTTCATATGACTGTATGTATGTAAATCTTACCAGGTACATGTGAGCAAAAGTGTCATCTATCCTATGAAATCACTAGAAATGGAACATGTTTATTTAAAAAAAAAATATGCAAATATTTCTCTTTTGGCACTAATCTTAGCAAAATGCCAGCAGGCTCTGCAGTGAAGATTAATAAGTGTGGCTGAAACTGGTAATTTAAAGAGATTCTCTCCAAATGAGCGGCTTCTTGCCTGATTGGGCTCCATCCTCTATGCAAGGAAGCCAGCCACACAGTTTAGTTAAAATCCTCAGGCACAAATATGCTGACTTGTGAGTGCCCACAATACAGTTATTTGGAGTTATAACAAAAAACCTTGGACACTGCAGTTTTTAACTAAAAGAATAGGCCGAATACATAGCAAGTCCTATTTTTTTTACTCTGCTGAACACTGACTTTGACAATTGAAATGGCATATGTTGTGTGTCATTCTGTTACTGCCTATCATACAGCTATGCAAAAAGATAGTGGATCAACAATTTATATAGGTCTGTACACACATGCACATGCACTCATTTATTTGGATTTATTTTGGTAAATGAAGACAATTAATAGAACACATTTACATTTTTAATACTGGCAGCTACACGCATCTGTATGTGTGCCACAACTGACCTTTAGATTGTTCACACTCAGAATGGAGTCCCTGATCATAATAACCTATTTCAAACACTAGTGCCACATGGTAATAGTGGCAGCAACTTTTCACATTCATTTAGCTGGACAAATAAATATTCATGTAACGTACAAATAGAGCCCCCTCTGTTGGTGCAAATGATTATAGTCACACATCTAAGCAGGTTTCCTCTTAATATCCACATTATTCATTACTATTTTACTATTTACAGCCAAATATTTCACCTTCCAGCTCAGTTTACACTGCCTCTAATAACAATGTGCATCAAAACACAGCTTTTTGTGTCACAACACAATGTCATCAGTCAACAATAAATGTACCAAAGTTCCACTGAATCATATAAATGACACTCCATCCTCACAATGAATTTTAATGTCTCACCTGTTGACCAAATTTATTCACTGCTACTCAACTGCTTCATAAGGATTTGGCTGTGGGATTTTGGGAGGTTTAAGGGACACACAACAGGCATTTATACACTGAAGTCCCAGAAGTTATCATTTGATGTCAGCGCTAATCACTGCATTGGTTTTTGATCTTGTATTAGTTTGGTCCTTTCAGGCAACGCACAGCAATGTTTAAAAATAAATCTTGTGCCACGTAAGTTACTGCACAATGTACAGGTATATGGTGGGTGCAGATGCTTAGGGGCAAATTCACTACGTGCCGAAGCGCCGAACGCTAGCGTTAATTCGCTAGTGTTTGGCATTTTCGTTACTTCGCAAATTCACTAACGAACGCTTTCGTAGATTCGCTAGTATTACTTCGCACCCTTACGCCTGGCGAATTTTCGCTACGGACGTAACTACGAAAATTCACTAACGCGCTCAGTGTACTGAACGTTACCTTTTACGCTAGACTTCCTTCGCTCAGACCAGGCGAAGCGCAATAGAGTAGATAGGGATTGCTTCAAAAAAAGTAAAAAAAAATTCTAAGTCCCAAAAAACGCTGGCGTGTTTTCTACATTATGGGTGATAGGCTGAAAAAGATCGAAAAAATTTTTGGGGCTCCCCTCCTTCCCCCCTACATTTCCTGACTCATGGCAACTTACCTAGACAGTGGGCACATGTGTAGGGCAAAATAAAAATTTTATTTGATGTTTTGAAGGTTTTCTAGCCATTTGTAGTGCTGATACGTATTCCTCCATTGAAATTTGAATTTGGCGCCGTATGCAAATTAGCCTTCGCTAGCGTAACTTCGCTTCACTTAGCGAATCAACGCTAGCGCAACTTCGCAATCTTACGCTACCCCTGTGCGCAACTTCGGATTTTAGTGAATTTGCGGAGCGCTGGCGAAACTACGCCTGGCGAAGTGTGGCGAAGCGCGGCGAAGTTGCGCCTGGCGCAACTACGAATGTTAGTGAATTTGCCCCTTAGTGATTAATCTACTGGGCCTGTACTGGTGTGCCATTGTTATGGGAAGTGTCCATGATTACTTTAACAAGTTGGGATCTTGTTATATATTTAAAAGTACAAAGCAATAAGCAAATGATACAATTAATATGCTACTATTGCTGCTCTTTAATCTGTTGACTGAAGTAGCATAAAGAGTCTTTTTTTTTTTTTTGAGGTAATGTGTTCTGTGGTAAGTAATTGCTTTACAATAAGAATGATTCTGTCCTGGAAAGAGAAGCCTTTCTCACACAAATGAAAGCTGTTAAACCTAGTTACCTTTGTCTGATATATTTTTATGAATGTACCAAAGCAACGAACTTCGTGTCTGAATAAACAACCTCACACCTGCTGAAATGACAACCTGCACCTGTCTGCTGGCTCCTTTTCTGCAGGAAGTGGATAAATGAAACTGTCTGTTACCTGGATATAACAGGTAGTGTATTTCTGTTTACTATTAAGTGCAACATCCGGTGCCACCTATAGCCAGAAACAGGCTGGCGACAGTTTATTGGATTGGAATAAAAGCTTTCAAGGCAGAATATTAGTACCTCCAAACAAGTGGAATTTGGCAAGTAAAGGACTTCTGAGACATAGCTAGAAGCTTAAGGATCAGGGGTCAGGGCACACAGGCAAATTCAGGGAGATTATTCGCCTGGTCACAAATCGCCTCTTCTTTGGGGCAACTAATCTACCCGAACTGCCTCCCCGCCGGCTAAAATGTAAATCGCTGGCGAGATGGCACTTGGATCGATTTGTTTACCGAAGTCGCCCAAAGTTGCCTCACAAGGAAACTTCGGGCGACTATCCGCCGGCGATTTACATTTTAGCCGGTGGGAAAGCAGGGGATTCACTTTGGGGAGATTAGTCGCCCTGAAGAAGAGGAAATTTGTCGCCGGGCGACTAATCTCCCCGAATCTGCCTAGGTGCCCTGACACTAAGTACTACATTTGTTGCAGGACCTTTCCTTGTCTGTCCTTAATTGTATCCAATTTCTAAACCCACAGCCCTCAGCATGAGGTTTAAGGGTAAGGCCAGACATGGCGTTTTTACGTTGCGTTTTTAAAAAAGCTCCATCGGGCGTAAATACGCATAAACTGCACTACCACTGAAACAAATGGAAAACGCACTATGGCAATTCTCACAGGGCGTTTGCAAGCTGAAATCCGCCACGGGACGCCAGCATTGGTGTTTTTTACCAGAAACTAAAATACGTCAAAAAACTTCTGAATCAATAGACTCTATGGGATCTGCAAGCTTGAAACCACACTTCACGTAAATATGCAGCATATTTTAAATATGGCATCCAAATTCTCGCGAGATAACTGATGTATTGACAATCATTCCTGCTCCATTTTGCATGGAAATAGTTCCTATTTCTAAATAGCTTTTCTATTTTCTATTTCCAGCCAGCGGAATTATGAAGAACGAGAACAATGAGAAGTGCATGTTGGGAAAAGAAACCCATGTGCTGAAAAATGCATGTTGGCGGTCGCGTGTGGTTTCAGTGGCGTATTTACGCCTGACTGAGCTTTTTTAAAAACACAACGTAAAAACACCATGTCTGGCCTTGCAATTAAGCTTAATTTGTCACCTTCTTATGTGGGGAGGGTAAACTGTTCTAAATTGATACATTAGTTAATGCATTTCTAATCTTTGGCCTTGCTGAGCAGAATCCCTGAGTTTCATTAAACTTTGTATCAACTAAATGTAGCAAATTGTAACAGTTAAGAATCTGCCAGACTGAAACACCAGAGACACAAACATTAAACTTTAAACTTCGATTCTGCCAAAAAAACAGACTGTGTTTAGAAGGTGAACAGCCCCTTTACATGGGCAAGCCTGGGTAGAGATAGCATAATTACTGTACATATGTCTAAGCAGCAGTTGTTCTTTGACTGTGGGGGCTTGTGAATAGAGACAGGTAGAGATTTGAGGAAAATGTTTCTACACTCTCCTAAATTCACCTTGAAGTCCAACTTGAAAGTGAGTTGGGATTTGATTTGGAGAAAAAAACATTTGCTCTGCTAGATTATTTTGGATCTATATCTGAATGACCACGTCAATGTTTTCCTATACCTGTAACCTTGTAATAAGCTAAGGGGTATTCTGACCAAAAGTTGGAACTTCAAGCGGGGCTTGAACTGAAAATACAGGTGAAATTCAAATTCCAATTGCATAAAAAGGTTTATACTGCCTCTACCATCATCATTATGATTACTAACATATTAATAAAGTGCCAACATATTTCACAACACTGTACAACAGAATTACATCCAATCTCTCTCCCCTCTATAAAAAGTCATCCTGCTGAGCAAGCACTCGAGCTTCAAAAGAAGTACATTCATATACATTTTGAAACAGCCAGAAATTTGGACATATTCCCCTCTGTTCAGACCAAGATATCTATAATGGAGGAATTTGTATTTCACAATGTGGGCATCGCAATCACATTTCAGGCTTAGGGTCAGGCCACACAGGGCGTTTTGGGGAGATTTGGTCGCCTGTCGACTAATGGCCTCGTTTTTGCGGCGACCAATCTCCCCAAACGCCTTCCCTGAATATGTGCCGGTTGCAATCAAAAACCGTCAGCGCTAATCACATGCGGTGATTCGTTTTCTGAAGTCGCCCGAAGTTTCTTCGTGAGGCAACTTCGGGCGACTTCAGAAAACGAACCGATGTGTGTGATTAGTACCCGAGTTTTTTCATTTTAGCCAGCGCATATTCAGGGAAGGCGTTTGGGGAGATTGGTCACCGCAAAAACGAGGCGATTAGTTGCCAGGCGACCAAATCTACCCAACGCCCTGTTTGGACTTCCCCTTAGTCAACATCCCCTTTAATTTGAACTGGGTGCTGAAGGAGTACATGGTTTAGCAGGAGATAAAAAATAAATTATTCCGAGCAGCTTCACTGTCATGTTGTAAAGTAAGTGTCTGGCTGCCACAGATATAATCTATTCCCATGGCCTCAGTGAGCCCTACCTTTCCTGTATGCTTTCCCCCCTGCAGTTCTTACAGATGTTGTACCCTGAGACAGAGAACCAAACAGATAAAGTTGAAAGTCTGCCTGAAACCTTTGGTGCACAACAGGCATTAAATATGTCCAGCCGTGCAGGGACAAAGGTCAGTATTGTCATAAACCAACTGGCAGACAAAAAAAAGGGAGTCTGTTTGCCAATAGAAACACAAAGGACATGTGGAAATGAGACTATCGGAGGCGCACTTCTTGTATAGCCGAATGTGATAACAAGCTCCCAGTATCAACTGCATAATGCACAGACTGTGATGGGAAAAAGAAAACAGTAAACAGGGATGTCTTCAGGATTGGTGGAGAATATAGCCTGAATGGTCCCATTATTCATAATGCAACTTGAACTTCTTGAACTACAACTCTGACCATCCCATGTCAGGGGAATGCTTAAGTTCAACAACATCTCCGCTGCAAGTTGTTCAGTCCTCATATAAACTTGTTATTTTTCCTCACAAAGAAATTCAACAGATTTATTGGCAGGATTATGCACAAGTGCAGCATCTATGATTCTGGCAGGTATTAGTGAAGAGTGGGCTTAAAGGAGAACTTAAACATAACTAAAGAAGTAGGCTAAAAATGCTGTACATTATGTTTTGAGCTTCGGTACCAGCCCAAGGCAACCACAGCCCTTTAGCAGGGAAGATCTGTGTCTCCAAAGATGCCCCAGTAGCTCCTCATCTTCTTGTTTGCTGATTTACTGCACATGCTCTGTGCTGCTGTCACTTACTGAGCTTAGGGACCCACTCACAATATACAGTACACATAGAATAGAAATGTCACAATATAAGGCTGATTAGTAATCAATACAGATAATTACTACATGGCAGCACAGAAACCAGTGCAACTAGCATCAGAATTTAATAATCAGTCCTGTAGCATCAGCTTATATTACAGGCCAATCTCATTTTCTGCTTGATAGTTTAAAATGACCCCTAAGCTTAGCTTCTCAACAGCTGCTCAGAGCCCACTGAGCATGTGAGTGTCACAGACACTTTCCAAGATGGTGACCCAATGTGACAAGTTTGAAGTCCTGGATCATTCCTGCTAGTGAGAAGCTGAAACTTTAGGCTGGTGCAATAAGTGTATATAAGTTCATTTTTAGGGTTTAGTTCTCCTTTAAGGCAATGCAGATGGCTTTATCTATCTTATATACAAATATGTATACATTTCAGTGTAGGTTCAACATACTGTATATTGATTACATGTGATATTATATTTGCCTACATGTTTACCTGCTTCAGAAGCAGACCCAAGGATATTCCAAGTAGGCTTTAATTCTTCGCTAGCAAGGCACAGCATCATGTTTCTGTCCATACGGAGCAAATCCTTAACTGTCACTCCAAAATGAGTGAGTATTGTCTCATGGCTGGTGGGGGATAGACTTCCACAGTGCAGTTTCAGGTAGTGGGAGATGTTGCATGCAGGGTCCCTCACGTATGTAACAGGCGTGCAAGCCACGATCACCGGTGAGTAGCCCTCTGTGTGCATACACACGGTAACAATTACAGGTTCTGGGCAGTTGTGGCCTGTAGAAAATAATAAGAAAAGAGGAGTCATTTACAACTGTAAGTGCAGTGTGCAAAGTGCAAGTGCCAATTCAAATCACTGTATTTGTACGCACAATTCCAAAGTAATTGAGAATAGGTGTGAAATTCGGACTGGTACACTTGTGAAAATAAAAGCAATTAATTGGGTGAGGCTTAAATATACATAGTGGGTATGGAGTCACTTGCCATTTAACAGCTTGAGAGTGTGATTCTTTAGACTCAAGTCTGCTGCGCCTATTAATACAGCTTGCTGGCCCTGGAAATACCACCATGTTCAAGGTGGTGGCAGCTCAAAGGGTTTACATATTCAACAGGTGCACCTGGAGTCTATTCAACAGTGAGGACAGGTGAGATGCACTGGTGCCAAGCTGAACTATAGCACAGAGCAAGGGATATGTTTCAACCCAAGTACCATTAACCAATGTGAGCACAAGCCCTAAGATGTTTTGACTTTTACACTTGAAGTTCCTTTTTATAACATCCAAATAGATGCATCAGGTAACTATTGCACAGCATGCAGCTACTTCTGTGTACATATAAATCACTAGCACCCAGGATTTTCCAGTAGGTTTCTCAGCAGATGTCAGTCCAATACACTGTAGGATGTGTCTGGAGAATTTCACATATCGCTACTGCTGTGGCCTAAAGGTGACTAACACTTAGCTTAGATGAATTTTGCTTTGAAAGTCATAGTTTCTATTAGAACAGATGTTGTCAGAAATTACATCTGCCTTTATTTGCCATTTAGTTAAAAACGATATAAGAGATTGATCTATAGAACAGGAGTGCCTCTACTTTAATAATGCAAGGTCTACTTTTATTGATGTTGTCCCATTATGATCTACATCCTTAAAAGGATTGTTAGCATTCTGTTCCATGGAAAACAATACTTAAATACTGATTTATGGGAACATGTACATTGCTTTACAGGTATGGGAGCCGTTATCCGGAAACCTGTTATCCAGAAAATTCTGAATTATGGAAAGGCTGTCTCCCATAGACTCTATAATAATCAAATAATCCAAATCTTTAAAAATTATTTCCTTTTTCTCTATAATAATAAAACAGTACGTTGTTCTTGATCCCAACTAAGATATAATTAATCCTTATTGGAAGCAAAATCAGCCTATTGGGTTTATTTTATGATTTTCTAGTAGACTTAAGGTTTGAAGATCCAAATTACGGATCCGTTATCTGGAAAACCGCAGGTCCTGAGCATTCTGGATAACAGGTCCCATACTTGTATTTAACAACTATTTCTTATGTAACTGTAACATAATAAATATCTGAATGAAAAGCATGAAATAGGAGAGTGATTTAGACAAGCTGTTGGTTGACAGTGTCTTGAGATCTACTAATCATGAGCTAAAGGTCTACTGGTAGATCCCGATCTACTGTACCTGTTGGGCACCCCTGCTGTAGAATATAGGTGGCTGTTAGAAACAGCCATTGTAATTCAGCTGCAGGGGGTGCTGTTTTATTGCTACATTATGGAGAAAAGCAGTTTCTTCCCATATGGATGAATAAAAAAAAAAAGATCCTCCTACAAATTAAAAAAGAACAACTTTCTGGGCAATACCTACACTGTCCATGTGTTTCACTTAATTTACTATTTAAATGGAGATACATTGGGATTTGGAAGTAAGGCATACTTAGATGGCTACTCCACAGCTGTGACTGAAGGCTTTGATTTTTTTTTAGGGACAAGATTCAAGCATAATCCAATAGGAAGCTCGTGCCTTGAGGCAAAATGTAATGAGGCAGTGTGTGGTATGTTCCAAGGGGCCACAAAAGGCCACCACTGGTAACTATGAAAGCCACATTTCCTCAGCCCCCCTAGACCCAATTGGATGCAAATGAGCATTGGGGATTCTGCGCTGTGTGAATGCAGCTGATGAAAGGCTCCTGTGTCTGACTGGTAGATATAAAGACTAGTATAATAAAGAGGTAGAGTATGGAGAGCAGGAATAAGAGTTTGGAAAGTGGGCCCACAGTCTAAGGTTTTCTGGTGGGCCCCTGGCCTCCCAGTCCAACACTGGCTCCTGAACACAATACCCCACATCTGTTTGTGCAGAATCTATACAGAGCTGAATTGGTTAGAATCTACTATAAAAATAAATATTGCACTGGACGATATGAGGCTCATGAGTTTCATTCCATCCTGGAAAAATGTAATTTAGCACTATTTACCTAGAATATTGTGGTGACAGTAGTAGGAAACCTCACTGTGCCATCTAATGCCATTTCAAGTGCTTTGTTTACCCTGGTACATGGCATAGTCATATTCTATAGAATTCATGGAAGTAGACAAGCAGGTTGTATTTTTTTTTAATATGTTTGTATATTTAGTGTATATACATTTCAAAGCAATTAATTATATTTATGCCTGCAATAATAGAGAGATGGATTACATAGGAAACATTTAATGCGATATCAGCCTGTTGGAGAAAAACAAGTTTTGCTGCTGATTAATGGAATCATTTTAGTGATGTGATCTATTTTTCTGTTATGACAACCTGTGACTAGCCTGAATGACTCATGGCCTGTAGGTGGATCAGTAGAATGTCACTGAAGTCACCTTGATGTCAGCCTCTAGCAAAGACAAGACAATAATAATGATTTCCCTGATCTGAATAGCTGCTGCATGGATCATAACCCACAAGGCAGATTAAAGAGCAGACAGTTGGCAACTGGCAGTAACTATCCTTGGCTGTTAATACGACAAGAAAATGCTAATTACCTTAGTATGAACAATGAAACCTTTTTCAAAGTCCTTTTGTAAATCATGCGCATTAAAATTCACTTCACGTGGGCCTGATTACCTGTTAGGCCTTAGGACATCATCAAACTATCATGTATTACATGTATTCATTTCTGGTTAAAATAAAGAAACTCTCACCTGGAAAAACAGAGCGCAGGACATTTGAAGAAAGACGCTCAGCAAATACTGTGTGCCTCTGGCTGGATCCATTGTAAACAAAGTAGAATTCTGCATCTTCAGGGAGATGAAGATCTTGCCCGAAAGTTGCAAATACAGTCATCTGACCCTGGAGGATGAATATAAATATTAGTATAGGGGCTTTACCACACTTGCTTTTTGTGATTAAGGGGGAAAAACACCCTTATTTAACATACAGATAAATATGTCTCTTTGGAAGGAACTTTCAAAACCTTCAAGAGCTCACTCTTCTAAATCGTTTCCCTGGCCCTAGCAGGCAGGTAATAGAGATCAATAGATTCCTATACATGGGAACTAACAGGCCTGTAACAAGCTTTGGTCATCCATGCATATCTATCTTGTTACTCACATCCTTGAAATTAATTTTGGAATGATAGTGAACTCATTTAACATATGCTGTAGCCCTTTAAAGGGGTTGTTCACCATCAAAAACATTTTTCAGTTTAGTTGTTTTCAGATTGTTCACCAGAAATTAAGCCTTTTTGCAATCACTTTCTATTTTCTGACCATTTTTCTAAAATTGCAGTGTAAAGTTTTATTTTTCACCTTCTAAAGCATATCAGGGAGGGGGGTCACCTACTCTTCTGCTGAGCAGAATCCCAGAGTTTCATTAAACGGGTGGTTTATCTTTATGTTAAACTTTAGTATGTTATAGAATGGCCAATTCTAAGCAACTTTTCCATAGGTCTTCATTATTTATTTTTTAAAGTTTTTTTTAATTATTTGACTTCTTCTTCTGATTCCTCCCAGCTCTCAAATGGGGGTCACTAAAAACAAGTGTTCTTTAAGGCTACAAATATATTGTTATTTCACCTTTTATATTACTATTCAGACCCTGCCCTAATTATATTCCAGTCACATCAATGCATGGTGGCTAGGGTAATTTGGATCCAAGGAACCAGATTGCTGAAATTGCTAACTGGAGAGCTGCTGAATAAAAAGCTAAATAACATGAAGACCACAAGTAATAAAAAATGAAAACCAATTGCAAATTTTCTCAGAATATCACTCTCTACATCATACTTAAAATTAACTTAAGGTGAACAACCCCTTTAAAGGCTGCTGTTATAATTGATACAATTGTTGCTAATATTCCAAAGATACTGCTGATAAATGTATCAGCTCATGTAGCCACTAAATGTAGCAAAGTTCAGATGTTCCTGGGTCACTGAGCTGCCAGACTGAGACACCAGAACACAAACATTAAACTTTAGACATCAACTTTGGAAAAATAATGAAAAAATTGGAAAGCAATTGAAAAAAGTCTTTATTTCCAGTGAACAATCTGAAAACAACTAAACTGAAAAAAAGTGTTTGGAAGGTGAACAACCCCTTTAATGATACCTTAGGGTAGGGACAAAGTAACCCATGAGGGCACACATACTGTATATATTCTGGAACACATAGGGAGCTTGTTGTCTCACACTCCTACCACCATAATGGCACAAACCCTTAACCAAGCCTTATTCTCAGGCCTTTACTGAAGCCCATCTTCTGGCCAGCAAAAATGTATCTAGCTCTTATATAAATACACTCCCAAGGGTACTTTACAAAGAGAGCAATCATGTGCAAGATAACAAATGCATTAGCAAACATCTTCCTTAGCTCAGAAGGGGCTTGTGCATCTTTTTAACATAAGCTTAAATTGCCCCCACACAGCAGTTCCAGACCTAATGTTCACCACCTATGTTCCTCCACTTGCTCATCCACTCTCACTCCAGTTTGCATGTACAGTGGATGAGCTGAGGGCAGCAGGAGTAGAGAATTTCATACAGTAATTTTCTTTTCTTTTTTAATTGCACCATTGTAATGTTGCACCCTCTGCAACTGCCTCCTCTTCCTACCCATTCACTGGGGCAGTCAGTGGAAATTGGTTACTTATACTAGAAAAATTAGCATTGGTTTTTAATTTTCTACATTAATAGAACAGAAGTCACTACAATAATAATATATAAATAATTATGAAATAGAATTATATTTAAGATAAAGTGCTTAGTTCTAAAACAAGAGTCTGGGGTTGGGGTGATTCTAGGCACATGTAATCCCCTAAACCTCCAACATCATTTGTGTTTCCCACACTTTGTGGGAGACATATACTCATTCACTCTGTTCCCCTATCTTTTTGCCTTTTATTCTTTTTTTCTTTCTATTTTTTCTTTTATTCTCTCCCTTGTCCCTTCCTTTTCACAATAAAGAAATCTTGGCCTGGAAAGAATCAGGTTATACAGTGTTGGTGCCCAAGCATCTAAGCGTCTAACAGGATGGGAGAAATCTCTGTACTCTGTGGTTTTAGAAACAAAATAAGTATACCAAATCAATTTATTGTGAAGGACAAGAATACACTGAGGCACAAAGGGCTGATTCTTCCCCAGTGTATTGTGCCAGGGTTCTGGATTGTTTTATATAACACTCATCCAATTCTGCACTGCACTTCAGCTGATGTGTATGGTACTTCCATCTATTCATATTCAGTTTATTCACTTCTGACTCACTACTCTGTACTGTTGTCTGCCATACAAAAGCTTGGCTTTAGCAGTAGTTGTCTATTTAAAGCACACCTGACAAAGGATGCATTTCTTTCAATATCTGCGTGGATTTGAGAAGTCATAAGCCAATTATTTAAGCACCATGCTTAAAATGTAAGTTCAAGAGTAAGTGAGTTGGCACTTGGCAATCAACATTTTATTGAAACTTTTTTTTTTTTTACATTTTATTGAATGTTATTATTTTGCTATAATTATTGTTTCCCTGTTTGTTTCGTGAATGCCTTGGTTGGTTTGAAAGCACATCACTGCATGAAGCACTAAATGAATAAAAATAAACATAAGTACATGACACAAATAACAAATTGAGTAGTTATCTGATCCAGTAGATGAAAATTATGATTTCTGCACTAGTGTTGTAGCCTCCCCGGACCCCCATGCAGGAAGGTAAGTGGGTCTCAGGCAGCTCCAGCCTCAGAAATGCCCCTGCTCACAAGCGCTTGTTCCCACATTTAACTGCATTCAGTTTAAATGCATTCAGTCGCAGGGAAGCTCTGGAAGGAGCGCACACAACTCGTTTAAATGTCCCCATATTGAAAGTGTAAGTGCCGAACACAGGTGCAACATGCTGGCAGCATACATGTATGAATATATCAATGCATAAAGGACAAGGAAAGCCTATTCCACTGGAGGGGTGCCAATTTGTTAGGCAGTCTCCAGGCAATTTCCCTACCTCTGTGCTCTTCTTCTTTAGAAAAAAAAAACTGGCCGATGGCTCTATCTATCTAAGCACTGTGCTGAACTCTTACTTTTTCCTCCCATGGATCCCTAGACTTTAGCAAATGTACTGTACTGTGCATGCTTACGTTAACTTAAGTTATAGAATGTCCTATTCCTAGCAACTCTGCAATCAATATTTTTTTTTTTATAGTTTTTAAATTATTTGCCTTCCACTTCTACAGTATATCTTCCAAGCTTTCCTATGCGGGTCACTGACCCTGACAGCTAAAAACGATAGTTCTCTGAGCATACAATTGTATTTTTATTGTTACCTTTTATTACCTCTCTTTCTATGTAGCCCCTTTGCTATTTATATTCCAGTTTTTTCATTTAAACCACTGCCTAGTTGTTAAGGTAAAACAGACAGCTGCTAAATTCCAAGCTGCTGAGCTGCTGAACAAAAAGCTAAATAACGGAAAAACGACAAAAGTAAAAAATGAAAACCAGTTTCCTATTGTCTTAGAATACCAATGTCTACAATGCCATGCTAAAAGTTAATTTAAAGGTGAATAACCCCTGTAAGTCTAAATGGCTTTTTGCAGTCATCCAAATATGGACTCCATCATTATGCAAATAAACGCTGTCCAAACAAACTCCATGTACTTCAATGTAGTTCTGCTATAACGCTAGTGTGTTGGCTCCGCCTCCAAATTCTGAATTGACTGCAGGTGTATGTACTGATGCAGGGGAAGCCTGAAGCTACTGTTACCTTGATGTTGGTACAGTTTAGGGATGCACCGAATCCACTATTTTGGATTCGACTGAACCCCGAATCCTTCACAAAACATTCTGCCGAATACCAAACCGAATCCTAATTCCCATATGCAAAATAAAGATTGTAAGGGGAAAACATTTTTTACTTCCTTGTTTTGTGACAAAAAGTCATGCGGTTTTCCTCCCCGACGCTTATTTGCATGTGCAAATTGGGATTTGTTTCGGCCGGGCAGAAGGATTCGGCCGAATCCGAATCCTGCTGAAAAAGGCTGAATCCTGACCGAATTCCGAACCGAATCCTGTATTTGGTGCATCCCTAGTACAGCCATCAATATACAGCCATGTATGAAGTGCACATGCTCCTAAAGAATCTCACAGCCATATTTTGCATACAGAAATTACATAATCTCAGCTCAGAAAATTTTTGCATTAGAGCAACCCACCAACAATTATGGATAAATTTAATTTTTTAAATGACCCTTTAAAGGTCTAACTTTAGGGGTATGGGGTCCTGGGAATGGAGGGGAAGATGATGGTGAGCTGTTTACATAGATAGAACCCCAGAATGGAAAATCAGACTGGGAAAAAAAATTGAGATTTATTTCAGTGGAGGGTACCAAACAAATAGACTCTCCTAGTATAATAGGTTTTCCTTGCTCTATAAGCATTGCCAAATTTATACATGTGTACTGTCATATGTCCTTTAAACAAGTGCCTTATATAAAGCTTTAAACAAAAAAATAGACTAGGAAAAGGTTGTTTGTCAAGCGTAAATAACCTCGATTTCACCTATAAATGATGCTTTTGTTTATGGGCATATATTATACTGCTCACGTGGATATCCAGAACTATAGTTGCTGTAATTACACTGGATTCCTCTACAAAAGAATCTTAATTAAATGGTTGACAGAAATACAGTCATAGATATGAGAAGGTAATAATATAAGCATTTAATGCATACCATGACTCACACATAGCTATTTTATAAGCTGCAGTTTGTATAAGAATCCTGTGCCATATAGCCTGTAAAGTGACTTTATACTTTTAATTTTACCGTAACTGCCTAACTAGTCAAATAGGATTCCCCTTTCCAAGGTTTCCACATAAAAGCCAGAGCACAGACTCCAATTATTTGCTTAAAGGGGTTTAATTTTCCTGTTTCTAGTGTTTGTCTGGCAGCTCAGCATCCGAAATGCTACAATTTGCTACATTTAGTTCCTACATTAGTTGATACAGCAGTATCTGTGGAATATTAGAAACTATTGTATAAATTTTAACAGCTGCCTTTAATGGAACTCTCAACAGGGACAAAGATAACAAATGTATCAACTAACTGCTGATAACACCAATAAATGTGCTCTTTTTTTTATCCTTTTGAAGAAAGCTACAAAACTGGTGTGTTTATGAGAGTTGTATATTACAAATTCCATCATGTGATTCCCTGTAGCAATCAATGTCATAGTCATTTATTTCAAGGGGAAAAGTATGAGACTTGTCTACATTGGTGGAGTGATACGGTGGGACCCACTGTGATACAAAGTCCACTAACAAGTTTTATCCATCTGTAGCTGCACTCTTTATGTTGTCAAAATACTGGTAAGCTTGTTTGCTGGTTTAAAAGATGATGGTTTTGTGGCCATAGATCAAACCTGCTGTCTGGCACAGCTTCATGCTCCATGACTAGCAAAGGGCTCAGAATTTGTATACTTGTGCTACAAATGGATTGCAAGCCTAACTCAATGTCTGTGCAGCTGATTCAACAGTGAATGGCACAATATTTTGCCATGCACGAGGCATCTTCGGGACCAGAGGATTGGAAAATCCCAATAAACTGCACTGCATTGCAGACTCGCATTATACACGAGCATTAAGATATTTTTCCCGTCAGATCATCTTTTCGTTGATGCGATCCTGCAGTCCGACAGCCCACATTGCCTCCATTCCGATCCGATCGTTGGGCTCTAGGGCCCAACTATTGCATCATTCCTATATGGCCTACCTAAATGTGGGCATATCAGGGAGAGATCCGCTCGTTTGACAACATCACCAAGACAAACAGATCTCCCCATGTATGGCCACCTTAAGGAAAGTGAAATGATGCAGTCAGAGAGACAGATAACAAGGTACAAAGTCTCTCACTATTGCAACCAGAAGGACTTAAAGTCCCAGAATCCATCATTTTACAATAGAATAAGGTGGGGATAAAGTAGGGATTGCATTACACCAGGGGTACCCAACCTTTTTTTTTATCCATGACATTCAAATGTAAAGAGAGTTGGGGAGCAACACAAACATGAAAAAATAACATTTGGATAGACATAATTTCTGCATTTGTGTGATAAATCTGCCTTTATGCAATAGCTCATGTATGTAATGGTCTGCTCTCAAATTTAGAGATACAATGGTAAAACACATTCACTGAAATAGAAATGCACACTTTCATCTGTGTGTTCTTTCATCCCAGCAGACAGAAGGGAAATTGCTCTGGCAAGTTACACTTACATAGAGAGGCACTGTGGATAGGCTGAGTTCCATCATCTTCACATCTAGACAGAGAGAGGAACAAAAGAGTCATCATCAGTCATGTGCCTGCAGCGGTTATGCAAAGATAATATACTGTATATACGTTTAGATTTATTTCTGTGCAGGGCTAACAATAGGCCAAGTGGATGTGTTGCTATTATTAGTTTGCCTTCCTCAAACACTGCGCCCCACACAGCATCACTCTCTAGTAAGGTGTGTTCTTCATCAGGCTAATCTCCATAGGCTTGCAGAGACCTGCCAGGAGCGTCTGTCTATGCCACGCCTATGGTTGCTACAGGAATACATTTCTAGGCAAGATACAAGAAACTATTTTTTACACCCAGGGCCTTGATTTAAAGGACGAGTAACAGCAAAAAAGGAAAAATTTGTTTTTATTGACATAGCTGATATTTCAATATAGCAAGTGTAAATATGGTTTTCATTGAAGCAGACATTTCACTTTACATTGCAGCTTCTTTTCTATCAACTCTGCTGGGTCCAGACATCTTGTCTCTATTGCCTAAACAGAGAAATATAGCTGCATCGTGTCAAACACCTGCCCTGTGTGCAGTGTGCCCAAATATGCTCCATCCATTAAACCGTGCAAAATTTTGTTCCTGGTTAAAAATGTTTTTGATGCTTATATATATATTCTCAATAGAGGAGCACTGAAACAAAAATATATCATCTGCCTGGGTTCTGGTAATAAATGAAGTAATAGTCCAGTGAAGTACAGCATGCAACAGGTCTTGTGCAAACAAAAATATGGGTTTTTTTTAAAATTGAATTTACAAACCCAATGTTTCAGTCACTGCCTGTGACCTTTATTAAGTGATTGAAAGTTGGGTTTGTAAATTAAAGGTGACCTATCGCAAAAAAGAAAACAATCAAATATTCTCCATCATTTCTGAAATAGTCAAGTTTATCTTCACTATCCCTCTCTCAACATCTGTTTCTCTTCATTCTCTCCCTCTTCATGCAGCAGTTGGGTGTCACATATTCATTGACAGTTAGATCCAGTATATCGTAAAGGGGGGCTTCCATTCATACCAGATGATTTATAACTCATTGAAATAACTGATTCCAGTTCAACAAAATCTAACAAAAGAACTCCCTTTGGCACAAATCCTGCATATAGAAAGACATGATGTCTGTGATTTTAATATAGTGAGCTCGAATACATCTTCTAGACAAAAGAAGCTCCCTTTTGAGATATAGTGGATCTAACTGTCAATTAATATCTGACACCCAACTCCTGCATGAAGAAACAGATGCTAAGAGCAGGGGCGTTTCTGCCATGAGACAAGGTGACCACCTCAGACGGAAGCTCCCCAGAAGTTACCAGAGGCGGCAAAAAGCCGCTCCTGGTAACTTTAAGAGACGCAATTCGGCATTTCTATCACAGAAAGCACAATTTTGCTCTCTGCGCTAGCAATGCGGCCCCGTCCCCCGTCGGCAATTGTAAGGTACAGGGGGGGGCATTTTGGACGCCGCCTCAGGCGGCATAATAGCCTGAAACGGCCCTGGCTGAGAAAGGAATAGTGAAGATAAATTTTATTATTTCATTAATGGTACAATATATTTAATTGTATTTAGAAAGTTTCTTATTTCAGTATACTAAAGCTTATATTAAACTTTCATTTTCAAACAGGGAACGTAAAATGAATGAACAAGCCAGGGTTTAACAAACAAGAATAAATCCACAGGAATAGGTCTCACAAAGTAACGTCTAAGCTGGTAGAAAAGTGTAGCAGCTGACTCATATATATGTTCTAAGCACTAATGAAAGAGCAATGTGGATTCCAAGATCCTGTGTTATATTCCGAATATTTGAGGCTTACTGAGAATTTTCCACCTTAGGTTTTTTTTTTACACTTCTCACACTGAATCACTGTCCATGAAGCATTTGTTTGCTTGAGCATACTTGAATAGGCCTTTCCTTGACACACTGCCCATAATATTAACCGAGCAAAGGAGAGCCGATCCCAGTTATAAACTGTAGAGGCAAGATGTGTTATAGCAGAGCAATGATCACCAACCAGTGGATCATGAGCAACATGTTGCTGACCAACCCCTGGGATGTTGCTCGAGTGGGCTCAAAGCAGGTGCTTATTTTTAAATTAATGGCTGCCAAACAGAGCCTCCTTTTGGCTGACGTAAAGGTTACCAAATGTCCAATCATTGCACTTAAGGAACATTTTTCATGTTTGCATTGCTCCCCAAATAGGGTAAGGGCTGAAGGACTAAAACAGGGAGGAACTGGAAAGGAGTTCTAACTGTTTTCAGTACTCAGCATTAGGGATGTAGCGAACAGTTCGCCTGCGAACTTGTTCGCGCGAACTTCGACCGTTCGCGTCCGCCTAATGTTCGCGAACGTTTGGGAACGTTCGCAATTTGAGTTCGCGACCATTCGACCGCTAAAATCGAACGATTTCCATTCGTTCGAACGATTTCCATTCGTTCGAACGATTAAAATCCCTCGACCGTTCGATTCGAATGAAAATCCTTCGATCGAACGATGAAAATCCTTCAAACGTTCGAATCGAACGAAAAATCCTTCGAACGTTCGAATCGAACGATTTTGCGGGTGTTCGAAGCTCGCGAACGGTTCACGAACCGTTCGAATTTTTTGCCGGTGTTCGCGAACGGCGTTCGCGAACACCAAAACGGCGGTTCGCTACATCCCTACTCAGCATGACCCTATATCCACAGCTTTTCTGCTATAACAAGATCATAATCATGGAGAAACCTGCCAGTCAAAAAGCACTTAGTCGCTTGCCTACTATAGCACCTGACTACCAACACTATCAGCTTTCTCTTTGATTTAAGCTGGGCTGCATATTTACCAGCAACAATGGGCATGCCAAGATAATAGATTTCACTGTTTATGACTTTTCTTACATCTAGGGCCACACGGAGGCTGAGAATCTGCTGCTGCCCTTCTGCGCAATGTATAAGAACCCAGACACATTACCTCTGTTAGGGCAGAGACACGGTTAGATTCAGGGAGATTAGTCGCCCGGCGACAAATCTCCTCTTTTACGGGTTGACTAATCTCCCCCAAATGCCTTCCCGCCGGCTAGAATCTAAATCGCAGGCGGGATGGCACTAGGAGAGCTTCGTTTTCCGAAGTAGCCTGAAGTTTCCTCGTGAGGCACACACATTCCCACATTCCCACTTCCTGCCTAAAAATACTGTTCTGCCAGTTGCACAAGGAGCAGGTTCTTAAAGGGATTCTGTCGTGATTTTTAAGATGTCGTTTTTATTTCTAAATTACACGGTTTACACTGCAAATAATTCACTCTACAATATAACATTTTTTTTTTATTTGTAATTTTGGTGTGTAGGCATCCATCTCAGGACATTTTGCCTGGTCATGTGCTTTCAGAAAGAGCCAGCACTTTAGGATGGAACTGCTTTCTGGCAGGCTGTTGTTTCTCCTACTCAATGTAACTGAAAGAGTCTCAGTCGGACCTGGATTTTACTATTGAGTGCTGTTATCTTGTGTTAGGGAGCTGCTATCTGGTTACCTTCCCATTGTTCTGATGTTTGGCTGCTGAGGAGGGGAGGGGATGATATCACTCCAACTTGCAGTACAGCAGTAATGAGTGGTTGAGGTTTATCAGAGCACAAGTCACATGACATGGGGAAGCTGGGAAACTGACAATATGTCTAGCCCCATGTCAGATTTCAAAATTAAATATATAAAAATCTGTTTGCTCTTTTGAGAAATGGATTCAGTGCAGAATTCTGAAAAAAAAACATTTTTCCCCATGACAGTATCAGACACAAACATAGTTACATAGTTAAATTGGGTTGAAAAAAGACAAAGTCCATGAAGTTCAACCCCTGTAAATGAAAACCCAGCATCCATACACACACCCCTCCCTACTTTAACTGAATCAGCCATGCAGTGCAAACCTTGAACTTTAAGGTTTAAATTATAACCACAATCTGTTTTGGGCATTCTAGACACAGTCTGGGCAAACCATGTGGTGGTTAAACATTAGTAGTTTTGCATCTCACTACGTATCCGCCCTATGGGATTCATAAATTACAGTGATTTTTGAGGAAAACCAAATAGTCATTATATAGATTAATGAATTTTCTTGAAAAATTTACATATTTTGGACTGTACTGTGGCAAATACTAAGTTACAGTAGTTCAGCAATGCAGGAAAATCTGTGAGCTACAAGACTCAAGTGAATCTGTTGTGAGAAAGAAATGGTACGTGGCACGTTTTTTCCTGAAAGAACCGATGATGAGAACCTGAGGCAGTTTTCCAGCGAATGAAACAGAACCCCAACTAAAAGGAGATGAAACTGTAGCCCTATGACAGATGAAACAGAGAAAAAAATCAGGCCAGACATCAAAGGAAAAGTATAGTTGTGGAGCCTCATAACAATAACATAGTCTCAAGGAATGAATTAAATGTATGCCCCTTTTGTCTTCCAGATAATAATTTCTTCCTTCCTGCTGGTTACACCGAAATACATGATATTAATATTTAGAGGAACTTCCTTGACACATTCTAAAGTTTCAATTCATTGCATTTTAATTGGGTGAGAAGTTTCCTGTCCATTTAAAGGGCCAAATGTGAGGTTACAGAACTCCATGGGCACTTCTAATTCTTCTATTCTTTATTCTATACAGTAAGTTTATAGCTGATTATAAAAAACTAAAGTAACACAAATGAAACTACTAAATACATTCCCCAAATGTACATTATGACCTTGTGACAAAATCACACATTATAAAGGAACGCTGTTATGTATTTATTGCACACACTTATTTTACTATAAACAACCCTTTCATATACCCTCTTGTCTGCTACAAAGGCAAGGTTTTCTAGATCAACATAAGAACTCAGTAACCTGAACAAACTTACTTATGCTTTGTTCTAGATCTAGAGGGTAAACAGCTGTGACCTCTGATTCTCACCATACACTTAGTGGGTTATTTACTAAAACTCAACTTTTTCTCACTTTATTTTAAAAAAGATTTGATCAGACTCCCAAGCCCAAATCCAGTTAATTTACCTATAGAAGTTCTCGAAAAAATTGGTGCGACAAAATAGAGCATCAATTTAAATTGTGCGACTTTTTTGAATTTTGCTCTGAAAACGTAACCTACTTTTCACCCCGAAAACTCGAATTTATTGGATTATCGAATGAAATACAGTGCAAATAGCCCGAAACTATCAAGAATCCTGAAGGTAAAACACATTTTGCAATGGTTAAATCGATATCTGCCATTAACTTCTACATGATTTAAACAGGTTTTAGCTGGAGTATTTTCAGATTTGTAGCAGCTTTTGAGCATAATTAATCTGAAACAGTTTTTTCCCCTTTATAAACTCAACCAGAGAAAATTTGAGGTTTAATAAATAGGTCCATAGTGTAGTATTAAAGTCCCATACCACCCTTGGGATCTGATCTCAGAGTGCCTCCAAGTTGCGGAAGTGATATTTGTGATGCGCATTATACCCCCTCACCCACCAGCTCAGATGCCAGATTTACAAGGCAAGATTCCAGTGGTGGCTGGGGAGAGTTTTTAATTTTTCTTTTAAAAAACTTAGTATATAGGCACCCAATGGCCTTCCCCTTAAAGCTGTCATTCTAGGAACAAGCCTATATATATAAATATGGCCCTGCATACACTAAGGTTCTAAAGGCACCTATTATTGCACTTTATTTTGTATCCTGCTTTGCCAATCGTAAATTACCGCCAACAGTCAAACATAATCTATACAATTTGTCGTCCCTATACATGATTATAGTTCCCAGTTAAAAGGAAATGCATTCAGGGCAAAATCAATGGGAACCAATGAGCCTAAGGGTAATGCAGGTGTCAAGATAATAAAAATGGGGCCTTTAGTATAATTATGTATGATGTAGCGCAGGGGAGCGGTTTTTTGCTGCCACTGGTAACCGTCTCAGAGCTGTCGCCTCATTGGTGCAGCACCCCTGGGTTTGTCATAATTCTCATAGGACAGACTACATCATTGGGTAATTCATTTGTGGGATCCTTATGTAGCTAGAAAGCTACAGAAGATCATTTTAAATTCAGCATATTTTCTAACAAAAGGAAGAGCCAGCACAAAAATAAAATAATTAAAAAAGAAGAAGCCTTCATAGGTTTATGGCACTCATGTCATTTTGATAACCACAACCCTCTCAGGGAGAACCAAAGTAGTTGAATGCCCCTGTACAAACCACTTGTAGCGAATAACAGGCTGAGTTGTGCTTAGCTCATGACTTGGTGCACAAGTTCAAACTCTTGGCTGTGTCTCTCACCGGGTAATTATTTCTACAGTACTATGGGTAAGGAATTTGTATTACCATTCCCATGCTTTATGGCACAACTGAGGATTGATTGTATATTCTTGTATGCAGTATTCTAAAGTCCTGATAAAAGAAGCCTGAAGGGGGTCACTGCCCCCAACTGCTGCTGCTTCTTGCCCTGTAGTCAGGGCAGCCATTAGAAATCACGGGGCCCCCGTACAACAAAATTTCAGCCCACACTGGTGCCCAAGCCCCACCCCAGATCCCGCCCACTCCACATCACAGTTAAAAGACCACACAGACATCAGCACTAAAAAGGTAACCCCCACACACACACACAAGTTATAAAAAGCTATTGATGGTTAGGGCCCCCTTATAAGTTAAAAAAAAAAACTTGATTATTTCAGAAAAAGTACTGAAATTGATAATATTTAGGAAACTTCTTATTTAAGTGTGCCAAAGCTTTTCGCGATAGTTCCCCTTAAAAGAGATACTAACACCAGAAATGAAACCTTTCTTAAAATTTGCATTCTATTTTAATGTTGCCAGGGGCGATGCACCAATAAGGCTGCCTCAGGCAGCTCCTGGCTTATAAACGGCACTGAATATTACTATAAAGATGCACCGAATCCACTGTTTTAGGATTTGGCTGAACCTAACTGAATCTTAACATTAATTTCCATATGTAAATTAGGGAAACAAGGGGAAAAACGATCTGTGCACTCTGCACTTGGTTGAATTTTTTTTTTTACATGATTTATGTGTGAGGAAAAATCATGTGATTTTTGGGGATCACATGATTTGGCCGAATACTGAACCGGATCCTGGATTTTATGTATCTCTACATAAAAGTATTAAGATGGCCATAGAAGTGCAGATTTACCTTCATATTGGACAAATGATTGTTCGGTGATATCTCCCGATATGCCACTAACCTTTCAGATCAAATAAAGTAGTAAAAGAACAGATCAGCCGATGTTCTGCCCCTGACAGCAATCGTACGACACACAAAAGCTGGTGACAGTCTCCCATTGATATCGTCAGATCAGCAACACATGCAGAGATATTATCAGTATCGGTAGCAGCTTATTTATATAAAAAATAGTAGTGTTTCTGAAGCAAACACAGCATTTTTACCAGTGCAGAGCAACATGATATTTTCATTACTTTAAAACACTTTCATTTTTTGCCATTACTGTTCCTTTAAAGACTAGTTTTTTTAGTGCCAGTATGACATTAAGTGAACTGGTTCTACCTACTAATCATAAGTTTCCAACAAAGTTTCATGGCAGCAGCTATACTGTCCTTTCCATATCAGGGAACACTGCAATGCCGCCTCCACATCCTGATTCTGAAGGGACAACAGGCGAAGGATGAACAAAAACGGCTCGGCTCTGTCTCACTTTTCTAGGTCATTACTACACACAAAAATCATGTTACACAGCCTGGGTTTGCTTTGTTAATAATGTCTCCCTGCGCTGCTGCCAACTGTTTGTAAAAAAAAAACAGAATTAGTGCAGCTACAAATTAGTTGGCGCTGGATCATACGTAAGAATATTCTTTGTGTGTGTTATGGAATTCCTCCCTGGATTACTGGAGCATGCAACAATAAACATAATTTGTCTTAACTGATACATTTAAGGGTAAAAATGATACAATTAAGCATGTAAATAAATAGGATATGATTATGACATTTACTACAAATTATAACATTATTACATTATTGTAAACCTCTATTTCCTTTTCTAAAAAAAAATATTATCATTTCTTCCAGCAAATATAATGTTGGGGCATTTCTTGGTCACTACCCAGTTCTGCATACTCAATGCAGTGATCTGCCTTTAAAGGACAAGTAAAGTTAAACTAAAGAAGTAGGCTAGAAATGTTGTACATTATGTTATGGGCTTCTTTGTTAGCCCCAGACAAGCAAAGTCCTTTAGCAGGGAAGATCTGTGTCTCCAAATATGCCCCAGAAGCTCCCCATCATCTTTTCTGCTGATTCACTGCACATGCTCTGTGCTGCTGTCACTTACTGAGCTCAGAGACCAACTCCAAATATACAGTACACATAGAATAGAAATGTCACAGTATAAGGCTGATTTAATACAGATAGTATTTAATACAGATAATTACTACATGTCAGTACAGAAACCAGTGCAACTAGCATCAGAATTTAATAATCAGTCCTGTAGCATCAGCTTATATGACAGACCAACCTCATTTTCTGCTGGATAATTAGTGACGAGCCCTAAGCTTAGCTTCTCAACAGCTGTTCAGAGCCCACTGAGAATGTAAGAGGCACAGACACTTTCCAAGATGGTGACCCCCTGTGACAAGTTGGATCATTGCTGCTATTGACAAGCTGAATCTTTAGGCTGGTGCAATAAGTTCAGTGTATAAAACATTGCATTTTTAGCCCTATTCATTTTTAGGATTTAGTTCTCCTTTAACCCTGAATTTTTTCCAGAAATAGTGCTTCCATATGAGGCCTAAAATTTGTGCCTGGACAATGAACAGTTGGCATAAACAGTTTCACAACAGAACTGCACTGCAGTATCCTTTAACCCTTTATGCGGAAGCTGCCCCAACTCCCAGCCACCCTGCAAAAGCAGGTTTTAAGCAGGTTCCTGAAAACCAACAGGAATGCAAAACTGCTTTCCTACTGATACAGCATCGGGTATAAGTAAACTGAAGAAAAGGTTCTTTTTAGATAATATGGGAAGAATTTATCTTTTCACCACTGAATATACAAGGCGAGAAAGAAGGCTTGGGACCTGGGATTTTTCTGGATAGGGGATTTTTCTGTAATTTGGATCTCTGTACCTTAAGGGTCAGTCCACACAAGCAGATTCGGAAAGATTAGTCTCCCC
The DNA here is from genome assembly GCF_017654675.1 of Xenopus laevis. NCBI lineage: Eukaryota > Metazoa > Chordata > Amphibia > Anura > Pipidae > Xenopus > Xenopus laevis. Next base: position 171,494,230 of record NC_054372.1, on the reverse strand, counting down.
ATCAACAAATCGCTTCTGCTTTGGGGTGACAATCTCCCCGAACTGCCTTCCCCCTTTGCAAAAGTTTTACTGCACCACCGCAGTAAATCCCAGGGGACTAGGGTTCGGTTCGGGATTCGCCCAGGATTCGGCCTTTTTTACAGGATTCGGCCGAATCCTTCTGCCCGGCCAAACCGAATCCTAATTTGCATATGCAAATTAGGGGCGGGGAGGGAAATTTCGTGACTTTTTGTCACAAAACAAGGAAGTAAAAAATATTTTCCCATTTCAACCCCTAATTTGCATATGCAAATTAGGGTTCGGATTCGGTTCGGTATTCAGCCGAATCTTTCACGAAGGATTAGGGGGTTCGGCCGAATCCAAAATAGTTCAATCGGTGCATCCCTACTGGGGAATGCCCTTATTTTTAAGTGGCAGTTTTCTATTTATGATTACCCAATGGCACATACTACTAGACAAGTATATTATTATGAAAATGGTTTATTTACATGAAGCAGGGTTTTACATATGAGCTGTTTTATGCAATATCTTTTTATAGAGACCTACATTGTTTGAGGGGTATAGTTTTTAGTTTGCTCACCTTTACATTTACTTTTAGTATGACGTAGGGAGTGATATTTGAGACAATTTGCAATTGGTTTTCATTTTTTATTATTTGAGGGTTTTGAATATTTTATCTTTTTATTCAACAGCTCTACAATTTGCAATTGAAGAAATCTGGGTGCTAGGGTACCATGTACAGATTTGAAGAAGAGACTGAAATATGAATAAGAGTGGGCCTGAATAGAACGATGACTAATAAAAAGTATCAATTACAATTAATTTGTAGCCATCCATAGCATTTGTTTTTAAATGGGGTCAGTGACCCCCTCCCAAATGAAGGCTGTAAAGGCTCAGAAGAAGAAGGGGAATAATTAAAAAATCATTGAAAAAAAATAAATAACAAAGACCAATTCAAAAGTTGCTTAGAATTGGCCATTCTATAACATACTAGAGTTAACAAATTTTAACATGAAAAATAGTTAATGCTCAACCCTGCTCTGCCCCTTTTCTTCTTTTGTAATACCAAGGGTTCCTAAATCACCTTGAGTTAAGGCAAGGTATTTTTTAGTTTATATGCACCGTCGTCTATTTTAATGTAAAAAATGAATATGGATATACAGTACTGCTTCCAGTGGCTGCCTATGCGTGCAGTGATGGTATAAAGATTTCCCAGTCGGACAAAGCAAAGCAGTCATGTTGGTTTAGCAGCAAAAGGTCAACCAGGATGAACGGGTTTCTTTTTTAACCTTTTTGTTACTGTGCCAGAACCAATGTTGTGATATTATGCTGCAAACAAGATTGCAAGCTCTTTGAAGTCCAGAATGAAACTTGCTGTGTCTGTGTTTGCCTGTAGTTAGGCCTCTTGCACAGTGTTTAATATTAATGTTGTTAGGGAGATCTATACATACGCTGGCAGTTTGCCTAGGATAACAAAAACGATTAGCAAATCTGAAATACCACATTTCAATCACTGTCCAATCATGAACTAAAGAAAACATATTTCTGAGCATATCTAGACATCTCGTTATAGGCAGGGTACTGGATAAAAACATAAAGTTATCCCCATGTTCTCTATGCACAGTAGCTTTCCAATGATTTGCCCAAACACACATCATGATTGCAACACAGAATACAAGAATCTTGTGCCCCATCCTCCACTGAAATGTATGCACGAATTTCTCCCAGTATGTACAAAAAAGGTAAAAGAAATAAGTGAGGTCAGGGAAGGGCCTGTTCCCATAGCTGAAAGGATTAAGGAAGTTCTTCTTCCTCTATTTAGAACAAAGCGAGTTTTAATAACATTACATTAATATCTTTATTATGATACGGTTTGCTGCACTTCAGCAAACTGTTGTTGGTTCTAAACGCCCCAATGGTTGTAATCACCTGGAAGGCTTGGCTAGAGGGTTTATTTTTACCCTGTGCCAGCCACTCTCAGGTTGCATCCTGTAATTTTTTCCTTTTTTGGTACTTAAATGTGCTTAATGGGTAGCTGGCACAAGGCACATTCTGTTCTTTTACAATGGCAGCTTAGAGAGATGTTGGAGGAAGGCTAGTTCCAAATGACATTCTACTCAGTCTGAGAATCCGATGCCCCACAGCTGCTCCTGTGCTGCAGGCATGGTAGATTTCGGTGAAAATGCTAATTCTCGCCTTTTCCATGCCAAAAATACACCACGTCTGCCTGCACCCAAGCAGATGTAATGATTCCAGATGCAGGCAGCACAGCAGAAGTGGAGCAGCAGGGCAGCGGATTCACGGCCTGTGGAGAAACGCAGGCTGCGTTATGTGGCACTTGCCTAAATGTGGCCATACACAGGCTAATTTAAGCTGTCAATTTGGGCCCTTCATATTGATTTGGCAGTTTATCTGCCCATGTGTGGAGCCCTCTGACAGGCTCACCCAACTGACATGCCATAAATCAAATGGGTCGCCAAACGAGCGGAACTTTTAGTGTAGGGCCAGAATAAGGGGGAGGGGTACTTGCTCCAGCGATAGAAGGATGCTGAATTGGTCTGTTGTCACTGTTTGAAATCAGAAGCTCCAAGAATGTAAAAAAATAGGCAAAAGCAAAACAGAGCCCAAAGGTTGTTCACAGTGTACACATAGAGGGATAGAACAATTATACATTCTATTATTATATAAGTTATAATTAAAATATGCATATCCCTGCAGTGGATACAGTTAGGTGGATATAAAAATTCCTTTAATTCCTATTACATTACATTTATATTCTCAGCACTGAGGTTGCTGGCTTCTGAAACAATGCAGCAGAAAAGAGCTGAGTAACAAACCTGGAGGAGAACTGGTTGGGATTCAACCTTTTTCAGCAGGATTCAGCCGAATCCAAATGCCTGGCCGAACTGAATCCTTAAAATCATGTAACTTTTCTTCACACAAACAAACTAAAAATGTTTAACCTCTTTGACCGTTTCTAACCCCAATTTGCATATGAATATTAGGGTACAGATTCGGTTCGGTATTCAGAAATCTTTCTTAAAGGATTTGCTAAATCCCAAAATAGTGAGATTTTAAGAGTCAACCGGAAAACGGATATGGATAAACAAATACTTTCAATTGTCAATTTCCCTACCAAGTGATTTCCATCTATAGGCCTGTTAATGGACATCCATATTATAAAGTTACTATACTAAAACGATGCAAGCCCCAGCATTTTCATCGCCACAAAAATTGGGTAAAAAACAAACTGGGGCCATTAACATAACAGCTCTACATCCTGCAGTGATGCAAACAATGGGTTTCACATTCAGCATTTTCGATGCTTTGGGGCAGGAGGAAGTACCAAGCCACCAGAACATTTTACTTAATGCTCCATATTTATAAATCCTACTTATAGATAAGATATGTGGACATGTAATTTTCCTTTTTGGCTGGATTTAACATACTTCCCTTATCAGCTAAATACATGTACCGTCTGTCTCAGTGTTTCTGTAAGCACCAAGCAAAAGGTGTGCAGTAGATGTGCTGTTGTGGAGAAGACATACTAATAAACTAAAGAATGGCAAAGTGAGTGTATGTTGAGGCAAATGGCATCACTTGTGTTAGTATAAAATTCACTAGGTTTAAGTCAGTTGTGTTTGTAGTTGCAACATGCTAAGGGGACCCTGGAGGAAACATCTTTTCAAGGCAAGTGTAAATTTCAGGGCTCCCTTGCATCCATTCACCTTGTACTTTGCATTAAAGCAGGCTGATGTTCGGGCACTGGAACTAGGTGCATGTTTAAAGGAGTGTGTATACATTTTAAGTATTTTTGTGAAAAGTGTTTGGCATGATTTGTACTTTGCACTAGCTTTTGTGAATGAGCTCTATGGCATCAAGCAATTTTTGCATGATATTTTTGAACGGTATGCTGATTGCACTTCCCACTGATTATGATGCTCTGTGATGATTCCAAACATTTCCATGTTGTGACATTTATTGGAAAAAAATCTTGGGATTCAAAAACAAAATCCAGCAAGTAAATGATAGTGGGCAGGATGAAGAAAATACACCATATCAGCGGTCAGAAAGCAGATGGTCCCAAATCTTTCCCAATGCCCAGATTGGGACACACCACAAGTATACTGTACCTATATCATGTTAGTGATATATAACTTCAAAAAGATTTTCAACGGTATAGAAGTGATGACAATACAGCCCTAGCCCAGTGTGCATGCTTCTTCAATAGGAGGTGGTACTTTAGTACTATTATGATTATTATTAACAAGGTAACATCCATCAAACAGACAACATACAAATACTAACAATAACAGATCCAAAAGAGGGCCAAATGCACACTTAGGGGTATATTTATCAAAATCCAACCAACCAAACTAGAATCCACCATATTTAATCGGATCGGGGACAAACACAAAAAAATTGACTGAAAAATTGACTGAAAAGTCCAAAAAAAAAATCGGATTTTCAGGGTAATTTCAGCACAGACCACAGAAACTTCCAAATAGTATAGGGACCACTCCCATTGGCTTTTATACAACCTCAGTAAGTCTGAGATGCCGGATTTTCAGATTCTGACTTTTTTCATCCTCGGGGTATAATAAATCTAGAAAAAATTGAGTTTTTTTTCCACAAAAAAATCGGATTTTATAGTAAAAAATAAACCTCAAATTTATGGAGTTTTTGGCATTCGGACTTTAATAAATAACCTTTATTGTTTTGAAATTTGAACTCAAACCTGACCAGACACAGATCCCACAACCCTGGATTTGTTGCTCCTATACTAAGAAGGGTGGTTTAACATGACTCTAAAAAAACAAAATTAAGGTAAATTACAATTTTAGCTTTTTTTTGGGGGGGGGGTCTTTACATCCCCTGTACCCAGCCAAGGCTTCACATGGTTATCACAGTCAGCACTTTGAAAAGACCACAACTAAGATAACTATAAGTTAACTGTTTATATTGCCTGCAAAAAAAAAGTTGTAACCAAACAAATGTAATGCAGTGTTTTGGCACTAAAAATAGGCTCTACGTAGAAGCAGCAACAGATAATTTTATGTTTAGGGAGCAAAGAGTCTATTATAGGAGCCAAGTGGAGAATTACTGATCTACATGTAAGATTTGTAACAGGTAGATAAATGACAGAATAAATAACAATGCTCTGCAAGAAAATGACACATATACTAGAGGATACATATGGTCCACTGAAACAGGCACTGATATGAAGGATATATAATCTCTGTGATACACAGTGGAAAATGTTGTCCCTACTGGACTTTATCTCCTAGTGATCAGTATATTGTAAACCTTGAAAGTATTACCTGGCAGGGTGAGTAGCATGTACTATGGAGATGAGGATGGCATAGAAAAGGTGGCGGGTCAGAGTTTACATGATAAATGCCTCTGAAAGTTCACTGATTGTTTATTGATTATGTGATGCTGTCCCGCTTTCATGACTCCTTGCATAGGATGCGTGGCAATGTTTATGGATATTGTAATGTGAAAATTAATAACAGCTACATATGTTTTTATTTTAAAATCATGGATTCATATTTTCAGCCTATCCTTAACTCACTGTTGGAACAAAACACTGAAGATTACAGTCCTGCATGGAGTCGGTTACCTGTAAAATACGGACAGAGCAGTAGAGTGTGCAAGTAGTCGGCAGGCACCTTGCATGGAAAGTCAGGGGAATATAGGTCAATTTAAAATAGACTAAAACATAAACAATTTTTTTTCAGAATGCAAAGTTAATGGACTTCTGGGGTATACAGCTGTTTAGGAACTAGTCTAGTACAGGTCCCTTCTGAGGAGCTCCAAGAAATTTAGCACCCTTCTTGGAGTTTGTATGAGTAACATTGTGAAGTCCAACAAGGACTGTTGATGCTGAATAGACTGCATTTCAATTCATATTTGCACACAATTTGCACAGCATGCAAATTGCAAAGAAGGCCACAATTGTCTTCAATACAATGTTGTATTGGTGAGGGGAGGATGGGGAAGGATGCATAGGTGACCCCCACCGCCCCTCCACCTAGGGTTGCAACCTGGCCGGTAAAAATTTAGCTTGATGCCAATTTTATTTATAGAGAAAAACCATTAAAATATAGGATGGCCGGTATTTTTTTTCCCAGAAAAGGTGGCAACCCTACCTCCACCCCTCACCAATACAGCAAAAACACAGTCAGAATTGTATTTGTGGGAGAAGAGGTAGGTCCATGTGCTCTGAAATGGAGAGCACACATGAGGCAAACTGCATAGAGCAGAAAGCACTGTGACTATGCAAAGTGCAAAAAAGGCTATTGCAGCTTTTTATTAACTCTGCACACTGCATTCTTTAATGGAAACAATCCAAATATCTCTAACTGGAAAGGAAAATGATTATCTGAATTTAGCTCAAGTCTGGGAAGATTGCTGAATGCTTGGATATAACTCGACGAGTTGGGACACGGGTTAAAATGTCTGAATTTTAATCTGGAAAATTGGAATTCTGAAGAGATATTAAAGGAACACAGCCATAATGAAACTTGGTTCCTGTAAAAATGTGTTTATCCCTATGTAGTATAACATAAGTTGGTTGAAAACCGTATTCCTCTTTGAACAGACCATTATCATTTCTACCACACTCTCAATGATGCCAGGCATGTCCCATTTGCTGCTGGCCAATATACCATTCTCGCTTTATGTCAGGGGATTATGATGCAACAGAAATGGCTTAGGAAACACCCCTAAAATGTATTTTCTGCCCCAATTATTTCAGAAGGCAACATGACAAAAAAGTCATTATGCTTCTCTAACTTGTAGCAAAGATTTGTGTCGGTTAGTTAGCTGCAGGCACATGGGTGCACCTTATACATGTATGGGATCTGTTATCCGCAAACCCATTATACAGGATGCTTTTGTCTTCCATAGACTCCACTTTATCCAAATATTCCAATTTTTTTAAAAATGATTTCCTTTTACTCTGTAATAATAAAACAGTACCTTGTACTTGATCCAAACTAAGATATCATTTTGGAAGCAAAACCAGCCTATTATTTAATGTTTAAATGATTTTCTAGTAGACTTAAGTTATGAAGATCCAAATTATGGAAAGATCAGTTATCTGGAAAGCCCCAGGTCCCAAGCATTTCGGATAACAGGTCCCTTACCTGTAAATGTAACGGAAGGGATGGGACAAGGGTATGAAATTACACACACTTCAGTTGCATGTTATTTATCTGGCATAACATTAACATGCCAGCTGGTGAAGGCAGGTATTCGGTACAGTACTCCCACCGATCCACCTTGAACCTTGTGATTCAGACACCAAAGAAGGGGCAACCAGCAAACGTCAAGCTGCTGGCAGGTTAAAGTATATTCCCATTTTTGTATAAGTTCCTAGCAATCATAAATGAGTTCTTTTGGTTGCCTCAAACTGTGAATAACTAATCCGGCTGTAATTCTTCATTATTTCTTTATGAGCTTCACAGTGATAATGCATGATTCAGTTGAAACTTTCATTGTAAGATCCCTATATGAAGCCGTTATTAGCTAGAGTAAAAAAAACAGCTGTTGATAACTGATAATTAAGCCAGTTCCATTGTTTGTATCTCTGGCAGGAATGCAGGCATTGTTTCTCAAAGATTTCTTCTGATCATATCAATATAGTAGAGGTCACTGACAATGAGATTCAGCTGTTATCAAAATCTTAACTTACAAATTACAATAGTGTATAGCTTTATTCCCAAGAACAGTCTATCCAGCCAGTCAGCAAACACAAGCTGCGTTTCCATAGAGAGTTCACAATTTGTTAGTTAAGACAACAAGGTTATTAGAGGAAAGCCAAACTAAAGGCAGCTATAAATGGACCAGAAATGCACAGTGTCCAATTGTTTGGCCAACTGGTCTGTAAAAAGAAAAATAAATGCTGCCATTGTTAGTAAGCTAAACATGGGAAACCCATTATCCAGAAAACTCCGAATTACGGAAAGGCTGTCTCCTATAGACTCCACTTTATCCAAATAATTCACATTTTTTAAAATAATTTCCTCTGTAATAATATAACAGTACCTTGTACATTATCAAAACTAAGAAATGATTTATCCTCATTGTAAGCAAAACCAGCCGATTGGGTTTATTTAATGATTACCGCATATACTCGAGTATAAGCCGTCCCGAGTATAAGCCGAGGTACCTAATTATACCTCGAAAAACTGGGAAAGGTTTCCATTGGAGGTGCCGGCGTCTCGTTTTTGGATGCCGGCGAATATTCTTGGAGACTATTCTTGGAATAGTCTCCGGCGACTATTCTTAGACGCCGGCGACTATTCTTAGACGCCAGTGACCGTTTTTGCGCTTGACCCGAGTATAAGCCGAGGTAGAGTTTTTCAGCATATTTAGGGGGGTGAAAAACTCGGTTTATACTCGAGTATATACGGTACATGATTCTCTAGTAGACTTAAGGTAAGAAGATCCAAATTACAGGAAGATTGGTTATCCGAAAAGCTCCAGGTCCTGAGTATTCTGGATAACAAGTCTCATACCTGTAATTAATTACTTGCTTATAATGAAATTACATGAAAATTGTGATGTTTGGCATATGAATTAGACCAGGGATCCCCAACCTTTAGAACCCGTGAGCAACATTCAGAAGTAAAAGTAGTTGGAGAGCAACACAAGCATGAACAATGTTCCTGGGATGCCAAATAAAGGCTGTGATTGGCCATTTAGTAGTCCCTATGTGACTTGTCAACCTACATTGAAGGTCTGTTTGGCAGAACACCTGGTTTTTATGCAACTAAAACTTGCCTCCAAACCAGGAATTCAAAATAAGCACCCGCTTTGAGGCCACTGGGAGCAACATCCAAGGGGTTCGAAAGCAACATGCTGCTCACTGGCTACTGGGTAGGGATTAGACCATTGCTGATGCAAAACCTACATGGCTGGAAGATGTCATTAGAGGGGAAATGTTGACTGCTAGTGAGGCTATATTGTGTTTTGGGAAAACAGATTTTTCAGCTAATAAATAGGTCATCCTTTGGAATTATGGGTAATTGTCTGTTTCTTTTCATACCTTCTTTTGTCTTGTGTATAGCACAGGGTTCTGTCTGTTCAGCAGAACACAGTAATACTTCCAGTTAAGCGTTCCTAAATCTGGATATTTAATGTTTTATTATGATTCAACACAAATGCTGGAAATTATCAGCATAACGAGAGAGAAAACTAACTTATCTAATATTTTATTTTATTCAAGATACAGTTGCAGTTTATTTTAGCAAAAACACAGCCTGTGCTGAGATTTGTATGAAGCAGATTATGATATAAGGAAGGAATGCATTTGAAAGGAGAGTCGATCCCATGGTGACTCTGCTAATGACTGTCCTGCTGTCAAATCCATTTAGATTGTAGTGCTAAAAATGTTGTTTCCCTTCAAACAATAACATTCCTACCCATACAGTGAAACCCAGGCTATCTCCAAAGGGTACAATAATGGAAGATGAATAAGAAGGAACATTCACTTGTACTGAAAGTACATGAATAATCTGTTGCCCCTATGCATCTGCCAGAAAACTGTTCTGTATATTCTGCAGTAACTTTCTGGTTATACTGTAACTGCCGGCTATAATGAAAAATCGCTAACCGAATGGCACTCACGGAACTTCATTTTCAGAAGCTGTCGAAGTTTCCTTTGTGAGGCAACTCCGGGCGACTTTGGAAAACGAAGAGCCGCGAGTGCCATCCTGTTGCCGATTTTTCATTATAGCCGGCAGGAAGTTAGGGGAAGGCAGTTCGGGGAGATTGTTGCCCGAAGAAGAGGCGATTTGTCACCGGGGTGACTAATCTCCCCAAATTTGCCCGTGTGCCCTTACCCTAAGGGCCAACAATGGGGCTGGTCCACCTTGGGGGGCCAAAAGCAATAGGGGCAGATTTAAGGTCAGTTAGGGTAAGATTTGGCAAGAAAGACTATTTGCTCTCCTATATAAACATAAAAGCCTAGATTGTGTGCCGAAATTAGGGAGGAAACATTTTTTTGATGTCCTAGATATTCTTGGAACTATAGCAAACATTTTTCTTTATCTGTAACCTTGTTTTGAGCTAAGGGGCCCTGACCAAAGGTCAGACTTCCAAAAGGCACTTGAATTGAAAAAGTCTGACAATCCAACAAGTGATAAACATACTTGAACTAAAGCAAAACCACCAAAGCCTTCCACTGTCACTTTACTGAAACTTCTGTTTTTCCTCTTGCATTCTGTGTTTGTATATAGAGCAAGTCACATTCCAAGTCTCAGTCTGTCTGCTACGTATATAAGAATTTATCATCACCATGATTTTATTTCCGGAACAGGACACAGAGATATTAAAACAATGCTCCGATAAAATATATGTTACTCTCATATAAAAATAAATCCTAAAAGTTACAAATACACATTTTCGATATCTTGGAGAACCTGTCAGTTGGGGCAGGTGATTTTGCAAGTACCAGCCTAGCAATCGTATGTTCAACTATGAACTGTAAATGAAAACAATTCCTCACCCTTCTGTCTATACAACATAGAATTAAGCTGGCCATAGACTTGCAGACTTTATTCTCATGTACGATGAACAATGGTTTGTTGCAAACTACAAACCTACAACTTAACATTCAGATTAAATAAAGAAGTAAAAAATAACAAATCAGATGATGTTCTGTCCATTAATTGACAGACAGCAATCATATGAAAGTGATGTCTGATAAATACTAGTGACCCATCAATATTGTCAGGTAATGCACAAAGAGATATTATCGTTATTGTATGAAAAATGTTGGGAAGATCCACACACAGTCCGAAATCATACCAACCTTTGTGCCGTACGACTTTAACTTTATGCATATGGGTAGCTTTAGACACTGGGAGACACAATTGTTTGTGACAGATAACGGCAGAGAGACACGCTGCTATTTCGGGAGATTAGTCGCCCAGCGACAAATCAATTCTTCTTTATCTCCCCGAACTTCCTTCCTGCGGGCTAGAATGTAAATGCATCTTGAATAAACGTCTTCACTGCTTCACCGAATTAGCTCTCCAGTGAAATCCTAATTTTCTAGAATGTAAATCACCGGCGGGATGGCACGCGGATCGCTTTGGCTTTCCAGAATCACTTGAAGTATCCTTGTGAGGCAACTTCAGAAAACGAAGCGTTCCGAATGCCATCCCGCCGACAATTTACATTCTAAACGATGTGTCTCTGCCTTAAAGGTATAATGCCATCAATTGCTCCTAAAAGTGAAAGCTCATGCCTAGAATTGTCTGTGTGGATAAAGGATTTGTTGGAATCTGCCACTTCAGCTTTTTTTTACGCCAGTGGAGAAAACACAATGTGGGACAGTAGGCTAAAACTGCATTTGTAAAAACGTTTAGCTTTAAGATCAGAACACTTGTGGTCATGTAGCTACCTGTGCCCATATCTAAAAAATGCAGCCTCCCACTGTAAGCTGATATCACACAGGGTTGGGCTAAGACACCTGAACAATGGCTAAAACGTTCTACCTAATTTGGCAGTCTAATGATGACTAAGTGCATAGTTCTGTACCAAGATTCGTATCACTGTTTTGGACTGCTTTGGGGGTTATTTTAAGTTAAAATACACATTGTTTTTAGTAAACACAGCTATCAGTTTCCAGCTCTGTTGAGACTTGTTTCTTGCTTTATTTCAGCCCCTTTTACAAGAGAAAACATTGCCATGTATATAGAAAGAAATAAGGGCTGGCCGTAGCTTGGCAGTTGATGGCATAAAGTAGAAGGCAACGATAATTAAAAAGCACAGAACTTGGGTATTAATGTGTGTCATGAAATCTGACTCTTCTGTTGCTGCTCCAATGGGAAGCAGTGATTGTTTTTTTCTAATCCAGTGCAGGTATTTAATCACCTAAAAAGATTCCCTCTGGCACAAAACTGCTCCAAATAAAGGCTGGGCCTTTAAATGAACACATTACACAAATTCTTTGGTCACTTTCTGATGTAAATGCAACACTGTGGTTTTTCTCCAGTAACTGTAAAACCTTACATTAGGACCACTGCCTTTCTTGTTTTTAAAGCATACAAATATAATTTCAAGTAAGTATTAACCTTGCACATTGCTGAACATATAGGTAATTAATAAGTATCACTTTTAACTAGAATATAGCATTGCCTAATTATCAGTTTTATAGGAAATTAACTAGTTTGAAAGTGTTTTGGCAGCATGCCAATGCCCCATGTGCATCCAAAAAGGTGTTTGACATTCAGTAGAATTAGGAGCAGTGTCAGAAAAAAGGTAAAAGGCCTGTGAGCCATTAATTTTGTGTTCAGCTTTCAAGTTTGGAAAGTGAGATGCAAAGTGACCGAAAAGACGTTCAACAAACCAGATCAGAACTTTCTGATCCTGTGGCCCTGCACATGTAACTGTGCTGTGTCCTTCCATTTGGCCTACACAGGCCAATCGGTTATATTACATAAAGAAATATTATAACAGGTATGGGACCTGTTATGCAGAATGCTCAGGGACCTGGGATTTTCCGGATAACTAATCTTTCCTTAAGTAGACCTATTTAAGGAAAGACTTTTCCTTCCAGTAGACCTTAAAGTGGACCCGTCACCCAGACACAAAAATCTGTATAATAAAAGTCCTTTTCAAATTAAACATGAAATCCAATTTCTATTTTTTATTAAAGCATTCATAGCTGTTGTAAACTCATTTAAAAATCTTAGCTGTCAATCAAATATTGTCTGCCCCGCCTCTATGCCTAGGCATAGAGGCGGGGCAGACAATTACTTTCACTTTCCATTCAGCACTTCCTAGATGTCACTGCTCTCCCCACATTCCCCCAGTTCTCTTAACCATTTAATTGTGTAGCCAGTGCATGGGATGGACATCAGCTCCCCCATTCTGGTGCACAAACAAGATTCTGAGATGATACAAGACTTGTCTTAATAACGGTGTCCACAAAATGGCTGCTGCCTGCTTGTTATAATTATGAATTCCCAGACTGAAGGAAACAAGATTCAAATAATTTATATAGTGCAATTAAACTTCATTTTGCTTGACTAATGTGATAAAATAAGATTTTGAATATTTTTTTCCGGTGACGGGTCCACTTTAAAGAGACACTGACACCAGAAATTAAAACTTTTTTGCATCTATCATAACATTGTCTGCGCATGCTATCTATTATTATAGATGCTTTTACATTACCCATCTGATCCCCCTTGTTCCTCTATGAGGGGGCTGCCATATCTGAGCTTCAGCAGTCTGTTTGAATTAGAAACTCTAACTGACATGTTGAAAGGGACAATCAGGTTGGCAAAACAGTCAGGTTTAGGAACTTCAAATAACAATTACTTACAAAAGCAGCTTTATCAGTGAAAAACATGAGCTGCGGGTAACTTTTGGTGCAATATTTTTGAATAATAGTTTTTTTGTGTCAGTATCACTATAAGGGTGGTGGCACACGCTGCTACTTGGGGAGATTATTCACCCAGTGACAAATCGCCTCTTCTTCGGGACACTAATACCCCAGAAATGCCTTCCCGCTGGCTAGAATGTAAATCTCCGGTGGGATGGCTTTCGGATAGCTTCGGCTTTCTGAAGCCGCCCGTAGATTCCTTGTGAGGCAACTTCAGGTGACATTGGAAAACGCCAGAGGTAAGGCATTTCGGGAAGATTAGTCACCAGAAGAAGAGGCAATTTGTCGCTGGGTGACCAATCTTTGCAAGTAGCAGCGTGTGCCACCACCCTTAGGGGCAAATTTACTCATCTTCCAAGTTGTGCCAGTGTCGGCTGGCTTTAGCTTACCATAACAACAGTTTGTTGGCTGCTATGAGCCCAATGAAAGCTGGAAAGAGGCAGAAGAAGGCGGAAAATAATTTGAAAACTATAAAACATAACACATTAAGACCAAATGAAAAGTTGGATAGGACATTCTGCAACATTCTAAAGGCCAATGCCACACAGGGGCTGATCTGCAGGCATTAGCTTTCTTCTGTTCCAGTATCTGGAACCAATGCATCACCTGGGTACAGAGAAATGTGGCAGATCCACCACGTGGCCCTAGCCATAGTTAACTTGTAGCATGTACTATTAAAGTTTTCAGTTGGTCTCAATTTATGTTTTATAGGTTTCAACTCATAAAACTCTTTTTATCCCCATATGAATAAATGTGCTGCTATATTTCTTCATATATTTTTCACAAGGACACACAAACTCCAGGTTATGCTAAAAAAATAGGAGATGGCAGGCCTGTGTATCACCTGAACGAAGTGTTGCCACCCAGCCGGTATTTTACCGGCCTAGCTGGTGAAACACCAGCCAAGGCCGGGGCCGGTATTACAAATTTACCGGCAATGTAGCTGCCGGTAAATGTGTAATACACCTAAAAAAGCCTGTGGCCTGCCCCCAGCCTGCTCAAAACTAATCTTTTTTCCTTGGCTTCTTGCCAAACGCGCACGTTGGCTCCACCCCCTTTAACGGCACGACCCGCCCAGCCAATAGCGCATCACGGTCCCATCCCCTTTAGCGTCACAGCCCGCCCCCTTTAGCATCACAACCCGCCCTTTTAACCCCATCCCCTCCACCTGCCAGTAAAGATTTACTTTACCTGTACGTACCTGTGCAGTGAAAAAATATCATCATTATCAACTAACATATTACCAGTTTCTCATTCCTCAGAAGAAATAATATTCTTTTAGGGCAGTGGCAGAAGGGAAGATTTGTCGGCCGTGACTATTTATGAGCGAAAACATTTCTTTCGGGGACAAGCTGTCGGGGACAACCCCTTCCTTAGATGCTCTCTGAAAGCTTGTGACACATATCTGCTGCAACTAATGTTTTAAAAGGCAGGAGCCAAAGTATGGTTTGCTTTATTTTCCCATTTAAAAGAAATTGTGTTGGGCTCAGAAGTGGCCTGGGATTGAACGCACCCTATAATAGCAAGTAAGTGGTTGACCCGAATACATCAATTGTTCTTCACAATTTATGGCATACAACAATTCTGGAAAGAGAACTCTAGTTCCTGGCACAGATCATCTGTAAAACAGAACCTAATGTGGTCTTCCTTTTGGCATTAGTGGTTAAAGACCTTTGTTAGAGGGTTTTAGAATTAAAGATTCATTTATGATCAAATGGCACAACTCTAGTTGGAATGGAACCCATTAAAAGAGAGTAATATTCTAAACAATTTGCATTTGGTTTTCATTTTTTATTATTTGTAGTTTTTGACTTATTTAGCATGTTATTCAGTAGCTCTCCAGTTTGCAATGTCAGCAATCTGGTTGCTGTGATCCAAATTACCCTAGCAACCATACACTGATTTGAATATGAGACTGGAATATGAATAGGAGAGGGTCTGAATAGAATGATAAGTAATACAAAGTTGCAATAACAATATATTTGAAGCCTTACAGAGCATTCGCTTTTTTAGATGGGGTCAGTGACCCCGATTTGAAAGGTGAAAAGAGTCAGAAGAGGGAGGCAAATAATTAAAACTACAGTATAAAAAAATAAAGAAAAGACCAAACTTCTTATTGGCCATTCTATAACATACTAAAAGTTAACACAACGATGAACCACCCATTTAATTCATCTTTACTAGCAACATGTGCAAAGCACAGCACACTCTGGTGCAAAAGAGTCGGCGTCAAATCGCATGCAATGGAAATAAGGTAAGTGAATGCATTGTCGGATAAAGTCACAGTATTGATCCGATGAAACACGACTATCGGATGCAGGCGCTGCATGCTGTGTCTGCATCTGACAGTCGTGTTGTGTTGGATCAACGCTGCAACTTCATCTGACATTTCTATCTCTTACCTTATTTCCATTGCATGCGATTTGACGCTGGCGTTTTGTCACAGCTCGTCGGATTGAGCTGAAAACGTCCATATAGTCCTACCCTAATACCTGACTTAACCAGGAGGTTTGTTGAACCTATAACTGCTCAAGGTTCTGCCATACAAACTACATGAAACTGAAGGATGCATCGATGTCCTGCCAGCATGCCGTCTCTACCCTTGTAGGTACAAGGCGCATCCATTTGTACATACTTTATTAAATGTTACAAATCTCCAGTATTAGGTAAAGAGATGGTGGAATTCTGGTAATGGTGAAATGTGGGGGGGGGGACAAAAAGAAACATTTCTGAAAGTAGGGGTTATTCCAGTTAATTAATAATACATATGAACAATATTTTTGCACAGTAAATATAGGATTTACAATAAATATTGATATTTATACATTAAATCACATCCCATGCCTTTGATGACAGTTCAGCCTGAAATGAACATATAGTTGTATGAATGTAACTGGGGTACTACAGAGGCTAATGCACAGCCTGATATTCATAGACAGGAGAGAAGACTTACCTGTGGTTTGCACAGTATGCAAAGTGAAATGAGTATCACAGAGTTTACTGTTTGGTACAGGCCAAAATGATTCCCTGTTTTCAAACCACCAAGGTCCAGGTGATCCGAGCCCTATTAAAGCATGTGAGGTCCCTGGTACATAGTTGCTTGATGTGCATATGGTAGACTCACTATCCTGGGTCTTACATCCAGCATCTGTCCTTCAGCCCCGAGTGTTACATCCAATTTGTCCTTCAGCTCCGAATGTTGAAAGCCCTTAGTCCTGGGTATAGCAGCCAACTCGTGACCCTCAGTCTTGGATCTCGGATATTAGCCAATTTCTGTCCTTTAGTCCTTGTAGTTATAGCAAGGTCCTCTCAGAGCAGTTAAGTCCAGTTATACCGTGAGATAATGCCTTTCAGTTGCTATACAGACGCCTCTTGTTTCTCTGTGTTAGAGCTCCTTTTCCATCAGTTCTGCTCTGCAGCCAGTTCCTGCCCCTTAGTCCTGTAATACAACGAGCTTCTGCTCCTCAGTCCTGTTAAAGAGCCAGCTTCTGCCCCTCAGTAATGTTAGTCAGCTCCTGCCCCTCAGTCCAGTTAAAGAGCCAGCTCCTGCCACTCAGTCCTGTTTGAGATCCAGCTCCTGCCCCCCAGTCCTGTTACAGAGCTGAGCTCCTGCCCCACAGTCCCGTTTGAGATCCAGCTCCTGCCCTCCAGTCCTGTTACAGTGACAAGCTCCTGCCCCCCAGTCCTGTTTCAGAGAGAGTTCCTGCCCCTCAGGCTGGTTCCAGTGGCAGCCGCTGTTGCTCAGTCCTGTATTGGAGGCTCCACTGCAGGAGTTCAGTCCAGGCTGCGCCAGTGACACGCTGACAAACTTCTGCTGCTATTTTGGCTGCGACCAATCCGTGGGTGGAGAAGCGACGCGACCGGGTAACCTGTCCCCTCCCAATTTGTCTGCCCGGTGTCTGCCCCACCCAGGGGTTGGTGTGAAACATGAGGAGCACGTGTGGCGGCTGCCAGGTAATTACATCCCGTCTCAGCGCTGCTGTGTCACACACAGGTTTCCCCAGTCTCGCACTGCCATGTGAACAACTCATTTCTTTTTAATAGAAATGACTAGAAAATAATGGCGTGAGCGGCGTGTGACTGGATTTGAGAACTTTCTCTGCACCTGCGCTGCACGATCCCTCCGCGTTATGTCACGTGTTGCTATAGAAATACTGGGGTGTTGGGGATTCTGGCGACATAACGGAATTCTCAAAGTTTTTGCCCCTGTTCCAAACGCTACAGCCTGGCGAATGTCTCTGGCCAGTATTATTAGATACCGTGGGACCCTGCTGCTCTTATGGAAACAGCTGCGTATGGTTGAAGAAGGTTCTACCATCTTATTTATACGGGTCATGGAACTCTGAGGTGACTTTTAATAGCTTCATATTTCCAACAGGGCACTGGCATCAGAGCCCGGCCAACACGGCGCCGGCTGAGTACGCGCTCGATAGCGCATGCGCGAAACTGCACTTCAGCACGCATGCGCAAAGCTGCGTTCCAGCGCGCTTGCGCATAAACACATTTACACAAAGGATAGAAGCGGCAATCGGGTAGAGACGGGACCGGACATGGGGTATGCGACTGAGCAGATATGTGCCTGGCGCCCAGGGCAGCCATCAGGGGGGGAGAGTTGTAGGGGGGCCCGATTACGCCACACTTTCTTGATTAGCCGGGCCCCCCTGCTTCCTGAGAGCTGCTGACTTCGGGAAGGCAGGGCGGGAGCACAAGGGGAGGTATCTTCTGTCCATTACTTCCCCTTATTGGTCACTGAGTTT
Source organism: Xenopus laevis (assembly GCF_017654675.1). NCBI lineage: Eukaryota > Metazoa > Chordata > Amphibia > Anura > Pipidae > Xenopus > Xenopus laevis. The sequence goes on along the minus strand of NC_054372.1, from coordinate 171,476,068 downwards.
AAGTCCCGGGTGAGCTGCTCAGGGATTGGATAGCTGAGGCTCATCCAATCACCATGCAGCTTTACCAGGACTTGAAATTCTGTGACCAATAAGGGAAGAAAATGCTGTCACTGGAAGAAGATTCAGACACCTGTGCTCCCCTCCTCCCTTCTGTAGTTGGCAGCTCACTGACAACAGATGGGCTCCACTAATGAAGTAAGTGTAACATGGCAGGGCCCCCCCTAAAGGTAACCCTTTGTGGTCCCTGTTGTGTGGTGGGGCTCTGGGCACCAATTTTTTTTGTTTTTTTAGTGTGTGGTGGGGGGTGGACCTGTTGGTGGGGCTTGTGGTGGGTGCAGCCCAGGGGGCCCAGGAAATTTTTTCAGTATGGGGCCCTGCGATTTCTGATGGCGCCCCCCAGCTTTGCACCCTAGGCACGTGCCTACTCTGCCTACCCCTAGTTCCGGCCCTGACTGGCATAACCAGGGTCGGACTGGTGCATTTGGGGCCCACTTTGTACCAAACCTCGGGAGCCCTGCGTACAAAAAACGGCGTAGAGGCCGCAAACAAGAAATCCTGCATGCTTGCGTAAAGATCTTGCTCTATGTGCCGGTGATAACCTTGCCTCAGACGGCAGCAAGCAGACAGTTGCCTTTTGTAACTTTAAAGGGCACCTGTTGGGTAAAAATGTTATTCCCAACCAAAGGTGCGGGCTAATAGAGCAGGCATTCCGGTTAGGGATAACAGTAGTTTTTTTTTTAAAAAAGTGTTAATCAGTGAGGTTGAGAGGCAGTTAATTAGACATCCACCAATGGTTACAGTTGACTACAAGTCTGTGCTCTCTTGTCCCAGGGATCACTTGTGGCTTCCCTAATAGTTATGTGTGGGCAGTAGAGGAAAATCCGAACTCGGAGTGTAAAATCCGAACTGCATGTCTCTTACAGTGTTTCTAAAGTGTAACTGTGAGGTTCAGCATTTGCCAAATACAGGCTTAAAATGCACTTGTGCAGTAATGCTCTCATATTTGCCCGGTTGGGCATAAGACAAGTAATATATTCAGTGAATAAAGTAAGTTCATTTAAAAATCAATGCTTTAATAAGCAGAAAGTGTAAGATTTACACACAATCTCACAGAATTCTTCTCCAGAGAAGCTTCTTCTGCAGCACGGCTGGGCCCAGGACATCAGTCACCCTTGTGCCCCCCTAATGGGGGCCTTGGGTGCAGTTATTATTACTTCACATTAACTGGCAGATTTCAGTCCTGTCAATGCACTACCATCCAGGGAAGTTTCATATCTTTTTTTTATCCGCCGGCATATTTCATAGGCTTAAAGGTAACATGAAAGTTAATTCCATTCCCATATCACAGTAAAAGGTCATAGAAATCATAGATAATAACATTTTGTGGGTTCAGAGTTACCAGTAATTCAAATCAGTTGGCTCATATGATTTTACCAATTTCATATTATTATGACTTTGTTCCACATTGTGATACTTTTATCAGATATTATTCTCTTTCTGTTTGATCGACTACAGACGTGCCTAGCAATTATTTGTTTGGCAAAACAAAGCTTATATATCACTCATTGCTGTGTAAACACCCATAGCATGATTATTTTTGTTTATTTATATAGCACTAACATGTTTTACAAAGCTACGTACAGAGATACATCATTCACGTCAGTCCCTGCCCATGCTAACAATCAAATGACCCTATCACATGCACACACTTCAGGAGCCAATTATTTTGGATTGTGGGAGTTCTAGTGTTATGGCATTGCTCCAGGTCTCTGCTCTCCATGCATTAGCACTAGGGATGTCGCGGACTGTTCGCCGGCGAACTTGTTCGCGCGAACATCGGCTGTTCGCGTCCGCCGCAAGTTCGCGAACGTCGCGCGACGTTCGCCATTTTGGGTTCGCCTTACCTGGCGCTTTTTTTTGACCTCTCACCCCAGACCAGCAGATACATGGCAGCCAATCAGGAAGCTCTCCCTCCTGGACCACCCCCACACCCCCTGGACCACTCCCCTTCCATATATAAACTGAAGCCCTGCAGCGTTTTTTCATTCTGCCTGTGTGTGCTTGGAAGAGCTAGTGTAGAGAGAGAGCTGCTAGTGATTTCACTGATTTGAGGGACAGTTGATAGTAAGTTTGCTGGCTAGTAATCTACTTGATACTGCTCTGTATTGGAGGGACAGAAGTCTGCAGGGATTTGAGGGACATTTTAGGGTAGCTTTGCTGGCTAGTAATCTACCTTCTACTGCAGTGCTCTGTATGTAGCTGCCTGCTGTGGGCACTGATCTCTTCTGATCTCATCTGCTGACTGCTGTAATAACCCAATAGTCCTTGTAAGGACTGCTTTTATTTTCTTTTTTGTTGTTTTACTTTGCTACTTTAACAGCCAAGTGCTATTAGTCTAGCAGTGTTGGGGAGTGGGACTGGTGTGCTACTGTGCTGCTCCTAGTAGTTCAGCAGCACCAACCCGAGAATATTTTTTTTTTTAATATACATATAATTTTTTTTTTTATTTTACTTATCTTACTGTTCTTTAAGGTGTCCAGTGCTGTTTGCTGTTCTTCATAGTAGTGCACCAATAGTAGTGCACTTGCAGGCATTATTTGCCCAGTGGCCATCTAGTTGTGTGAGCTTGTTCACATTCTGTCTAAATATCAATAATAATACCGTCTCCAGAAACACCACCTGAGTGACGTTTTTCAAGCAGCAATAATATATTCCGTATCCACCACTGCTGTAGTGTATACGTTGACCTTGTAGGCATTATTTGCCCAGTGTGTTCTTCATTTTCAAACCACTGCCATCTAGCTCTGTGAGCTTGTTCACATTCTGTCTAAATATCAATAATAATACCGTCTCCAGAAACACCACCCGAGTGACGTTTTTCAGGCAGCAATAATATATTCCGTATCCACTGCTGTAGTAGTGTATACGTTGACCTTGTAGGCCTTGTTTGCCCAGTGTGTTCTTCTTCTTCTTCATTTTCAAACAACTCCCATCTAGCTGTGTGAGCTTGTTCACATTTTGTCTAAATATCAATAATAATACCGTCTCTAGAAACACCACCCGAGTGACGTTTTTCAAGCAGCAATAATATATTCCGTATCCACCACTGCTGTAGTGTATACGTTGACCTTGTAGGCATTATTTGCCCAGTGTGTTCTTCATTTTCAAACCACTGCCACTTAGCTGTGTGAGCTTGTTCACATTCTGTCTAAATATCAATAATAATACCGTCTCCAGAAACACCACCTGAGTGACGTTTTTCAAGCAGCAATAATATATTCCGTATCCACCACTGCTGTAGTGTATACGTTGACCTTGTAGGCATTATTTGCCCAGTGTGTTCTTCATTTTCAAACCACTGCCACTTAGCTGTGTGAGCTTTTTCACATTCTGTCTAAATATCAATAATAATACCGTCTCCAGAAACACCACCTGAGTGACGTTTTTCAAGCAGCAATAATATATTCCGTATCCACCACTGCTGTAGTGTATACGTTGACCTTGTAGGCATTATTTGCCCAGTGTGTTCTTCATTTTCAAACCACTGCCACTTAGCTGTGTGAGCTTGTTCACATTCTGTCTAAATATCAATAATAATACCGTCTCCAGAAACACCACCTGAGTGACGTTTTTCAAGCAGCAATAATATATTCCGTATCCACCACTGCTGTAGTGTATACGTTGACCTTGTAGGCATTATTTGCCCAGTGTGTTCTTCATTTTCAAACCACTGCCACTTAGCTGTGTGAGCTTTTTCACATTCTGTCTAAATATCAATAATAATACCGTCTCCAGAAACACCACCTGAGTGACGTTTTTCAAGCAGCAATAATATATTCCGTATCCACCACTGCTGTAGTGTATACGTTGACCTTGTAGGCATTATTTGCCCAGTGTGTTCTTCATTTTCAAACCACTGCCACTTAGCTGTGTGAGCTTGTTCACATTCTGTCTAAATATCAATAATAATACCGTCTCCAGAAACACCACCTGAGTGACGTTTTTCAAGCAGCAATAATATATTCCGTATCCACCACTGCTGTAGTGTATACGTTGACCTTGTAGGCATTATTTGCCCAGTGTGTTCTTCATTTTCAAACCACTGCCACTTAGCTGTGTGAGCTTTTTCACATTCTGTCTAAATATCAATAATAATACCGTCTCCAGAAACACCACCTGAGTGACGTTTTTCAAGCAGCAATAATATATTCCGTATCCACCACTGCTGTAGTGTATACGTTGACCTTGTAGGCATTATTTGCCCAGTGTGTTCTTCATTTTCAAACCACTCCCATCTAGCTCTGTGAGCTTGTTCACATTCTGTCTAAATATCAATAATAATACCGTCTCCAGAAACACCACCTGAGTGACGTTTTTCAAGCAGCAATAATATATTCCGTATCCACCACTGCTGTAGTGTATACGTTGACCTTGTAGGCATTATTTGCCCAGTGTGTTCTTCATTTTCAAACCACTGCCACTTAGCTGTGTGAGCTTTTTCACATTCTGTCTAAATATCAATAATAATACCGTCTCCAGAAACACCACCTGAGTGACGTTTTTCAAGCAGCAATAATATATTCCGTATCCACCACTGCTGTAGTGTATACGTTGACCTTGTAGGCATTATTTGCCCAGTGTGTTCTTCATTTTCAAACCACTGCCACTTAGCTGTGTGAGCTTGTTCACATTCTGTCTAAATATCAATAATAATACCGTCTCCAGAAACACCACCTGAGTGACGTTTTTCAAGCAGCAATAATATATTCCGTATCCACCACTGCTGTAGTGTATACGTTGACCTTGTAGGCATTATTTGCCCAGTGTGTTCTTCATTTTCAAACCACTGCCACTTAGCTGTGTGAGCTTTTTCACATTCTGTCTAAATATCAATAATAATACCGTCTCCAGAAACACCACCTGAGTGACGTTTTTCAAGCAGCAATAATATATTCCGTATCCACCACTGCTGTAGTGTATACGTTGACCTTGTAGGCATTATTTGCCCAGTGTGTTCTTCATTTTCAAACCACTCCCATCTAGCTCTGTGAGCTTGTTCACATTCTGTCTAAATATCAATAATAATACCGTCTCCAGAAACACCACCTGAGTTGTTGTTGTTTTTGTTTTAAAAATAATGCCAGGCAAAGGCAGGCCGCCACGCAGAGGCACTAGGGGCCGTGCTGCTATGCTATCCTGTGGCCCTAGGAAATTGCCCAGTTTTAAAAAGGCAATGACCCTGAACTCCCAAAATGCTGAAGAGGTAGTTGACTGGCTTACACAGCACACCCCATCCTCTACCGTTTCTGACTTTACCACAACATCCTCATCCTCCACTGCTATGGGCACCCCACGTAACACTTCCTCCACCACCGGCGCCCCTTCTTCACTGGAGTCAGAGGAGTTATTTTCACATGAGTTTCTTGAACTGAGTGATGCGCAACCATTATTGGCAGAAGAAGATGAAGGAGATGAGGACGTTACACCAGATTTAATTCTGGCAGAGAACACAACAGAGATGGACATAATGAGTGATGACGAGGAGGTCCCCGCTGCTGCTTCCTTCTGTGAGCTGTTAGAAGAAATTGATGCATCTGAGGAGAATGATGATGAGGAGATTGATGTTTTGTGGGTGCCCAGTAGAAGAGAGCAAGAGGAGGATAGTTCAGATGGAGAGACGGAGAGTCAGAGAGGCAGGAGGAGAATAAGACTTAGAAGAAGCAGGGAGGACAGCTCGCAGGGAACAGTAGGGCAACAACATGTATCGGCACCTGTGGTCAGCCGGCCAACGCACCCGCCATTGCCGCCAACGCCGCCGACTTCTACTTTTACCCCCAGATTGCCAGCCTCAAAAAGGTCAGCAGTGTGGGATTTTTTTAATGTGTGTGCCTCTGACAAAAGCGTTGTAATTTGCAATGAGTGCAGTCAGAAACTGAGTCTTGGGAAGCCCAACAGCCACATAGGTACAACTTCTATGCGAAGGCACATGAACGGCAAGCACAAAGCACTTTGGGAGCAACACCTCAAAGGCAACAGGCAAACTAAAAGCCACCCTCCTTCTGGTCCAGCATCTTACTGCTCTACCTCTGCTGTCCTTGACCCGTCTGAACCACCCTCCACTCCGCCTTCCACCTTGACCACCAGTTCCCATTCCCAGTCATCTGCCCCCAGCCAAGTTTCTGTGAGGGCCATGTTTGAGCGTAAGAAGCCAATGTCTGCGAGTCACCCCCTTGCCCGGCGTCTGACAGCTGGCTTGTCTGCACTCTTAGCCCGCCAGCTTTTACCATACCAGCTGGTGGACTCTGAGGCCTTCCGCAAATTTGTAGCAATTGGGACACCGCAGTGGAAGGTACCCAGCCGCAATTTTTTTTCAAAAAAGGGAATACCACACCTGTACCACCATGTGCAGAGCCAAGTCACCGCATCTCTGTCACTTAGTGTTGGGCCAAAGGTCCATATGACTACTGACGCATGGTCCTCCAAGCATGGTCAGGGCAGGTATGTCACCTACACTGCCCACTGGGTGAACTTGGTCATGGCTGGGAAGCAGGAAATGTGTGGCTCAACAACGACAGTGGAGTTGGTGTCACCGCCACGGATTGCACGCGGTTCTGCCACCACCTCTACTCCTCCTTCGCTCTCTACCTCGTCTTCTTCCTCTTCTTCGTCCTCTGCTGCTGGGTCCTCCTCCACACCTGTGCACCCCCAGCTCCCCCTAAGCTATTCGACGTGCCAGGTACGCCGTTGTCATGCTGTCTTGGGGATGACGTGCCTGGAAAGCAAAAACCATACTGGATCTGTACTCCTGTCATCTCTGCAGTCACAGGCCGATCGGTGGCTGACCCCACACCAACTGAAGATCGGAAAAGTGGTGTGTGACAATGGAAGCAATCTGTTGGCAGCACTGAGACTGGGCAATTTAACACATGTGCCCTGCATGGCACATGTTCTGAATTTAATAGTACAACGTTTTGTCTCAAAGTACCCAGGATTCCAGGACGTTCTCAGGCAGTCCAGGAAGGTGTCGGCCCATTTCAGACGTTCCTATACAGCCATGGCACGCCTTGCTGACATTCAGCAGCGGTACAACATGCCAGTCAGGCGTTTGATTTGCGACAGCCAGACTCGCTGGAATTCAACGCTCCTCATGTTGGAACGTCTGCTGCAACAACAAAGAGCCGTCAACGAATACCTGTTTGAACTGGGTGGTAGGACTGGATCTGCAGAGCTGGGTATTTTTTTCCCCCGTTACTGGGTGCTTATGCGCGATGCCTGCAGGCTCATGCGCCCTTTTGAAGAGGTTACAAATATGGTCAGTCGCACCGAAGGCACCATCAGTGACCTAATACCCTTTGCTTTCTTCCTGGAGCGTGCCGTGCGACGAGTGACAGATGAGGCTGTAGACCAGCGTGACGAGGAGCAGGAAGCGCACGATTTCTGGTCGGAATCACCAGAACGAACCCAGGCACCTGCTGCAACGCAGGGAGAGGTGTCAGAAGTGGAGTCAGAGGAGGAAGGTGGCTTTGTGGAGGAGGAGGACCAACAGGAGCAGGCTTCCCAGGGGGCTGGTGGTGACCTTTTGGGGACCCCTGGTCTTGTACGTGGCTGGGGGGAGGAGACCGTGGATGATGCAGTCCTTGATAACGAGGAAGCGGAGATGGATACCTCTGCATCCAACCTTGTGAGAATGGGGTCTTTCATGCTGTCATGCCTGTTGAAGGACCCCCGTATCAAGAGGCTTAAGGAGAAGGACCTGTACTGGGTCGCGACTCTACTAGACCCTCGGTACAAGCATAAAGTGGCAGAAATGTTACCAACATACCACAAGTCTGAAAGGATGCTGCATTTACAAACCAGCCTGCAAAACATGTTGTACAATGCTTTTAAGGGTGATGTCACTTCAGGAACTCATCAACATTCCAGGGGCAGAGGTGCCAGTAATCCTGCCACGAGCGCACCTGCAAGGACAAAGCACTTTGGCCACTCTGTAACGTCAGACATGCAAATGTTTTTCAGCCCAAGGCAGCGGCAGAACCCTTCGGGATCCACCCTCAAAGAACGCCTCGACCGGCAGGTAGCGGACTACCTGGCATTAACTGCAGATATCGACACTCTGAGGAGCGATGAACCCCTGGACTACTGGGTGCGCAGGCTTGATCTGTGGCCAGAGCTGTCACAATTTGCCATGAACCTCTTGTCTTGCCCCGCCTCAAGTGTCCTCTCAGAAAGGACCTTCAGTGCAGCAGGAGGGATTGTAACTGAGAAGAGAACTCGCCTAGGTCACAAAAGTGTGGATTACCTGACCTTTATTAAAATGAATGAGGGGTGGATCTCGGAGGGTTACTGCACGCCGGAAGACTTGTTCTGAGTTTCTGATTCTGACTCCCCATGCAGCTGTCCTTCTCTGCACGCCTCATGACTCCACATACAGCTGTCCTTTAGCGTCCTCCTCCCTCCACCACCGTTACAAACTAGGGTGCAAACCCTACTGGTTTAATTTGAATCCAGGTAAATCCTGAGTTTTTCTGGCCTCTGTGCTTCAGTGGCTGCGACCAAAAAAAACAGAATATTTTCAGCATTTATATGGCATATTTTTCCTGGCCTCTGTGCTTCAGTGGCTGCGACCAAAAAAACAGAATATTTTCAGCATTTATATGGCATATTTTTCCTGGCCTCTGTGCTTCAGTGGCTGCGACCAAAAAAATTTATATTGTTAGCATTTATATGGCATATTTTTCCTGGCCTCTGTGCTGCAGTGGCTGCGACAAAAAAAAAATTTATATTGTTTGCATTTATATGGCATATTTTTTCTGGCCTCTGTGCTGCAGTGGCAGCGACCAAAAAAAAACAGAATATTTTCAGCATTTATATGGCATATTTTTTTCTGGCCTCTGTGCTTCAGTGTCTGCGACAAAAAAAAATTATATTGTTAGCATTTATATGGCATATTTTTCCTGGCCTCTGTGCTGCAGTGGCTGCGACAAAAAAAAATTAATATTGTTTGCATTTATATGGCATATTTTTTCTGGCCTCTGTGCTGCAGTGGCTGCCACAAAAAAAAATTAATATTTTCAGCATTTATATGGCATATTGTTTCTGGACTTCTGGTTCAGTGGCTGCGACAAAAAAAACATAATTTTTCAGGAAAGTACACATGCCTAATTTTTCAGGGTTCTGCAACAGTGGCAAAATCGCATCTTTTATGGTCACCGCAGGTGATCAATAAAGTAGACCAAAACTGGGCCCACACTGCAGAATCAGTGTTTTTTGGTTCGCTTCACTGTACATTGAATTACCTCTGCCTGACCGTGCACGTGCGCACAAGCACGGTGACTGCTAAACACACCACTACAGAAATATTGCCACCAACAGGACGAACATCCTGGAGGTGACAAGCAACTAGTAATTAAAAACTATTATTTGCTCACTTGACGGTATCATTCATTAAAGCTCTTTGCGTCTTTTTGCGTTGCAGTAAGCACCGCGTTTCGTCTTTGCGTGTGAACAGGCTGTAACTTTTACACGACTTGATTGGCATGTAGACGCCGGACGTTTTAAAGCATTTTATTACACAGGTTTAGAAATGTAGTGTGATTTCTGCCCTTTACAGCACAAAACGCAGCGCTGTGTCAACAATGGATTTTTTAGAAACATTTTTGCCCTTGATCCCCCTCTGGCATGGCACTGTCCAGGTCGTTGCACCCTTTAAACAACTTTAAAATCATTTTTCTGGCCAGAAATGTCTTTTCTAGCTTTTAAAATTCGCCTTCCCATTGAAGTCTATGGGGTTCGCGACGTTCGCGAACCGTTCGCATTTTTGACGCAAGTTCGCGAATATGTTCGCGAACTTTTTTTCCGACGTTCGCTACATCCCTAATTAGCACTCTATTGGTGAGGGAAGGAAGCAGGAGACACTTATGCATTCTGCCTTTCACCCGCCCCCCTCCGCACTTGAATGTCTGACACAAACATTAGACAGCTTTAAGAAGGGGTTGGATGGCTTTTTAGCAAGTGAGGGAATACAGGTTTATGGGAGATAGCTCATAGTACAAGTTGATCCAGGGACTGGTCCGATTGCCATTTTGGAGTCAGGAAGGAATTATTTCCCCCTCTGAGGTAAATTGGAGAGGCTTCAGATTGGGTTTTTTTGCCTTCCTCTGTATCAACGAGCAATTAGGCAGATAAAAATAGAGTTAAAAGGTTGAACTTGATGGATGTGTGTCTTTTTTCAACCTAACATATTATGTTACAAAAGCAATGTTCCCTTTGCACACATTTTAAACTTTTTTTTAAAAAACTATTTGCACAGGTCAGAATAAATGCAAAATGTTGTATTTTCACATAAAATTCTTTGTGCACCCCGCAATTTGTTGTGTGCTCTGGCCTTAAAATTTGTGTGCGCGAGCACAAGTGCACACAGTAGAGGGAACGTTGCATGCAAGCTAGGGAGCGTCAGGATGCACAGCCTGCTAGTGCTTAATTAGAGCTCCATTGCAATTCACTAGGGTCAAAATAGTACAATGAGGTACAAGTTTACTATCTTGGTGTATATATATATATATATATATATATATATATATATATATATATATATATATATATATATATATATATATATATATATATATATATATATATATATATATATAAAGCAGTGGTCTTGACTGCTGGAATTGGTTCCCAAAGATTGCTTCCCACCATACTTGCCCAGCTTTTTCCAAGCAGTATATCAGTTATCCAGTATACAATATGGTTATTGGCAGGGTTACAATCACATGGTGATAATGTTAAGCTGGCCATAGATGTTGAGATTTTTAAAAGATCAGATCCTGATCGTGAGACCACGATCTTCTCAGAACGATCGTACGATCGTACGAATTTACCATCAACTAAAAAGACCAATTTACCAGGAAAACAAAGGGGAGCTGCCTGCTTGGCCCTGCAAACATAGAGAGATTGCACTGGGACCGACAAAGATTTTTTGACCTGGCCGATCAATTTCCCGACAGATGTCGGCCGAAAAATCGTAAGATGTACGATCATTCGAATACCACTAACCACACAATAATTGGTCGGGCTTCCCTAAAATCGGTCGTTCAGCAAGAAGAATCGTCGCGTCTATGGGGAGCTTTACACTAAGAAGCTCTGTGGAATCTGTGGACAGGCTATAGTATACAAATGTGGGCTATACAAATGCACTGCAGGGTTATATCTGCCCTCTGGGCATCCAGTTGGAGAGTTCCGTTTTGTGATGATCACCAGTGTATTGGCACAGAGTAACCATTATCTGCTGAAACCACAAATGTCTTTATTCCATTGCCCCAAGGTATTTTATTCCAGGTGAGACAGAATCAGTATTCAATAATAGGGCTCAATTATCTCACACTTTCGCCTATCACTGCCAAGTTTTATTCACATTGTTTGATTTTCCACCAAAGGCAGAAAGATAATAAAAAAACATGGCATTTCAATGCAGTCATTCCTAGGATATCTAGATTATAAGAAAACAAACCAGCTTGCTAAATAATGAACAAACAATCAAAAGAACATTCTTTATAACTGGTATTTTCTACTTGCGTCATACAGTATCTTGGGTGAACCAACTAAAGATGAAATTGTACAAGGGAACTTTTTTACTTAACATGAAACTAAGAGAAGAAAGTAAAATATAACATTATACACTTAAAGGTACTGTGCTGCACCAGAAAACCCAGAATTCTAGAGAGAAGAGGATTGTGACAATTGTGACTTCCCAATCAGCACACACACTAATTTTGAGTAGAACTGCAGGACTGACCCTTCTGAGGGCATGGTGGAATTGGTGCAAAAGAGGGCCAGTTAGGGTAAGATTTAAGGCAGATGTCTATTTTCTCTTTTCACACACCTGAAAGCCTAGTTTAATTAAAAAAACAATTAGGACAGTGGAAACCATACCGGGGACCCCAGACAGCTGGGGGGGGGGGTTGGTGTATGGTGCTACGTTGTCTCCCAGCAACCAAGCAAACTTGTTCCCACATACAGGGTGGTGTCAATTAGTGATGAGCAAATTTGTCTGTTTCGCTTCACCAAACAATTCGCAGAATGGTGAAAAATTTGCAAAGCACTTGAAGCTAATGGGCGTCAAAATAATTTTTATACTCGTGACTCTTTTGTCCAAATGCATTAAAGTCAACGAGTGTCCGAATAATTTTGACAAGCAACAATTTTGAAGCGCAGCGGGTTTTTTTGAGAAAGCAACTTTTTTCCACGGCCAATTTTTTGCGGCAGTTTCACAAAAACATTTGCAGTGTGCGAAGTGAAGACATTTTCTGCAAATCCATGACTGGCAAATAAATTTGCCCATCACTTGTGTCAATGAATATGGGCGGAGCTGAAATATTTTTTGGAAGTACATTACGCCACTGAATTAGGGTGTGATTTGGAAAGAGAGAGATTATTTGCTGTCCTAGATAGTCTTGGATCTGTGTCTGAACAACTGATCAAAAAAGTCAAGTGGAGCTTGCACTGTAAAAGTCAGGCAACTACCGCCTTGACAAAATTGTACAAAACAAATTTTCGTACCATTCATTATCTTTGTGTGTTAGCTGGCCCTCTGATCCCAACTGATATCCATGTACTATAGGAGATTTCATTGAATAATGTACCATATTGGGCAGTGCACTGTGAATCAACAGATGAGAAACTGAAGCTGTTCTAATTGTGTGATTTGCACCAAAAATTGGAACAATATTAAAGGGATCATGTCATCGGAAAACATGTTTTTTTCAAAATGAATCAGTTAATAGTGCTACTCCAGCAGAATTCTGCACCGAAATCCATTTCTCAAAAGAGCAAACAGATTTTTTTATATTCAATTTTGAAATCTGACATGGGGCTAGATATTTTGTCAATTTCCCAGCTGCCCCTGGTCATGTGACTTGTGCCTGCACTTTAGGAGAGAAATGCTTTCTGGCAGGCTGCTATTTTTCCTTCTCAATGTAACTGAATGTGTCTCAGTGAGACATGGGTTTTTACTATTGAGTGTTGTTCTTAGATCTACCAGGCAGCTGTTATCTTGTGTTAGGGAGCTGCTACCTGGTTACCTTCCCATTGTTCTTTTGTTTGGCTGCTGGGGGGGAAAAGGGAGGGGGGTGATATCACTCCAACTTGCAGTACAGCAGTAAAGAGTGATTGAAGTTTATCAGAGCACAAGTCACATGACTTGGGGCAGCTGGAAAATTGACAATATGTCTAGCCCCATGTCAGATTTCAAAATTGAATATAAAAAAATGTGTTTGCTCTTTTGAGAAATGGATTTCAGCGCAAAATTCTGCTGGAGCAGCACTATTAACCGATTCATTTTGAAAAAAATGTTTTTTCCCATGACAGTATCCCTTTAAGGTGGCCATACTGTGGTACGCTATGTTTGTTCATCCTGTGGCCTGATTGGTCGGAGAGCGCTGAAAATATGTCTTTAGATACAGGTTGCTTCAGATCAAGGGTTGGGGTCAAACCTTCACCATGCTAAAGAAACTTATGTTCTCATAATGCAATAAGTATAAGGAAGATGGAAATTATGTAATACTCTTTAATGAGGAATAAGAAAAGCAAGCCCTATCAGCTTTCTCCAAGCAGATTGCATATATACTTGCATTTATATTTGTACATACCCCTGGCCACCCCAAATATAAATGATCTTGAGAGATGTAGTACCTTCTGTGAGCGAGCTGAGCAATGAGCTTCATTGAACTTCCACTTGTAAACCAATACTATAAATGTAGGGGCACAACAACTGAATTAAAGGAAACTATACAGTGGCATGTGACTCATAATCATTTTAAAGGTTAACAGTTTAGTTAAAAATGTTATGCAACTTTCCATTTTAGGAAGATTAGATTAGGATTGAAAACTAATAATATACAATCTCCATGAATTCTGTGCCCGCTATCTGTAAGATTATGGATTAAAGGAAAAAAAAGTGTCAAACAGAATGTCCCAGCTGAAGCACTTGTCATGAGCAGTAGGGAAAACATTTAATCATTGTGTTATATTTGGGAGTTCTCCAAGCTACTGAAATTGAGTATGGATACCCAATCCTTCCTAAGCCACTTTCTAAATAATGTTCAGCAATGTGGAAGACTTGTTTGGTGGGTTTTTTATCTCCCCAAACATCATAGCAGCAGAGAAAACAAAAAGTAGAAAGTAGGTAATAATTGGCTTTTCTTGCTGACTTATTCCCCTCATGCTGCAGGCTATACAGACAAGGCCTGAATTAAAGCTGGCTGTAGACGCAAAAATAAAGTTGTATGAATTGAAGTTTAAATTCGTACTATGGTGATCTTCATTTACAGATGATGACAGATAAGAAGAATCAGTGTCACGATCGGCACCCAGAATCCAGAACCAATGCTAGGCTCCCTGGTCTCGGCTGTTGCTTCCGCCTTTAAAAGCCGCCTTTCACCTCGGGAGGAGCCCTCGGCTAATTGGATGCCGCCAGGTCTTAATAAGAGAGGAGCCAAGCTAAGGGTTCTGGACGAGCAGAGGGGCATGATCGTTAAACAAAAGTGTTTGTGCAGAAGGTCACAGTTCAAGGAATAGACGTAAAGCGTAGTCAAACAGGCCGGGTCGGTGCGGCAGAATTCAATCAAAGTCAGACAGGCAAGGGTCAAAGCTGGGAATACAATCAGAATGGTCAGACAGGCACGGGTCGGAATACGGATATCAGAATAGTCGGTTTACCAGGCAGAGGTCAGGATCACAGAAATCAGGAATAGTCAGGCAGGGTCAAAACAGGAATCAGAATACAAGCAGATCGCACCCAGGAACTCAGAAATGCAACCTAACAATGGGCAATGATAACAACGTCAAGGTACCTTTAAATACATTTGAAACTCGCGCCATTGCGTGCTGACATAAACAGGCCAACGTCACTGCGCAAGTAAAAGCCACAAGTGCACGCCGTGCGTGCCCTAAGATAGAGGAAGCAGCACGTGGCGAGCGTCCCCGCTGGAGGCGCTGCGGGCATCCCCGCCTGCTGACTGAACCACCATGGTGAGTTTTTATTACAGTCAGCTAACTAAAATATCTCTGCATCTGATAATATCAATGGGTGACTCACTACACTTTGTCGGATATTGCTGTCATGGCCAGAACATCTTCTGATTTGTTCTTTTACTGCTTTATTTAATCAGAATGGTTAGTAAGAAGTCAGAAGATTACGACATATGTTTGTTTGTTGGATACCAGGCTAAACTCTGCACGTCTGTGGCTTAAAACTGCTTATAGAGCATCAGCAAACATTACAGACCTCCCCTTCTCTCTCCGTAATATACTATGGTGTTACTGGATGTAATGATACAGGTATGGGGATCCCTTATCCACAAATTATCCTCCAAATTATAGGTAGGCCATCTCTCATAGAGTCCATGTTAAGCAAATAATTACATTTTTCTTTCCTTTTACCCTGTAATAATAAAACGGTAGCTTGTACTTGATGCCATCTAATCTGAATACATCCATATCTGATAGAAGGGAGCAGTATTATATTATTTAGCTCAGAAACTGTGCAAATCTGGTTAACTAACCAAATAAAAATCAGTCATAAGAAGTTTTGGGTTATCATGGGATATGATGTATCTGAGACATAGAGCTGCTGTGGTAGCCCATGGATAAAGCAGGGCAATTGCATCCTAGTGCACACCTAGCAAGCCCAGAGCTAGCAAGAGGATATATAAGAAACTACAGGGAATTAATAGATAGCATGGCCTATTAGTTTGTACTAGCTACCTTATATATAAATCAATGTTTTAGCTCTCCTTAAAGCTCACCCTATACATTTCAAAATACTGAACCAGGGCACAAATTCCTTAAACCACTTTTAACACAATTTAAATTGCAAACATGTCACGCTATTCTTGTGTTATTTAAGCACAATATGTGAGTATTTATTATGTTTGCAGACACACAGGACAAAGCCTTTAGTGGCGTGCAAAATCATTTGTTACTCTTACAAGTCCCACAAATTAACCCATGAATTCTCCCTTTAAATTAAGAGAAAATCTCAGAATACTCACTTTTTCAGAGGTCCATCACTCCCATGATCCAAGATCCATCGCTCCAAGAGTTCACTGTAACATCAACATATTAGCTATTGTTTTCCCATAAGTCTGTGCAATGGGCACTGCTGGCTACTGTTATGACTGGTTCACATGTAATCTATGTGTACTGGCTGTGCAAATAAACAGTAATACAAATGGCATTGAAGAAGTTCCTTTGACCTCAGACATGACAATATTTGTCCTATTTCTTATGTTGTGTAAATATTATAACGTATCTTCTGGAAAAAGAAAGCAGAGCTTTTTATTGCTATTTTCAGGGGGTAAAATAAAGTCATTGGTATTTTGCCTCCAATGTACAAGTGGGAAATGTTGGGGCCATCCATTTTGAGCAAATACAGATTTTTAAGGCCCCCGGAAGAATAGGCTAGTTGCAGAGATAACCATCTGCTGATAGCCCTAGCCATGCTTTGGGTACCACTAATATATTAGGGAATCTGAATTTTTCTAACTTTTTACATTTTTTTATAGTTTGATTTAAAAAAAGGAAACATTAGATAAAGAATGTGAAATCTGAAACTTGAAAAGTTGTTTTCTGGCTGCTTCTTTAAAGAATATGTGCTGCAGGGTTCATACCAGGCGGCACATGAGCCGAACAAGGAAAACGGGCAAGCTTTCTGTTAGAGTTTGATGTGCTGTGTAATGGGCAGAGGACAATGACAGGATGATATTTCCTTTAGTAATATCCTTCCATAGTTTTAAAATATCTCAGAATGGCAATTGTTTTCTGCAAAGAAAACATGTTTGAATAGAGCCACGTTAAAGGGCCATTTGGGTGAATATACACAAAGCCTGAGACTAAAGAGGATGTTTTTCCAGAAATCATTTAGGTTCCCTCTAGCAGAGAGGACATGCCCTGAACATGTAAACGGGACTTAGCGACGGCAATACTTTGCTATCTCATCGTGAAATATTCCTTTTGTTGTTAACAGGCTTAGCAAAAAAAGGTGAGAAATAGGCGTTTCTACTTATTTTAAGAAGGCACACCATGACATCACAATGCGAAGGCTTAAACGTTCTATAAATCAGTCCTCATGCACATGCAGAAATAGCTTGGCTCAGAATGCATAAGTGTTACGTAAAAACATGCTTTAATAAATTTGTGTTGAAAAGTAAAGTTAATCCTGTACTTATGGTGTTGGTGCCCTTTGTTTATAGAGCCTCGGCATATTCTGCAACAGTGGACAATTAGGCAATAACACAGAGAGCATTATAAAGGAAAAAGTGAGAGGGGCCTCCATTCAGTATTCACCTTTTGTGAAAGAAAATACTGTCCTCCCTATATTTGGTGGCATAACTGTTGACAACGTCCAGGAAGTTTTGTAGGAGCCAAACTAGGCTAGTCTCTCGCTTTACTGTGAATCATGGGCTGTTTATTTCTTACAAACAAGCATACAAAATTGGTTCAGGACCAAATTAATTGATTAGTAGAATAGAGCTTCAACTCCAGGCCTTACCTAATATGCAATAGCAGACTAATGAGATGTGAGGCCCCTAGGCTACACTTTCCACAGCCCAGGTAATTCATTGGTGTGAGTAGATTTGTCTTAATGTCGGACTCAGTCTTCTAGGGCTCACCATAGAATCTAACACCATGGATCCACTCTCATGATGAAGACACATGGAGCTATTAGTAGTATCTACTTGTCACAGCTACAAAACGCCAGAGAAAATCCTGCCATATATCCAGACAATTCTGAAAATTGTCTCTGCTAAAACACACATAGGCACAGTTATTAGTAAATTATCAGCATTATCTATGTTTGTAGCTGTGACAAGTAGCTGCTACTAGTAACTCTGGGGGTCTTCACCTTTAAGGTGGCCATACATGTAACGATATAAGCTGCTGACAGAGAACCACTCTTTGGTGACCTCACCAAACGAGTGGCTCTCTACATGTATGGTCACCTTTAGGCATGGACATTTGTGGCCACAAATCAAGATCTCCTTCCATTTCTATCATTTGAGAGCTGCCAGTTCTAAGTTAATGCTAAGAACTTTTGAATAATAGCTGAAAATCTTAAACAATACATGAGCACTGAGTATATGAAGCAGTGCAGAACATTACATTATGTCTTCTTTTGCTACTTTGTCCTATTAAGCTTAGCTAATTGTAGTCTTGGGGCCATAGAAATTGCTATTTGCACACTTCCCATAGATTAGCCCTCGGTTCTTTCTCAGAGTCCTATTCCTTTTATTGTTTATACTGTATGTTACATGGGCGTGTCAGACCAACAAAAACAATAGGAAACAGACTGATAACCTGCCAGGATAATATTACATCTTCATTGTTTATTGCCTGTTTGTGGAAGGCAATGGATTTTTGTTTCTACTAATGGAAAAACTTTTCTCCAATTTCATTCTTTTCGGAAGCATAAACAAAACTATTATTCCCTATTATTCCTATTATTCCTCTAAAGCAGCGGCCCCCAACCTTTTTTGCCCCAGGGACCGGTGTAAAGCCCTAATTTTTTAAAGGACCGGGGGCGTAAACTGGAGACGGAGCTTAAATTTTGCGCATGGCGCATCAAATTTGGACACACCAGCATCAAATTTTGTGCATGCCGTGTCACATTTGGGCGCTCCACGGCAAAGTCGGGCACATTGCGCAAATTTTGGGTGCCCCTCATCAAATTCGGTCTCGGTGGCCCAGTTCAAGTATGTCCGCGGCCCTGTAGTGGCCCGTGGCAAGGCAGTTGGGGACCCCTGCTCTATAGGACGTTTCAGTTCAACAGTGCTACTTCTCAGTTATTGTTCATTAAATGATCTCTAGATATACAGATTTGCTGTTGCACTTCTGTGTCTTGGCTGGGAGTAGCTGTGTACACTGTGTATAAACTGTACAGAAATCACGGGGCCCTGTACGGCAAAATTTTCTGAGCCCCCTGGTCCCCTTCAAGAACCACCCCACATCTCACCCACCCCACAGTAAAAAACACAGACATCAGAGCTAAAACAGTAAACCTCCCTAAGTTATAAAAAGGCCTTGGTGATCAACCACCCCCCCTCCCTTGCAAGTAAAATAAAATATTGATGGCCTTCTTCCCTCAAGTTATTAAAAGCCAGGTGGCCAGGACCCTCCTTCAAGTTTCAAAAAAACATTGATGGCCAGGCCTCCGCAAAATTAAAAAAAAATTGCTTGCCAGGGTCCCCCATAAAAGTTTGGCTTTTAAGGGGGGCCTAGCCATGCTTCATTTACTTGATTAGACGGCCCCCCAGGTGTCAGCGTGCTGCAAGCTTCAGAAGAGGTTGGGAGCTCTGGTGCCTGTAGGATTTTTCTCCTATTCAGTTCTCTGTACCCTCACGTACCCTCTATCTATAATAAAAAGGTTATAGTATTCTTTGCAGCAATGGTCCCCAACCAGTGGCTCTGAAGTAAAATGTTGTTCACCAACCCCTGACCTCAAAGCATGTGCTTATTTTGGAGTGCCTGGGGCACCACACTGGTTGTTTGGCACTCAGGGACTTGTTCATGCTTGTGTTGCTCCCCAAATCATTTTACATCTGAATGTGGCTCACAGATTAAAAAAAAAAAAACCTTTGGAATCCCTGTTTAACGTGGTTGGACTGGTCTACCTATAGTGTTGGTCTATATGACACCTATTACATTTAACACCCTCTACGTGTAATGTTTGTGAACGTGGGTCCTCAATATCAGGTTCTCTGGTGAGTCCCAGGATGCCCAGTCTGACACATCTCCAAAACTATGTAAGTTGTATACAGAGTTAATTAAATTGAGAAAAAAAGTAGTAACCCCACAATATCGTTGAAAAGAGATTATTTTCACGTAAGAGTAAGGAAATACACAGGCAGCCAAGAATGTTGCTCAAGACTTAAGGCAGAATTCCCTTTGCTTTTGCTAATGTATGTGCATAATGCTTTCGTCTTGTATTGAATTTCCTTTGATTGTTCAAGTCCAAGTGCCGGAATGCAGATGTGCAATCTCATGGTACTTGCGTGGATGTGACAAGAAACTCTGTGGCACACAACAATGACATGCCTTTGCTGCTTACTGGAAGTTGCTGCCTGCCATCCCTTCTAGCAGCTGTTAACACAAGCACTTTTTGATCTAAGGAAATAACACAGATTTTTTTTTTGGAACATGTAAAGGAATCACATCTTGTTGCTTGGACCTTTGTAAAGCCTGTTGGGTTAAAGTATGTGCCGGGGGGTTTATTGTGGCATTTTAACATTGTAAGAATAAAACGTTAAGTTTGTGTTTTTTTTAGATACTATTTAAAGAACAGAATGGCATTCCATAAACCTTGTTTTCTTACACATAAGAACTAAAGAAACTACAAATTGTTCTGCAAAAAAGCATTTAAGTTATAGGCCTTAATGGTATTTCATTGGCTGATGGTGCTGACGCTATGCATTCTCAGGTACGGAGGTGGCAGTAAGGGGTGTTTCTGCCCATGTAGTAACAACCCAGGCTACGCTTTAAAAAAACACTGACAAATCCACCCGCAGAATCCATGCCTGGTGAATAAATTTGGTCATCACTAATAAGGGGTATTAAGGAATAAGATACTTGACTTGCAAATCATAATATTATGAGTTTGTGCCAGCATTGTTTTATGCGCAACAGATCTTGCCAGACTACTAATTTGATTGCCTTTTATGTGGAAGTGAGCAGGGACCTATTTTCTGGGATGGCAGTGGATGTGATCTACATAGACATTCCTAAAGTATTTGATACGGTGCCACACAGAAGGTTACTGGTTAAATTAAGGAATGTTGGCCTGGAACATAGTATTTGTACCTGGATAGAGAACTGGCTAAAAGATAGATTACAAAGAGTGGTGGTAAAGGAACATTTTCTAATTGGACCAGTGTTGTTAGTGGAGTACCGCAGGGCTCTGTACTAGGTCCCTTGCTTTTCAACTTGTTTATTAATGACCTGGAGGTGGGCATAGAAAGTACTGTTTCTATTTTTGCAGGCTTTCATTTGGAAGGGTTAAACTTGATGGACTTTTGTTTTGTTTTTTTTCAAAACTAATGGTGGTCCTACGCTTTTAAATGTGGGCGTTGGTTTGGGCAATCCCTCTCTCTTAAAAGCCTTTACTGGCGGGGGAGGATTCAGCCTTCAAATTGAAACCAATGCTCAACATACACTGAACACAGGTAATGCTATTATGCAGAGAAATATTTTTTTTAATAAGTAAGTTAGGGACCGCCATATGGGGTTTAAATTGACGTGGTATGGTGGCTTTTCAATTTTATGATCATAACTTTGGTAACTAAAAACCCCTGTTTTGTAAACATGCACTTGCATTTATACTGAATTATTTATGAGACAGGGGCCCAGGGAAGTGCATTGTAAGTAGCACTTCCATTATATTTAAATATATTTTGATTTAGCCTTGAGTGCTTCCACAATTTCCCTCTAATATTGTTTTTTTTTTTCAACCCAACTTTATTTAAAACCAAACTGAGCATTATTCTGATAAGATGTAGCTAAAGTATTAATGTTCAAAAGTCAAGGCAGCTCACAACACAGACACACAGCTGCCATCTAGAGGAGGCTGTAAGTACTGAGAAATATATTTAACATGCTGCAAAAGAAAAAAAGCAACTGGTTATACCAGTGAGAACCACAGAGCAATTGTCTGCATCCGACAGTCGTGTCGCATTGGATGAACGATGCGACTTCGTCTGACATTTCCATCTCTTACCTTATTTCCGTCGCATCAGACTTGACGCCTGTGTTTTTGCGCATTGCGCCGGATCGCACCGAAATTGCTGTGGAGTTCCTCCTTTAAGTGCAGCTACAAATTAAACCATGTCGAGATCTTTGCATTAGGTAATGGTCACCTGAGCCATTATCCCCACAAGTTATATCAGAAGTATTTTGAGACACCAATTATATCAATTAGAATAAACATTGTTACATAGTGCATTCAGTTTAAAAATGCACAGGAAGATAAAATTTCAGAATGCCCACATCTAAACTTATTCACATGCAAACCATCTTCCTACTGAAGCCTGAACGCGAGTATAGACAAATAAATACCAAGAATTTAACTTTCATCGCATGGCGATAGTTAAAAATAATGTTTTAGTAAACAAACTGGATTATGGGTGCCTATAACAATATTACTGATTGAGCTTTCAAAAATACTCCGTTGTACCTTCCACCCCATTACAGAAAAATGTTACATAACTTGAAATTCCTCAAATGACTCAATAACTATCAACCAGCTCAAACACAAGATAAAATTCAGATTCATATACAAATCCCATCAGTACTAGCAGTGCCCCATTTAGGCAGAGTATGTGTGCAATTTACTAATTGGAAATTATATCCAATATTTACATATATACACAGGACAGAAGGCCATGAGACTTTTAGGGCAGAGTTCTAAAGAGCCCCTTTGAAATTTCTAAATACCAGCCACTTAATAGTAAGGTTGCAGCATCCCCTTAATCACTTAGGATACCTTCTCCTCCTCTAACCCACTCAGATTTAGGGCTCAGATTCGGGGAGATTGGTCGCCAAGCAACCAATCTATTCTTCTGGGCGACTAATCTCCCCTAACTGCCTCCCGCCGGCTAGAATGTAAATCACCAGCGGGATGGCAATCAGTGTGCTTCGTCTTCCGAAATTACCCGAAGTTGCTTTACGAGAAAACTTCGGAAAACAAAGAGCTGCGAGTGCCATCATGCTGGTGATTTGGATTCGACCAGACGACTAAATCTCCTCGAATCTGAGCGTGTGTCTCTGCCTTTGGGGGCAGATTTATCAAACTGTGAACTCCATTGATGAATAGGATTCTAAAAAAAAAAAACCCCATAGGAATGAATAGAAAGTGAGCAAGTTTTTCTGTGTTGAGTTCTAATCTCACATTTTGATAAATCTGCCCCTTAGTACTGGACATTGATCACATTTTACAATCAATCTTTACATAAACAAATACATGTACACACTACAAAAGAAGAAAAAGACAATTCTGTAGCAGATCACAGCTTCAGGATTTTTTGAAAATATTCTTTATTTTTCAAGTTTCAACAATGACTGTAGGTAGGATGGAATGTTTCGACCCATTTCTGCTCTGAATGCCCTCCAGTCCACAGACACCCCAAAACACAAACTACATTCAGACAGACATGGAGGGTGCAGTTGACAATCCCTACAAACTTTAAGTGATTGTACATTTCGGCAGCAGGAACTGGAGCAGCGGTTATTGGCCTGTGTGTACAGAACAAACCAGCAAAGCTGTCAGGGTGAAACTGGAGCTACACATAGGTATTACTTGCAAATGTAGTTGAGATTTCAGGAAGGATCCTTGATGTAAAAATTGGGAGTTTTGTCCAACAAACTGCATGTTTTCAACATGTTTAAAAGAAATCCACATATTAACCTGGAGCTCTCTTTAAAAAAAAGAAGATATGGATTTTACTATACATTTTGTATAAGTAGATGCAGTTTCTGGTGATGCTTGTATTAAAATATAGTACAAAAGGTAAGCCAAAGTTGATTGGCTAGCCACCAGATAATCCACTGGATAAAAATGTCCAATCTTTCATTCCATTACTGGGAATTGAGAGAGAGAATTGGTTTGGGTTCCTCCCACGGGCTCTCTTTTTTCGTTGTCATTGTGGCAAACAGTGTGTCCATCATGCCCAATATTTTTAAGAGTTCCTCCCCGTAGTTAATTTCTTTTTCTACCACTTCTTGAAGCCTTATGAATTGTTTATGGATTACAGAAGACTGGCCTACAACAGGAGAGTAGATATCTACAAAGAAAAACATAAGAAATTAATGCAAAGTTTTACAGTAAAGCATGGGTGGCTTTTATACAACATCAAGAATATACTTTTATATAGAGGTAAGACAATAAAGCAGTTGGATTTACTAAGGCTAAAACATGGGGCCAAAATAAGACTGCAGAAACCCACAGGCTGTTTCAGCCCCGCACAGTGAGTAGCAGCCTCCTTCATCTTTCGCTTCCAGAACCCTTGTGTTGGCTCAGGCACAAACACACTAAGCAGATTTTGTTGGAACACAAGACTATGCATTTTGTGCCGAAATCCGCCAAGTGTGTTCTCACCGGAGCCAGCAAAAGGGTTCCAGACATGAATGAAGAAGGATCCTGCTCGTGATAGGGGCTAAACTTATCATGCGGATTTCAGCAAACCGATTCCAATCTTAAAGGAATTGTTTAATATAAAAATAAAAACTGGGTAAATAGATAGGCTGTGCAAAATAAAAAAATGTTTCTAATATAGTTAGTTAGCCAAAAATGTAATGTATAAAGGCTGGAGTGACTGGATGTCTAACATAACAGAACACTACTTCCTGTTTTTCAGCTCTCTTGGTTTACACTGTCTGGTTACCAGGCAGTAACCAATCAAGAGACTTGAGGGGGGCCACATGGGTCATATCTGTTACTTTTTAATCGGAGCTGAATGTGAAGTATCAATTGCAAACTCACTGAACAGAAATGTACCATGTGGCCCCCCCTTCAAGTCGCGGACTAGCTCAGAGTTTAAGAGCAGAAAAGCAGGAAGTCGAGTTCTGAAGAGCCCCTTTAAAATTTCTAAATACCAGCCACCTAATAGTAAGGTTGCAGCATCCCCTTAATCACTTAGGATTCCTTCTCCTCTAACCCACTCAGCATGCTCAGTTCTTCTCAACTCAGATTAATAAACACACCCACCAGTCTAACAGCCAATGAAGAGTTGGCATTTCTGGTTCCCATAGAAACTCTGCTCCTGTTTTTAACTCCTAACCCACTCTACTGAGCTCAGCGTAACCATTACAGTGCTCAATCGAAGCAGGACTTTTCATCATAGAAAATTCTGCCTGTGTAACCTACATTCTTCAATTACATGAACTTTACATCACATATGTGTGGCTTACAGATATAAATACATTGCATATGAGTCAGTCTCTTAACACTCAGCACTTAATCTTAAATACAATTGTATTTCTATATTTTACTTTATTGATCCATCTATTCCATAACGGTATTGTTTTAAATGTACAGTGTTATATACAAAAGTATAACCCATCTACATGCATTGTATATGAAAATAGCACTTTTCACTTGTGTGTGGGGGTTTTTTTTCCTTGTTTTTGTAAGAGTTGGCTTACCTATAATGTGTTCTGCCACATTTAATAAAATCGGCAGAAACTGGGGATTTATCAGATGTCTGGAAAGACAAAGTATACCGTTACTAAAAAATACAAATATGCAGTCAAAGTAAACCTAACATATTATATACGCACGTGTACACACACACACACACACACACACACACACACACACACACACACACACAAAAATCATAAATAGCATAATAGTGACGGTATTTTTTTAATGGTGACAAGGTATTACAACTAAACACTCTATGGACATATATAAGAAAAAGTCTAATGTTTACTAATAAATCTAGTGCAGGCATTTAATGCACGGCATCAAAAAAATTTCCCACATTGCATAAGTGCAGCAGAAATTTGCAAGCAATGCTGGCTTTAATCAGTTTTTCCTTTCTGCTAAAACAATCAATTTTTTGTTTTCTTATGTATGCAGAATAGAAATATAGACAGCAATAAATGCAAAGAAATGGCTCATGTTGAGTTCATCAACATCCCCTTTAAAAGTCACGTCATTTTAAGGATTGGGTTTAGCCATGTACTTGAATTTCAGCTGAAACCTGCTGAAAAAAGGCAGAATCCCTCAACGGAATCTTGGATTCAGTGTGTTCCTACCATAAATACCTGCAGTAATAAAAAAACAGTACAATCAAAACAAATAGCGGTACTTACTTGAGAAGGAAAATGAGCAGGTCACTCAACTCCTTCTCATCTCTTCCAGCAAGAGCATTCTTAAGAGTTCCCCTTCTTTTAAGTTCATTCATGACTGCAACGGTAACTTCAGGTCTTTTCATTCGAACCTGAGCCACAAAAATAATGCAGACAAAAATGTAAAAATTGCTCAGGATGCTAAATTATTTGTTTTACATTTCAGAGCTATTTAAAGAACTGGTAAAACCGATAAAAATAAAGTGTTTTAAAGTAATTAAAATATCTTGAACTGTTGCTCTGCATTGGTAAAACGTACGAGCTTTCTTTAAAAGACTATTGTAGTGTATATAACTAATCTGCAGTAAGGGTTGCCACCTTTACTGGAAAAAAATACCGGCCTTACTATATTTTTGTGGTTTTCCCTATAAATAACACTGGCATCATTTTTACTGGCCAGGTGGCAACCCTATCTGCTGTGTAGTCATGGGTGTAGCCATTCATGATGAAAAGGGACAGTTTACTTTGCAGATAACAGATAAGCTCTGTAATAGAATACAATGGGATTCTACAAAATGCATCTGCTATGTAACCTGTGCCTCGAATGGCTGCCCCCACGGCTACACTACTCTGCCGGAAGTTTAGCAGTTATACTGCTGGTGGTCCCATGGCCAGTCGCTCTCTTAAAAGCCACACGCAGGGGAGGCAGCTACACGGCACCTTGTTTATATAAACTATAGTCTTTCTGAAGCAAACACACCAGTTGTACCAGTGCTGGTAAACAGTACATTATATTTAAATTATTTTAAAACACTAATTGTTTGATGTTACTGTTCCTTTAACTTTCAATTAAATGCCAAAATAATGAATGTTCTAATAGCACCACCGGCTGGTGAGTTGTTGTAACTGTACGGCTGGATAAATACACATTTAGAAGGAAAACAGAGAACATTTCCCTTCCGAGGAGAGTCAACATCAGAACAGAATGTAAGAAAGAGTTAATAAGCTTTTACATGTTTATGCCTATCAATAAGTGCAGGACACAAAATGCGCCACTCATTTATATTATTAAACGTTCTGATAAAGATTTTTATTTTTAACATTTAATCTGGGTCAGTGGTCTGGTAGAGCGCAAACTACAACGTTTAGTGTAAACGTATGCACACGTCTTGTTCATGCTCATGTAAGTCATTCAGAGTAGTGCGCTGCCAGTTATATTCGATCGGTTATTTACTATGAACTGCATTATTCAATAATGTAAGGATTCTTTAAGCTGTGCCTTAACCATAAGGTTACATCAAGTTTAGTAGAGTACAGGTATGGGATCAGTTACCCAGAAAGCTTTGAATAAAGGAAAGGCCGTCTCCCATAGACTCCATTTTATCCAAGTAATCACAATTATAAATAATTATTTCCTTTTTCTCTTTAATAATAAACAATACCTTGTACTTAATCCAAACTAAGATATAATGAATCCTTATTGGAGGCAAAACCAGCCTATTGGGTTTATTTAATGTTTACATGATTTTCTAGTAGACTTAAGGTATGAAGATCCAAATTACGGAAAGATCTGTTATCTGTAAAACCCCAGGTCCCGAGCATTCTGTATAACAGGTCCCATACCTGTATATTTAATTTTAACACACTGTGCACACTACACAGGGAAGGGACATCAAGAGATGCTTCCTGGTTCAGCAAAGTTAGCTTTTTGCCATTCCGCCCAGCCCTTATCGTGGCTAAAGAGCAAGGGGCACTAATTTACACATTCATGATATTAGCAGTGTAAAATTTGTTCTGTTTGTCTAGTCTTAGTCTAGCCCAGCAGGTTAGCAAGCACGGCTAGTATTAACAACGGGCTTTCAAGTGGCAGTTTTATGGTAGTTCTCAGCCAGCAGTCAAAATAATTTGGAGCAATATGAAGACCGTTTGCTATTAAATATGGAATACTTGCCATAGCAGCATTCAGCTGTTTAAGGGGTACAATGCAGTGTTGTTGTTCATAGAAGCATGTATTGTAGCATTAAAGATATACAGAAGTTACAGTCGCAGTGCTTGCCCTCCCCATGCCCAAAATTACCTGTAACGCAGCATCAAGTGCTTTCGACATGTGAAAACCTTTTAGCAACGCGTCGTACTTTGTCAAGTGCGCTTTTACGGGTTTACTGACAAAGATGTCGTCCTGCATTTGTAAAAAGGCTTATTATAAAAACAAATAAAATATTTTAAAAAAAATGTATAAAATACATTTATATCTTTTCAATTTTGGCAGGCATTCACATCATGTTTAATAAAAAGATTATATACCGTCATATAGCCAGTTCATAGAAATTGGTACAATTTGAACTCTGCTAACCTCTAAAGGCCTGAAGTACTTAAAAGGACAACTAAAGCCTAAATAAATAAGTAGGCTAGAAATGTTGTACATTATGTTTTGTGCTTCTGTACCAGCCCAAGGCAACCACAGCTCTTTAGTAGCTCCCCATCTTCTTTTCTGCTGATTCACTGCACATGCTCTGTGCTGCTGTTACTTACTGAGCTTAGGGACCCACTCACAATATACAGTACACATAGAATAGAAATGTCACAATATAAGGCTGATTAGTAATTAATACAGATAATTACTACATGGCAGCACATAAACCAGTGCAATTAGCATCAGAATTTAATAATCAGCCCTGTAGCATCAGCTTATATTACAGGCCAACCTCATTTTCTGCTTGATAATTAGTGACGACCCCTAAGTTTAGCTTCTCAACAGCTGCTCAGAGCCCACTGAGCATGTGAGTGTCACAGACACTTTCCAAGATGGTGACCCTCTGTGACAAGTCTGAAGAAGCTGAAACGTTAGGCTGGTACAATAAATTCAGTATATAAAATATGGCATTTTAGCCACATTCATATTTAGGGTTTAGTTCTCCTTTAATATAACATATAAACACGATTTCCCAGAAGATATTTGATAGCATCACCATTTTAAAGCCTCCATTTCTCCCTGGCAGATCAGTACTTGTCCCACAGCTAAAAGCATTGGTTACCAAACTATGGGGCCCAAAGTACTGGAATTGAGGTCTTGCCCAAAGGTCAATTTAGGATGAATTCTCAAGGTAAATGTCCATTTACTGCCTTGAATATCCCTGGAATTATAGGAGCATGACCCTTAATTACAATTTGATATATAGTTGTCACTTTTTATGAGTTAAGGAAGAATCAAACATACAGTATGTTGTACAGGAGGGTAACTGTGTAGAACAGTCATGTACACAGCTTTCCCTTTAAGGTGTTCTTTCCTACACATGAAGGTGGAAAACGCGACAAAAAAAAAAAAAGCAGCTTTTTAGGCAGATATGGGAAAAGAATACAGGGACGTTCAATATGTACTTGAGCAGTAGAATTAAGTGAGCAGACTACTTTCAGTAAACCTAATAAGGCCAGAGTGTGACTGTATGTAGTTACAATGTCAATGCTGGTACCTGCATCAGACGAAGTACAATCGATTGTGAGTCTAGGAGTGGTTTATTGATGGTGTGCAGCCAGTATTGGGGGCCTACCAGGCTGGCCCTCCACCCTAGTCAGGAATTTTTTACCAATGTGCTGCCGGCCCAGTCTGACCATGTGTGCAGCTTTAAGGAAATGAGCCGCACATTTTCATAATATAAAAAGTGAACCCGCTTCATACTAAAGGCCTTTTGTTCAAACAAAACATTTGTGTACCTGCTTGGGCATGTAGTCTTTGCCTCTCACAAACACTCTGTATCGTGGGTGCCTCTTTGCTGTGGATTGCAATGTTTTTTTCTCTTCAGGTTTCCGATGTTTAATGTTCAACACACCATTGGTCATTCCTACCGCAATTATTTGGTCATCTGGCTGCAAAGGGGAAGGTTAGATATATGTAATACTGTTGCAGTTATATTACATAATTTTACAGTCATTCATGATTGGAAAAAAGTATATGGGTGTTCAAAAACGGTGTTTATTATCAACCAGGCCCGGACTGGTAATCTGTCCGTTTGGGCAAATGCCCGAGGGGCCGCTCTATCCTGTGTTGAAGTGGGCCGCATGCTGCCTTATTAGATGCGGCGCAGCACTTTTCTGCTATTGCTCCTAATTACCTTATCTTAGAAAGAATGGCTGCCATCTGCTTCAGGTATACAGCAAGCATTTTAGGAAAGGGGGAGGGCTGAGCCACGAGGGCGGAGACTGGAAGAAGATCTGTGGGTAGCCTCTTCTGATATGTATCATATGCTGAGAGTCTGCATACATACTACTTTGCTATGAGTGCATTCTCCTCATGCCTGTACTCACAATTGGCCCAGCCCACCCCTACCAGATCGATGGCCTGCTTGTGTTTGAGCGAGCAGCATTTTTCAAAGGAACGCATATTAATGCAGGAGCATCACAGCAGCACTGACCTAAACTTGAATCTTTTAATCAGCAATAAATTATAATCCATCTTGTAGCCTTGAACCACTGTACCAATTAACTTGAAACAGCACCAGTCAGGTAAGAGTGCGCACTTCTCTCAATAAAAGCACGTGGGAGGATTGGACTGCACTGAGCGCCTGTTGTCTGCTGCTTTGGAGAAGTGCACACTTATTGGAAGGCTGCTGTTTAAAGTTACCGTGGGTCACAAGACTGATTGTAAATTCTCTATGCTGGCTGCTGGAAAGAGGGGCTTTAAGGACGCAGGGCAGATGGTATTGTTGGCTATACTTGCTTGCTGCTGTATAGAATTAACTGTTTCAGGGGAATAGAGAGACAGAAGACAACAGTATTGTTCCCTTTTCTGCTGTTTAAAATGAACTGTTACATTACAGGGTATTGAGGCAGGAAACTATCCTATTGTTGCTTGCTGTATATGTGAGTGTATATGGGAGGTATATATCGGGGGATGGGGGGGATAGTGTAGGTAAGTGCAGCACAGAGTGTATATGGGGGATGGGCGGTATATATAAGGGTGTTAGAAGTCACTGAGGGGTTGTTCTGTGACCATATAAAGGCACAAGGCTGCAGGTCGAGTTATACAGGGAACTCCGAGTATCACTCGTGTAAGATGCTTAGATTTTTTTTTTGGTAGGGCTGCTTTTTACTCCCAGTCTGGCCCGGTTATCATCATTCCATAGGCTTGCCTGCTGGCCTGTCCCAAAACTACCCAAACAGGGAGACATTAACCTTAAAGCTCAAGGTATTTTCAGAGCATTGGCAGTACAATACCAAGTAATCCCTAACACAAGCAAGTTGCATCCAGTTTTTTCACTGTGATCTGAACATATCGGAGTCATGTTGGAATAATGGTTAAGCGTACATATATCAAATACAGTTTATAGTGAACGTTTGTGGTTTATGTACAACTGCCAGTTTAAGGGACAGGGCAAATAACGTGGTATTGTTATGGGTATGACACTGTACTGCTTCAGCGCCATTAGACTTTGTTCTGTGGTTGGAAAAAAAAATATATAAAACATTCACTGTCAAGGCATAGGGTTTGCATTTTAAAAAATTCTGCACCACTTTAATAAAGGTGTGAGCAACATGGAGAAACGGGAGTGACAAAAGTGCGCAGTCTTTTTTTTTGTAAAAACGACGCAGAAGTATATTGGGAACAAAGTCTTATTTTAAAATAGGGGGAAACTGCATTCCAGTTGAATTTTGATTACTATGTCTCAATGATTCCGATAAATCTCTTGTGAACAAAAAATACATTTTGATATCTAAAACTATCTGTTAAAAGTCACTATTGTAAACCATTTGTTAAATTCTTATCAATTGTAAATAGTATTTAAAAAGTGTTTAAACAAGACCGATTCAGATGTAAGAATAAGCAAGTGATATTCTGCAAAATATATAAGGTAAAATAAGTATTGAACGCAGAAATGTTTTTCTCAGTAAATATATTTCTAACAGGGCTATTGACATGACATTTACACCAGATGTGGGTAACAACCCAAGTAATCCACAAGTACAAAGAACACAAAACAAATTAGACCATAAATTAAGTTATGTGTAGTAAAGTGGAATGTCACAAGGAATAAGTATTGAACACTCTTACTGAAATGTATTTAATATTTAGTAGAAAAGCCTGCTGCCATCTTCAGCATCCTGGTAGATGGCATCATATTCTTATCAAGAATGTTCCGGTACATTTCTCCATTTATCCTTCCTTTAATTATCTGCCAGTACCATATGCTGAAAAACAGCCCCCACAACATGATGTTCCCATCCTCCAAACTTCACTGTTGGTGTTTTTGGGGTGATGTGCAGTGCCATTTTTCCTCCAAACATGGTGTGTGCGATGACATCCTAAGAGTTCATTTGTGGTCTCATCTGACCAGACTATATACTCTCCCAGAATTTCATTGGCAAATATTGCGCAGTGGAGTCTTGCATGATGAGCATACATAGAGGCCATGTCGATTGAATGCATTACTAATTGTTTTCCTTGAAACAACTGTACGTGCTAATTCAACGTCTTTCTGAAGCTCTCTGCGAATGATCTTAGACCACTCTTCCGATTATTCTTTTGACTCCCGTCAGAAATCTTGCGAGGAGCACCTGGTCGTGCCGGTTTAGGGTGAAATGAAGTTCTTTCCACTTTCAAATTATAGTCCCAACGGTGCTCACTGGAACATTCAGAAGCTTACAAATACATCTGTAACCAATGTCATGAGTATGTTTTGCAACAATAAGGTTGCGTAGGTCTTAGAGAGCTCTTTGCTATTACCTATCATGAGATCCCTCTTGTGGGATAACTTGGTAACGAGAAACCTTTTTATAGGCCATCAATTAGGATTAAACCATCTGATATTAATTTGCAGGGGGCAGGATTGCTTTCTAAATACAGACAGATTTCAGCAGGTTTCCATTGCCTTTTTGCACCACCTTACTTCATGTGTTCAATACTTATTCCCTGTGTTATTCCATTTTACTGCAAATAACTTAATATTTATGGACTTATTTGTTTTGAATTATTTGTGCGTGTGGATTACTTGGGTTACCGACATCTGGTGTAAATTTCATGTCAATGGCCCCATTAGAAATATATTTACAGAGAAAAACATTGACATGTTCAATACTTATTTTCACTGCTGTATGTACATTCTCCAATGAAACTCACATTACATATAATTTCTACTTACTGCCAAAGCCAGGCTCAGTATTGAAGCTGCATAATCAAAGCTGTGAACTACTTTGTAGTTCATTGTGCTGTAGACCTTTACATGCCTGTTAAAAAAAGAAGCCATTTTAGTAACATATATGGAAGCTGGTTTAGATGTACACTAACATCAGTCAGAGCCAAAAAAAAAAAAAATTATACATAAATCAATATATAATGAAGAAATGCTAAATGTGGGACATTCACTAAGATTCGTAGTTGCGCCAGGAGTAACTTTGCAGCAATTTACCAGGTGTAGTTTCGCCAGCGCTTCGCAAATTCACTAAAATCCAAAGTTGCACTCAGGGGTAGCGTGAGGTTGTGAAGTTGCGCTAGCGTTGATTCGCTAAGTTAAGTGAAGTTACGCTAATTAATTTGCATACGGCGCCAAATTCAAATTTCAATGGAGGAATACGTAGAATCACTACAAATGCCTGGGAAACCTTCAAAACATCAAAATAAAAATTTTATTTGCCCTACACATGTGCCCACTGTATAGTTAAGTTGCCATGAGTTAGGAAATGTAGGGGGGAAGGAGGGGAGCCCCAAAAATGTTTTCGATCTTTTTCAGCCTATCACCCATAATATAGAGAACACACCAGCGTTTTTTGGGACTTAGAAAATGTTAACTTTTTTTGAAGAAATCCCTATCTACTCTATTGCGCTTCGCCTGGTCTGAGGTGGCGAAGGAAGTCTAGCGTAAAAGGTAGCGTTCAGAACAATGCGCGCGTTAGTGACTTTGCGTAGTTACGTCCGTTGCGCAAATTCACCAGGCGTAAGGGTGCGAAGTTACGCCAGCGCGGTTAGTGAATTTGCGAAGTAACGAAAATGGCCAACGCTAGCGAATGGACACTAGCGTTAGGCGCATAGTGAATTTGCCCCAATATGTTCTTCTAAAATAATGATTTTTACCATACGGCTCTAAAGCTGTGGCTTTTTGCCCTGTGTATTTTCTGGCAGTACAGAATGCCTAGCAATCGCCCTCCATGACAACTGCCTGAATCCTCAATTCTAATAGGAAAACACAGTGAGCATTTTTGAGGAGAGCTAAAGTCATTCTAAATGGAACAGCACATATTCCAGGAAGAAAACACAACAATTACAAGGGATAACCATCTTAAAATTCAAACTAGTGCAAATCCCACCAGAAA
This sequence comes from Xenopus laevis, assembly GCF_017654675.1. NCBI lineage: Eukaryota > Metazoa > Chordata > Amphibia > Anura > Pipidae > Xenopus > Xenopus laevis. The sequence goes on along the minus strand of NC_054372.1, from coordinate 171,441,925 downwards.
TCACAATAAGTGATTGTATCCATATACTGTAATACAGGGGTGCCCAGGACTTCAATGGCGGTCTACCAGTAGATCGTGGGATTGTTTCTGGTAGACTGCGACCTGCCAGGAGTTTAAATGACGCTTCCTGGCTGTGACATCAAATGTGTTGCGAGATGGAAAATGAATATTAGTATAAATAAACTATTTTTATCAAGGTCAATCTATTTTATTGTAGATAGTATTATAACCATTTTATGGGCTTGGGATACTTGTTCTTGTGTCGTACGGTAGATGGGCCACTATTTTTATCAAGGTAGATCTTCTGATGGGGGCCAGGTGTCGAGAGTTGATCCCAGGGTAACAGTCTGGGCCCTGCTGTAATACATTCCAGTCACAGCAGGTGATAAATAAAAAGTCATAAGCAGTTGGCTATACTTACGCAAAGTAAGTGGCCTAGGGCCACAAGGAAAAAAGTACTGGATGTGGAACTCAGAGTAACAATCCTGCTATGAGGACAGAGGAATAGCTCCATTTACAAACTGGCCTCCCAATCTATAAGAGACTTGTGCTGTCTGCACATGCTTGCCATGATTGATTCAAAGATACACCCCCACCAATCAGAGCCTACAGTTCAATGTATATATCCCTATCTTAAGCCAGCAATTGGCCATCACTTCCAACTTTCCCATTGGAATGAAGCCTGTGTAGATGACCTACCTTGTGAATCCTATAGATAAGTGCACTCACCTGTCCAATGAGCCAGACAACAGCCTTTGGCCAGAGCTGCTAAGACTGAGACATGTTACGGTTTTGTGATGATTTCTTAATGACACCAGCAACTGCCCTCCCTTAAGTATGTCCCACACCTTAACATATCGGCCACCTAGAACAGAAGGAAGAAGAGTCAGAGAATGGAATATTTTCCGTCTGTAAAGTTACATGTTATAATTTGTAACAAGACTCAAATCAGCATGCAGCACATAGGTCAGGTTTTCCAGCAAACACGTCGGTATACATTCAAAAAATCTTCTTTAACAAATCTTTAGAAGGCAAGAGAATGACTCAGCCATACCTGCAGAAACAAGGAGTCCCCCAGAAGGGAAGAGAAGCACACTCTCCACAGGCTGCCCATGATCCATACTCATTACACTCTGGTCTGTTCGCCCATCAAATACCTTAATGGTATGATCATACGAACCTGCAATACGACAACACAGAACAACAGCTGTTAGAATCAAATATGAGAAGTCAAAAATGCAAATGTAAGATTATTATAGCAGATCACCCTCATACCAATAAACATAAATGTAGTACAGAGTTAATTTTAACTCTTATTATGCAGGAGGGAAACTTTTCACAATACAAATTCTAAGTATGAAATGAGAACATAAGGCACAGATAGGGTCCATGAGTAAGAATTAAGGATGCTGGGTGGCCAAGATGACAGCTGCAAGACAACCTATCATTTCATATACATGCAGCCCCCTGTAAGATTAGGAATTTACATTAATTTAATGGCCACACTACATCAATCAATTCGTTCTTCAAATAAGTTTTATGTTGCTGTGTTAGCTGTCCACTTATGCTACTGCTATGTTACCAATGGAAAACATATTAAAAGTGGTTCTCGTTTCCTAATTTACCCATGTTTCGGTACCTTCAGCTACGGCACATATTTTCGGCACAATTTGGCTCAGGAGATCTAGAAATGGTGGTACCAAAAGTCCTAGCACAATTAGGTAAGGAAGAAACGGCTAAAATGGTCTCGAGTTTATATTCACTCCTCCTGACATCCACTGCCTCGCCCTTTCAGTCAGCCTATAAGCAATGGCAGGTAGACATGCCCGGTCTGAGTGACGACCAGTGGGAAGAGACAATGGGCAGACTCTACCAATTCTTGATTAGCTCAAGAGACAGGTTAATACAATACAAATTTCTGATGCGGATATATCTCACCCCTAACAGGCTCCACAAAATGGGAAGACTACCCATTCCCACGTGTAAAAGATGTGGGGTGGCAGATGGAACCTTTTGGCACATGGTATGGTCGTGCCCGGTTATTTCCAGATATTGGTCCGATATCACACTGTATATTGTTGAGGTCCTGTCCCTGCCCCCTCTACAAACCCCCGAAATATGCCTACTGGGTGTAGTTGACGATATGGTACCTCTCAGTAGTACCAGGATATTACTCAGATCCCTACTTTTTTATGCCAAGAAACTAATGATCATTCACTGGATGGCCCCCAACCCTCCCCAGAGATCGGGCTGGATTGGGTATGTGAACAAGATGCTCCCGTTAATTAAGTTGACATATGAAGCTAGGGGTCACCCTAACAAATTTGAGAGAATATGGGGTGTCTGGTTGGAAGCACATTTATTGAGATTACCATGATGATATTGGATGTTTTGAGAAATGCAATGCCGTATGTTTTGCTCATACATATGTTGTTTTCACTGCTGATGTACTTTTCTCCCCCCCCCTTCCCTTCCCTCTTTCTTTCTGTACCCTATCCCAGTTACACTTTAAAACAATAAAAAGAACACCTTTTAAAAAAAAAAGTGGTTCTCGTTCCTCATAATATTGCTAACAGTAGGACAATAAATTCTAACCACGTTTGAAGGAAAAATTAAATCAGAATAAAAAAAGACATTACATGTCTGGCCCTAGCTTCTTGCCAGCTCTTCTTTCTACATAGCGAACCCATGACACTTACCTGTAGCAAACAAATCATTATTCAGTGGGCTAGTGCAGCCACATCGAATATAGTCTGTGTGCTCCTTGTAGCTAGTGATTTCTATGCCATTCGGAATATCCCAGAGTTTGGATGTGTAGTCATCTGAACCAGACACAATATGATACTTATCCGAGGTAAAGTCTACAAAGTGTACAGCTCTGTAATCAGATCAGACAAAAGTATTATTACATTTTGAAAAAGGCTGAAATAACTCCACATATTTATGTCACAGGGCTTTGTTACAATCGTACTTGCTATGGCCAGAAAACTGTCTAAGTGCAGCTTTCCCACTGATATCAAAGAGCTGGACAACACTATCTTCACAGCCAGCACCAAGAAGCTTCCCATCTCCCCGATATGTCCCACAATAGGCAGTGTCTTTGAAGCGAGAGAAGGTTTTCATTGGTTCCTGAGAGTACTGTCCATACAGGTGAATCTGGAAAAAAAAATAATAATACTTAACATCTCTGACGACTGCAAAAAATTATCGAAGACAACTGTTTTTAAAACTTTCTGTCCCTTTTCTGGTGATTCTGCGATGGGGCAATTGTCACTTACAGTCTATGGTGATGTCACTTCCAGTTTTATGGGGTTACCAGGTCAGAAGGTAGGTTACTTCTATAGGGTCTGGGTCAGGTAGCGGTTCTGGTAGGGAGATGTGTTGGGTACCAGGTGCGGGTCGGATTAGGAGTCATCGGCTGCAGGTCGGGCATGGGTCCTTCCAATTGAACTCAGGACTCAGCTCTTTAATGTGCTTGCACAACAGGGCCACAATGTAACTGCTGGAGCAGTTTTTAGCAAACAGGAGCACTGGCCCAGGATATTAGGTGAAAGATGATAATCACTTTACTAACATTTCAGCACCTCCCAGTCCAAGAAAGACCCCAATGGTAGTTACCTGAGCAGCCTATTAATGACACTGATATCAAAAAGGAGGGCTGCTAGCTAGAACACAGAGGACTGGCTTGCCAAGAGTAAAAAACATTCATGCCTACACGTTGCTTTTCCTCTGTGCTCAGACAGTCCTATGTTATTACGTTACTGGGGGACAGAAAAAACACTGATCATATCTACATTTCTAGTTCTAAAGCAAACAAGAACTAGTGTTTTATAGGAAAGAAGCAGCAGCTAAAATAGTATTTTTTTTTTACAAAAAATACCCTTTTTTCCCTGCAGCACAAGTCAATACTACAAAGTGGTTTCAAGCATATTCAAGCAGCAAATTATTTAGGTGTTTCTGTACTAAAATTTTGAGTTGTAAGCAAGATATGATGTTTACCGTATTCTATTACACTCTACTTACCCGTGTGGATGAAGTTACAGCATAGCTGCAGGGCTGAATAGGTGAAAAGTGGATTTTTGTTACTGCTCCAAACTCTTTAATCTGAACTGGTGTCTAAGAACAAGAAAATGCAATTAGGTCTGAACAATATGAGAAAATATGGAATTTATGTGAAATAAAATGGTGGCAATAAATATATATTTGTTGTACATTCACAAATAGAGAGAGAGAAGCTCTCATCCAATTCCCCTGCAATTTGAGAAGTTGCCTTATATTGTTAGAGCAATGCATAATAAAAAATGGTTCATATAGCAACAAACATTTAAGTTCTATAATATATAGTTGCAGAATGTACTTAAAGGGATATTGCCATGGGGACACGTATCTCTTATAAAAGATTTGCCCATCAATTAAAATGAGTATTACCTTGTAACGCTTCCAGTACAAAGTATCCTGTGTTATCTTCTCGCCAAGCTTGGGGTAAGTGGGGATGGCTACAGGCTTGTAACTTGACATTTTTCCCACTTACAAATGATGTATCCCAAACCAAATAAAATAAAATGCACCTCTTAAAGACACCAGAGCACAGCTGAAATACAAACATAAAAGAAAAACTTAAAGAAGTGTCTGTATGTAAGTATAACTGTGTTTATAAAGCACTACTAGGGTGCACAGAGCTGTACAGTTTATACTCACGAGTCACGAGGATCCCCCAAATTGACATCAATCTGGAAATGCCTACAAGTTCCCTGCCAAAAATGGGGTAAGCTCCCCAGCCAAAAACCTACATGTGTTTGTTCTCCATTTCTACTTAATGCCTACAAATTGGTGCATGAATACATCAGCCTTGACAGATGTAACAAAACTATACATAGAGCATTACATATGTTTTCTAACATGTGTGGGATTGTTTTTGTTTTCTGGATGGGTAAATATAGAGAGCCACACTAGCAGCTGTTTCTAACAAGTTGTTAAAGGGGTTGTTCACCTTCCAACACTTTTTTAAGTTCAGTTGAAATAAAGACTTTTTTCAATTACTTTCTGTTTTCTATGGGTGACTGTTTTTCTAATATGGAAGTGTAAAGTGTAATTTTTCACCATCTCAAGCAGCTCTGGGAGGGTGGGAGGGGTCGCCGACCCTGTAAACTGTTCTAAATTAATACATTTAGATGATACATTTGTTATGTTTGTCCCTGCTGAGCAGAATCTCGGGGTTTCATTACAGGCAGCTGTTAGAATTGATACAATAGTTGCTAATACTCCAGAGATGCTGCTGAGAAATGTATCAACTAAATGTTGCAAAATCGTAACAGTTCAGAATCTGCTGCTGAATTACTGAGCTGCCAGACTCAAACACCAGAGACTAGTGATGGGAGAATTTCTCCCGTATCACTTCACCACGAAATTAGAAAATTTCCTGTGAAATTTGCAAAATGAAAATCAATGGGCGTCTGTTAATCGTCGCCGGCAAAACGCGGAAATTCACGCCTGGAGAATAAATTTGCCCATCACTACCAGAGACAGGAACCTTAAACTTGGATTTTAGAAAAATGGTAAAAAATAAATGGGAAGCAACTGAAAAAAGTCTTTATTTCTGGTGAACAATCTGAAAACAACTGAACTGAAAAAGTCTTTGGAAGGTGAACAAACCCTTTAAGACTGCCTGTAAAGTTCCAAACATACATTTACTATACCATAAAAGCCTGTTAAATAAATGGAAAGCATTGACAATGTAATTCTTGCCTGCGTGCCCTACAAACACCACCCCCCCCTCTATAATTCAAAATGTTACATTGATTCGGGTAGAAATAAATGTATCATAAGATAAACATTCAAAATATCTATATGTTTAGCTATTGCTGTATGTTTGATTATTGATATTTCTTACTAATTGCTCTTAAGGGTGTGGGAGTTAAATATTTAAAGGGGGTGTGTAAGGAAATTCTTGAGTTAATACTTGAAACGCATGATATGTGAAATGTAGCTTCTTTTACCAATAACATGTCCTTGTGATAATTGTAGCTTCTTTAACAATAACAAGTCTTTGTGATAATTTGAAACAGTGCATTTGTACACAGCTAACTGTCCCCTGAATAAATGACGTGAACGTGGGGCCAGATCAGCTGCAGAAAGATTGTAACATTTTACAGTATCTATAAAAAGCCAGCTACTTTCTGTATTAGCTGGTCAACCTGCAGCTTACTTCTGTATTGCTTGTCCCCTCGCAGCGAGTATAAAACTTATCACATTCCTCTGAACCCTGAATGGTCATTGGCAGATTTTTCTAACAACTTGGTCCTTCGAGCCGGAAACCAACATCTGTCTTCTCAAACGGGAAACGTGACTGTGGTCACTGCAGAGGGTTAATCATATTCTCTCTGTGGACTGAACCGAAAGACCTCCGACAGCTGTCGTAAAGAGAGGCCAGTTGCACTCGTTTGGGGGAACAGTGACGGTTTCCAAAGAACACAGCGACCAGGGTCACTGGAATCTGGTAACGTATATGTTTTCTTTTTGTTGTTGTTGTTACTAGTTGTCTACGTAGAGGTCCCATCACTAGACTGTTGATATTAAGGTGTTAAGTGGCGTAATCGCCCGCCTTTGATAAAGAGACAGGGAGTGATAGTGGGTCCAGTCACCTAGACTGTTGCTACGTAAAGGTCCCGTCACTAGACTGTTGATATTAAGGTGTTAAGTGGCATAATCGCCCGCCTTTGATAAAGAGACAGGGAGTGATAGTGGGTCCGGTCACCTAGACTGTTGATATTAAGGTGTTAAGTGGCAGAATCGCCCGCCTTTGATAAAGAAACAGAGTGACAAGCGGACGAGTCCATAGTCTGTGTGAGAAGACTACAGGAATAACTAACTCCGTGTGCACGTTAAAGATAAAGAGTACTCCGGGGACCGCGGAATTTGTGTTTGAAAGTGTGTGAAAGAGAGTGTTTGGGAGTCAAAGAGGGAATGGTCAACCCCTCAGACAGGCCGTAAAGGGCGATACACTGACCGGTGAACGTTTTCGGCAAACGGACTACCTTGCTCCTCAGGTTTTACTTGGCCGAGCTCCAAGCTGTGAGGCCATATCCGTGAGTACTGCTTCACCAGGCGTTTGACTCCACAAAATTGTTTGTCAATTGTTTGTCATCTATACCTACTAACCATGGGAAATAAATGCTGTAAAAGTATCAATGATCTAACTGAGGACGCTCAGTTCATGCGTGATCAGAATCCAAATAATATCAGGTTCTTAAAAGGTAGAAAGAGTATTCTAATTTTAACCCTATATTAGACAAGGAACAGTATAGATTGCTTGTTGGAGAGGTACTGACGATAAAAAATGTACATCAAAAGTTACCTATAGGTCACGTTAATTGTTTTTTTGTTTTTTTCTTTCCTGGGAGGTTTGTTTTTGTAAGTAATTATTAGATGAAGTTTCTAAACCTGACTGTTTTGTCAGCCTGTCAGTTAGAGATTCTAATGCTAACGGCCTCCTGCTGCACAAATATGGCAGCCTCCTCATACAGGAGCATTGGGCATCAGACAGGTAATGTAAAAGCATTGTGCAAATACGTTATTGTGAAGTTATAAGTTTCTTTCCAATGCAATATTATGAGGAATGTAATAGGAGGGAAAATAAAGAAAGGAATGCCAAGAAAGGCAAGGTACAAGATCAACTATATGTCAGGTAATAAGATAATTAAGGGATTGTGGATTGATATTATTGTAAACTGAAGGAAGTCTTTGACACATATAGTGGTGTGCCTATACCAGATCAGGGCATGGTAAATGATAGTCCTTATGAGCTACAACTAAAAAATGCATTCCTATGAGGATGTCTTTGCAGTTTTGTGAGTCAACATATGGTAGACCACTGGGTAGCCAGTTTGCAAGCAGTCCATGAATATGCCAGACATGCTGAAAGACATCTCCAAAAAACAAAAAAAAAACGAGGGTTAAACTATGTGTTTTAGTAGAGGAAGATGTGTATGTGGTAAAGCAGGATAGAGTACGAGATAGGCAGAGAGAAGACCCCATTGAGATGACAAGCGAGAAAGGGAAATACTGTAAGTAAAAGACGTAGGAGAAATTAGGTTTTTTCATTGTGAGAAACCGGGGCATTTTCCTAGAGAATGCCGAGCAGAATTGAGCAATGGGGATGACAGGAGCCCCCTTGGGGAGGCATGACTATCTGAGAGTATACATTCCCCTATAAATAACTGAGGATAATTCTTAATATAGAAGACATAGAATGTAGTCTCTTATGTAAGTCGAAACCCCAACTCACACTTGAAGTTGGGGGAAAATCCATTACCTTCCTATGTGACACTGGGGCATGTAGATTCCTTATACACCCCCCTGATGTGCCAACTATCCAAAGAACTGAGGAATTTACTTTTCTAAGAATAGCAGGGGGACAATTAGATAAAGTATACTTGTCCCCACTATTAGCCGTAACTGACCCTGACATTCAACAGACTATTCTTAATCAGTTCATTCTCTCTTCCCATTGTCCATTCAACTTACTGGGAAGGGACATGTTGGTGAGATCAGGAAAGTGCCTTATAACCACCCGGATGGTTAATTGCCTTTGGCGACCATCCGCTTAATAGAATAGCAGCCAAGCCGAATCAAATACCAATCAAACCTCTTACACAATCACAAAAGATGAGGAAGCTAGAAAGCTAGAGGGAGAGATAAAGCTGCTAGCAAAGGAGTTAAGTCAGAAAATAGTGAACAGTGAGAAACAACACCAAAAGGAAAAACACCTTAGAGACAATTTATCTTTCAGTGCTGAAAATAGCAGCTCTGATACTGAGGAACAAGCAGTTCCCAGCCCCCCAGCCAAGTTCTACCCCGTCTGTAAATACAAACTAGAGAAGAGGGGTAGAAGCGGTGGCTGCTGCTTCAACACGTCACATTACACACACAGAGTACATTCCATGGGCAGCATCATATCTTAGAAGGATTTTTCAAGACGTTCCACATCCCCGCACCAATCCACACAAATTTGTACAGGAACTCATGTTTGTCCAACCCTAATTGAACTGATGTTAGTTGTACTCAAACATGTGTGTGGTCCAGGGGCTTACCAACATTTGTTGGTCAAATTGAATTGGGACACTAATCCTGCTGACCCAGCCCAAGAAGGGGTCCGCTGACATGCTCTGGAAAGTACCAAAGGCACCATTTTTCCAGAAGTTTATTTGGAAACAGTTTTCAAATTTAACCAAGATGCTCAAGAGTCTGTTGTCCAGTATGCAACCAGATTTAAAGAGAGGGTCATTGCATGTGGTGGACCTGCTGCCCTAACAGATGAGGAAAACCTGATGGGAGTTGTTGCATGGTTTAGGACCTACAGGCAGTAAATCAGGCCGTTTTCCAAGACTGACCCAGTCTCATTAGGAAATGCCAAAGCTGATGCGGCTGCTAAAGCACATTCACATTCAAGCTTTAACTGCATCACCAGACACAAACTTTTTAGATCAAGGGTTACTCAAAGACATGCAAAATAATGTCAGTGAAGCAGAACACCACAAATAGGTTTCTAAAGGGGCCCAACTTAAACAGGGCAAATATTATTGCCCCAAAAGGAAAACCAATCCTTCCTACTACACTATTTCACTATGTTGCAATTTTGAGTCATGGGCAAAGCCATGTCTCAACAGGAGGGATGGTAAATAACATACTCATTTTAGATTTTAGATCTGCATGGATTTTATCAAACTCAATAGATGGGAGAACAAGAAATGTTGCCTTGTAATTATAGATGCCTTTTTCAGATCATCGAGGAAGAGGCAGACCAAAGTTTGACGGAACACGTGCAGAATATTAAATAAACAAGAGCTTACTCCAAATTCTCTTCCAGATACCGGAGAGCCCATCCCAATAGAACTTGTGAAGCCTGGAGGCTACATGTGGGTAAAGGTAATAAAAATGAAGAATTAGGCGACTCCATTGTGGGAAGGGCCTTATCAGGTAAAATCGCAGAAAGAGTGTCCTGGGTACACTCCAGTCATTGTAAACTAGTAAAAGAACTAGGGCAAGTAGCTAGGGAACCCAAATAGTCCTTTGGATACAGTCTGACTACAAAGGGGGTTCTCTCCACTAGGGAGGGGGTCGTCTCAACGTCAGTGAAGAACCATGGGACTATTTGGGAGCAGCAGCAGAAGTAGGGAAAGAGTAGAACAATATGATACCTGGACACCATTCTCAAGGTGGGGTTGTGCAGGCATGTTAGAACTAATAATGTTTTTCATCTTATTCCCTTGGCTTTTCTTCCCCTTATAACATAATGCCACCAACCACAATAATACACCCAAGAAATAGGACTCCCCAGAGTGTAGGTACAACAGGCAGACAGGATTGGGGACTACCTCCCAAGGATTATTCATATCCACCGTGGAGCAAACCTCTAGACATTACCATTATCGAAAGAACCACTACCACAGTTGAATTTGATGCCAGTGAATTCAGAGTGATTCCTTAGAGACTGCTAGGTCCTTTGCCTGGGAAAATAAGTATATGTGCATCATTGTACCCCCCAACCCCCGGACTAAAGCCCTGCCCAGATTGGTCCACAGTCTGGTGGAGTAGAGATCCACAAGGGTGGGAGATAGCACCATGGGTAGGAGACTTAAAGAAATTCATGCAGCAGCAGATTTCCATAATAAAGAAAGCCCCATCTGCTTACTGCACGATCAAGTCATGTAACCCACTGCTCCAAACCATTAAACATCCCAGAGACCAAAAACTTTTTGGTCTCGGGATTACCATCACAGGAACAGACCCCATGGGATTAATTAATGTAACCATAGATAGGGCAAAGGCCATAAAGAGAGATTCCACAACCCCATTCCTCAAAGAAAAGATCTCTATCTCTGGTTTTCTGAGACCAGGCTCCGAAGGTAGGGTGACTTACTTACTTACCCAATCTCACCCTTGAAAAGCTTTTGGAATAGAGACAGGTGTCCCCGAGGGGAACAAATGGTTAAAATATGTCCCAAACATGTCCCCCCGCTCAGGGAAAGATAACTGATTCGCTTGCGCAAAAGCACGGCCAGCCATTGGTACGGTGCCATTCCCGCTAAACCCTGATAATGACTTAGAAGGGTTGTAGTGTGTGCTTAAGTTATATACTCAAAAGCAACCCGCAAACGGTACCACCCTGTCCTTTCTCTGCCCTGCTAGATTTGCCACCTTCCATTACAGTATATGCAGGTAACCATACCTGTTTCCATAGTCAAGGGCGTGGTCAGAAATTACTGGCACTGCCAGCCTCCTTTTGTGCCCGAAATAAAGTTCTGACACAGAATGACACCACATTTAAAAACAATGGTTCCAGGACCACCGTAGTGTGTGGGCAGATATATGGTGGTTATGTGGAGACACAAAATTGCGCCCCTTACTTCCAAGTCTCTGGAGTGGGAGCTGCTGTTTAGTACAACTGATATTGCCTTTCTATGCTTTTCCCATAACCTCTATTCCGCAGGTACCAAGATTGGAAATGATTCACCGCTCCAAATGAGAAGTCCGACTTAAAGGGTCTTTCAACAATCATGTATACATTGATGATATAGGAGTACCCTGAGGAGTCCCAGATGAATATAAGGCCAGAAATCAAATCACCGCTGGTTTTGAATCCCTCCTCGCCTGGTGGGCAACTATAAACAAGAACGTCGATTGGATCAACTACATCTACTACAACCAACACAGATTTGTCAACTTTACCCATGATGGATTCAAAGGTTTAGCAAGTCAACTGGAAGCCACCTCGGTTGCCTGGCAAGATCGTTTAGCCTTGGACATGCTTCTTGCCGAGAGAGGTGGCATGTGCAAAATCTTCGGTGATATGTGTTGCACCTTCATCCCAAATAACACGGCTCCTGATGGGAGTATCACTAAGGTCTTGGAAGGACTGGCTATGTTATCTAATGAACTGGCGGAAAACTCTGGGATATCCAACAATTTCACCGACTTTCTTAAGACTTGGTTCAGGAAATGGAGCGGACTTGAATCCAGCGTGATAATTTCAACTGCTATACTTGCAGCTATTTTGGTAACCTGTGGGTGCTGTTGCATCCCTTGTATTCGTGGCTTATTGCAACATCTTATCGATACTACTTTTACTAAAACCATGTATACTGCAGCTTCACTCTGCTCTTATGACTATGTGGATAATTATAACACAGATATATGACACGAAGGATGAAAAGCTATGCTAGTCCTGATCACTGATGTTTTTCTGTCACACATAATGCATTTACAAGTATAAAAAGGGTGGAAATGTAAGGAAATTCTTGAGTTAATACTTGAAACGCATGATATGTGAAATGTAGCTTCTTTTACCAATAACATGTCCTTGTGATAATTGTAGCTTCTTTAACAATAACAAGTCTTTGTGATAATTTGAAACAGTGCATTTGTACACAGCTAACTGTCCCCTGAATAAATGACATGAACGTGGGGCCAGATCAGCTGCAGAAAGATTGTAACATTTTACAGTATCTATAAAAGCCAGCTACTTTCTGTATTAGCTGGTCAACCTGCAGCTTACTTCTGTATTGCTTGTCCCCTCGCAGCGAGTATAAAACTTATCACATTCCTCTGAACCCTGAATGGTCATTGGCAGATTTTTCTAACAGGTGTCGATCTGACAGTATAATGTGATACGTTGATTTGATTTAAATACACATAGCACTTTAAACTATAGGGGGGTGTTTTACCAGTTATTTTGCAAACTCTAGTATAAAATAGACAAATCTTATTCTAAACCAGAGTTACCAAGGTGAAGGGTTGACCCAATGGGGAGGTGCAATGACATGGGGGTTCAGAAAGTTATGATAATAATCAGGGTGATTATTATTAACCTGTATTTATATAGCGCCAACATATTTTGCACTAAATGTGTTTATACAACTACATCACATGAATTATATACATACAACTTATTACCAATATTAGTACAAAAGGTGAGAAAGGCCCTGTGCAAAAGAGCTTTCAATCTAAGGGGAAGGGAATAAGACAAAAGGTATGGGAGTGGGCGAGATCAGAATTAAGTGGGTGAGAAATGTGGTATTGTATGTGGTGTTGCGTTTGGTAGTTAAGCAGAGTGAGGGTAGGCTTCTCTACTTAAAGTAGAAGGAAAGGTTAAAACTAAGTAAGCCTTATCAGAAAGGTCCATCTAAATATACCATTAAACCCCCAAAGTAGTGCTGCTCTGAGTCCCCTGTCAAAAGAAAGACAGCATTTCTTTCCTTCTATTGTGTACTCATGGGCTTCTGTATCAGACTTCCTGCCTTCAGCTTAAACCTCATTGCCCTGGGCAAGAGCATGCTCAGTTTGCTCTTCTTCCCCACCCCCTCCTCCCTTCTCTACTGTAATCTGAGCCCAGAGCAGGGAGAGACTCAGGCAGGAAGTGATGTCACGCCATGTTAATACTGCAGCTGCTATCCTAAACAAACAGAGTTTCTAGAGCTTTTTACTCAGGTATGGTAAAACATTCTACAGAATAAATATAGCATTCTAGCTTGCACTATTGCAGCTAATCTATTGGCAATAAAATGCCTCCGTAGCTTTCCTTCTCCTATAAGTGTGTTTTAAGAGATTTATTGAAAGCAGAAAAGTTGGGAGAAAGTCGGACAGACCGTGGGAGAGAGTTCCAGAGGAGGGGTGCAGCCCTTGCAAAGTCTTGAATGCGAGCATGTGAGGAGGTAATGAGAGAAGAGTTGAGTAGCAGGTCAGTAGAGGAGCGTAGTAAGCGATTGGGTGAGTATATAGAGATGAGTTCAGAGATGTAGGGTGGGGCATGAAGTGCTTTGAATGTCAAGGTCATTAATTTGAATTTCATTCTGAAAGGTAACGGAAGCCAGTGCAGGGATTGACAGAATGGCGAGGCAGAGGAGGAGCGGTTGCTGAGGTGTATGAGCCTCGCAGCAGTGTTCATTATGGACTGGAGAGGTGACAGTCTCTGGAGGGGAAGAGAGTTACAGTAGTCTAGACATGATATGATAAAGAGAGTGAATAAGAATTTTGCCGGCATCTTGGGTGATAATTGATCGTATTTTGGATATGTTCCTTAGGTGGAAGTGACATGATTTAATAAGTGACTGGATATGAGGAGTGAATGACAGGGCAGAATCTAGGATAACCCCAAGGCACCGGGCCTGGGGAGAGGGGGTGATAGTGGAATTGTTAACTATGATGGATACTTCGGGGATGTTACTGATGTCAGTTGGAGGAAAGAGAACCATTGATCATTGGGGACAACAGCCATTTGCTCTCCAAGATACCTGGAAGCCCAGATTTAAAGTGAGTTAGGGAGAAATTAGGGATGATTACATATTTGTGCTCCTAGATATTCTTGGAACTATGGCTGAATGGCAGATACACTGATCGTTTCCTCAAAAGGGGTTGTTCACCTTTATATTAATGATGTAGAGTGATATTCTGAGCCAACATGCAATTGGTTTTCATGTTTTATTATTTGTGAATTTTTGAGTTATTTAGCTTTTTATTTGGCAGGTTTTCAATTTCAGGGATTGTGCTGCTGGGGTCCAACAAACCTAGCAACCATGCATTGATTTGAATATACGAAATATGAAAAGGTGAGGCCTGATTAGAAAGATAGGTAATAAAAAGTAGCAATAACAATAATGTAACCTTTTAGATGGGCCCATTTAAGAACTAGAAAGTGTCAGAAGAAGGCAGCAAATCATTTGAAAACTATTTTAAAAAATAGAAGCCAATTGAAAAGCTGCTTAGAATTAGCCAATATATAAGATACTGATAGTTAGTATATAGGGGAAGCATCCCTTTAACTGTAACCATTTCATGAATCAAGAGAAGGATCAGACTAAATGTTGCCTTGAATTGAAAACCTTTAACAACCACTACTGTAAATACTTGTTTGTGGGAGCCCTGTAGGTCATGGTTTTAAAATCCCATAATTACTGGGGCTTTGCAGTCACCATGACATTTCATAATACAGAAGGACCATGCTAACATCTTACACCCCCAGTAATAGGA
Source organism: Xenopus laevis (assembly GCF_017654675.1). Classification (NCBI taxonomy): domain Eukaryota; kingdom Metazoa; phylum Chordata; class Amphibia; order Anura; family Pipidae; genus Xenopus; species Xenopus laevis. Next base: position 171,426,901 of record NC_054372.1, on the reverse strand, counting down.
CAGTCCCACTGTATTCAGCGTGCAGATCAGTCTACTGACTACGCCTCGTGGGGGGGGTAAGGAAATACGTGGAATCAGCAAAACACAAAATCGCACTACAGATCCGTTTTAAGAGAAGGAGCTCCATACACGAAATATTGCTTCATAACTTACCGCCCGGCTCTGACGCTTGATCTTGGTTTCACACACGGGGAGTCACGTTGCAGGAATGATAGCTGCAAGCCGCCATCTTAGTTGGTGACGCACTTCCGGTGCAGGCGCAGTGGTAATACGTCAGAAGCCGGTGCCCAACCAGCGCGTGGATCTTTCAGAAATAGAAGTATATTGCACCTATCCGGTATTTTTAAGGAGGATCGAGTCCTGACGGGGTTATAATAGCTTCCCAATGGAGATGGAGTCGTATAAACGGAGGCCGCTAGAAAGATAATCCAAAGCGGTCGCGTTTTGATGACGTTTAGCTGATGACGGAAGTTGTCAGGAGAAAGAATAAGGCTGTTCTGATGTTCTTCTGCTTAGGAAAGATGCGAGAAAGGTTTCTATTTTTTCCCCCTAAGAAAAAGAAGATCAGAACAGCCTCGTTCTTTCTCCTGACAATTTCCTTGACTACTTGGTGGTCAGTCAGACTGGTGGAGACAATGTTGTAATAAAATTCATTCATATTAAAAGAACATGTATCCCTTAATATCTTGCAATAAAAAAGAAATTAAATAATGAATGTAACTGACAAAAGCCCCCTCATCAATTTTACATTCACACATTTTAAAGGTTTACTTATCCTTTAATGCCATCTTCCCATTATACTATGACGAGTAACGTGCTGGTGGTGCTATAGAAATAGATGATGAGGGCACTTTGAGCCAGACCATACATAGAACAAGAAAAGTGCAAATAATTACATTTATATTACAAATAATATGAGAACACACCAAAGGCACCGCTCCAAACTCACACTCCTGTAGCTGCTCTCTTATAATTATTATTATAATCCGGGTGCTCAGTCCACAGCGTCCCACTGCCAGTATGTCTCAGAAACCAAAGGAAAGGTCGGAACTCCAGTAAAATAGGCAGTTTTATTGCAGTGTCATACAGATGTCCATTGCCTTACGCGTTTCGGGAGTCAATCCCTTAATCGTAGGCTTACAGAATAGGTGGTACAAGCATGTTATGTACAAAAAGTGTGAGGTGACCCCTCTTGGGCACTTCACAACACTACAGTTAAAAACTATTTTATTTATGTCAATAAAATGTTTTTGTTTTTTTTTGATGCTCAGAATAAAACCTCAGTGTTCAATAAAACCAATTATTATCCCAAGGGAACCCTGTGTCCTTTTGTTTTCATTGTGTGGACACTAGAGTGTCTGCTTTCTGAGGGAGATTACATGGGCATGTCTGGGTGGTCATTATAGCCATTCTGGGCTAGAGAATGACCCCGGTGGGTTGCTCAACATCAGGGGTTAAGCTTAGAGGATGCAGGTAGCCCTGCTCCTGGTGTTTCCCTGAGTATCAGCATCAGGCTGACCAAACTTTCCTTTTCTTGGTTGTCCATCCTCCTGGGAGCAGGACAATTGAAAAACTGATTGGATGAGTACAGCGTGCAGGGTTAAGCTGGATCTGGCTAATTATGATTAAGTGTCCTGGAGGCTGGAGCATTGTTTCCTGTGTCCCCTATCAAATACAGGGAAACAGATTTAACAGTGTATATCAAAAAAAAATCCTGTTTTCTTGGTCTTTAAAGGAACAGTATATGCCATAAAGTATTTTCTGGATGCTTTTACATTACCTGTCTGACTCCATGTAATGCTGCTTTATTTGTGCAGCAGGAGTCCATTAGCATTAGAAACTTTAACTGACAGGCTGAGATGGGACAGTCTGGTTGGCAAAACAGTCAGGTTAAGGAACTTCAACTAACAATTACAAAAACAAACCTCACAGCAAAAAACAAACATGACCTATAGGTAACTTTTAATATACATTCATATTTTAAGAATAAGTTTTTTTAGTATCAGTATCACTTTAAGTCAGTATCTGTAGGTGTTAGGTCACAACTGGGGTGATAAATGGCATTTCACCTACTAGTAGGGTTGCCACCTTTTCCTAATTTTGTTACCGCTGGTGGGGGGAGCGGCGAAAAAAAAGGGGTGGGTGTGATGTCAAAGGGGATGGGGCTATGATGCAAAAAGAGGCGGTGCCGCAGTGCAGAGCTGTGTGATATCAAAAAGGGGCAGGGGAATGAAGTAAAAAGGGGCGGGCTGCGGCACAGAGCTGTGAAGACAGGACAAAAGCAAGGTTTTACAGGGGATTGGGGCAGGCCAAGGGGGTCTTTTTTTAACGATATTACAAATTTACCGGCAGCTACATTGCCGGTAAGTTTGTAATACCGGGTGGCAACCCTACCTACTAGCAGTCTAACAAAAACCCTGGGTTTGGCAGATAGCAGGAAGACACTACCTGGCTCAATGAATAATGCTGAGGGCCAGCCGTAGAGTTTGAAGCAGGAAGAATAATGGTTTGGACTAGGGCCCGTTTCCAGTCCAGACCTTAACTGCGTATTGTGCTTTCTGGCAACAGTGTGGGGAAGTGTTTTTCCTAGTTTGGCACTAACACACACACCTCATATGGTGTAACAACTTGACTGGCCTGCACAGAGCCTTGACCTCAACCCAACTGAAACCTATGACAAATTAAAATTGCTGACTGAGCCAGGCCTGACCCCCCCCCCCCCAATATCAGTGTCACAACCTCACTTAAAGCGGTTAAAGCTGAAAAGAAGCAGAGGATGTTCTAGTAATACCATTGGTTTGGGTAGGTACCTGGATAGGTGTATCTTTGATTTAAATTGTTATAAAAGGAAAAATTGTAAGACAAACGCCTATTTTACTTACTTTCTGGTGCCTCATAGATACTCACTATGTTGTGCCCAATGGATTACATTTGCATTATAGCAGTGCTTATACACTTTTGTGGTTCAAGATAAGCCTTGGGGGAGACCAACCCATTTTCAGGACCTCCTTATCTTATAACAAGGTTACCAGAAAAGAAAATGTTTGATGCATCAGCCACTGACCTGTTAAGATGTTCATTGACGCAAAGATCTGATCGTCCGCATCCTCGATCGGACTTCTCCATCTCCCTACCTGTCACTAACCATTCAGATCAAATAAAGTAGTAAAAGAACAGATCAGACGATGTTCTGCCCCTGACAGCAATCGTACGACAGTTATGTCCAACCAAAGCTAGTGACAGTCTCCCACTGAATCGTACGATCGCGATACACGCAGAGATATTATCAGCAGCCGACAGAAATCTTTTAAACTGGCCCATCGACGAAACGACAGATCTCCGCGGGACGAAAAATGTCAGGACTCTCCACACACGGTCCGAAAATCATACGAATCGAGGATTCGTATGATCAGATCTTTGCGTCTATGGCCATCTTAAGACTGAGCATTCACATCTGATGAAATTATCAAGAAATGATCAGATGTAGGCACTCCTGGGTGGCTTAGCCGTTGGACATGTGTTTTTTTACATTAGTACATCTAAATTCACATATCAAATTATAGATTGCTTCCTCGATGAATGTTTTCCCAAACTGAAACTCCCAGATAATCTATGTGAAAGGGAGGTGCAGATGCCATGCATGACTTTGGGTTGCCTTATCTCTGAAATGGTACAGTAATGGTATGACGAGCCTTTGTTGGTGTTCCAATTGTAACAATGGATTTTAACTCTAAAGCTTCACTGGTGTGTTTCATCCTTGTTTGTCTAAGGGTTATTATTAAGGGCATCGTACGAAAGTTATGTCCAACCAAAGCTAGTGACAGTCTCCCTCTGAATCGTACGATCGCAATACACGCAGAGATATTATCGGCAGCCGACAGAAATCTTTTAAACTGACCCATCGACGAAACGACAGATCTCCGCGGGACGAAAAATGTCAGGACTCTCCACACACGGTCCGAAAATCATACGAATCGAGGATTCGTATGATCAGATCTTTGCGTCTATGGCCATCTTAAGACTGAGCATTCACATCTGATGAAATTATCAAGAAATGAAACTCCCTAAACTCCCAGATAATCTATGTGAAAGGGAGGTGCAGATGCCATGCATGACTTTGGGTTGCCTTATCTCTGAAATGGTACAATAATGGTATGACAAGCCTTTGTTGGTGTTCCAATTGTAACAATGGATTTTAACTCTAAAGCTTCACTGGTGTGTTTCATCCTTGTTTGTCTAAGGGTTATTATTAAGGGCATATTTCAGCAAAGGTCAGTTTAAAACTGGTATATAACCCTGCTAATGTATCAATTCTTTAGTAGTAGCTCAGATTTTCTTACAGCTATAATCCCAACCTTTTATTTTTTGCATGGAAATCAGATGTGCTCATCACATTACATGCAAATAGATTATAACATTGATGGTGCCATCATTCAAATTAGTAAAGGTCAGAGCTATAGATTCTACATTTAGATTTCCAGTCAACAAAGCAATTATACACAAACCTAATTCTTATTAAGTTTATTCATTTACATTTCATTTCCAGGACTGTTCACTTTATGTGGCTGCAAAGGTAAACGGCCTGATGAATGAAGTTACTGCAGAGCTGCTTATAGAAAGAATTTCAAATCTGTGGGGGTTTTTAATTTCAAAGGTCAAAAGGAAAAAACACACAAAAAGGCAATGCAGTCACATTATAAAATAGGAGCTCCGTCAGCTTTTCAAGTTTTGTTCCTTTTAGCTTCTTTTCATTCAGACCGATTCATTCTTTGAAGCCTCATCAAAGTTCTCAACCAGGTCTGCAAAAGAAAAAGAACAAATTACAGAATGGCTACAATTACAACAAAGCTCATGCGGATTTTTTACTCCGGCTCCAGCAGTCGGCAAATAGACTGTGTCCTGGTTACAACCAGTCAGGCTCCAGCCCCACAGCAGCGCTAATCACTCAGATACTGTACATGGCCATCCCCATAGGTCAGGGTTACCCAACAATTTTTAACCATGAGCCACATTCAAATGTTAAAAAGTCGGAGACCACTACAAGTATTAAATAATAAATTATTGTGCTTGACAGCTGACAGCCTACAGGAGGTTCTGTTTGACAGTACACATGGTTTTTATGCAACCAAAACTTGCCTCCAAGCCAGAAATTCAAAAATATAAACTTCTACTTTGAGGCCACTGGGAGCAACATCCAAGAGATTTGTGAATAACATGTTACTTGAGCCACTGGCTGGGGGATCACTGCCATAGGTAAATGTTTATATTACAGTTGTGTTCAGAACAATAGCAGTGAGTTTAGAAAAGTAAATAAAGCTCAAAATCCTTATAATAGCTTGTATTTCCATATACTCAAATGCATTGGGAACACTGCACATTCTATTCCAAATAGAAACATGAAGCAAAATGTATTAAATTTTGTGTTATTTCATTACAGAAAGTGAAAAAAGGGAATACTAGTCTGTTCCAAAAAAATAGCAGTGTCTGCATTCTTCTTTACAAATTAAGACATTCACTGAATAAACTGAAAAAAGTTTTCAAGATTTTGCTTTCCTTTGAATCACTGAACGGATATTTAGTTGTAGAAGATGTTGCTCATTACTGGTGTGTTTGGGGTCGTTGTCTTGTTGAAACTCCCATTTTAAGGGCATTTCCTCTTCAGCATAAGGCAACATGACCAAGTATTTTGATGTATTGAAACTGATCCATGATCCCTGGTATGTGATAAATAGGCTCAACACCATAGTATGAGAAACATCCTCATATCATGATGCTTGTGCCACCATGTTTCACTGTCTTCACACCTGAATTCAAGTGTTTGGGGGGTCATCTGTCTACAGCTCCTAGACCCAAAAAGAACAATCTTAATTTCATCAGTCCACAAAAAGTTGCACCATTTCTTTTTAGGCCAGTCAATGTGTTCTTTGGCAAATTGTAAGCTCTTCAGCGAGTCTTTTTCTCAACAATGGGACTTTGCGGGGGCTTCTTGGCTTCACATAGGCAAATTCTAGTTGTAACAGTATCACAGGTAACTTTACACCTTCTTTGATTCTCCTGGAGCGGACGATTGGCCGAGTCTCTGCCATTTTGGCTATCTTTCTATCCATTCGAATGGTAGTTCTCGGTTTTCTTCCGTGTCTTTCATTTCAAAGCATTTGAGATCATTTTAGCTGAGCAGTCCATCATTTTCTGCACTTTTATTATATGTGTTTCCCTCTCCAATCAACTTTTTAATCTAAGTTCGATGTTCTTCTGAACAATGTCTGGAACAATCCATTTTACTCAGAGAGAAATGCACTATAAGCAGTATGTACAACATTTGCTCCTTCCTTCCTTAAATTAGAATGAATGACCTCACTAATTGAACTCCACACTGATATTATTTGGAACAAGCTATTTTTAACACTGCTATTTTGAACAAGCCTCAATTAATGATTGAATTACACAGAATCAGCAGCATGCATGTCATGACTGTTGGTTTTCTATTACTCTTACACCTACTAGTAAATGATTTGCCATGTAGAAATATAATTTCTACCAAAAACAGTGATTGATCTGGTTAGTGATGTCAGACTGCTATTATTCTGAACACAACTGAACATTATCTGCACACATCCAGCTCATAAATCTAACAGACTATAAAGTATAACTGCTACAAAACACTGCACGCAATGAAACATTGAGTAGGGCTAGATCTTACCTGGAACTTCATCATCTTCATCCTCCCCAGAAGCTAGTGGTGCATTCCCATCCATAGCTGGAAAGAGAAAATTAAATAAAAAAATTAAAAGTGTGCTTAAAATAAATAGCACCCAGTGCTTACCCCTATATAATGTGAATAACTACTCTCTAAAGAGAGACCATATGGCTTAGATGGTCACACCATTAGCAAGTGAAGGCTAATTAGGAGAGTGAAAATATAGTGGGACCTAATACATGTACATCAGGACTGTCCAATCCTGTGAGCTTTTAGTTTCTAGGGGAAATTCTAAGGTGTTGTAGCGTGTATGCACCTTATTCTATTGGGGTCCCAGGGCAAATACCCCTCTGTCCTAAAACTGATATTTGCTGGGGGAAATTTGAATAGGCACATGCAGTCTTCTTAGAAGCACTGTTTTTTTCTTTTCTTTTCTAACTTGCATACATCGTTCATACCAAGAATAAAGATATGAGATGTTGAGTAGCCTGCTATGTAGCAAGCCATAGAAGTTGCAGCATCAAGTGATTATGCCATGTTAACTTCTTTCAACATACAAATAAACAGACAAATATATGGAAATGGTGGGCAATTTAAAATGCCCAATATTTTGTGCGCTATGGTTTCTAGAAAACCGCAGCCATAGTGGGATAGTGCCGATTATTGGGTGATGTTAGAGACAAATTGGTTAGTTTGTCGATTCCCCCCCCACACCCAAAAAAATAAAAATAAATACCACAAACATGATGGTGGATTGAAACTGGCAGAGGCAAAATGTGAAGAAAAGACTAAACAGAGGGGAGCTGTTTAATCTAACTACATACAGAATCTAGGACTGAACACTATTTAGATTCACAGAGAATTATTTCTCCCAAACACCCAAACAAACATTTCCTGCAGAAATGACAATGAAGCAAACAAGTATCTGCAGATTGTCCTCTATTTATCCAAGCTTGTCAGTGCATGTCTGGGACAGGTTACTTACATTGTTTAGGCAAAGCCTCTGCAAGTCTCCGCAAGCTGGTAAGGCTGTCTGCTCCAAGCTGGTTTAAAATGCTGGGCAACATCTCCGTGAGCTGCTTGGTCTCAGCATGGCCTGTAATGGTAAATGTGTTGGCCGCCAAGGAAGCCTGGACTTTGGGGTTGTTGAAGTGAATAACTGTCCCTTGGTTTGTAAACATATTCACCTGCAAACACAAGGCACATATCAATAGGCTTTCTTAAGAACAAAATGAAGATGACTGGGTATTGGGGTACTTCAGGCTCTCTATCTCAGCAGGACACCCCCGCTCCAGGTGCAACAAATGATCCAATAGCTCAATGGAACTGAGAGAAAGCACGCAATGCAGATTAACTGCTAAGTGATTTAAGTTTTTAAATCACTTAGCAGTTAATCTGCATTGCGTGCTTTCTCTCAGTTCCATTGAGCTATTGGAGGCTTTCTTAAGAGTTTGTACTCTGAAGACAAACTACATACAGCTAACTTTCACTGCCATCATGTTCACATTTAAACAAACTTAGAATATCACTCTCCGCATCATACTGGGACAATTTGCAACTGGTTTTCAGGTATCATTTGTGGTTTTTGAATATGAATACAAGATGGCCTGAGTAGAATATGAATATTAAAAAGTAACAATAAATTTGTAATCTTACACAGCATTTGTATTTAGATAGGGTCAGTGACCCCCATTGGAAAGCTGGAGAGTCAAACGGCGGCAATGCATATAATGGGCAATAATATAGTGCACCAGAAATTTAAAGGTGAAATAACAAATCCATGCTTAACTTCATATTTTTAGAACACCCAAAAGCAGAATATTGCAGCTCAGACATTACCTCCTCTATGCCAGAGATGTTATTCACACCAAGCTTTTTCAGAGAGAACTGGAGTTTCTTATCATCTGCAGTTGCTGTCCTGTGCACAACCTTCTTCTTTCTGCGAGCTGTTCCCTAACAAAAGAAAGAGAAATATTTACCAACAAAAAAAAAAAAAAAAGCCACAGTACTGTACATAAATGTGTGATTGGTTCAGTGACACAATACAGGCACTCTGCATTTAATACAAAAAAAATAACCCCCAAATAATTTTTTTTACAAATATGATTCATAGATGTATGTCACAATAACATATATCTAAGTAAGCATGTGACTGTTTTTGCTTTTTTTTTTTAGTGACTTTTGGTTATTTAAGGTGATCCAATATAGAAGTCGTTTTCAGGTGAACTTCCCCTTTAAGCGCTTAGCCTGGGCTACATCTAAAGCAATGAGTGCTGCCTGAGTAGTGCTTTCTGGTTAGCACTCTTTCCACAGCAGCGAGGGGAGACTGAACAATGGGGCCAATATTCTGTCTAGGATCGTCTCTGTTAAGCTAAACATTTAATACATTTTAAACTCCAGTGATAGTAGCTCTATGCCGGCAAGTTCAGAATGTTTCCTCTGGTCAGTGACATTATATTGTGGTTAAGAATAAAAACACAATATATAGTGAATAAAGTACCCACATTTGTAAAATATAAGGATATTATAAGTCACCAAGAAGTTCCATGACCATATAAAAGCTTGAGGCCAAAGGCTGAGTGCTTTTATACAGGTCATGGAACTCCAAGGTTACTTCTAATATTCTCATATTTTCCAGCAAGGGGTACTTTATTATAATACACAAGTTTTAGTGAGTCATGAGACAAAAATGACATCACTAGTCACCGTTTATAAGGATATAATTTAAAGGATATTCATGGCTTTTGTGTATTAAAAATGTATATGCACAAGCTATTGGTGACATAATGTACCCCTGCAGATGTAACAGAAGCTTTGCCTGCTGCATGAGGAAAAGAAAGGAATAGAATTAAAATTGGGTGAAAATGTTTAGTTATTTAGCCAAAAAGGCTGAGGGGATGTCTATTATAATAGCCACAACCCAACTTCCTCCTTTCCTCTAACCTCTGTATTAGTCAGTGACTTGAAGGGGGGCCACATGGGACATAACAGTTCAGTGAGTTTTCTTTTGAATCTGACCCGCATGCAAAGGATCAAAAGCAAAATAACTGAAAAGTAATGTCCCAGGTGTCCCTCCTTCGTGTGGCTAAGAGAGGTTAGAGAGCTGCAAAGGGGGAAGTTGGGTTATGGCTATTACAGCAATTAACGAGAAATAGCGCTGAAAGCAAATTTTAACATTTCCAAAGTGTAGTAGGTCTAATAGAAAAACAAAAATCATGAAGGGAAGGATATACTCACAGTTCACCCCAGTCTATACGTAGGTGCATGTAACAATCACAAAAAGTTAGTTTTCCTCCAAAAAATTACAGTACATTAGGATATTACAAGTGGAGGCCTAATGCGTTTTGTTCCTGTTGGGGCACTTACTCATAGGCTACTCATAGACTTATGAGTAAGTGCCCCAACACTAACTTTTGCTTTATTTTTTGGAGGAAAACTCAAAACAACTTTTTGCGGTTGTTATGGCTTCTATGTTAGACATTTGTTCGCTCCAGCCTTTATAGATGACATGTTTAGCGAACGTGCTCAGTGCTCTAGAGGTCTGATGAAAGATGCTGTTTAGGGGATACACTGGGTGATGCCGATTACCAGTAACATTACAGAAGAAATTAGATGGTTTTGTGCTAGCCAAACGAATGCAGGTTTAAATGAGATGCTTTTATGTAGTCACTACTACACAGCATGTAACAAATGTTTGGACCATGTAAATAGAATACCAAAGTATCAATGGATTATTATCTTAACCCATTGTAAAAAGTAGCTGACTATACAGCAGCCTAAAACTGTAGCAAGACTTTTGGAGCTGCACAGTCAGCTAACTGCATGGGACTAACAAGAAGCAGTGCTGTCACAGCAGTTTCTCTTGTGAGTGGGAATTATCATGGTTGAGCCGTGTGGCTGTGGCCTAACCCTAAATGATCCTGCTGTGTCCTATGTGTATAAACTGAACAAAACGCAGCATCTAGATACTTACTACTAGAAACATCAATGTAGTTCCTGGATAGACCCCACATCCTACTCTGCTTCCAGGAAATACTCATTTGTAGCAAAGAGACAGTGGTAAAAACCAATCTTTTTTTTCTTCGAGAGTTTTTAACAATGTAACCTTATACTGCAGCTCCCCACTTTGTATTAATCAGTTTCTATAAGGCATAATAAAGATGCTCGAATGTGAAAGCTCAAGAACATAGATGTACTCACCTTTCCACCAATGCGCACTTGTGCTTGCAGTTTGGCTAACTTTTCTTGATTCATGATTGTCTCTTTCATCTGAAAAAGAGAGAATGGTGTGTCAGAATGCATCACATACCCCTTCCTTCTATTCCATACACCAAAATTAAAGCACGGCCTGCAAGAAACTATTTTTGGACAGAACTGCTGGAATTTGTTGGTGCACAGACAGTTGGGGGGCTTCATATAGGACACTTCAAGCTAATTTCTTAGCATAATGTGATTTTCCATTGCGCTATCCCTCAGACAATGGGGTATATTTATCAAAGAGTGAAGTTAAGATATCTTCACAGTCCACTAGAGTGAAATTCTGCCACTCTCCATTCATTCCTATGGGATTTTGAACAGCATATTTATAAAAGGTTTAATTCTCACCCCCCCCCCACACACGTTATAAATTCTCTCTTAAAAATCCCATAGAAATTAATGGAGAGCGGTGGAATTTCACTCTAGTGGACTGTGGAGGTCTCTAACTTCACTATTCGATAAATATAACCCATTGTGTTTCCATTGTCACAGCTGAATTGTGCCATATTTTGTATTGTGTGGTTTGTAAAGTATAACACCATAGAAATCAGACCTGTAGAATGGCCAGTATCAACCTGGGATGTGCTTCATTCACGAGACTATTGGGCACACCACTGGTTATTCCAATCAAAAAGGAGGTGTGACTGTGTCCTACTTGAATCCAGATTACAATATACACACAATGATAGAATAAATAAGGCATTTAGATAGGTGCCCACTTTCACACATATAAGATAACAGAGTGAAATGGGCCACATGTCCCTTAAATGTATGTAAAAGCCTATAAGCAAGGCATAATTGGGTTAGTATAAGTTATAGGGGAGTTATGTCCAGAATCTACAATAGAGGGGATGTACAGCGAATAGGGAACAAATCCCCCAATCAGGTCAGTGGATGTTGGGAGTTAAGAAGTGGGAAATTCCTGTAGTGCCCTATTGCTAACACTGATATCAAACACAGCTACTCTGTACTGTCCAACCTGTAACCAGCGACTGGAGTCAAAGGACAACTCTCTGCATCACTAACAACTGCTCAATTAAACAAAACTGCTGACAACTGTGTGTTCTTTTCCCAATGGAAAGGTGCCAAACACTTTTTTCAATGGAGTTGTTTTTAGAGTATTCGCCATAAACAAAGACTTTTTCCCAATTGCTTTCCATCTTTTGTTTTATACCATTTCCCCAAAATTAAAGTAGAATGTTCCTGTCTCTAGTGTTTCAGTCTGGCAGCATCCAGGAGCATGGGAAACTATTACACCGTTTTCACCTTCTTATATATTTATAAATCGGCTGTGAAGAGAGGCATTCTAAATTGATACATTTAGTTGATCCATTTGTTATCTTTGTCCCTGCTGAGCAGAATCCCTGAGCTCAATTAAAGGCAGCTGTTAGGATTGATACAATGATTGCTAATATTCCACAGATACGGCTGAGAAATGTATCAACTAAATGTAGCAACTCTGAGAGGAGTAGGTCTGGTGCTGCTCATGTCTCCCTGGCACAGTTATTGCTGTTTCATGGCTGGAGTATGGGCAACTCTTATTGATCTGGGGATCATTGTCCTGCCAGGGCCCTGTCCTTAGCCAGTCACTCAAGCAATACAGGGGTAATGGACTCAACTAAAAGGGCTTGTTCACCTTCCATTTGTTCCATTTTGTTCACCAGAAATAGACTTTCTTCAGTTGCTTTACATTTGTTACCAATTTTCCAAAATTGAAGTGTAAACGTTAACGTTCGTGTCTCTAGTGTGTCTGGCAGCTCAGTGATCCAGGAGCATCTGAAAGTGTAAGGGCAGAGACACCCGGTCAGATTTGGGGAGATTAGTGGCCCGGCGACAAATCTCTTCTTTCGGGCAACTAATCTCCCTGAACTGTCTTCCCGCCGGCTAAAATGTAATTTGCCAGCGGGATGGCACTCAGGAGCGCTTCATTTTCTGAAGTCACGAGGAAACTTCGGGCGACTTCGGAAAACTAAGCAATCTGAGTGGCATCCCGCCAGCGATTTCCAGTTTAGCTGGCAGGAAGAAAGGGAAAGGCAGTTCATGGAGATGTCGCCCCGAAGAAGAAGAGATTTGTCATCGGGCCACTAATCTCCCCGTGTGTCTCTGCCCTAAAGCTCCCCATAGACGCGACTATTCTACTTGCCGAACGACCGATTTTAGGGAAGTCCGACCAATCCTTCAAAATTATCGTGTGGTTAGTGGGATTCGAACGATCGTACATCTTACGATTTTTCCGCCGACATCTGTCAGGAAATTGATCGGCCAGGTCAAAAAATCTTTGTCGGTCCCAGTGCAATCTATCTATGTTTGCAGGGCCAAGCAGGCAGCTCCCCTTTGTTTTCCTGGCAAATTGGTCGTTTTAGTTGTTGGTCAATTCGTACGATCGTTCTGAGAAGATCGTGGTCTCACAATCAGGATCTGATCTTTTAAAAATCTCAACATCTATGGCCAGCTAACAGTTTCAGATGCTCCGGGATCACAGCTGCCGGAAGGACACACTAGAGACACGAACATTCCACTTTACGCTTCAATTCTGGAAAAATTGGTAAAAATAAAATGTAAAGCAACTGAAGAAAGTCTATTTCTGGTGAACGAAATGAAAACAAATAGAAGGTGAACAAGCCCTTCTAGTGGAGTCCATTAACCCTGTATTGCTGGCGTGAATGGCCAAGGACAAGGCCCTGGCAGGACAATAAGAGTTTCATACTCCAGCCATGAAACAGCAATAACTGAGCAGCAACAGCAGGCCCTGGTCCTTCTCTCACAGAGTTACCCCTATAGTGGCCCCACACTGCCTCTCTAAGGGCCCCTTAGACAAATTGAAAGAATGACGTTAGACGCCCATATTATAAGGAATACACCAAGATACAGGCTGAATAAAGAATTGCATCCGACAAATTCCAGTTGAGGAACAGTAAGAAAGGAAACGTACACGAGGAAGCGGCCTGAGGGGCTGCAGTACAACGCGCTGACAGCAGGAGCCCCACAGTATCGCTCACGTGCGGACGGGCAGTTCCATACAAGGGGCGGGGGGGTCCATGGATTCTGTCACTCTGGGACACTGACACTACAGAAACAGGGCTCAGACCGGGCAGTGACTGACACAAATCCGCACTATCCAACAGAAAGGGCCAGTTATTCAAGCTTATGACTCCCCTTAACAACAAGCACAAACCTCTGGTAACGCAAAAGGCCCCCCACATTATTACTGTACCACCTATGGCCTCTCTCAGTCCCTACTACAACCTGCCCTGGCGCTCACATGCAGCTCCTCTCGCCCTCCGGCGTCCACTCACCTTCTGAAGGCTGACAGCGGGCGAATCTGGTGAACGGACCGGGTTTAAAGGCTTCCTACGGAGCCGCGGGACGGGGCGCGCACACACGCGGGGAGAAGATAAAAACCAAGAGGGAGGGCCGGAAGTGGCGTAGCGCCTCACGTGACCTACCTCCCGCCTCTGCCTTGCTGTGATAGAGCAGTGTCAGGCATAACTTTAGTAGGGAAGGAAGTGCTGTTGGTAATAGTGTGCCACCCATTAAAATGGTGGGCAAAACTACAAATCTAGGTCAATAGAGCAGTGTTTGTCGGTCTTTTTAGTTCAAGTCCTTTGTGGGGCATCAACATTTGGTCAGGGAGAAACAGATTGAGATGTCTGTGTATGTCATTCAACAAAGTAACAAGAATGTGTCTAACATAATAGCCAGAACACTACTTCAGGCAGAAACTAATCAGTGGCTTGAGGGGGGGGGCACATGGGTCATAACTGTTGTTTTTCAATCTGAGCTGAATGCTGAGGATCAATTGCAAACTCACTGAACAGTTATGTCCCATGTGGGCCCCCTTCAAGTCACTGACTAACTCAGAGTTAGAGAGCTGAAAAGCAGGAATTAGTGTTCTTGCTATAATGTTAGACATCCAGTCACTCCAGCCTTTATACATTACATTTTTGCCTAACTATATTAGAAACATTTTTTATTTTGCACAGCCTATTTACACAGTGTTAGTTTCACACTGAACTGTTCCTTTAATCCCAAATGGTTGTAGGACTGTTGCACACACTTCAAAAAAGGAGATAATGCCCTGGTGCCAACAGAATATATATATAGAAATTTGTAGAAGGAGAGCTGTTGCACGCAAGGGACTCTTGTCTGAAGGTAAAAAAATATATTTTATTTAGATCGACGTTTCGACCCTCAGTGGGGCCTTTATCAAGATACATACAACTGGTTTATCCCACACATTTATAGCCACACATGTGCACCTCCCCCACAAACCACCCCTACCAGAAAGTGTCCAATTTCAAGCCAACAAGTCCCATGATCCTCACTGGGATGGTGATCAATGCTGCCACCTAGGGGTAAAAACATAGAAATGTCCCAAAATGTATAAAAATAAATACTTTTGTTTATCAGATAAAAACAATTTCAACGTTCATCCAAATAGGATACATAGGAGCAGTATTCATTTAAACCCTTAGGGGAAACGGTATTGAGTTTCTTAATCCAAAAGGTTTCTTTTTGCAATAGTAGGCGGCAACAGTCGCCTCCTCTTCTTGGGGTGGGGATGGTGTCCATACCCATGAAACGGAAGGTAGGAGGACCATGACCCTTTTCTAAGTAGTGTTTATATAGGGGAATGTCAGTATGTCCTTTTTCAAAAGCAGCCCTCAGAGATGACCTATGGTTTCCCATACGTTCTCGGATGGTGTTTTGAGTTTTACCTACATAAGTTAGTCCACATGGACATATAATATAAATTACATGTGTAGTGGTACATGTTATACGATGTCTAATCTCTGTCTGCCTGCCTGTATGTGGGTGATAAAAATATGTACCTGTAATCGTATTCCTACAGGTTGTGCAGCCTGCACATCTGTAACATCCATTTTTAAGTGGTGCCAAACATAAAGGGGTCACATTATAACATTTTAGAGGGTCTGTGGGCATCAAAATATCTTTAAGATTCTTCCCTCTTTTAAATCCCCACATTGGTTTTTGTTTTAGAATGTTTGGTAAATTGTTGTCACTGGCTAAAATCGACCAATTTTTGTTAACAATATTTTTAATGACAGGTGTGGCAGAATTATACTGGGTAGTGATTAACATTCTTTTTGGACTATTCTGTGTTTCTGGTATGTCTCTAGGCGTACAATTCAGGGCTTTATTCATTGCTCGATCTAAAGTATATATATAGGAAGGCTGAACTCAGGTAGGCAGTTCTGGACTGTTATTTCCCTGGTGTTCCAAGCAGGGTGCCACTGGAGCATTGGGGGCCTACCAAGAGTAGGGCCCCCTCCCGACTTCCAAACTGTCAATGCCATGCATCACTGCCGTGTCACATCTTCTTTTCTTTAGGCAGCAGCCGAAGAGGGTAGCAGACATGGCCAGTGGGGTCCCATGAGTGCCAGGGCGCACCAGATTTTTTCCCGGTGTCCTGCCATCCCAGTCCAATCCTAAATCCAAGTACACATAGGCCCAAACAGCCCCCAGCCCACTAAGTATTGACTGTCTATGGCATCTTAAAACAGCCCCTCTGGCATTTGCCAGAATCAACAGATTACCAATCCAGGCCTACACATAGCCAGATATAAAGCACCAGTCTGTGGCAGACTACTATAGCAAATATTATATTTGACAGGCTTCTTTTAATGGAACAGTAACATCAAAATATGAAAGTGTATTCAAATAAGTAAAATATAGTACTGTTCTCTGCAAAGATATACAGGGCTGGAACTAGGGGTAGGCAGAAGAGGCAGATGCCTAGGGCACAAAGGTGGAGGGGCGCCAGGCACATACCTCTTCTGCCGCCTTTCCCTAGCTCAGACCTGTGCGTCCTCCACCCGTTGCAGCTCCTCTTGTCTCTTTGCATGTGCCTGCACTCTTCCGTACGCATACCTGCTTGTGCTCAGACTCTTGAGTTCCCCACAGTCGGCAACTACTCAATAATCCTCTGCGTGCTTGTGTGTGGTTCCGCACATGCGCACGCACTTTGCATGCACGCACGCTTGAGGAGGGGGGCGACATAGCCAGCCGGGTTGCCTTGGAACGGCCGGCTGGCTTGGCCCGGCACTGCTGATATAACAGGTGCGTTTGCTTCAGAAAGACTATCATAGTTTATAGAAACTGCTGTGTAACCAAAGGGGCAGCCATTCAAAAGAGAAAAGGTACAGGTTACATAGCAGATACCAGATAAGCTCAGTAACATACCTCTGTATTCTACAGAGCTTATCTGTTATTTGCTGTGTAACCTGTGCCTTTTCTCCATTTTAACAGCTTGAAAGGCTGCTCCCTTGGCACATGGTAGCTTATTTATATAAACTATAGAAGGGTTTCTGAAGCAAACATGCCGGTTTTACTAGCGCAGAGCAACACTACATTATATTTCAATTATAATGTAACACTTTCTTTTTTGGTGTTACTGTTATTTTAAAGGGCAAAGTAAATGCAAGGTGATACAAAACCATTGATATAGAATTGTCTCTATTCTGATAAAAGAAGAAGACTCCAGGACACGAGTGACCCATCTCCAAAGCATGAACGTGGCCATCCCAATCATCTTTTATTTCAGTCCATCTGAAGACTCTGAGATAGAAAGGCATGCCAATCAACATAACTAAGTTCTTTGTTGAAGAATGTGTATGACTACTATTTTATGAGACTGCACAAGAAGACTGATCACCCATAGCTTATTTGTTATTGTTCTACAATGAGGAGCTTTTGCATATGTTGTTGATTTCCCTGTTGGAGATAGCAGCTGAGATATGAATTGTAAACATTCAGATGGCTGCAGAATAGTCCTAGCCCTGCTGGCCTCAAAATTGCAGAAAGATAGACCACTCAGTATTTTGTTGTCTTGGAGTGATAATGGACTTTAAATTATCTGAGCATTATATGGTTTTGACTACCATCACCCCAAATCCTGGACATAAGCATAGGTGGGGTATTAGCCTTTATAATATGCAGTCTGAAAACTTTGTTGGGAGTCCTACAGACTTTGACGGGACCTATTATTCTCCTGTGAGATAAGCATACTGTACCTAAAAGCACCAGACATAGGTTGCCAGCTGGGAAGTGTACTAGAAGCTGCACACCCTTTTTATATTTGACCTGGCCTTACTGTAGTGTGATGGGGGCACCTGTCACTGCAGAATAAGAAACACTGCTGCAAAGAGAAGACATGTAACATCTGTATTTTTAATTTTTTTCTTGCAAAACCAGTAACACCAAAAAGTGTAACTATTTTACATGTGCCAATTTTTACAGTTAAAAAGGCTATTCTGCTTTCAATATTTTTTCAGTTCAGTGGTTTCAGATAGTTCACCAGAGATACTGCTGAGAAATGTACCAACTAATTGTATGAACTAAATGTAGCAAATTGTAACAGTTCAGAATCTGCACCTAGATCACTGAGCTGCCAGACTAGAGACACTAGAGACACGATCATTCAATTTGAAACTTCAATTTTGGAAAAACTATAAAAAATAGAAATCAATTAAAAAAAAGTATTTATTTCTGGTGAACAATAAGAAAACAACTAAACTGTAGAAGTGTTTGGGAGGAGAACAACTTTGTTTTCCATTCCTTGTATCCATTCATCCTGTACCTACGAATAAAGTATCTCTTGACAAAAATGTCCTATTTTATATGGGAGGTGCTTTATTTCTGTAGAGAGGCACAACCACAAATACTATTTCATGCCTGTTTATCTTCCTTTATAAGAACTAAAATTCCTGTATACTAGTCACTTAGCTGCTATATGTTAGGTACGCATGCGGAGGGCCGTTTCTGAGGTGGCTCCTGCAATGGAGTCTGGGGGAGACTGTAACGCTAGGGCGGAGAGCGCACTGGTAAAGCCAAATTTCCAGTTTAAAAAGGAAATACAGCTCTTAAAGGTACCAGGAGCATCTTTTTGCAGCACTGCAGTCTAGTTTCCGTTTGAATGGCTGCCCTAATGGTTAACGTGGCTTTATTATATAAACTAGGGATCCCCAACCTTTCTTACCTTTGAGCCACATTCAAATAAGTCCCCGGTGGTACCAGATAAAGGCTGTGATTGGGTATTTGATAATACCTATGTGGGCTGGCAGCCTACAGGAGGCTCTGTTTGGCAGTACACCTGATTTTTATGCAACTAAAACTTGCCTCCAAGCCAGGTTTTAGGCCACTAGGAGCAACATCCAAGGGGTTGGAAAGCAACATATCACTTATAAGCAACTAGTTGAGGATCACTTATACAAACTGTAGCAATGCTTCTAAAGCAAACACCCAGTTGTCACCAGCACAGAGTAGTAGTGTATTTTATTCAAATATATACACAATGTAAGTGTAGTTTTGCACTCATTTTGGTGTACTGTGTCTTACCTAAGTTTTCTGTGATTCTTCATTCCTCGGTTTATCTGGTTTCACCATAGCGTTCCTTGTATGTTTCTCCCACAGCACATTGATTATACAGGGCTTAACTACCACTCACTTGAATAATGACGCATGCAACAGTTTTAAGGTAAGTCTGTGATGAGCACAGCTTTATTAATAAGAATATGTTATCTCTATATTATTCTCTATATTCATATACAGAATTGTATATGGCACTTGTAGAAACAACAAACTTACACTCGCACACCCTGGCCGTCCAGAAACAAACGAATCCCAGGTGCTCGATGAGGAGGAATTGGGCAACCTCAAAAGCGGCGTAGACACAGAACACACCGGCACAGCATGGGTATTACTAGCAGGTATAACCTTGCTCATTTATTGCGGATGCATTCGCAATAAACGAGCAAGGTTATACCTGCTAGTAATACCCATGCTGTGCCGGTGTGTTCTGTGTCTACTTGTAGAAACAACTGCATGGATGCATGTAAAGTATTAGTCACTGGGGGTGGCAATCTGTAAAATACCCCTGAGTAAATAAAGTCACTTACTTTTCACCTGGCATGTCTACTAATGCTGTCCTGCTATTGCTTTTGTCACACCAAGCAAAACAATTGAGCAGGAAAACATCCAGAGACACTGCTTCTGTAAAAAAAAAAAGGTTTTGCTGTTCTACCCAGTGGGTTTTTAATTTAAGTAAATGTTGCAACCCTGTCTTGCTAGTTAGTCAAACAGACTCTTACCAATCATAGAAACATAGCATTCCACCATGATGGGTATAGGTATAAGCAGTGTAGCAGGAAACAGCAACCAATGTACCTGTAGGCTCAGGCTGATTGGCTGAATTCACATTGGATTGTAATTTCAGTATTCAGTAGTTACATTTGTGAATGTGTTATGGGCCATGCCACTGATACGTTTCATACAGTCATATGAAAAAGTTTGGGAACCCCTCTTAATTCTTTGGAGTTTTGTGTATCATTGGCTGAGCTTTCAAAGTAGCAACTTCCTTTTAATATACAACATGCCTTATGGAAACAGTAGTATTTCAGCAGTGACATAAAATTTATTGGATTAACAGAAAATATGCAATATGCATCATAACAAAATTAGACAGGTGCATAAATTTGGGCACCCCAACAGAGATATTACATCAATACTTAGTTGAGCCTCCTTTTGCAAACATAACAGCCTCTAGACGCCTCCTATAGTCTTTGATGTCTGGATTCTGTATGGCGGTATTTTTGACCATTCGTCCATACAAATTCTCTCCAGTTCAGTTAAATTTGATGGCTGCATAGACAGCCTGCTTCAAATCTTCCCATAGATTTTCGATGATATTCAAGTCAGGGGACTGTGACGGCCATTCCAGAATATTGTACTTCTCCCTCTGCATAAATGCCTTTGTAGATTTCCAAGTGTGTTTAGGGTCATTGTCTTGTTGCGTAACTTCAACTTTGTGACTGATGCTTGAACATTACCCTGAAGAATTTGTTGATATTGAGTTAAATTCACCCGACCCTCGACTTTAACAAGGGCCCCTGAACTAGCCACACAGTCCCACAGCATGATAGAACCTCTACCAAATTTGACAGTAGGTAGCAGGTGTTTTTCTTTGAATGCGGTGTTCTTCTTCCACCATGCAAAGTGCTTTGGGTTGTCTGTAACCATTCTCACAATCCTCCGCATATGCTGATCCTGTATTTTTCTTGGCCTGCCAGACCTGGGGTTTACAGCAACTGTAACAAACAAGGGAAAGTTGTGCTCACCACTATTTTTTAAAACCATTAGGCGGGGGTGCAATGAGGCTGTGACCACAAAATACATATAGTCAAATCCAAGAGTCCTCTGCACTCAACCCATTATCAATATATTTAAGACAGCGACATTTTGTGCATACTGCTACTAAAAAATGCCTTACCCTTTAAACAAAACAGGGATTGTTTGTCCATATATTGCAATATATTTAAGCTGGCCAACTACGTCAAAGTCATCCCATATCTGGCCAGTCCTATGCTCAATTTTATCTGATTCATTAAGAATTCTATTGCTTCATTATACATTTTACAAAGGGACTAGGTATTACCTGCAACTTAACTTGCTGCTTTCAAAGTAAACCTCCATACTTGGCTGCCCTTTTATTAGACACCAGTGGGATCACCTGACTATAGCTGGGAAGGGTGAGAGGAAGAGGACTCTTGGATTTGACTATATGTATTTTGTGGTCACAGCCTCATTGCACCCCCGCCTAATGGTTTTAAAAAATAGTGGTGAGCACAACTTTCCCTTGTTTGTTATAGTTTATACAGGAGCAGTGACCAGCTCCATGTTGTAGCTCCCACCCTTCCCAGCTATAGTCAGGTGATCCCACTGGTGTCTAATAAAAGGGCAGCCAAGTATGGAGGTTTACTTTGAAAGCAGCAAGTTAAGTTGCAGGTAATACCTAGTCCCTTTGTAAAATGTATAATGAAGCAATAGAATTCTTAATGAATCAGATAAAATTGAGCATAGGACTGGCCAGATATGGGATGACTTTGACGTAGTTGGCCAGCTTAAATATATTGCAATATATGGACAAACAATCCCTGTTTTGTTTAAAGGGTAAGGCATTTTTTAGTAGCAGTATGCACAAAATGTCGCTGTCTTAAATATATTGATAATGGGTTGAGTGCAGAGGACTCTTGGATTTGACTGTTTACAGCAACTGTGCCTGTGGCCTTCCATTTCCTGATTACATTCCTTACAGTTGAAACTGACAGTTTAAACCTATGAGATAGCTTCTGAGGAAGTGGCGAGTTGCCACGAAACGCGTCAAACGTTGGGGGTAATGCTATACCCATACTACATGTGTGGATTTTAATGGATTTTCAATAAACCTTCACGTTTTAATTAGTCCGGCCACTGTGTGCTCCATACCAATGTTGTACAATTGCATGAAGCCTGTCTGGAATTGGGGACGTTAAATACGTTGATGCACTGGGGTTTGCTGGACCCACGGGTCAGGAGCGGGTGAGTGCAGGCGCTTTCATGTCTGGCCCTTATTTTTTAAAATGGCAATTTTCTTTTTACCCAATGACACCTACTACTAAAAAGTATATTATTATGAAAATGGTTTATTTACATGAAGCAGGGTTTTACATATGAGCTGTTTTATGCAATATATTTTTATAGAGACTTGTTGTTTGAGGGGTATAGTTTTCCTTTAAGCAGCCTGACAATTGTAACTACCTTGTAATCACGAGCTTCTGGTTTCTTGGTGTTCACACGATAAGAGAAGAATCTTGAGGAAATCTAAGTAGAACACCCGGAAAAGTACACCTGTAGGTGGGCAATATCCTCAGTAGAGAAGTGTGATCTTAATGATAACTTCTTTCCACAGGTAATTATTGCAGAGGTCCCTTTTGGAGGTACGTATGCACAGAACGAGGAGGACCGACCAATCCAGCCGGGAATGGCTGACCAGACCAACGTAGGTTAGTATTTACCACTGCACACAGCAGATCTGAAAGGGAGACTGATGTAGCCAAGTCTGCGGAAGTAACAGCTCCATCTCTTGCAAAGAATTCAAGCACAACCAACCCAGGAACAACAATTCAGTCTATGGTAGGACTGGCTTGCAGAGGTCAGCAAAGGGTATTAGCAAAGTCTTTAGCCAGAATAGTGTTGCAGGATACACTGTGTGGCAAGAATAGTTAGCACAGTCTTTTAAGCAGGAATAGTGTTCCAGGAATACAAAATTCAGCATGAATTAAAGCACAGTCTTTTAGCAGGAGTATTGCAGCATGATATACAGTCCCGCAAGGGTTAATAGCACAAACTGTTAACAGCAGGAGTGTTGCAAGACACACAGTTCAGCAAGGATTATAACACAGTCTTTTAGCAGGAGTAATGCTGCATTGGCACACAGTCCCACAAGGATTAATAGCACAAACTGTTAGCAGGAGGAGTGTGGCAGATTTCACAGTTCAGCAAGGATTATACCATAGTCTTTTAGTAAGAATAACACCAGTGCTTTATATTTAACTAGGCAGCAACAACAATCAATCAAGATCAGAGAACTCACGATGAACAGGGGAAAGCCGAGTCGTTACCAAGGAAGGCTGTCCAAGCAACTGAGCCAACAAGGAATAGAAGGAACTGAAGTCTGAAAACATGCCAAGTCAAGCCTTGAAATCCATCCAGCTGAGCGAGGTACCAAAGGGGAAAGATTGTTCGTCCAAGTCCAAAACTGAAAACTGAGATCAGAGCCGAAGATTCGTGGTGCAATGCTTCTGGGAACGCTGAGTATAACTGCGCACTGCCCTGTGCATGTGCGTCCCCTTAAAAGGCCAGGAGGGTGGCCCACAAACTCTGGAACAGAGTAGCAGTGCCTAAAAAAATGCAGGGCAACAGGACATTATATTTTCATTACTTTAATATATGTTCATTTTTTTGTTACTGTTCCTTTAACTCATGGTTAACAGGCTGCTTGGCTTTGGAACTGCTCTGGTGCTGTCAGGTATTTTCTGAATGAAGTGCACACACTATAAAATACATCAATCATCAATCTGGGCCATATTTACCACATAGGTGCATGTATGGGGCATCTCAGTGGGTAGCACTCCTGCTTTGCAGCACTTGTGACTTGTGTTTGATTCAGAATCAGGCTCTATCTGGAATGGAGTTTTTATGTTCTCCCTGTGTCTGGGTTTCTTCTGGTTTCCGGAATTCTACCCTCCCCTTCGTTTTTCCTTCCCCCAGGAGACAATTCTGCCTACCTACGTAGGGAATGGATGGGAGCTTATCCCCCACCTTCCACCTATGCTGCCCGACGCGTTTCGCCGTGAAAACGGCTTCTTCAGGGGCACCTATGCCCCTGAAGAAGCCGTTTTCACGGCGAAACGCGTCGGGCAGCATAGGTGGAAGGTGGGGGATAAGCTCCCATCCATTCCCTACGTAGGTAGGCAGAATTGTCTCCTGGGGGAAGGAAAAACGAAGGGGAGGGTAGAATTTTTGCTACTAGGCTGCTCTAAATATTTATCGTTCGCCTTACTGACTGGCGTTCAGTCACCCCACCGGTTACCACCTGATGCAGCTTTTAATTGTTGTTTTTTAAGGCAAATATCCTGCACTGCCTATACTATTTGGAGGTAGTGGGTCCTCACGTTTTTGTAGTGGTGTTGTATCACTGAGGGCACGGCCCTGTATATATTTTTTGGTGTTGTTGTTTTTAATGATATTTATTAAAGGTTACATTTTAATTTTCTATTATTTTTGTAATTATCTCACTATACCACCCGAACTGGTTTGCTTGGCGACTTGAGGCTTAGAGCCCCGAATTTATAGGCTCTAATTATCTCAAGCTTGTTTTTATATTTGTTGAGTTTATAACTATTTTCTCAAACCTGCGGGTGTACATAGTACCTCCTGACTGAACCGGCTCATTCATCTTGATTTCTTCTGGTTTCCAAAAACATACAAGCTCCTGATAAAACTGACTCGTGTGTGAATGTGATAGGGACCTTAGATTGTAAGCTCCACCAGGGCAGGGGCTAATGTATAATCTCTGTAAAGCACTCTGCAGACAGGCCCGGATTTGTGGTCACGCCACAAAGGCCTGGGCCTAGGTCGGCAAGTTATTAGGGGCTGCATTCCACCCAGCCGCTCTATGGGGACGCGCTGCTCCCCAGTGCTCCGGCGCTTGCGCACATACACTCGTGTGCCCGCTGGGGGTAGTGCGGTCGGGTGCTACGACCGTGCAGCATAGGGGCGCCCACCCGGCAAATCCGGCGATGTGTGCAGATGTGTTACCACTATATACTAATACAGGAAATAAATAAATATGGTCAATTTAAAAAGTACACAAAATCCCATCATCCTGCAACCAGATACATGCAGCTAAATCAGAAGGGGAGTAAGGGCAAGGCCAGACGTGGCGTTTTTACATTGCGTTTTTAAAAAAGAACCGCCAGGCATAAATACGCAACTGAAACCCCCACGTGACCGTCAACATGCGATTTTCATGCGTTTTTCAGCACATGGCTTACTTTTCCCAACATGCACTTCTCATTGTTCTCATTGAGAATCTGGACGCCATATTTAAAATACGCTGCGTATATACGCAAAGTGTGGTTTCAAATGTGCAGATTCCATAGAATCTACTGATTTGGTAGTTTCTTCACGTATTGGCGTTTCTGCTGAAAAACGCCAATACTGGCGTCTTGTGGCGGATTTCAGCTTGCAAGTGCCCTGTCTGAATTGCCATAGTGCGTTTTCCATTCATTTCAGTGGTAGTGCCGTTTGTGCGTATATACGCGTGGCGGAGCTTTTTTAAAAATGCAGCGTAAAAACACCACGTCTGGCCTTGCCCTAAGGCTTCCTGTGTCTGCTGATATGGGTGTTGCCAGAAGTTTAGTTCATCATAATGTACACACGGCACATGGGGTGATCTTCTGTGTTGCTTGCACTGCACCGATTAACAAAAGAAGAAATGGAAAAGCTGAGGTGCCTAAAGCACTATAAAACTTTCATTCCAGAAGTCCGACAATGGGAAGGTTTAGGGACCATCTATACTTGTTGTAAGAAAAAAGATTTGAAGAGCAGCGGCGCAACTGTCTCTGAGTTGCATGTGTGTCTTTAATTCAAGTGACCACAAGATGGCACCAGAGCATTGTTTAATGGATTCTTCTGTGTATGTTATGGGAGAGGGGGGTATTGTGCTTGGCACAGTGAGATTTGTTACAGAAGGGGCCCTGGCTGAAATGCAAATTGCGTAAGTTCCATATAAAGTTATTTTAAACGTAACGTAACTTACATAAAAGCTTATGTAACCTGCTTATTAAGCAAAGACAACGCAGAGAAACTTAACAAGGGCAGGCAGAGACAAACTCCATTGATCACCCATGAATTAAAAAAATTTAAGGTAAATTACACTGTCACCCAATAAACTGACTGACATATTAGCACATGAATTCATTATTTTTACTATTTACTGTATTTACTTAATTATATGAGCTATCACCTGTGACCTACGTGAACTTTCCAGCAGCTAAATGAATAGTTATTGGACCCCACAGCAATAGTATGGAGCCCGTAAGTTTGGCAAGATATTTTCCACAATTTTCAGTAAAATGATTGGTCGCTTTGTATTATAGCAGCTGTGGTGTTGGAAACCTTCATAGTTGAAACCTTTTGTCCTGTCAAAACCTACCTACCTGCTAGTCGATCATTGGTGTAGCACATACAAGGGACGTGGCCAAAAATGTTGTGTTCATTGGGGACCCCATATACATAACTTGTACAGGGTCCCAAAGTTTCTGATGACGGCCCTGATTGTGACCAATCTAGAACTGAGCAATAAGAATATGAAAACAAACTTCTGGGAGCCCTCAGTAAGGATTAGCACATGGGAAGATGGGGATATATATTAGGGAATACTGTATTGACTTTTTTAAAATATAGGGATACAGGTCATGGAACTCTGAGGAAACTTACTGTATAATATCCTCATATTTTACAACAGGGAGTATATTATTTGTAGTAATACACAAGTATCAATTAGTCATGTGATATACATATATACATATATCACTTATCTTAGATTATAAGGTTATAATTCACAGGATACACACGTGTGTGAGGCTATTGATTGGGTCATTTTGAGGGCTTGAATCTCAAACAGCTGAAAATTATTTATGATTCTCAGGGTCACTGACCCCAGCAACCAAAAAACTGATAGAAGATGTGGTTTTTCCTCCACTGTTCATTTCTGTTCACTGTAAAGCTGCTTAGCAAGCAATCTATCACAGGGCACACACAGACACACACTGTAAAACAATAACAAAAACATCAGAAAACGTCAGCACAATGAAACCATTGCTGGAAATGTCTAATATTGTAACATATGTTAAATACTTTAAAATAATGGCTTAAAGAGATACTGACACCAGAAATGTAACCATTTTTTACATCTATAATAATAATCTTTGCATGTTATTTATTAGGGATTCGGCCAGGATTCAGCCTTTTTCAGCAGGATTTGGATTCGGCCGAATCCTTCTGCCTGGCCAAACCGAATCCGAATCCTAATTTGCATATGCAAATTAGGGGTGGGGAGGGAAACCGCGTGACTTTTTGACCCAAAACAAGGAAGGGGTTGGCCGAATCCAAAATAGTGGATTCAGTGCATCCCTAGTATTTATAATTTTAACATACGTGTATTTGCTCAATGGTTTTACATTATCTATCTGATCCCCAATGTTCCTTTAGGGCTATTCCACACGGGGAGATAGCGACGCGTTTGCGGTCGCGGCGACAAAGCGCCGCGACAGTCGCCGCGACCGGCGCAGGCGACAGTTTTGTATGGGCGCCTATGTAAAAACGCCTGTGCTAACCACACGAGGCGATGCGCTTTTCAACAGTCGCCTGAAAATGCCTCGCCAGGCTTTTTCAGGCGACTGTTGAAAAGCGCATCGCCTCGTGTGGTTAGCACAGGCGTTTTTACATAGGCGCCCATACAAAACTGTCGCCTGCGCCGGTCGCGGCGACTGTCGCGGCGCTTTGTCGCCGCGACCGCAAACGCGTCGCTATCTCCCTGTGTGGACTAGCCCTTATGAAGGGGCTGCCATATTTGTGCAGCACTAGTCCGTTAGCATTAGAAACTTTGACTGACAGGTTAAAAAAATACAGTAAGGTTGGCAAAACAGTCAGGTCTAGAAACGTCACATAACAATTACTCACTAAAGCACACTTATCAGTGATAAACTATCAACATGATCTATAGGTAACTTTAAATATATTGAAGAATATTTTTTTGTGTCAGTATCACTTTAATATTGTGTCATTCAAATGAGTCCAGTCTCTGAATGCATAGCCATAAGTAGCACTAAAAATCTCTGGCCCTAAGTTAGTGGAATCCCGTAATTGGTTAATTGATTCAAAGAACCTCAGGTTAAATAACATTATTATGCATGTGAACAAAATTTTTTTTAAAAGGCATATTAGTATCACGTGACATTTATCTCCAATGTTGTTCTCTATAAATATATAAATATATAATTTTAAAACATTTTGTTAAAGGGATACAGTCATGGGAAAACATGTTTTTTTTAAAAAATGCATCAGTTAATAAAGCTGCTCCAGCAGAATTCTGCACTGAAATCCATTTTTCAAAAGAGCAAACAGATTTTGTTATATTCAATTTTGAAATCTGACATGGGGCTAGACATATTGTCAATTTCCCAGCTGCCCCCAGTCATGTGACTTGTGCTCTGATAAACTTCAATCACTCTTTACTGCTGTACTGCAAGTTGAAGTGATATAACCCCCTCCCTTCCCCCCCCCAGCAGCCTAACAACAGAACAATGGGAAGGTAACCCGATAGCAGCTCCCTAACACAAGATAACAGCTGCCTGGTAGATCTAAGAACAACACTCAATAGTAAAAGCCAAGTCCCACTGA
Source organism: Xenopus laevis (assembly GCF_017654675.1). Lineage (NCBI taxonomy): Eukaryota > Metazoa > Chordata > Amphibia > Anura > Pipidae > Xenopus > Xenopus laevis. The sequence goes on along the minus strand of NC_054372.1, from coordinate 171,398,142 downwards.
GACTGATTTAGTTACATTAAGTGGGAGAAATAACAGCCTACCAGAAAGTAGTTCCATCCTAAAGTGCAGGCACAAGTCACATGACTGGGGCAGCTAGGAAACTGACAAAATGTCTAGCCCCATGTCAGATTTCAAAATTGAATATAAAAAAATCTGTTTGCTCTTTTGAGAAATGGATTTCAGTGCAGAATTTTTCTGGAGAAGCATTATTAACTGATGCGTTTTGGAAAAAACATGTTTTTCCATGACAGTATCCCTTTAAGACTTCTCTGTGTCAGTGCCCAAGTAAATGATCACATTAAAAAATAAAATTGTAAAACCTTAATATCTCCACAAGGTGTCACCAGTGCGTTCTAAAAGAGTTCAAGTTACAGTGTCCATAGTATCCATTTGTTATAAATCCTAAAAAGAAACAAAAGAACAAATTTGTAACTGTTAAAAACATTACTGTAACAACCACATAAGTACTATAGGAATCATTCTTGTATCCACTAAAAGTTGTCTATTTTTAGTATTAAAACTGGCTGAAAATTTTTTCACTAGAATTATGTCAGAAAACAGCTCAAATTGACTTGTCCATTCATGCCATTCGGGATCATACAATTTAGCTTGTAAATCCAAAGTGCTTCTCTCTTCAATAGCATTTTTTCAGTATCACCACCCCTGGGATGCACTTTAATGTGTTCAATTGGCATACATCTAAAGGAGGAGGCATCATGTCTAGCCTCAGCCCAATGTTTCGCAACAGGCTGCTGAGCAATATCTATATACTAATGAGTCCCACTGGCATTTCTTCACTCATGGGTCCTTCAGAAGTCGATGGGCCCACTGCCTTTGATCCTCCCCACAGAACCAAGGTCCAGCCTGGGCTTCTATAGGCAAACACATGTAAACTAGCTGCTGTTTCATTTGTATAACAGTAATGAGAAATGTGACCATGATTGTCTTTGCTTTTGCCCTTCCATACAGCGACCCAGCTCTAGTGCTTGCCATCTGAGTAACATAGCTCTAAATATTTCATTATTTTTCCTGCCTGGAACCCCCTTTACAATACATTGCTTCGTAGCTGAGCTGGTTTCCTTCATGGACACACTAGGTCACTGCACCTTGTACTTTTAATGGATCATGTAGAGTTGAGTACTTACTATGCTTGGCGCATGCTTGTCTGGACTTGCCTGCAATGATCACATTTGCCCAACAGAGGCCGCCATTACCCAAATATTATGTGAGAACTGGAGTTAAACTCGTTTTAGTTCCCATTAGCATTTGGAATATAATTTGATAGATAGATTGATAGGTAATTATTAGATAGACAGACAGACAGATAGATATAAATAGATAGATAGATGATTATAAGATAAGTAGGTAGACAGACAGATAGATAGATGATGATAGATAGATAGATAGATAGATAGATAGATAGATAGATAGATAGATAGATAGATTATTAAATAGATAGATAAATAGATAGATGATAAATAGACAATTATTAGATAGATAGTTAAATAGATAGATATAGATAATATATGATTATTAGATAGACAGATAGATAATTATTAGATAGATAGCTATAGATGATAGATAAATAGATGGTTATTAGATTGATAGATGATACTGAGAGAGATAGATAGAAGATTATTAGATAGATAGAGAAATAGAATAAGATAGATAGATAGATAGATAGATAGATAGATGATAAATAAATAGATAAATAGATATAGATGACAGGTAGATAGGTGATAGATAGAGATATAGATAGACAGACAGACAGACAGAGAGAGAGAGAGAGAGAGAGAGAGAGAGAGATAGATAGATGATAGATAGATAGATAGATAGATAGATAGATAGATAGATAGATAGATAGATAGATAGATAGATAGATGATAGGTAGATAGGTGATAGATAGAGATATAGATAGATAAATAGACAGACAGACAGATAGATGATAGATGGATGGTAGATAGATAGATAGATAGATAGATAGATAGATAGATAGATAGATAGATAGATAGATAGATGATCGATAGAGTATAGATAGGTAGATCATCGATAAATAGATGAGGACAGAGGAGCTTACAAGAACAAGAACCATATTGTGATTAAATGAATATGTATACAAATAAATAAAGTGGAAACCCATTTATAAGTACCACTGTTATGCGCTCAGATTTACTACTGTGCTCTGTTGATTCATTGCTTTATACAACAACCAGTCACTTTCATATTATAATTTATAAATAATGCATCTTCCATGGATCGGCCGACATGTATGGGCACATAAAAACAAACTAATCAACAAACAATAACTATACATCAGCAATGAAATCGTGTGACAGTTTATATGACATATCTAATGCGCTAAAAATAGGATTTTTTAATCATGCAACTAAAGCTTGATTTTGTTTGATCTAAACTTTTATTTCACTAACGTGAGCCCTAATACTCGTTTTATTAATCACCCCCCCCAGCGTTATTAAGATTTAGTGATATCCCAGTGTTTCAATAGAAGTATTAGAACAATTGAATTGTTACAATTTAAGAATACCATTGTTTAAACATTACACGTATTTTATTGTTGTTGCCACCGAATTATGGTAATTGTTTAATGGCTTGAAAACGACATAATCATTCGAATAAATCTTTCTAGCAGTAATGGAAGAACATCGAATAGGAATTAGAATTAGAACGCTGTTAGATTTAGTCAGTTTGGAGGATGTTTTTAATGTGTTTATAAGTCCAGCAAGGTGAATTTTTCCAGTAAAAAAAAGAGAGGATTCCCCACGTGTGCGCAGAAATGCGCCTTTTGACAGGGTCTAATCGGGCAGAACAGCGCCAAGCCCCCGGCTCAATACAACCTGACCGCTATTTATGCGCTAAAAATAAAAATGTTCCACAATTTCTCAGCTTTCTGCTGTAACTCGACTTGTGGTCGTTATGGATCTTGTTTCAAAGAATATCGCCTAAAACAAAGGGTAAAACCGTGACCAGCCAAGTGTGTGCGATGGAGAAAGTGAAACAGATTTATTCTGTAATAATTGTAACATCAGTGACCCTCTGGGGAACAGCAGGTGTAATCCACTAACTGATACATTTTAGCAGCTCCCTTATAACAACTCTCTTTTCCTCTCTCTATATATCACTAAATGATACTGAACGATGTGCTTTTTTTACAATCATTATATATTGTACTTTATTCATTGTTGTTGGTGTGCATCTGCTCCAGACCAGCAAACACTGCACTGCTACACAATATTCTGGATTATCCTGAAACTCCTGCTACTTTCCAGTTCACTCTGATCCATAAATCCATAACAGAAGACAAAAAGTCATTACAAGTGTTGTGCCTTCAGGAAATGTACAAGTGACTGCATAATAAATATATATATATAATATAATGTGAACAGTCTTGTGTGTTTGGTTAACCATGTGAATTATAGGTACTAATTCAAAAAACTAAATATTTATTGTAATTCTACATTACTTTTCTAGGATATTACACACACACACACACATATAGTGAATTACAGCAGGAAACAGACAAACCACATTTATATACCATGTGTGTATGTATATATATATATATATATATATATATATATATACATATATAGTTAGTTTTTTTACTATATGATGTTGGAATTTATTTTCCTTGTTTACTCTAATTGAGCCTGTTGAGTGTTTTTGTCATTTTTATATATATATATACATATATATATATATATATATATATATATATATATATATATATATATATATATATATATATATATATATATATATATATAATCAAAATAGTTCAGCACACCACTAAAGATAATCGACCCAGGTGCTACCAATTACAGCTGCTGCTGCATACAAAATCCAAATAGATAAGGTGCACACTGGGATCCTTTGTAAATTTTAAAAATTAAATCTTCTTAAATACATGTTAAAAGAGGTCAACATTTCCGTCTGTTCCTAAGACCTTTGGTCTTGATAAAGGTTTTAGGAACAGACAGAAACGTTGACCTCTTTTAACATGTATTTAATAACATTTATTTTTTAAACTTTAGAGAGGATCCCAGTGTGCACCTTATCTATTTGGATTTTATATATATATATATATATATATATATATATATATATATATATATATATATATATATATATATATATATATATATATATACATCCATCCAAAGAAGATCAGCACTCTCAGGGCTTAAAAATATGAAAAAGGCCCTGGGCTGGGACGAAACGTTAGTCCTATGCTGTGTTATTTTCAATAAAACCTTTTTCCTATTTTTAATCCCTGAGAGTGCTGATCTTCTTTGGATGGATGGAGATATTATATTGATCTTGCACCCAGGCAAACACTTTATCTATAATTCACATGGTTACCCAAACACACAAGACTGTACACATCATATTTATATCTGCCTACAGATAATAAATGGAGAGGTAAACAAACGGGAGGATAAAGCAAAGGCCTTTAGAAAGCGGGTTCATCGCAATTCACTGTTTCTTGTTAGATTATACTTAATGGTCCTTGGAAACATTGAATGAAGGATGTGGCGCTTTGTTTCGCAAATAACACACATTCTTTTGTTCTTGCAGAAAGACGAGTTTAATAGATACACAGATTAAATATATAGTTTTAAAAGGAAACCTGGGCTGCTCAGTTGTATCTCTTGTTTGTTCTTCCCTCGGTTCTCCCTTTCGTATTACAAAATTAAATTGACAAGCTTCATGCTATAAATAATTCGTGCCTACACATTACAAATGTCACTAAACAGTGCTGATGTATTTACACAAAGTGCTTTGTGTGTGTCCTGCGTCCTGATAACTGTGCAAGGGTTGTGTGTGTGTGTTGGTGAGAAGACAAGTCAATAATAATAGTCCAGTTGCTGGGGGGGTCGGGGCATTAGGGTTCAGAGAGAAGGTTGGTGGCAGTGCTGCAGGGATATACAATACTTGCTCAGGACACTGTGGGGAAATATGACACGAAGTTCCAGAGAGGAAAGGGTTAGTGGAGGGATTACAGTATCTGATCAGGATATTGTAGGGGAATGTGGAATTTGGTCCCAGAGAGGAAAGGGTTAGTGACAGGGATATATAAAACTTGATCAGGACACTGTGGGGAAATTGGGCCCCAGGGAGGGAAGGGTTAGTGGAGTTATATCCAGTACCTGATCAGGACACAGTGTGGGAATGGGGTCCCAGAGTGGAAAGGGTTAGTGGAGGGATATACAAAACTTGATCGGGACACTGTGGGGAAATTGGGTCCCAGAGAGGAAAGGGTTAGTGGAGGGATATCCAGTACCTGATCAGGACACAGTGTGGGAATGGAACCAGTTAAGAAGTGTCATGTGACCAGGAGTCCCAGGGTCGGTGACTGCAGCACAATCAGTCTGTGACGATCTATAGGAGATCATTTGTGTGGCTTGGACTCAATTCACTTTCCTCCCTTTCCCCATGTGCTGTTCTGACGTTGCAGCCATGTGACAGTGAGTGCTCTCTATAAGGTCCGCCCTGTAGACAAGTGAAAGGCGAGTTTGTGTGGAGCTTCCCTGTCACTTCTTCCCCGTGTGTCCGAGAGAACCAATGCGCGGCTGTTGTATCCGGGGAAGAGCTCAGGAGACTCATGTGTTACCAGTCAGTGCGGGAGCTCGGCCCTAGTTAGACAGGGGGGGAGTACCGGTGTCTCCCCGCAGCCCCAGCAGACTTATGAGTTGCCTCCCAAGCCATGACCCTGAGCTCTGACATGTCCGATGTTCTTGCCGAAGAGACCGACATCGATGTGGTGGGAGAAGAGGACGAGGCGCGGGCAGAGGAAGAGGAGGAAGAGGATGTGGAGCTGCTGATGCCCCGCTCCCCGCACTGCTCCTCCGCTAAAGAGCCGTATAACAAAGCTGCGGCGGGGTCGGGTGGGGTCGGCAGGAGCGCGTTGGTGAAGCCCCCCTACTCGTACATCGCGCTCATCACCATGTCCATCCTGCAGAGCCCCAAGAAGCGTCTGACCCTCAGCGAGATCTGCGACTTCATCAGCAACCGCTTCCCCTACTACCGGGAGAAGTTCCCCGCCTGGCAGAACTCCATCCGCCACAACCTGTCCCTCAACGACTGCTTCGTCAAGATCCCCCGGGAGCCCGGAAACCCCGGCAAGGGCAACTACTGGACGCTGGACCCGGAGTCGGCCGACATGTTTGACAACGGCAGTTTCCTGCGGAGAAGAAAGCGCTTTAAGAGACAGCACGTCCCGGAGCTTATGCTTAGGGAGCCCGGACATTTCCTGCCGGCCTCTGCCTATGGCTATGGACCTTACAGCTGTGCCTATGGCATCCACATCCAGCCTTTCCACCCACACTCTGCCTTGATCGCCTTCCAGCAGCAGCAGCAACAAGCCCGGCAGCAGCAGCCCCCCAGCCTCCCTTCCATGGCTGCTGCCCCAGCCCTCCTGCCTCCTGCTGCCCAGGATCTATCAAGGACCTGCACTTTCTACCCTCACCAGCTCAGCCCAGCAGCCCTCCCACCCTCCCTGCAGAGCAAGTCCAGCTCAGCCCTGGCCAGATCCACCTTCTCTATTGAGAGCATCATAGGGGGGGACCTCACCCCTGGTCAGTGTAACTCCCCCAAATCAGCTGGGGCCCCTGTCATCTCTAGGGCCCTGGTGACTTTCTCCAGCTCACAGGCTGCTGCTGCTTTAGGGGGGACCCTGCAGCCTGGGACGGTGCTTACAAACCACTAGAATTTCTAATTCTTAAATCAGACATTTTCTGAGAAGGTAGGAGGCTTTCTTATGGATTATATCTTTTGCTTTTGGGTTTTTCCTCCCAACCTACTTCTTTCTGGAGTTAAACTACAACTCTCAAACATGGCTGCCGCTGCATGCTGGGAACTGTAGTTCAAACACAAGTAGAGGGATGCAAGATAGGAATGCTAAATATCCCAGCCTGAACTCTATGCCAAGGCAACGGATTGCTGCGCCTTTACTTTCCCTTTAGAGACCCCCATCTCTCTCTCTCTCTCTCTCTCTCTCTCTCTCTCTCTCTCTCTCTCTCTCTCGCTCTCTCTCTCTCTCTCTCTCTCTCTCGCTCTCTCTCTCTCTCTCTCTCTCTCTCCCCCCTAATTACTGTGATTCAGGTCTGAAGATTCCCAGCAATTGTAGGAAGCTGAAATACAGCAATAGTGTTCTCTCTCTCTCTCTCTCTCTCTCTCTCTCTCTCTCTCTCTCTCTCACACACACACACACCAAGTGCTTTTGTGGCGAAATGATTTCCATGTTTACACAGAGACAATCAATCTCCCCCCTTTTAATTTGAACCTGTGTTTTCTATCATAATAAGGGACTGTTTTTTTTTTTTTGTTTTTTTTCTTTTGTACTAAAGTATTTCTTATTTACAAGAATTAATGTAACGCATACTGCCAAGTATCATTGTACCAAGGCAATGTACGATTTTTTCACATTTACAAAAAAAATAATAAAAACATTTAATAAAAATAAATGGTTTAAATATACCGAATAATTTCAGTTTTTATGGTTTAGATCTGGGCTAAATACAACAGTAGCAAAACCTTGACCTCTTATAATTTCCCAGGATCCTACAATTAAAATAGTTTTACTTGGTGTCTGAATTTAAAATGAAATGCGACTACAACAGGATTGGGCAGATTGATTTCTATTAAAGAAAAGAAGCAAATATTTTTTTATGATTATTATTATTAGTAGTATTTTTTGTTTTTGTTTATTATATTGCTTTAATTTGTAATAATTCATTTGTATTTGAACCTAGGATAGTGAGGCTGCCCGTGCCTAGTGCAGGCCCCATATATGTGACCCAGGCACACAGGAGTCTGTGTATTGTAATATCATTTATAAACGATTCCTCCTATGTTTGTGATATTTCTATTCTTTATAAATGCTGATCATTAATCGGTTCCTATAAATAATAGTGTCTGGGAATCCAGGCAGCCAGGAATTCGTAACGAAATTAACGAAATCCAATGTCAGAAGGAGTTGGAATAGAGTCAAATGTGTTCTGATAAATCCTCTTTATTTATTTAAACATTCAGAACAAATGCAGGCATTGCTGCTGTTTGTACAAGGGCTTATGTGCTTATTTAGCACAGGGAAAATATATTTATATTGTATTTCCCACTTTTTATAACCAGATCGTCTCCTGCCACATAGGCCGTCTAAGATGATACTAAAATAAATGTTCGGATTTGAAATATGTTGCCCCTGTATCTTTCACACATTCGTCTTGTTGCAGTGTAATAGTAATAGTACAATGTTATAATACAATAATACGCTGTATAGTAATGTAATAGAAGAGAGAGAAACCTTAATATCTTTACTTTCGATTTGCTAAATTCAGGAAATGCTTTGCTGGACTAAGAGGGCAAGAAAAACAGTAAATATATCTATATATCTATAACTATATATATCTATATATAGAGAGAGAGAGAGAGAGAGAGAGATAGCTGTTACCTATATATATATATATATATATATATATATATATATATATATATATATATATATATATATATATATATATATATATTTTTTTTTTTTTTTTTTTAAGCCTGTGCGTATAGATATATCAAAGGCTGCTCCACTCCTATTAGCCACATTATTATAGATGCTGTGAGTTATTTATCCCAGTAAAATATTTGTAGAGGAGGGTTCGTTAGATGGAAATAATAAAGAGGAGGTTACTTGTTTGTAAGAGCCTGCGTGCCACTGTTTAATGCTCATACAGCCGAATTAGGGCAATTGAAGCCCCTGGGGGCCAGTTATTCACCTCAGGGGCAATAATTTCACCCTGCGCAGAAATGGATGAATCCTCTCTTATCCTTAATGGATTGAAGCAGGTTGAGAAGCCTTGCCTGATAACCTCACGATTAACCTTAATGTGACAAATAACAAGATCTCATATCTATTTAAATAGGGGGAACACTCCAACATATATATATATGTGTATATATATATATATATATATATATATATATATATATATATATATATATATATATATATATATATATATATGTAAATCACTCTTGTGGTTGTAAACGAAAAGTGCGTTTACTATATCATAATAATAATTCATATTATTATTATACAACGCTAATGGAATGTTTGGGATATACTAATCGTATAGCCACCGATTAAATCTGTCAGTTGTACATTCACTATCTATGCCAGGCTAACATGAAATAAATGTACATTTTTTATAATCTGCACATTCTAGTGATATCGAATGTCTGACCATTCGTTTGTCTTGCTAGGAATAATTAATTACACAGGAAATTCGAATAAATCGCGTTTCTGGCAAGCAAATTGGGTTAAGCAAAAATAATATATCCGCTATTTTGAGTGTTGCGGTTGTTTATTTATAACTTTGTACCCAGACAATTGGGATGTAATTAAATATTCGGGTACGTGCCGGGTCCTATTCTTCTGTTATTACAGATATTACAGATATTACAGTGTGTGGGATATAAGGGGCCACAGAAACTTCATAAAGTCCCAGGTTGGTGCAAAGTCTTTATTGTTTTCAGGTGTCTCCTAAACTCCCCTGTTTATTTGCCTAAAAACAAGTAGATAAAAAGTCCCCCCCAACCGGCACTATTCTGTAAACGGGGAGCGCCCGTTGTTTTACATAGTCCCATAGCAACACAGTTTAAAGTAAAACATTAAATTTTGATTCAGACGCATCTGGTATCAGTTATGCACCAGTTCGCTTGGGTTTGCTCCATCATGTACAACAGCCATAAATATTAAATCTCATAAAGAAGGGTCTGATGCCTGTAGATGGGAAATTTATCTGTGTATAAGAAATGTTACCCAGACCACCCCAGACTTTCACTATGTTGTTCCTAAAGTCCTTAAGTTAAGAGGGGGCTGCTGTGCACCCCCAGAGGCAACTCATATTCTAATAACTGATACACTGGCATTTGCTCTGGTCTAAATTGGGAATTAATCGCCTTGAACTGTTATTGGTATCGTTTAAATATGTCAAATCACAAATTATTAATCATCTAGCAATTAAATCCATACAATGCAGCAACCAGACAATTTGCTTTAAGGGGGTAAGACAATGCCAGACCCACACTGTAAGTCCCTGTTACTGGATACATTCAGAGAATATTCATTATTTTCTTTTAAAGGCCTTCTGAGGTTACACTACAGGCCACACTTTGCTCATGGGAATGGGCTTTTTCCTCTCTGGGTTATTAATTACATTTCAGGCAGGGGCAGTCACTCTGTGGTTAAGATGTGCTTAATGTGCAGGGCACTAATGAGACTGTTATGTGCAAATCCTGGTGGTGTGATTATTGGGATGAGTTTTCTGTGAATGGAGTCAAAGGCTATACTACTATGGGAACAAAAAGGTCAGCCACAGGCATGGATTTTGCATTTAGTAAGGCACCATACATTTAATTTGTCATGTGCAGGATGCACCTGTATTGCACAGCAGCAACAGTAGCAGGGGCAAGAGAACAGCAGCAGTGAAAGCAGCAAGGGGCAATAACACAACAGTAACTAAAGCAGAAAGTGCAATAGAACAGCAGCACCCATAGCAGCAAGGGGCAATAACATAGTAGCACCAATAGCAGTAACTGTAATAGAAGAGTAGCAACCAAAAAGCTGCAAGAAAACAGCATAACTGCTAGTCACCAGGGCAGCACCTCTAGTACCAGAGAGAAGATCTCTCTCTCTCTCTCTCTCTCTCTCTCTCTCTCTCTCTCTCTCTCTCTCTCTCTCTCTCTCTCTCTACTATCATCTATCTATACGTCTATCTGTCTGTCTCTAGTTCTATCTATCTATCTATCTATCTATCTATCTATCTATCTATCTATCTATCACCTATTTATCATCTATTTATCATCTATCTCTCTCTCTCTAGCTGCCTGTCTGTCTATTTATCTGCCTTTCTACTACCTATCTGCTTTGAATTGACAGAAGGGGCTAGTGTACATGCTAAGGTTGGCAAGTATGTCCCATATGGTTCATTATTCTGTATGAGCCATTATAATCTGCTTGCACTACACATATGCAGTCAGATAATAAGCAATCCCAGGGATAAACATAAGCAATATAAAACCCGAAAAACCCTTAACTACAGGAAGCTGCAAACTCCCACAATCCTCAGCCCACCATTTGCTGGGGATTTTGCAGTTATCAATTGCTTCACAGCAGGTCTGACATATATAGCTGTGTTTAAGATGAGAGATGGGCCAAATCAAGGAGATGTTTCCCCAGAGACAGCCTTTAAATATTGCTGCCCAGGAACAGCCAGAAGCAAGTAGTGCATCCTATATTTATTCATATTCCCACACAGTGAAACATTCTTGTATATTACACATGCTTTCATGTAAGGGTAATGTAAAATATTATCTTGACTTTTCTTCAGAGACATAAACACAGAGTAGGAGCAGTTAACTGTAACTGTAGGCCCATGAGGCAGTCAAAGTTAGAGGGAAATGAATGTAGAGAAGAAGGCCTGGCCAGGGTGATGGAAGGGCACAGTAAATAATGTAACGTGTATATTATTGGGTCATTCCTGACAGTTGTGTCCTGGTCCCTCTGGAGAGCAGGTGCTGGGACAAAGCCCCCTCCTTTGATCAGAGATCTCTCCTCTGCTTGGGAGCCGCCATTTGCATGCTAATGCCAGAAAGTGTTGTCTCTATTCAAAGCCCACAGAAGCATGGGGGTAATGGCTGTATAAATTGTGGGAGTTATTCTCCACAATAGGAACTGACTGAAACACTAACTGATGGCCCAACACCAACCTCCATCCCTCTGAGCAGTCACAATGTGTGGATTTACTAGAACTCATTAACCTGATGTGATTCCTGGGGCCTAGGAAAATGGAAGGACAAGCCCAGAAAAAAAGGCCTGTGATAAGGAACGGGGATATCTCACTGGTGTTTTCATCAGGTCCTGAAGAGAGACCACACAATAAGAATGTACCGATTCTCTTGTTATTACAAGCAGGCGAGATCTGTGCTTAAGATTAAGTAAATGGTCCAGCCAGGAAAAGCGATGAAGGGCTAATGGGATGTGTTTAATATCACACACTGGGCAGTGTCCCACTAAACAGTCCTGTGTTAGCAGGTGGTGGCCCATGGGCCAGATGTGAGCCTCCAAGAGATTTTATTTCATGATGGAGGCTGAGGGCCGGTGTAAATTTGAAAACTGGCTGCAATTGGCCCCCCGGGCCTTACTTTGGACATGCCTGGTGTAGGGAATAGAATGCAATTGTGCTACTATCAGTTCAAGCTACTGTACAGGACAGCTCTATTCTGTTGTCAGTACAAGGTATATAATACAACTGTGCTACTGTTATTACAACAAGGTGAATGGGTAGGACGCAGTTGTGCTGGTGTCAGTGCAAAGTATGAGATAGAGTTGTGCTGCTGCCAGTAAAACAAATAAGAAATGAGATACTTCTATGGCACACACAGCCCTTCTGCTGCCTACTGGGGACCAACCCTAGATAACAATATAATATAGTAACCTCCCATCTCATGAGGGATATATTGTGGGATGTATATACAGAGTTATCATGTTAATAACTTAAAGGGGTTATTTATGTAGAGTGATATCCTGAGGCAATTTGCAATTAGGTTTCATTCCTTGTGGTTTATGAGTTGTTTAGCTTTTTATTCAACAGCTCTCCAAATTGCAATCTGGTTGCTGGGGTAATTTAGAGTCTGGAATATGAATAGAGGAGAAGCCTGAATCTAAGCATGAGTAATACAAAGTAGCAACAACCGTATATTTGTAGCCTTACAGAGAATTTGTTTTTTAGTAACCCCATTTGAAAGCTGGCAGATAATTAAAAAAAAGAAGTAAAAAGAATTGAAGACCAATTGAAAAGTTGTTCTCTCCCACGATTTTACTGATTGTACCAATATCAGCTCCATAGGGGAATATAAGTATCCTGCTGCTGCCCTGCTTGACCAGAAGAGGTTTGCCAGAACTTAAATGGATTGTTCACCTTAAAGGGATCCTGTCATCGGAAAAGATGTTTTTTTTCCAAAACACATCAGTTAATAGTGCTACTCCAGCAGAATTCTGCACTGGAATCCATTTCTCAAAAGAGCAAATAATATTCAATTTTGAAATCTGACATGGGGCTAGACATTTTGTCAATTTCCCAGCTGCCCCTGGTCATGTGACTTGTGCCTGCACTTTAGGAGAGAAATGCTTTCTGGCAGGCTGCTGTTTTTCCTTCTCAATGTAACTGAATGTGTCTCAGTGGGACATGGGTTTTTACTATTGAGTGCTGTTCTTAGATCTACCAGGCAGCTGTTATCTTGTGTTAGGGAGCTGCTATCTGGTTACCTTCCCATTGTTCTTTTGTTTGGCTGTTGGGGGGGGAGGGGGGAAAAGGGAGGGGGTGATATCACTCCAACTTGCAGTACAGCAGTAAAGAGTGATTGAAGTTTATCAGAGCAAGTCACATAACTTGGGGCAGCTGGGAAATTGACAATATGTCTAATTTTTTTCCCATGACAGTATCCCTTTAAACTTAACTGTTAGTATGATGTAGAGAGTGATATTCTGAGAGAATTTGCAATTGGTTTTCATTTTTTATTATTTGTGGGTTATAAGTTATTAAGCTTTTTATTCAGTAGCTCTCCAGTTTGCAATTCCAGCCATCTGTTTGCTAGGGTATACATTACCCTAGCAACCATGCACTGATTGGAATAAGAGACTGGAATATGAATAGGAGAGGCACGAATAGATAGATGAGGAATAAAAAGTAACAATAACAATACATGTACAGAGCATTCGTTTTTTTAGATGGGGGCTGTGACCCCGGTTTGAAAGTTGGAAAGAGTCAGAAGAAAAGGCAAAAACTATTAAAAAAGAAAAAATGAAGACCAATTGAAAACTTGCTTAGAACAGGCCATTCTATGCCATAATATGCTGTTGCTACCGACAATCCATTGCTATTATCAAAATGAATAAAGATGATAATGAGCAGATCAATAATCGGTTACATTGTGAAGATGACCATGATTATAGAGAATCTATAGAGAACGTCTCTAATATTTCAGGCCGTTCCTGCTGGACAGAGAATGTCACAGAACAATGATATGGGCTCTATGTCACACGGCAGACAGCTGACACTTCAATTAAATAGTCGTCTCTAGTAATACGGATATTTGCAGTGTAAATACAAAATCTTGCCATTCACTAGGTGCGATTTGTTGGACGCAGAAATAAAACGTCTAAATAATAATAAAACGTAAAAGTCTACAGCGACCGCACTGGGATCCATTGCTTTGAATTCCAAACTCACGTTTCGGCAGCTCTCAGGAGTAGGCGCAAGCTTCGCGCAAAACATTTCCATTCCTGGTTTCCGCTGCGCGTGTTTATTTGCGCAGAGCTCAGAAGGTGCCCACGATTCCTACCGCTTTATACTTTCCTCCTGTGAGACGTTTGTTAAGAATAAATAGAAATACATCGCCGCTGATCATGCACTAATTAGGGGGATGTAATAATAACAGGGAGTCAGGTTTTTGGCTGACAGTTTATGGCAAATTCAACTCGCCATAGACTTTCCCCTGCCCGTTCTCTAAGGCAAATAAATCATGTTACAAATGAAATAACGTTTCAGAAGAACTTCATAACGTCTCCCCAGTTCTCGCCTTTATCATTCAATATAAAATCTACAGTCTACATATATAATCTACAGTCTGGTCAGACTGTAAATTATATCCTTATAAAAGGCGCGTTCTGACGTCAGAACGCGCCGTTTATTACAGGGGTCCCCGGCCGCCGAATTTGACGTAGCGCGTCCAAATTGGACGCCGCCGCATTCAAATTGAACGCCGACCCCCCCACTCCCCTCCCGACATTTCACACAAAATGTAGATTATAATGCATAATGTACCACCTTCTGAAATTTATAAAGATATTAGAAGTCACCTGGGAGTTATGTGACCTGTATAAAAGCACTCGGCCCCCGGCCTCGTACATAACTCCTCGGTGACATAATATCTTTATAAATTACAGTAGGGGGTACATTATCCACTATATAATAAACAAAAGCCATAAATATCTTGTAAATGATATCCTTATAAACGGTGAGTAGTGATGTCATCAATTATAAACGGTGAATTCTGATGTCATTTTTGTCACATGACTCACTTAAACTTGTGTATTATAATAAATAAAGTACCCCATGTTGTAAAATATGAGAATATTAGAAGTTCCATAACCTGTATAAAAACATGATGGTCATGAAACTCCTCCATAACTTATAATACAAGAGGAGGTACTTTACATACATACATAAACATACATATATTTAGTCTCGATTTTGTCTTTAAATTATGTTAGGGATGCACCGAATCAACTATTTTCGATTCTGCCGAACCCCCAGATCCTTCGTGAACAATTCGGCCAAACCGAATCCTAATTTGCACACACACATATATATATACAGAATCTGAATCCTGTTGAAAAAAGCCAAATCCTGCCCGAATATAGTATAAATTCTTATTCTAATTGACATATCAATACAACTAAGGGGAACAGCAATAAAGCCACACAGTTCATGGTTTTCTAGTATAAGACTGGAAGTCAGTAAAATATATTGCGATCTATAATCTGTTATCATTTAATTAGCACTAATAATACTGCTATCTGTTTCCACTACAAATGACTTTAAATCAAAAAATACATTTTTGCTTAAAAGGAAATATTAACCCAAAACTCATTCATTACAATTTTCCTATGTTTTTTTTTTTTTAAGTAACTTGTATATGTTATTATGTTGCTATTGAAAGCAATGTTTGCCCCTTTCTATTCTCTGCCCTGATGGCTCAGACTGTTGAAACAATATAAGACAAGGCATCTGACAAACTGATCTGTCTTTGCCTGGGAAAGTCAGGCAACATTGTTTAAACATTGTTTAAAAAGTAAGGAATTGCCCAATAGTAAATGTTTTTACAAATAACTTTAAAAGCACTGAACATTTTTGATTAATGTATTTTGGAAAGTTGCTTAGAATTATTCTTTCTTTTATTAGGCACATTTTTATTTTGGGATTGACTTTGCCCTTTAATGAAAGAAAACTTTTCAACCACTGAACATTTGAAATGAATGCATAATGAAAGGTTAATTATTTTAGGGTGTATCTTTGCGTTTATATCCCCATCAGGGGCGTAACTATAGAGGAAGCAGACCCTGCGGTTGCAGGGGGGCCCAGGAGTGTAGGGGGCCCAGTGAGACCCTAATTAATTAGCAATTTTAATATATCTTGGTAAAATAGGTCAACTTATAAATATTTTGGGGCCCTAAATTGAATTTGCTATGGGGCTCAGTAACAACTAGTTACGCCACTGATCCCCATTGGGTATGTAACATATCACCCCCCCCGTTAGATATATTTAAAAACAAGAGTAGTAGGCAGCAGCTATTCAGTCCTTTAGATGAGTGGCCCAGTGAAACTATTCATCTTTAATAAAATACCAATTGAGAGGAAATTAATTTGATATTGATAATATTACTAAAAATAGATAGGTGTTATCATGGAATGCATTCCACAAATATATAGCTTTATTTACTTAGCACTGCTGTATGTGTGCACACATGTATATATAGCTGTGATAGGGATATATATATATACATGGCACTCTGAGCGATTCGTTTTCCGAAGCTGCCTGAAGTTTCCTCGTCAGACAACTTTGGGCGACTTTGGAAAACGCTCCGGGTGCCATCCTGCTGGCGATTTACATTTTAGCCGGAGGGAAGGCAGGAGAGGCAGTTCTGGGAGATTAGTCACCCCGAGAAAGAGGAGATTTGTCGTCGGGCGACTAATCTCCCTGAATCTGCCTGTGTGCCCAGACCCAAACCCTTATTATTAACGCAATAAATATTGTATTACAAAGTAAAACACTCCTGTGCTTAAATCCTACGTGAAGAAAGAGTCACTTTGAAAAGTTTCTCTGATTTTGATTTTACATTTTCCTGAATTTTACATAATTTTTCCTGGTCCCCTGAAAAATTTAAAATGTGGATTGTAATATATTGTAATATATTGTAATATATATTATATATATATATATATATTGCGTTATGGAGCCGAAACGTCGATAAATAAAATTTACTATTTTTTCAAAAGACTTGGTAAAGTATGTATTGAGAATTTTGACCAGCACCCAGGCTATTGCTCTTTTGGATTTGTGAGTGCACCAGATAGGACTCGATTATATAAATATATATATATATATATATATATATATATATATATATATATGCATTCTGAATTCTGTATATTTTGTATTCCTTTATTTATTTATCAATTCAATTAATGGGGCATCGATGGTAATTTTAGCAGTGTAGCCCAATCATGAGAGACTGATGGCCCATGCGGTCTATTTAATCGAATACATTCGAAGTCACATGGCGTGAGAGCAAGGTCGCACAGCCAATGAGGGAGTGGCAAAAGCTCAAGGCTCAGAACACAGGTAAGTGGCTGAAGTTACTATCCCCACTCTTTCCCCCATAGACAGAGGGAGCACCCATCAGATGCCTCTATTTACACCGGTGCAAGTCTGCTCCTGGCAGTGGATTAGAGTGCACACAAACAGCTATTTGTCCACAATACAAACTGCACTTGAGACTTTATTGCCTCCTGTCTCTTTGCTGAGAAGCCAATGTAATGATCTAGCGCAGGGAACAGGGTGAATGATTAAACCAGGGGGATGAGCAGTTGCAGTGACAGTTTATCTTTGTATAACAATCACTACTTAGGCTTCACTGCAACCCATGTTAAGCCTTTCCCTCCCTGGCAGCAAGGGGTTAATGTGCCATGTTCCTTTATGAGTGCCAGAGTAAGGTGCCAGGCTGTGATCATGAAGTGACAGAGCAGATGGTGTGTTTGCTGAACGAATTGCTGATTGGCTGCTGAGCAAACAGTGACAAGCAGATAAGGTCACAGGGCTGAGCTACATGTTGGTTTCTGTTTGCTGGGCTTTAATGGAGATCCCTGCAATCCTGCTCTACAGACTGGGCAGCATTAGTACAGCCAGGCCTGGGAAAGCCATTGATTCTTTCAAGCAAGTCAGAATGCAAGGCAATATTTGTAAAGGATTCATTTGTGTAGCTACATTCATGCAAATCAGACGCCTCTCCACAACACATCTGCCCTTTGGTATTACAGAGGGGAGAAGAAAAAATAAGATTTCCTATGCAGCAGTGCACGTCAGCAAATTTAAGGATTAGGCACATTCCTTAAACTATCATTTTTCACAGGCAACTTTTGGAAACTGTTGGTTCTTTCAAGACTGTTCAGCGTCCAACAAATATCTGACTTGACTGTGGGGTCAAGGTTACAGGCAATCAGGCCCGGACTGGCAATCTGTGGGTTCTGGCAAATGCCAGAGGGGCTGCAATAAGATGCCATAGAAAGTCAGTATTTAGTGGGCTGGTGGCAGCTGATTTGGCCTCTGTGTACGTGAAATGCCAGGGCCTATTTTAATTCTCAGTCCAGACCTGCAGGCAATAAGCATCTCAATCACCCTGGTTGTTTTCTTGCACATCAGTTGCAGCTACAAACAAGATGCAAGGGTGTAGCTGTAGCAGTTGCAGGGCTTGTCATTGCTCCCAGACAACTGGCTCCTAAGGGAAACCACAGGCATAAACACAGAATAAAATGTTAGAAGGAACCAAGCAAAAGCCCACATACTGGGTACTGTGGGTACTAGGAATATAATAGGAAGGGGAATTGAGATGTGCTGGGGAACTGTTAGGAGCCATAAGCCAAGTATAATTTGTAATTTATATGTGACAGTTAAGTCAGGCGACAGCAGCAGTTGTTATAACCCTATGCTGCAACAAAATTGATTGAATATTATTCCTACCACTGTTCTCAAATGGCGCAACTATGTTTTTGGTTGCCTTTTGTGCTGATTTTATTATATAAAGAGGATTTTTACCCCAAAACTATTTTCCAACATTCCTATCTACATATATTTATATTTGCAAAGTTATTTATAGATGTAATTGATATTGAAACCAGTGTCTTGTGTAGTTGTTTATATTATCTGCACTGCTGGTTCTGACTCTTGAAATAATACAGCAGTAACCAGCTGATAAACAGACCTGGAGAAAAATTGACTCCTGCTTCTTTATTTCAGGAGTCAGAATCTGAAAAGGCTTAATAAACAAAGCTTTTATTATCAGTAACATCTACCTACAACTTTAAAACCAATTAAAATTAGTAGAAAATGGATATTTGAAAACTGCTCAGAATTATACATATTTTTCATTATGCAAATTTGTTTTGGGTAGAGCCCTAAAATTTATTTGTTGTGGGGCCCGGTAACATAGAGTTACACTACTGGGTTCATGGGTAAACTTACAGGAGTGGTTGCATGCAGGGCCGCCATCAGAAATCATGGAGCCTTGTACCACAACATTTCTGGGCCTCCTGGCTCTGCCCACCACCACAGGCCCCACCCTGGACCCCTTGCACCCCCACACCACAGTAAACAAGCTACACAAACATGGGCGCTAAAACATGAATGCTAAAAACCCATTGGTGGCCAGCGTCCCCCCTAAAAGAAAAAAAATTGTAATCAAGGGCCCCCCATAACAGTTAAAAAACTTCCCCCACCCCTTACAAGTTAAAAAAAAACATTGGTGGTGAGGGTACCCTCTACAAGTTAAAAAAAAAATTGCTGTTGGGCCCCCCATAAAAGTTAAAAAAACACTTAATTGGTGGCCAGTGGAACCATTGCTGTTCAGTGGACCTTACCTGGGATCTTCTTCCTTGTCCTCCACGATAGAAGCTTCTTCAGTTTTCTTCAACAGCTTCAGCTGCTTTCATGGCTTTGACTCTGTTTGCAGCTTAGGGCTTCAGCTCTTATGAGGGGGCCCGGCTAAGTTTCTTATTAGGATCCCCCTACAGGTCCCTTGCTGCAACTTTAGTTCCCCTAGCTTCCCCTCACCCGTTGCACTGTACCGAGCGTGCACGTGGTGTATTTTTTGCTGTCCCAGAAAAGGGAGGTCTGCTGCTGTCGTGGGGCACACGAGAGCCTGGGGCCTGGGCCTACCTGTTTTTCCCTCTGTCCGACCCTGTGTGCAGTGAATCAGCAGAAAAGAAGATGGAGAGCTACTGGAGCATCTTTGGAGAAAAAGATCTTTACTGCTAAAGGACTGTGGTTGCCTTGGGCTGGTACAGAAGCCCAAAACATAATGTACAACATTTTACCCTACTTTAATTAAGCTTTAGTTCTCCTTTAAGCAACACTGAGCTAGAGCCTGGGATTCTCATCTTGCTTGTGATATGTAGGCTTCCAAAGGAGACAATCTGTTGATTAGCATCCAAATGAAGAACATGTGTTAGTGGATATTAAATATATATCTATTTATTATGCAAATAAAATCTCCTAAACAGACATGGAGCAAAAGGAGGTTGTGAAAATAAACATAGGAAGGAGAAGGTTTAACCATGTCCATTTGTTTTATTAATGATGTAGGAGATTTACAAAAAAAAAAAAAAACCTTGCAGCACCTTGCAGAACAAGGCTTTGTGCTTGCAGCTTTTTCTATTTATATGACTTTTGACAGTGCTGGGTGGAGTAGAATAGACATACAAATATTGGTTATATTATGAAAAGAACAAATGATCAAAGACACAAGAGTTTACAAACTTGAGTAGAGTGGTGACAATATCTCATGTTGCAGCCTTTCAGTTACATCATGGCTGACATGGCTCAATTTCTGGCACCTCTTTTCTATCGTTATTATGTGTAGGTATCTCTCCATCTGAGCTAGCTACACCAGGTAGAGCCACACTTAGAAAATGTGTCTTCACTGTGCAGTTTGCATTTGTGTAATATCATCATTGCTGCATGTATGGCACACTTGAGAGTGTTGGTGTGATACACTGATACAAAGTTTGCACTGTCCACAGCCTCAAGCCAGCCATGCATTTAAATGAGCTGATCTTTTTCCAGTTCAGCTATCCAAATGTTGGTTTAATCTAATTGTTTTCCCCGTCAGGCCAATGAACAAATCACATTTGAGGAATGGGCAGTGCCATGTTCCACAACGCAATCTTCCATTTAAATGCCATACATTCAGCATTTGCTTCTGCTTGTGCTCACCTACTGGTATGATGTGCCAGTGTTCTGGACATACCTTCTTGATGGGCTCAGAATACAGGGGTAGATAGGGTAGGCAACCTGCTTATGGCTCACAGGGGGGGGGGCATATGGCGGGTAGTAAAGAAAGGAAACCGCAACTAGACGAATATTGGGAAGTCCAATGGCTAATGCATTGGGCGGCAATACTGGCACTGCTTCTGGCACAGTTGGTAATATTTAGTTCAGAGTGTACCATCAGCTTCAGGCTCACAGCACACAAAACATTTGCACAGCTTATGTATTGCCACCAGCAGCTCAGGTTCTCTGTCATTGAAGTGAATGGCAGCCAAGATAGGCAGAGTTTGGCCCAAAAAAAGGTCACAGGGGTCAGTTACCTCCACACTTGCAGTGAGCAAAGTGCAATTTTCAGTTGCAATCATCATGTTTTTTACCTACAAAGCAGAGTTTCCACCCCAGAATTCCAGAATCAATTGTGGTGCCCAGGAGAGTTGCACCTGATGCAATTGTGGCGAATGCATCAAAATCAAAGTAATTGTTCTTAACACTTTAACTGTCACATCACAGAAGTGCACAGCTCACACGTTGAAGCAAGTATTATAAAAATGAAATGCTCTTTTGGTCAAAAATTATCCCTCAGCGTGCCATCGGTACAAACTGTTGCCATTCACTGCCACAGCAGGTGGTGTCATATCTCTGCCAGCGGGCAAAGGTTCCCTACTGCATTATTCGTAGAGCTTCTCAAGCAAACACATACATTTTACTAGGGCATCAATACATTAGATGTAAATGCATACAAAACCCTTTTATTTTTGGTGTTACTGCTCCTTTAATTGCTTATTCCAGGTGGCCGAATGACACAGACTGACTTGCCTCTAAACTATTTTACAAGGTTGTCTGGGGAATGTCTGCTAACAATGCAAATTGGTGCTCTTAACACCTCTATTGCTCTCTTATCTGCTTGTTTTGGTCTTACAGCTTGTCCATCAGTTCTGTCTATCAGTTCAACCTTTCCTGGGAGGGCTCCGTACATTGTATCAACCTATCAGTCGACTTTTAGTTGGTAATCAGTAGATCTCAAGAAACTGTCAACAAACAGCTTGACTAAATTACCCTTCTGTTTTATTCTTTTCATTCAGATATTTATTTTGTTAAGGTTACATAAATAGTTGTTTTTTTAAGTATAAATTCTCTTAAATATCAATATAATATTTAAGTAGTAGTTTCCATGGAACAGAATGCTAACAGTGATATTAGGAATGTAGATCATAATGGTACTACAATGTAATTCTCCTACCGCACACCTGTAGTTCACCAATCCTGCAAGCTGGTGGTGCGTTCCTTCCGTTGACCCGGCCGGGTCCCTTAGCAACCAACGTGTAAAAGAAACGGATCCGCACACACACCGATTAGTGCAGTCGGGGATTATCCCCTTTTATTCAGCCTGATGGCTGAATAAAAGGAGATAATCCCCGACTGCACTAATCGGTGTGTGTGCGGATCCCTTTCTTTTACACGTTGATCATAATGGGACAACATCACTAAAAGTAAACCTTGCATAAAAAAAGTATGGACACTCCTGCTGTAGGTAGTGGCATTGGAGTTTAATAAACATGGGCCACATTATTATGAGACATATTACCAATCAGCTGTACCAATTTATTGTATTTTGTACAAACTGGTCACACACTGAATGGTCACATTACTGTGAGTAACACCCAATCAGCTCCCTGTTTCTATGTGTAACCTATAGGTGGGCTATAGTATCAAGGATAAGTGGTTTGATACTCGTGATTAAACCTGTGCTATGTCAAAGCTGGCTCTATGCTCTTTAAAGAAGCTGTATAGGCATTTCACTTTTGCTACTATATATATATATATATATATATATATATATATATATATATATATATATATATATATATATATATATATATATATATATACAGTATATATATATATTATATGATATATGATGACGGCACTCCAGAATCAATCAGCTTAAACAACATGTCAAATAAAGTGAAGGTTTATTAGTGGACCAATGTTTTGATTATATATATCATATACATATATGTGTGTGTGTGTGTGTGTGTGTGTGTGTGTGTGTATATATATAGATAATGCAGCTGTTAGACCAATATAGTAGGAAGTGCAAAATATATGCAACATGTCAATCATCCTCCAAGGAGCAGTAGTCCATGCAGTGTACCCCTGGGACTGCCCAGTTGCTAAGTGCAAAGCCTTGTACAAAGATTTATTAGGCAAGCTGCTTTCTATTCTGTTTGTCACAGGGTCACATACAGTACCGCCCTTAAAAGGCTATATGTGGAGGTTCAACCCAGTGCAAAGCCACCTATAGTGGTGTCAGGTGCTTATACTAGAAGAACCCTACCTTGTATACTGTCAGTATATATTTATAGAAAAATCTAGTAGCACTCTGATACAGGTATGGGACCTGTTATCCAGAATACTTGGGACCTGGGGTTTTCCGGATAAGGAGTTTTTCCTTAAGTTTACTAGAAAATGATTTCAACATTACTTAAGCGCAATAGGATTGTTTTGTCTCCAATAAGGAGTAATTATATCTTAATTGGGATCAAGTACAAGGTACTGTTTTATTATAAGGGCACACGCTCTGATTCTGGGAGATTAGTCGGCCATTGACAAATCTCCTCTTCTTCGAGGCAACAAACCTCCCCGAACTGCCTCCTGCTGACTAGAATGTAAATCGCCAGTGGGGTGTCAATTGGTGTGCTTCGTTTTCTGAAGTCGCCCGAAGTTGCCTCATGAGGAAATTTCAGGCAGCTTTGGAAAACTAATCACTCCGAGTGCCATCCCACCACCATTTACATTCTAGGCGGCGAGAGGCAGTTCAGGGAGATTAGTCGCCCCGAAGAAGAGACGATTTATCGCCGGTCAACTAAATCTCCCCGAATCTGAGTGTGTGTGTCTGCCCTTACAGAAAAAAAGAAAATCACTTTTTATAAATGTGAATTATTTGATTATAATGTAGTCTGTGGGGGACTGCCTTCCTGTAATTAGGAGCTTTCTGGATAACGGATCCCATACCTGAACACACACTCGGGTGTGGAGTGAGATTTGAAATAGTCCCTGACATTTCAAATACACAACAGCTCCACACAGGCTTAATAAAAAGTTACTGTCTATGGCACCTCTAGCAGACTTTTTCAGAATCCATAGACTGCCAGGCTGGGCCTGCAAGACACTACAGTTTGTGTAATCGGAGTAGTTTGCCAGAATTTTATTTAACCCTTGCTGGCCTGGGCTGAATCGATACCTTCGTGGGCGGCAAGGCTTACTCACTGCCGTGAACTGCGTCAATTACACTAACAGCTCAGAAAACGTTTCACCAAATAGTTTCCTTTCAGGACAAAACTAAATATGGTTGTGATTGAGTGAGTGAAAGAGCAAGGGGTATTCTCTCACAGTCCTGTGTTTTCCCATCATGGCCGCTGTTTATTTTCCTGTCAGGTGTTTTATCAAGCTGTCCAGCCAAGGAGGGATTTGACCTGTCATTATATGTTCATTCAGCTTTACAAACTGCTCCTCTGTTTTTACAAGTGCACTGGACTACCATACAATTTCACACTGATTAATGGCTCAATGAATCATTCAGTCATCCCTGGGTGTCCCAATCCCAAAGACTTCTTTTTCATGGTTTTTTTTTCTACTTCAAATTATTTATAAAACAAGTGAATATTTGATGGGTATTTGTATCCTGATTTGCTCAAACATTTTTTATGCAGTTGTTATCGATGCTATTTGTCACTGAGTGACACACTGAGGGTTTGTAATTCACGGACACAACGAAAGGAGCTAATGAAACCTTGGAGACTGATCATCCATTAAACTCATTCCAGAAATGGCGGCAGTAACATAAACAATGCCCAGTGTACTTATTAGTTCATGGGAGAAGGATGCAAACAGAGGCATGCGGAAGAAAGAAAACTTGGGAAAAGCTTTATCTAAACTGTTTCTGATACACTTTATCTGTGTTCTGTGTGGTTTATAAAATAACCGGGCAGCAGAACATCGGACATAACTGGAGAAGGTGGAAAGTTTGCCTCTTCATCCTCCTTCCTGTTATGAAAGAGCAGAATTAAAATGATCCTTGCAAACTCCTTTGACAAAAGAGTTTAGCTTTTGTTTTTTCTTGAGCTAAACAGGGCAAACAGGCAAATTGAAGCTCCTCCATATTTGGTCCTTGCAAGGCAGATAATTAAAAAACCAGTGCAAGATTTTAGAAAGGGAC
This sequence comes from Xenopus laevis, assembly GCF_017654675.1. Taxonomy (NCBI): domain Eukaryota; kingdom Metazoa; phylum Chordata; class Amphibia; order Anura; family Pipidae; genus Xenopus; species Xenopus laevis. The sequence goes on along the minus strand of NC_054372.1, from coordinate 171,372,746 downwards.
TGTATGCTGGTACAGATATGGGATCTCCTTAGGGGCGATCCTGGCCCCTCGGCCACCTGAGGCAGCTTTCTGCTGCCGCTGCCCCCTCCCCCACATACTCACCTTTATGCACTGGAGGGGGTCGAGGGGGTCCACAACGTCGGCAGAGGGGTCCATGAGGCTAGCGCAGAGAGATCAATTGAGCTTTGAAAAAGTGGAAATTTGTCTCTTAAAGTTACAGGAGTTGCATTTTGCCCCCCTGGTAAATTGAGGCGAGTTTCATTGGCACACCTGGATCTCCTATTCAGGAGCACAATATTCAGTAAGCTCCAAATTATGTTAAGGTCTTCTCCCATAGAGTCCATTTTAAGCAAATTACATTTTTAAAGGTATTTCCTTTTTTTTGGTAATAATAAAACAGCACCTTGTTAGGAAGGAATTTTCCCATCTCTGAGGTAAATTGGAGAGGCTTCAAATTGGGTTTTTTGCCTTCCACTGGATCAACTAGCAGTTTGGTAGGTTTTTAGAGACATAAAAGGTTGAACTTGATGGACATGTCTTTTTTCAACCTAACTTACTATGTTACTATGTTACTTGATGGTAACTAAGCAGTAGGGATCCATATCGGTGGCAAAAAATCCTACATAGATACACAGTTAAGTTGGGTTTAAAAAAGACCAAAGTCCATCAAGTTCAACCCCTCCAAATGAAACCCAGTACCCATACATACCCAAACTCAGTGTCGGACTGGCCCACCCGGATACCAGGAAAACTCCCGGTGGGCCCATGTGTTAGTCTGCCCTCCTGCTTCTAAACGTTTGCCCTATTTCATGGTCATAATCAATTTCTATGAGAAGATAGATAGATGGATTAATAGATTATAGTATGTAAAAAAAAGAGACTAGGAGAATGGAGGTTGAGTGAGGGGAGGAAGAATAATAGTACTGAGAGTGGGCCCCTGGTCTAAGCTTTTTGGGTGGGCTCCTGGTATCCCAGTCCGACAATGCTTACTCTCACACTGACTTCTAAATACACTCCCATAAACTGTATAAACCCATACACTAACTATATTCCAATATTTAAAAAGGGATTATGATCTCAGCAATTATAGGCCAGTAAATTTGACATCTGTGGTGGGCAAATTATTTGAAGGCTTGTTAAGGGATCACATTCAAAATTTTGTCCTAATGAATGGCATCATGAGCAGCAATCAGCATGGCTTTATGAAGGATAGGTCATGTCAGACGAATTTGATTGCATTTTATGATGTGGTAAGTAAGATCCTGGACAGTGGGGGGCAGTAGATGTGATCTATTTGGATTTTGCCAAAGCGTTTGATACTGTGCCCCACAAACGACTGCTTTCTAAACTAAGGTCTGTTGGGCTTAATGAAGTCTTTTGCACGTGGATAGGAAACTGGCTACAGGATCGGGTACAGAGGGTGGTTGTTAATGGGACATTCTCTACTTGGAGTAAGGTTCTTAGTGGGGTCCCCCAGGGCTCAGTATTGGGTCCACTTTTATTTAACTTGTTCATTAATGACTTTGGGGAGGGTGTTGTAAGTAATGTATCAGTGTTTGCAGATGACACAAAATTATCCAGCCCAATTAATTCCATCCAGAATGTGGAATCCTTGCAACATGATCTTGACAAACTGGCAATCTGGGCAGCTAAGTGACAAATGAGATTCAATGTTGATAAATGTAAAGTCATGCACCTGGGATGCAAAAATATCCACTTATACCCTTAATGGGACTGCACTAGGCAAATCCATTATGGAAAAGGACCTTGGAGTCCTTGTAGATGATAAACTTGGCTGTAGCAAGCAATGCCAGTCAGCAGCATCAAGGGTAAATAAGGTCTTGAGTTGTATTAAAAGGGGCATAGAGTCACGGGAGGAGGGGGTTATTCTTCCACTGTATAGAGCACTTGTAAGGCCCCATGAATATGCCGTACAGTTTTGGTCTCCATCACTCAAACAGGACATTATTGTATTAGAGAGGGTACAGAGAAGGGCAACTAAGCTGGTAAAAGGTATTGAAAATCTTAGCTATGAGGAAAGACTGGCCAAATTGGGGATGTTCACGCTGGAGAAGAGGCGCTTAAGGGGTGATATGATAACTATGTATAAATATATAAGGGGATCATATAATAATCTCTCTGATGCTTTATTTACCAGTAGGTCTTTCCAGCTGACACAAGGTCATCCATTCCGATTAGAAGAAAAGAGGTTCCACCTAAATATTTGGAAGGGGTTTTTTACAGTGAGAGCTGTGAAGATGTGGAACTCTCTCCCTGAATCAGTTGTACAGGCTGATACATTAGATAGCTTTAAGAAGGGGTTGGATGGCTTTTTAGCAAGTGAGGGAATACAGGGTTATGGGAGATAGTTCATAGTCCAAGTTGATCCAGGGACTAGTCCGATTGCCATTTTGGAGTCAGGAAGGAATTTTCCCCCTCTGAGGCAAATTGGAGAGGCTTCAGATGGGGTTTTTGCCTTCCTCTGGATCAACTGGCATATAGGTAGTTATTAATAATAATAAAAAAAATTAAAGGCATTAACAGAATCTGCCAACATCTTTTTTCCAGAGAGAATAACCCCAAATGTGACCTTCATCATTTAATTTAGTTGCACGTCTTTGCACCGCATAATCCAGATGAGGCCTCACCAGGGACCTATAAAGAGGCATAATTATGTTTTCATCCCTTAATGACCTTTTTTATGCAAGACAGAACTTTATTTGCTTTAGTAGCCACAGAATGACACTGCCCAGAATTAGACAACTTGTTATCTACAAAGACCCCTAGATCCTTCTCAGTTAAGGAAACTCTCAACACACTGCCATTAAGGGGGTTATTTATCAAAGGTCGAATTTCGAAGTTATATCAATATCTCTAATAAATTCTAATGTACTCACAATTTGAATGGGAGATTATTTATGAAAAGCTTGAACGTCTAATATTTGATTAAATAGGAACAACCTGAAAATTCTAATTGAATTCGAATAGTGTTTTCCTCCGAATAAAAACTTGAATGTCAGGAAGGCTATTTACATCTTCAAATGGTTCAATGGACTTCTGCCATTCACTTCTACATGAATTCTACAGGTTTTAAGTGGTGAAGTATCGAATTAGAACTGTTTCCATGGTCGAGATTGTGATAAATCTCATTCAAATTTGAGTTGGTGGTTTTAAATTTGAGTTTTGACCAAAAAACTATTCAAAAATTAGAATTCAAATTTACCATTCGAACTGTAGTAAATGTGCCCCTATCTGTGTAATATTTCTGCCAAAATGCATAAATCATTTTTTGGACTCCTTCCATCCCCCTGCCCGCGGCACTCCACCACCATCATTCAGTGAATTCACACAGATTGAAGAGGGGGCGTGGTTTGGCGGAGTCGCTAAGGAAGTGGTTGCGGCAGGGGATGAGAAGAAACGTGGCGTGAATTGATTCCAGGGTGACGGCTCAGTAGCACGCTCAGTGTAAAGTTATGTGGAGTAAGCACCGGAGCACTGGGGAGCCGAATGTCCGTAGTGCTCCTGAAAAAGCTGCTGGATGGCTTGCCCGAGCCTGAATGCCCACCTCCAGGTCATTAATAAACAAGCTGAAAAACAAAGGACCAAGTACAGAGCCCTGCGGTACTCCACTAACAACACTGGTCCAATTAGAAAATGTTCCATTTCCCAACACTCTTTGTAATCTATCCTATTGAGTTTAAATCAGACTTGATTACATTTTTTCTCATATTTAAATATGCAAATTAGGTTTCAGACTGAGTTTAGCTTTATACAGCAGTCTTAGATTCATAACCTATGGAATGCCATTCATAACTATCCATAAACTATAATAAAAAAAACTTCAGCACAACCTTCCATTGTCTATTCTACATCTATTCCGGGGTGCTGCTGCCATGAGGTGATTTGAGAAACTCGCCTCAGGTGGCAACCGCCCACAAATTAACAGGGGTCGCCCCTTGTAACTTTAAGAGCTGAAATTCTGATTTTTAAATCGGCCCTTTGTGATCACAATGACTGCAGAATTCTGGGGGAAAAAACTGCATTGCCCTACAGTCGTAAGCAGACAGCTGTAAATCCCCTTTATCTTCAGTCTTAATTTGGTCCCCTGGATGGTGGATAACATTCAATTTCACTCTATAGTGGAGCTATAGGTTGCTCATCAAGGGGCATATTTACAGTATGAAGGGTCAAATTTCGAATTGAAAAAACTTTGAAATTCGAATTCAAAAAGACCAACCGAAATTAAGTTTAAGTATTTTTTGGTCGAATAGGGCCATTTTCGATCGAATAGGTCCGTATTTGGCCGAATTCGAATCATTCTAATCAAAGGAATAGCGCATTCGATCGAATTCGAATTTTTTAATTGTTTTCAAAATTCGAATCGAATTTGGACTATTCCCTAGTTGAAGTACAACCAAAACAGCTTGAAATTCAAATTTTTTTCATTTGAAAATTCACCTCGACCTTTGATAAATCTGCCCTGAAGTTACTTCTAGGACTGTGTAAGACAGTCTCCTGACCAAGTCTTACACTATACACTACACTTATATTTTTCCAAAATGTTGGGTAAGGCACACTTGCTGGAATGCCAGCAAGCCAAGTCAAGTGCTGTGGAATGTGTAGGCATGTTATGTAAAATAATAATAATAATAAAATAATTTTAAAATAATAATGCAGTCTCAGTTAGAGATGTGCTACCCCTCCCTGATTTACTCTATTTCTCCAAGTAATTGTGCAGATTATCTGGGAATGTATATCATTTTTCTCAAAATTTTTATGTGTTGAGTTAAAGGGGTTGTTCATCTTTGAGATTACTTTTAGTATGATGTAGAGAGTGATATTCTGAGAGAATTTGCAATTGGTTTTAATTTTTTTTTTTATTACTTGTGGTTTTTGAGTTATTTAGCTTTTTATTTAGCAACTCTCCATTTTGTAGTTTCAGCAGTCTGGTTGCTAGGGTCCAAAATCCCCTTATAACCATGCATTCATTAATTTCAAAGAGACTTGAATATAAATAGGAGAGTACCTGAATAGCAGAGGCGAGCCAGGCTGGTTGGCCGCCCTAGGCAGACCAGCCAGCCAGATCGCCCTCCATCTCCGTCTCGCAGAAGCTGTGTTTCCCACGCATGCACAGTAGCGACATTTGGGCATACTTGTTTGGTAGTGGCGTTGGCGCACACATGTGCAGTAGAGACGCATTACCAGTGTTTGCTCACAAGTCTAGTGCCAGGTCCAGTCTAGGGGTAGGCAGAAGTAGCTGCCTAGAGCCCCCCAATCATTGCGCCCTAGGCAGCTTCTCCTTTGCCTCTTCTGTCTTCCCATAGTACCGGCCCTGCTGAATAGAAAGATGAGTAATAACACATCCCAATAACAATATATTTGTAGAATTACAGAGTATTTGTTTTAAGTAGGGTCAGTGAACCCCATATTAAAACTGAAATGAAAAAGATAAAGGTAAAAACTATTAAAATTAAATAATGAAGACCAGTTGAACAGTTGCTTCGAATTGCCCATTCTAAAATATACTAAAGCTTCACTTAAAGTTAAACCATTCCTTGTGCAATAATTGGCCTGTGGCTTCCTCTGGTCAAAAAAACAAAAAACAAAAAAACACTGGAATAATAGCCACGCAGTGATAGTAGTTTTTAATCTCCTTATTTAGTAAAACTGTTCTTAGAGGGATACACAGTTGCCTGACAATGAGTATGAAGAAGAACTGCCACTATAACTCACAAGGGGGGTAAGTGAATCTCATCATCGGTCATTTGCTGACAATAATGGCCTTTCTACATATCCCTGTCACTGAATAGAAGTGCAGAGCAGGCACACATGAACTGTTTGCACACTAATGTAATTGTGAATACAGTTCCAGTGAGAGTCTAAATCCCTCTTGTTTCCCACACCAGTGAATAACACTGTACTTAAACTGGAAACAATCACAAAGCAAGTCACTTATTGGTGTTTATAATCAGCAGTTTTAGGCAGCACACAGATCAGCCTCAGCACAGCAGCATTTTACAAACACTAACTTTATGACTTTATCAGCACAAGCAGTTGTTGCAGACAGTTGCTGGGGAAATGCAGAATTCAAAGTTAAAAGTCAAAGGATGATGTCCAATTGTCTTAAAATATTAATGTTTACGCCATACTAAAAATTCAGCAAAAAGTGAACAGCCCTATTGTTCTAATTAAAGAACTGAAGAACTTATATGTTTTTTGCACTAAACAGTGTAGAGAGTTATGTAGTTAAGTTGGGTTTAAAAAAGACCGAAGTTCATTCGGTTCAACCCCTCCAAATGAAACCCCAGTGCACATATTTACACATATGTAGGAACCCATAGGTTTACTAAGTCCCTATGGCTTTAAATCCCTACACTTCCTTATCTCCTTAGTTGCTGGGCAGATGCCCATGTATCTAGTTACTTAATGTACATATTTCTGTTATTGGCCTACAGGTAGGGTTGCCACCTTTTCTGAAATTTTTTACCGTGATGCAAAAGGGGTGGAGCCACGTACAGTGACGCAAAAGGGGGCAGAGAAACATCATGCGATGGCCAGAAGGCTGAAGAAAAGGTAAGTTCTGAACAATTTTGGGACGAGCCAAGGGTTTTTTTAAGGTATTACAAATTACCAGCAACTACATTGCCGGTAGATTTGTAATACCAGTCCTGGCCTTGGCAGGGGTTATACCGGCTAGGCCGGTAAAATACTGGCCGGGTGGCACTCCTACCTACCGGCCTTATGACCACTTCCAGGTACACTGTAACATAGTGTCTGGTTAGAGGTGGATCTTTCTCTTTGGCCTTTGGTTGCTGACCCAGCTGCATCTATTCTACTGAGCCTGGGATCAATACGCCCCAGTACTGCTGTTCTGCCCTAAAGTTACTTGTACCTTGAGTGAAAGTCAAAGAACAGGGAGTCTGCGAAAGAGGCTCAGCCAAAGACAGGTTAACTCATTCATAGCACTTTCTAGAAAAAGGAGAGAGGCTAAATATCACAATCAGCCAGTGCTCCAACAAGCATTGAAGTAGGGAGTAGCTCTCCCCTAGACTCTGAGTCTGCCTAAAGTGAAGGGACCGCATCTGGATAGAGAATCAGGCTTAGATTAATATTCCCTGATTATTATCATTGTACTTACCTCCTAGTGTCCTTATTCTTTTATTTTAACACAACAGCCTATATGAGTTGTAGGTCAACTACACCTTTCCTTCATACCTTCCGCATAGCGAAGTCCCAGCCTTGTGTGTTAGAGTCAAGTGCAACCCTTGCTCTGCTGATTAGCTGAACATTAGCCTCCATTGCTCTAATATAGCCCAAAATAGCAATACACATACTTCTACTGAACTATCTATACATTCACATACTGTATATAAGCTACATATACCAATAACAATAGTAAATGTCGCTGTGAATTTTTCTGCTGCAAATTTTGCCGCAGTTTTGAAAAAATGTGAATGATGAAATGCGGGATTTCAACGCGAATCCATCACTAGCCTTGGATATTATGTTTGTCCATGAAATCATCCAAGCCATTCTTAAAGGCATTAACTGAATCAGCATCACAACATCACCCGGCAGTGCATTCCACAACCTCACTGTCCTGACTGTGAAGAACCCCCTACGTTGCTTCAAATGAAAGTTCTTTTCCTCTAGTCCAGTGATCCCCAACCAGAGGCTTATGAGCAACAGCGGCATCAAAGCAGGTGGTTGTTTTTGTTGCTTAAAAACCAGGTGCACTGCCAAACAGAGCCTCCATAAGATGCCAGTCCACATAGGGGCCTTCAATCGTGGCCCTTACTTGGCACCTCAGGATCTTTTTTTTCATGTTTGTGTTGCCCCCCAACTCTTTTTATATTTGAATATGGCTCACAGGTAAAAAAAAGGTTGGGGACCTTTGCTCTAGTCTTAAGGGGTGGCCTCTGGTACATTGACCATTTTCATGGGAAAAAGGTTTCCCAGCTATCTGTATATAATTCCCTATAATGTACTTGTACAGAGTAATCATGTCCCCTCACAAGTGAATGTAAAAGTACTTTCATTTTATACAAACTTCTTGGTTTTTCAGAGAAATTGGGGGAAGAGTGAGATGAAAGCAGTACAATTATCAGGTACACTTCTTGCCTAACGAACTCCTCTTTTTCTGTAAACCTATAGGTGGCTATGCACGTTAAAACTACAATCTTTCCTGCCGCCATTGTTAGCTTTTCATTTTCACTACAAACATTAGGTGCCGAGTCGTCAGATATGCAGGTAGAATTCTACCTCGATCTGATGATTCATCAGTTACCCTTTACCAATATTTGAAGGCGCCTGATAAAATCCTTTCTTTCTTTTTTTTACTGCTTTTTACATCTTGCTCCCCTGCTAATTGACGGAGAGGAATTAATGACTCCCCTAATTGAGGTAATTGGAGAGGAATATCAATAGTTAAAACATATGGTTGATTTATTATCATTTAGGGGGTTAATTATTAAAGTCCAAATGCCAAAACCCTGAATTCATGTTTTTCCTATAAAATCCGAATTTTTAGTGGAAAAACAAAAACTCGATTTTTTGGAGATTTATTATACCCCGAGGATGGAAAAAGTCTGAATCCGAAAATCCGGCATCTCAGACCTGCACATAAGTCAGTTGGAGAAGTCCAGAAGATATCTTGATCTGCGCTGGGTTTTGTGCAATAATTAGAAGGTTTTCTTGGTTTTCGGGGCAAAAATCATAAAATAACAGAGTTTTCCGGTGGAAAAACCAAAAAAAAAAATTCGGGAAAATGTATTGATAAAGAAGGGGAAAAAACCTGTGAAGATTTGATCTGAGTATTTTTCAAAAAATAATGTGATAAATTCGGACTTTGATAAATGGGCCTCTTAAATCTTTTAAATTAGAATCTGAGACATACCCTATTTTCATTACAAAGCTTATCAATTCAGTTTATGCCAAATACAGGTTATAGTGCCACTTTAACCAAAACTACCAATGCGATTAATGGCAACATGTATTTGCAGTAAACTAACTGCAGGTAATATTTATGCTTTAAGCCCCAATAAATGTATTGATAATTGTGGCCCAAACCCAACTGCATGTTTTAAAACATTTCAAATGAATCGTGCTTACAGCATAGAATGTCATTCATAAGAGAATTCCCTGCCTGCAATCTGTTGAGCTAATTACCAGGTTAGTAATTAATATAGACTGACCCACATAAGGTCTAAGGGACTGGCCCACGGGGCTTTCTGCAGTAAATTCTACGGACTCATGCTTCTAGGAATGTTTGACCACAAAGAAAATCAATGTTTGTATAGAAACACACATAATTATGTACTGTGAGTCAAACACACGGAAAACACACATCACAACCCTAGCACTGATTACACACCAGGGCACACCGCAAGCCTCCGCCAAAAAATGATGGACTGGGTGGGAACTCATGGGAAAGAAATCTCATGCCAAATGCTAAGGACACTGCCATAAAGTCAGAAAGCAGCAGGGAAAGCAGTATAATATGGCATCTGCCACTGTGTGCTAGTGATTTACAAGAAAACCACTGCCTCGGTCAGATTGAATTATAGGAGTAGGGGGAAGAAATACAGTACATAGACAGTGACAAATAATACACATTCCAAAACACGTGGCAAGATAATAAAACAAATACCAATTCCGTATATATTATCCCCAAACACATGGTAGCATAAATACTATGTCAATTTCATGTACAATAATCCCAAAACACATGACATCAAACTCTACTGAAAAAAGCCCAGAATTTACGGGCAGGCCGCAAAGGCAGAAAAATTTTGGGGCGGCATACTATTGGGGACTAGACTGGAGATTTTGAATTTCCCACCCACCCTGTCCCCAGTTGAAGTGACCAATTGCATAGCGGGCGCCCCTAGGCCCAATTTCACTCATCACCCCTGTCCCCTCCCCTTTATTCGTGCACATGCACAAATTTTCATCATCAAGTTGGGAGCATTGGGGATTGGTGCATGGGAAATTTAAAAAACAATTGTATCTTATGATCAGCCCCAGAGCTTCCGAACCAAACGGATGTGGTTGACCTTCATGCCGCCCCCTAAAATTCTGCCGCTCTAGGCCTGGGTCTTGGTGGCCTTTCCACAAATCCGGGTCTGATTGCATTAGAGCAGAGGGCGCTCCAGTGCTGGATTGAGAGGTTGTGGGTGATGGAGAGGGGGTGCAGGCACGGAGGTTATGTGAGTGATGGGCCTAGAAGAAGGGGGCGCTTGGTGAGAGAGGTTGTGAGTGGTGGGGAGAAGGTGCAGAGGGAGTTTGTGTCTGGCCCTGATTGAAAACTAAGAACTAGGTGGACATTGGGTCGAGTACAGAAGGGTTCCATTCACCAAATTTTGGACTGGGGTTCACAAGCCCCTACCTATGATCCTGCATTTGTCTATTTAGGGTTTGAGTAAAAACAGTAACACCTATAAGCTCTGGTTAGACAATGCCAACCACTCAGTGCTTAGCTTTTGCTGGCCTCCTGGTGATAGAATAAAAAAGCAGCATCTGATTGGTTGCTGTGTGTTGCAACTTTGCCATTCTTTCATTTAAAAACCCCCCATGTGCCTTTATTTCAGAATAACTCAATGTGCTCTGATTTCTATATACTCATTTCTAACTAGAGGAAGATAACCTTCATTTCACTTACAGTTTATTAGATATTATTAAAAGTCTATTAGCTTCATTAATATAATCCCTTGGGACCCCAGAGCTAATTCTAAGTGCTAATAAGAGACAGTGAAATGATTTGGATTCCCCGGCGATGCTCCCTTGTACATTAGTGACTGATTCCAGATGTGTTTAATTGCTTGTGTTGTTTCAGGCTGGGATCCAACAGTGATCACATTTTATGGGAGAGAACACAAGGCATTAGCTGTATTACTATTGATTTCACCTGCACGCACTATGTTATTGTTACGCCATAAATTATAACAACATTTTCTTAATGCACCTGAATAAGTACAACAGAACATGTGAGAAAAATGTACAGATCTGGCTAAAAACCACAAATGTAGTGTAAATATCAATGCCGTAGGAATTTCTGAATAATGCTGATAAATAGGGCAACATTGTTTAGATTTCATAATCACTTGCAGAACTTTGGTTCTAAAAAGTTAAAGATAAAGGGGGTTCCATGTTAATAGATCACATACTTGGGATCCCATACCCATCATCAAAACATCATCTTCAGTTAACTAAACAAGCTGTTCAGAAAAGGGGGGAATGTTCTCATGATTTCTGAAAAAGTCATTTAGACATTTACAAGTCATTTTGGTTGAAAGTTTTCAAAGTTAGTCAGTGAGTCCAGTTGCTTAAGGGTAAGGGCAAACCTGGCGATTTGGGGAGATTTAGTCGCCTGGCGACTAATCGACTCGTCTTTGCGGGCTTAATCTCCCAGAACACCTTCCCTCTGTCTTGCACCGGCTATAATGAAAAGTCACCTGCGGAATGGTACACACGTCGCTTCGTATTCCGAAGTCGCCCGAAGTTTCCTCGTGAGGCAACTTCGGAATACAAAGCGCCACGTGTGCCATGCCGCAAGTGACATTTCATTATAGCCGGTGCAAGACAGAGGGAAGGCGTTCGGGGAGATTAGTCGCCGCAAAGACAAGGCAATTAGTCGACAGGCGACTAAATCTCCCCAAATCGCCAGGAGTGCCCTTACCCTTAAGATGGCCATAGACATTAAAATTATGATCTTTACGTCAAGGTCACACGTTGCGTTTTTTAAAAATGTACAAAATGAAGACCTATTGAAATAAGCACTATAGTTATTCCCATGGGGCGATTGCGAGCCAACTTCCGCTACAAGACACAAGTATTTGCGTTTTTTAGCAGAAATGCCAATACACCAAGGAACACCATATTATTGAGCTCTATGGGATCCACGGGCTTTAAAATACTTTGCTGAAATATACTGCGCATTTTTCAAAATGGAGGCCCAACTCTTGCAAGATGGATTTCACATATACGTATTTACGTCGTTGTATGCTGGTGACGTAATTACATTGCGTATTGCCAAGCAGTACGGCTACATTCTGCATATAAATTGTTTTCCGCTTGGCTTTGTTTTGCAAAACTTTACCAAAATTCTTCTAAGTGGAATTGTGAAGAATGAGAAAAAACAGAAATGCATGCTGGGAAAAGAAAACTACGGCTGAAAAACACGTATTATCATGTGTGTGTGTGGTTTCTTTGGCGTATTTACGCTTGACCGTGCGTTTTTAAAAACGCAATGTAAAAACACCACTTGTGACCCTGCCCTAAATGTGACCAATTGTCAAAGGAAATATTGTTTGTTTTTAAAACAGACATGTTTGGGCTGAATAGTCAGATATTCAGGCAAAACCATAGAATTCTTCCTCTGTCTGATGATTCAGCAGTAACATGGCCGACGTTCCGGTGCATCAATATTTTCAGAACTGCCCAATGGACGATCGCCTGGATCATCTCTCGCCATACACACCTCAAATATCACATGAACCGAAGTGTCTTCTGATATTATTTGTGCGTCTATGGCTATTTACTATATATTTACTATATATTTCTGTTTTCTGTACTGTTTTTCTGTACTGTATTTACTGAATATTGTATATACTGTATTGTTTCGTCCACTAAGTTATATCTGTTTGACTGAAGTATCCATTAGTTTACCCCCTGGTCTCTTTATTTGTCACTTCCCTACAATGACTAATGCTCAGGCTCCAATGCTGAAAAGGGCTTATACATACTTTTTGCTGGTAACCACTGTAAAATCAACACACATTAGGTAACCCTTAGATACGACCACAAACAGTGTTCTCATGAACAAGAAATGCCATTACTCTGACCAGTGGAGTAACTAGATATCACTGGGCCCCACAGCAAATTATTTTTCTTGCCCCCAAAATGTTTAGCAGTTGACTTGTTTTACCAATATTTATTGAAACTGTATATGAATTAGGGCCTTGTGTGTGCCCCATACCTCCTGGGCCCCCCTGCAGCCGCAGGGTCTGCTTCCTCTATTGTTACACCCCTGACTCTGACACCATTGTTGTTTTACCAGAATGCTCCCATGGGATCCTCAAATGATCCTTCATGCAATACACCTAAAGGTCTGGCCACACGGGCAGATTTGGGGAGATTATTCGCCAGGCGACAAATCTCCTCTTCTTCGCAGCGGCTAATCTCCCCGATCTGCCTTCCCCTGCCTTCCGCTGGCTAAAATGTAAATCGCCTGGGGGCAGGCACATGGAGCGCTTCCATTTTCCGAAGTTGCCCGTAATTGCCTCAGAAGGAAACTTCGGTTGACTTCGGAAAACGAAGAGTTCCGTGTGCCTGCCCCCAGGCGATTTACATTTTAGCCAGCGGAAGGCAGATTGGGGAGATTAGTCACCGCGAAGAAGAAGAGATTTGTGGCCTGGCGACTAATCTCCCCGAATCTGCCCGTGTGGCCAGACCCTTAGTGCCACTGGCACTGTTCTATTAATTTAATCCTGCTTTATCTCCCAATAAATATACCCAATAAAATTTACATTCCTTGAAAATATACTCCTGAAGTATGAATTACATTTTCCATTTTAGAGATTTTCCTGGTGATCTACCCAGTAACCATCTCTTTATTTCCAGGACAATTTACACAAGACATGTGGTGGCTAATCAATAAAGTGAGCAGAGTCAAAGGCTGCACAAAGATCTATGGCATGTTGCTGTTTGTTTATGTATGCCATTGTTATGGGCCCGAGGAAGCATGATAGAGATTTTGCTTAGATTATTATATTGAAGGGATTTTTCACTTTTAAATGAACTTTTAGTATGTTGTAGAGAGTGATATTCTGAGACAATTTGTGTTTTTTGCATTATTTAGCTTTTTATTCAGCAGCTTCCAGTTTGCAATTTCAGCAATCTTGTTGCTATGGTCCAAATTACCCTACCAACCATGTACTGATATGAAGAAGTAGCAATAGCAATAAATATGTAGCCTTACGGAGCATTTCTTTTTAGACGGGGTCAGTGACCTCCATTTTAAAACTGGAAACAGTCAGAAGAAGTCAAATATAACAAAAATGATAAAAAAAAGAAAAAACAAAGGCAATTTAAAAGTTGCTTAGAATCAAACAGTCTATAACATAGTAAAAGTGAAATACCCTTTTAAAGGAGAGTTCAACCCTAAAGTTAAAAAAACCCCTACCCACCTACCCTGCATAGACCCCCCTCCCTCCCCCCCCCAGCCCAAGTGTTACCCTGGGCAAATGCCCCTAACGTTTGACTTACTCATCGGTGCAGATTCAGGCATCGGAGTTCACGGCAGCCATCTTCAGCTGCTTCGGTAATCTTCTAAATCAGACTGGCACTTCGGCAATTTTCGTGAGTACCGGCGCATGCGCAGTTGTTGCGAGACAGTAAATTACTCCAACTGCGCATGCGCCACCATGCCAGTCTCATTCCGAAGATTTCCGAAGATAAGACATTTTTCGTACCATGGCGATTGGTCATTTAGTCGATCGGACAGGTTAAAAGATTTCTGTTGACTAACAATAACATCTCTGTATGTATTACCTGTAATGACAATATCAATGGGTGACTGTCACTAGAATTTTCCAGACAGAACTGTCATACTATTGCTGATACGGACCAGAACATCATCTGATTTGTTCTTTTACTACTTTATTTAAGATGAATGGTTAGTGGCAGGTTGGAAGATCGGGGCGTCTGATTGTTCATCCGATACAATCTGTACGTCTATGGCCAGCTTTACTCCCCAGCCCATATTCAGTATCAGACTGGAGCACGGGGGGCCCACCGGGTTCCACACTTCTGCGCCCTGTGCGCACCGCGCCTGCATGAACAACGGCCCAAACGCGAACGCCGGCACAAACACCAGCGTGCATTTTGCTGCACATTTTTTTCTTGGTGCTCAGCAGATTAGGGGAGAGAGCCTGGGCTGGCAGGGGGCCATGAGGGCTGGGGCCCACCGAGTTTTTACCCAGTGTCCCGCCGGCCCAGTCTGACCCTCCCCATATTGATGACATATTCTAAACCAGACGATATTCTAAACCAAACCAGATAGAAATATTGATCTCCAGATTCCATATGCTGTTGACTCTGGATAATAATTTGCTTTACATAATTAATAAAGCTGCAGGATAATTCAAACATGTTAAGGGGACCGTCTCAGTATCAAACACTAACCAATAGACTGCTGATGCTGTGGAGACCATCTGAATTGGCAGACAATATCAGCCCACATATAACAAGGACTATGTTGTGATTGGCACTAGTAAGCAGTCCAAATGATGGACCGTGGGCATTGGAACAGACCACGTAACAACTTGAATCACATACAGGGCTCAGCCTGCAGTAATCTATACATATGTGTGTTAGGGTGCTCAGCTGATATAACTGCATATCTGGGGGGGGGGTGCTTGACATTGACAACAAGATTAAGGAGCCCTGGAGTTTACTGGTCCATGGCTAACAGCTCTCTAGTACTATGTAGTGGTGCTCAAATAGCTGGGTGGTTAACTCAACAGTGGGAGGAAAGGTGAAGGAAAAAGAGTCTATTAATGTTAGTAATTTCTGGGAGGAAAATTAGAAATCGTTTAAGGAAGCTCCAGCCCCACAGCCCCAGTGAGTAATGTGCTGAGGTGAAGTGAGCAGAATGTTTGTATGTGTTCTACATGGAGCTGTCTCAACTCTCTGTGAACTCCCTGCACACTGATTTCTGTGCAGAGCAAAGCCGCTCGCTTCCCTGTACTTCTCTCCAATGTGTTTGCTTTGGCAGCTTCAAAGTGAATACAAACATTCCTTCCAAGCAGATCAATCACTCTGGCACCCAAATAGAAATTCACAGAATGCTACAGGCCTGAGACTAGCCATGTGTGTCGCTCACATCCCTGCTTAGCTAAAGGCAAGAGACTGCTAGAGGGCTGGGGATGGATTTAGGCTCAGGTAGTTGGGACAATTACCCCAGACTCACAAAGGGTCTCATTGACCAGATTAAAATTGATCAGATTTGTGTAAGAACTATCATGTACAGTATTCACATTAAGGATACCCAACCTGCAGACCTCATGCTGCAATTATTTGGCTCTTGTTGGGGAGCAGGCAGTTAACACAAGCATTATGTCCATGCAAGGGGGCACAATTACAGACTATACAAAGATAAAACATGTTTTCCTCTACCTGGGTTATTTGCCTAAAACTCAAAAATCCAAATTTTTAGCAGAAAAAAAAAAACCCTAAAATTTTTCAAGATTTATTAAACCCATAGGATGGAAAAAGTCTGAATCCAAAAATTCGGCATCTCAGACATGAATAGGTTGTATATAAGTTTCTGTGGTCTGCACTGGAAGCAGCCCACAGATCCAACTATTTTGGGCTTTTCAGACAAAATTCAGAAAAATGGAGAGATTAGGGAAAAAAACCAGAAAAAGTATGATTCAGATTTTCGCTTAAATTTTTCAGGTTTGTCCCCAATCTGATAAAATCCTGATTTTTAAATAATAAATAAGGTCAAATCGGGGATTTTAGTTTAGTTGGACCTTTTTAATTAAAATGGTCAGATAAATTCATTTCTTCCATTATAAATGAAAACTATCGGGGGAATATTATAAAAGTTGGTAAAGGAAAAACTAAAGTTATGCCTTTGTGCGAACAAATGATGCTTTACGCGAATTTAATATAGCTTTTGCAAACTGTTTAGCGACCACTTCCGACAGTGGAAAACTGTTTGCAAATGTTATAGTTTACGCCAATGTGCAGTGAATGTAATAAAACTTACTGAAAAAGTCGTTATGTTTGCTCCAAAAGATTACGACAACTTCAAGCATGTCTTAAGAGTGCGCAATTTAAATTTGCAATGCAATAACAGTGTAAGAAACAATATTACATTGCGAGATGTGAATTTTCAGTCTTATTAGTCTGAATTGTTTTGCTCTTTGCGACTTTAATTACATTCCCCCGTATATGTCTTGTAATTCTTATATCCCAAAGGTATTGCATGAATCAGCAGCCTGATATCATAATGTACAAACAGAGTATAGTTGTCATGGAGTTTATTTTAGCCTTCTCATACTTGTACAGCAAAGAATAGAGAATTCAATCACCATCCTTGCCCGTTACTCATGTGTGTCCACTCTCAGACAGACAGTGAATAATATCCCAAAGCATTTTTTGTTGTTGGTGAAATATTATTACCCTATAAGGGGGTCTCTTGCATTGCTTTGTCAGATGGGGAAGTTAAAGGAATCAGGCATTATAAAAAGAAGCTGTATGGGGCTTATTTGCTGAATCCTTTAGAGTTAGTCCACACAAGCAGATTCGGGGAGATTTAGTCGACTGGCAACTTTTCATCATAGCGGACGGGAAGACACGCAAAGGCAGTTCGGGGAGATTGTCACCTAGAAGTAGAGGCGATTAGTTGCCAGGCGACTAAATCTCCCCGAATCTGCTTGTGTGGACGAACCCTTAACAAGAGAATAGTGTTTTTCCTTATAATTTGCTTTGCCTTAATTTTTTAAACTCACTATTTACTGTAACATGATTGCACATTCACATTTATTCATCTATTTACTGTTTTTTTTTTTTTTTAAAAAAATAGCCACTTGGGTTTATCATTATATCCTATGGGAATGTTTTCTTCAGGTGAGTAAAAATCGACTATATTGTAAATTAATCAGGTCAGGGCCCTTATTTGAACTGCGTATTAAAGGGATTGTTCACTTTTAAATTAACTTTTAGTAGAGAGTGATAATCTGAGATAATTTGCAAATGTTTTTTATTTTTTATCAATTGTGTTATTTGAGTTATTTAGCTGTTTATTCATCAGCTCTGCAGTTTCCAGTTTCAGCAATCTGGTTGCTAGGGTGCACATTCCCCTAGCAACCAGCCATTGATTTGAATAAGAGACTGGAATATGAATAGAAGAGGGTCTGAATAGAATGATGACTAATAAAAAGAAACAATAACGATAAAGGTGTAGCCTTACAGAGCATTTGTTTTTAAGATAGGGTCAGTGACCCCCATTTTAAAGCTGGAAAGAGTCAGAAGAAGAAGGTAAATAAATCAAAAACTCTAAAAAAAAGAAAAAAGGAATGCCAATTGAAAAGTTGCTTAGAATTAGCCATTCTCTAACATACAAATTTGATTTAAATGTTAACTAGCCCTTTATATTGTGTAGCACCTATATTTTATGCTAACCATGTAATTTCTATATGCGTTTCCCCTGTTTATATTACACTGTTACATTTAAATAAATATAGGACAATATAAGGAGGCGGCAAAAAAAGAGTAAATCATATACAGTAGAACACCCCATTTTATGTTTTTCAGGGGACCAGAAAAAATGGCATAAAATTCAGGAAAATATAAAAGCAGGTAAATGTATAATGCATTTTATAGTGGTGGAACCAGAGAAAAACCGTGTAAAATCAGATGTAAAATTGAGGATTCACAGCATTTTTCTGCACAGAGTAAACTGTCCAGCACTTTTCCACTGTCTCTGTCAATTGCTTCCAACCTCCCTTTGTTTCTGTGTTTAGCTCTCCTTATAAACCACTCAGACCCAGAATATAGAGCCATGTGGCATGGAAAGAATGGAACTGTCTTAGATTGCGTGATATTATCAATACAAATTCATGGCTTTTACTCATTTTTCTAATTCAAAGTTTTTGTAGCCAGTAATTATAAATCACTGAAAAATATTTCCCTTTTTTTATACAAAATTTTTCCAGAACATTTTGTATAAAAAAAGGGAAATATTTTTAAGTGATTTAAAATTACTGGCTACAAATTACAGAAACTTTGAAATATAGGTATGGGACCTGTTATCCAGAATGCTTGGGACATGGGGGTTTCCGGATCATCATACCTTAACTCTACTAATTAAATCACTTAAACATTAAACAAACCCAATAGTTTTGTTTTGCCTCCACTAAGAATTAATTATATATTAGTTGGGATCAAGTACAAGGTACTGTTTTATTATTAGTAAAATCCAATATTGCGCTCACTTTCATGGATCAGCAGACAGCGGTGATTTTAAAAGGCTTTATTTCCCCATAGTACTCATAGGCCATGAAAGTGCGCAATATTGTATTTTACTGACTGTCGTGTCTCCCAAAGCTGCGGGTTTGGGGCGCTGCACCCGGACCAGGGACTTCAAGTGGTGAGTGACCTGTATATATTGAATGCCTGTGAACATACATTGAAGAAGGGAAAGGTCCGGGCCATCTGTACCCTGGCCCACCAAGTTACAGGGTGAGCGGTGGCAATTATTAGCCCGATTTAATCAATTTCACAGAAGGGGGAACTTGGGGAGTTTGAGCGCAACCAATCTTTGTTATATGGCCGATGTACTGTTTTATTATTACAGAGAAAAGGGCTTTCTGGATAACAGGCTTCCAAATAACAAATCTTATACCTGTATTATGAATAGTTTTCCTCATTTCTAGTTAGGAATTCTCAGTGGCGCTTGGAATTAATTTGTACTTTAAATTATTATTATCCTTTATTTATATGCAAGGCTTAAAAAACATACGGTAAGTAGACATTTTTACTAATCCAGCCATACTGCAATTATTATTTCTAAAGCATGTGCATACTTACACAGCCGATGAAATGGATGTAGTATAAATATGCATGTGCTTTGTTTATGCATGGAAATTAATCTGGTTGTATCATTATATCCTATGGAATGGTGAGTGAAGTTTCACATCAGGTTATTTTTCTTAAATCTGAATCTGCAAGCTTTCTATTCAGTTTACTAAAGGTATGAGATCTGTTATCTGGAAACCCGTTATCCAGAAAGCTCCGAATTAGGGGAATGCCATCTCCTTTTATCCAAATAATTAGAATTTTTGCAAAATTGCCCTAGGCAACCCGGCTGACCACCTGCCTCCCCCTCCCGCGCCAAATGGGAAAGTGACGGAGGGATGGGGAGAGAGGGAGAGGTGATGATGGAGGTGAGGGAGAGTGAAGGAGGGGAGGAAGGAGAAAGCGAAGGAGGGGAGGGGAGGGAGAGAGCGACAGAGTGGAGGGGAGGGAGAGAGCGACAGAGGGGAGGGTGACAGGAGGGAGGGGAGAATGAGGGAGGAGTTGGGGGACAGAGGGAAGGAAGGGGAGTAGGACTGAGTGGTGTGAACACAGACTAGGGGTAGGCAGAAAAATTTTTTAGAGGTAGATGCCCAGCGCCCCCCCCATCATTGCACCCTAGGCAGCTGCCTGTTCTGCCTACCCCTAGTTCCGACCCTGTTTAAATGTTATTTAGCAGACTTAGGGTATGAAGATTCAAATTTCAGAAAGATCCTTTATCTAGAAAAGTCAGGGCCTGAGAATTCTGACCATAACTTTATCAGACAACTCTTTTCTGGAGAATTTGAGATTCTGACAAATCTGAAAATCAAATGTTTGATGCATTCCTAATGAATTAATTTCAAATGTAATACTTGGACCCTGGTGCATCCCGGTGACTACATAGCGGTGCCTACACCATCCACCTCATTCCTAGTGCTGTATCCTACCAGTGGGCTCCAAGCCAATAACACTGAGAGGGATTAATGTGTTTATGTTTGCCGCTCTAGCACATAATCTGTCAGAATACTTTATATAGCAATGATGAACTATTGTTAAACCACCTCCAGTGTAATGCATTAGTATTTGGACTGCCTAGGAACGGTATAGGACACAACACATGCACACATTATGTCCAGTGCACTGCTGGTCTCCTTTAATTATTTTTAAGGCAGTTACAAGTGCCAGACTGTTGGGTGTCTGGGATTAAGTTAAAAAATGCACCGATGATGGATTTGGTAAGCTCTGTACAAATGGAAAGAGCTGTAAATATGAAAACAGCTCCTGAACGTCTGATCCAATGAGCTAAGGACAGGCAATCCTGGGCAGTCATTTAAAAAGCCCTTAGCCAAACAAACACTTGCCCAGATAATGCTTTGATTGGTTGAAAGTGTTTTCAGTTTCATTATTCTAAGAATAATAATCAATGCGCAGAAAGAACAGATGATTCATAGTTGTATACAAAAGACTATATTACATTTTTTTTTTTAAATGAATTAGGGGCATATGCAGCGTTTAAGCTTCTGGTCTGAGGATTTGGAGACCACACGTAAGATGCAATTACCCCCCAATGCCGTTTAGACATTGGATACAACGCAGATATAATATATTGTGAATTATTGCTCTATAACACTAATTGTTAATGTAAAGCCTTTTTAATTTTTTTGTAAATGATAAATTAGTGCAGTTTGGCTGCAGTGTTTACCAGAGGTATCAGATTCTGCTTCTGGTATTTTAGGGGAGGGTTTAGAATAGACAAAAGAAAAAGGATTAATTCACATAACTTTAGGGGGCCGATTCACTATGGGTTGAATATCGAGGGTTAATTAACCCTCGATATTCGACTGGGAATTGAAATCCTTCGACTTCGAAGGATTTAGCGCAGATAGTATGATTATTCCTTCGATCGAACGATAAAATCAAAAAAAGCTAGGCAAGCCTATGGGGACCTTCCCCATAGGCTAACATTGACTTTGGTAGTTTTTAGATGCCGAACTAGGAGGTCGAAGTTTTTTTTAAAGAGACAGTACTTCGACCATCGAATGGTCGAATAGTCGAACGATTTTTAGTTAGAATCCTTCGATTCGAAGTCGTAGTCGAAGGTCGAAGTAGCCCATTCGATGGTCGAAGTAGCCCAAAAAAAACTTCGAAGTTTTTTTACTTCAAATCCTTCACTCGAAGTTAGTGAATCGGCTCCTAAATATTTAGTATTTTCTTCGTCAAAGCAAAATCTTCTTGTGGATATACAAGCTGTACTGCTGACTGCTCTGAATAGAGAGAGATTTGTTATTTAGCCGGGCTGACTGATCAGTTATAGCACAATGCTGAAATGCTGTCAGTTTAGGGTATTTGTTGCTGCCACAAGGTTTTGCCATCATCATGCTCAGTGATCTCCAAATGAGAAATGAGGGATGAATTTTATAAAAACTCAATTTACCTTTTTTAGCTTTATGAATGACAAGGAAACGCTTTATGTAAAGAAAAATATAATGAATTAGTACTTCTTTTTGAATTAGTGATTTATATTATTATCACTAATTATATTTAACTGATTTATTGCCATAGAGCAGGTGGTAAGTACAGGGTCCCGTTGTAGCCTGCACCTGCCTCTGCAACTAAGGGTGTGTATGGGGGGGCCACTAGAGACCTGTGGCAGTTCTTCTACATGCAGGCAGTGCACAAAGTGCAAACCACATGGCAGATTGCACCTATTTTTTCCCACTTTGCATCATGTGATTATTATTATTGTTCCTACTGTTACAAGCACCATTCCATCTTGCTATACCTATCCCGCAACAACAGTATCTTCCCAAAGCTTTTTCAAATATTTTGGTGATCCCTCACTCACTGTACTTAGGGGTATCTCCGACAGAGTAGCAGCCCGTCCAGCCACAAACCTTCCAAATCAGCTTCAAATAAACTCTTGAGAACCACAGGTTATTATCCCCACTGCTACTATGGGCACAATCTCTCCTTACTATACCTGCTATCCCACAGTCACACTCCCTTCCCAGAGACTATTATCCCACTGTTACTATAGGCATCATCTCTCCCTACTATACCTGCTATCCCACAGCCACACTCCCTTCCCAGAGACTATTATCCCACTGTTACTATAGGCACCATCTCTCCCTACTATACCTGCTATCCCACAGCCACACTCCCTTCCCAGAGACTATTATCTCACTGTTACTATAGGCATCATCTCTCCCTACTATACCTGCTATCCCACAGTCACACTCCCTTCCCAGAGACTATTATCCCACTGTTACTATAGGCACCATCTCTCCCTACTATACCTGCTATCCCACAGTCACACTCCCTTCCCAGAGACTATTATCCACTGTTACTATAGGCACCATCTCTCCCTACTATACCTGCTAACCCACAGTCCCTTCCAGAGGCTGAAGACAACTCCTCCTGGGCAGACGAAATAGTAGCCTCATCGAACACAATACATGTGTGGCTCTTTTATTGTCTATGGTGAATTTTGAATCAAATGTAGTTCCCAGTCATATGTGTGTATGCAAATATGCAGAGACTGTGTGCACAATAAACTTAGTGTGAAAGAATAAATGGTAAATATCTCGTATTTAGAAATAAGGTATAATTTGACCTTTATATAATCTATCATTTTCATGCCTGAATATATTTGCATTGCCAAGAGAAGGGGGATTATTAATGTCTAAGTCCATTCCCTGCATCCCCTCAAGCAGAAAGAAAAGGTCCCTGTTCTCCCCTTGATGTTAAATGCAAGTGTGTGCGGTGCAATAATGCCTGGGGCAATTTGTCAAAAACATTTCCTACTGGTGAAAGACGCTGGCTAAATACACTAATTATATCACTCTTCCATGTGGTAAATTGTACAAATAACCCAGTTTGTAAGTTACTTCAGGGGGGTGAAAATAGTAACATTCAGGCCCGGCCAAAGATTATACAGATTAGAAAGTGAAACTTTTATAAACTGATTCCCCATAAGCTCTTCTTTATGAACTACCCCAAAGGATCAGAGAGCTAGAGCTGCTGTTAGTAGAGTAAGCACAGAGGTGGTCTGGACTCCTCACCCAGCACACATGCTAAACAGATTAACATGCTTTACTCTGTCCCACTCCTGGCAGAACTGGGATAGAATTTCTCCTGCTGCGGCTGCTGCTGCTGCATGTGGAAATTAACCTGTATGTGTCAATGATCAGAGGCAAACAGCGAGTCTCAGCTCAGAACCAGCAATGTAAACAACCCAGCCCAGACTTTGTTACTTTTGGCCTTCTCCTCCCTCAGAACATGGCCTAAATATTTATTAAAAAATGATTTGCTTCTCGTCCTGAACCGAGGCACATTTCTTAGCCACTTTATTTGATTTTTCTTGGCAAAAAAGACCAAACTTTCTGATGCAGAAGAAAAAAGCTTAGGGCAGCGATTGTTTTACAGAACTCCATGTTTATATGTGCGTGTGCTCTGGAGAATACAGCTACATCATTTATATTCAAGGCCAAGGGACACAGGGAAGAGAAATAAGCAAGTATAGAGGAATGGCTGAAGCTGCTGCCAGCAGAAATATGGGCCAATATAATACATGGCTAATCTCCCCTACAAGGCAAGTTGTACTATTTTCATAGTGATCCCAAGTTCTTCTTTGGGTCACTGGGTGTCTCCACTTCAATGTAAATCCAACCAGTGTTTATTAAACACATCCCAATATCACTTTATAGTTTTTCAGCTTGTGGGTGATACTATTGCAGCTCCATCCAAAATCTGCTAGACATTCAAATAAAAGTGTTTTTTTTTTAATCATTTGCCTTTTCCTTGTAACTCTTTCCATCTATCAAATAGAGGTCGCTGACTCCCTATAAAAGCAAATGCTTTGTAAGGCTACGAATGTATTGTTGCGTTCTCTGCTGGCCCTCTCCTGTTCATATTCCAGTCTTTTATTTAAATCAATTCATGGTTGCTAGGGTAATATAGATCCTAGCAGCCAGATAGCTGCTATAATTGCAAACTAGAGAGTTGCTGAATAAAAAGCTTAATAAAGGACTGGGAGCAGGCCTGAAATGTTGTGTCTGTAACAGATCATAAAGGCTTTTTAAACTTTGGAACTTTTGAATGGTGCTGTGTCACATATCGGAGAATAAAAAGCTTAATATATCAAACCCCACAAATAATACAAATTGAAAGCCAATTGTAAATTGACTCAGTATATCACTCTGTACATTTTACTAAAAGTCAACTCAAAGGTGACCAACCCCTTTAATATATATTATTTAAAGGAGCAGTAGCACCAAAGGAAAAAAGGTTTTTATTTGGCAAGAAAATAAATGTTTGTGGGTACTGTTACCCACAAACAAAACTTCATAGGTTGGAATGTAGTTTATATACTGTAAATATGCTGTGGTGTAGCCATAGGTTGAACTAAACTAGTGCATTATAGTCACATATATAAGCTGTGTACAGATAAACTGGAGCCACATGCTATTCATGATTCTCTCATATAAACTAGGGCATTTATTGCACATATATAGTATATCTGTAGGCACTGGATGAGAAGATAGAAACATAAATAATTAGTGGTGTTACTGGTCTTTTAACAGTACCTGTAGTATACCAGTCCCATGCACTCCAATCCAGTCAAGCTGTACCTTTTCTATCATATGATAAAGTTATTTATATGCTTTTGATTCGGTTTCCAGATTTAGTTTTATTTATGTATTCAGGTTAGATTCCACAAAAATGAATGGTCAAGTACAAGGTAACTACCCATCACTTGAGCAGAGGCTCCTAGAGAAAAGGGGATATCCCTCTAATGAAATGAGGGCCCATGGAATGATTAATTGCTCCATAGATGTGAGGTCACACCATGATGATCACATTTGCCAGACTATGGCCCTACTGTGGCCTGAATGTTTTGCTTTCCTTGAAATCAGAGGTTTGTACCTCCAGATCTGCTATTTTTTTTAAAAAAATTGTAGTTTGGCCACTGCTTTAGAATTAAATATTATTCATAATATTCTAGTTTAGAATTGTAAATTAGAATTATTTTATGTATAGAAATACTTTTTTCTGTATATAATTCTAATTTTAACTGAAGTAAATAGAAATCAAGAAATTTCTAGTGAATTGTAAAGTTAAAAGCTTGAGGAGGAGTTTGCAGAATAAAACACCAAATATCAATGGAGCTGAATTGCAGTGAAAGGGCATTTCTTCTTTTTTCCTAGGTAATTTAAACCTGATATAAAATGGCGACAGCTCAGAGACCCACAAGGGGCCTAAATGAAGTGTAAATTTTTAAAATTAAATTATATTAAGTCAAAATGGAGAAAAGAAAACAGTCTGCACAGGAGCAAATGTACAATTAATTGACAATGGAGTATCACATGGCTCCAATGCATTGTACATACAAACTGCTGTTATATGATGTAGGGATCAATGCCTATCCCGAATATAATATCTATAATTAAATATAATATAGCAAGTCCTAGATTAAAATAGTAAAAGGCAATTCTTGGTCTGATCAAAAGAACAGCAGTGTCAGGGAGTAGAATAGCGCAATGGGGATATATATATATATATATATATATAGATATTTATATTAGAAGTTATATATAGCAAAAGTTTTTATTCTATGTAGCAGCTACTATTTAACCATTTAAGTGCCAGTTACTTGCACAAATCCCTGCGACTATGAGACGGATACACACATGTTAATGCATAGAGCAGCTGGCACATGAATGTACAATGATTATTTGCATCTGGGAACTTATAGTTGGGGTCCAGAGAGCACGAGCGGAGCGCTCTAACGCCTGACCCGTCCCCCGCGGGAAGCGCTGCGTAGAGGGGTCGCTGCCATCCCCAGTCGGGAAATCCAAGGGCGGAACGTTGCTGACACCGCGGAGTCGCTCATTAGGCGATTTTCTGTGTCATTAGGCCTGGCCGTTCGCCTTTTATCGGCTTTAATCCAATTCATCTCGGAGCCTTTGTCCTGGATCAGGGGTTAAACCTCCTCGATTGGCAGAGCCGCCCGGGATCCTCACAAGAGCTGACAATTAACGCGACGAATCCGCGTCTAATTTATATATATCGTTAAAACTAGCGTACATTCCACATATATATAATCGACTCTAGTTTTATAGTTGTATATATTTGTTTCAGTACGAGACATAGAATCCACACAGCAAATATTTGTCTTGTGGGGTTTTGAGCTTGTGATTTTCTTTCCCGCCGTATATTCTATTGCTTCCCCTATATACTCTCTCTCTCTCTCTCTCTCTCTCTATATATATAATATACACAAGGCTCTGCTCAGTCCCTCAATGATATTTCGTAGCATCTCAGTCTTTTCTATAAGATCATTCATTTTTGTATATCTTAGACATTATTATTATTATTATTGTTATGAATAACAACAATAATAATAGTAATAATAATAACAATAATGATAGTAATAATAATACTAATGATGATGATGATTATTATTATTATTATTATTAATAATAGTAATAATAATAATAATAATCATCATAATAATAATAATAATAATAATAATAACAATAATAATAATAGTAATAATAATTATTAATTATTATTATTATTTAAAGCAAGGTTATTTCACTAAGAAAGAAATGGTCTCAAACAGAGCAAGCTTGACTACATGGCACTGGAAACTGGGAGCATAATATTATTGCAGTCTATAATTTATATACTCTATTGTCAGTAGGGTAGCTCCAACAGTAACAAACCAATTACACGCTTTGTGTATGAAATATACTTAGTGTTCATCTACTCTGTGTGTTCTAATTTAATAAAATGTATGAGAGCTCATTCCTGTTTGCATGTTATTTTGTATTCTGTAACGGAGATAAATGTCATTATGGTACAATAGGACATTCTGGGATTGTGGGATTCTGTGTTACTAAGGAGCTTCATTGCTGTAGTCAGTAATACATGGATAGACTTGATTGCATGGGATCATTGCAGTACTGCAGTCTGCGGGATATTTCCTATACTATTTTGTCGCAGTCCATATTTTGCGATTTAGGCGCTATTCAATTTGTGGGATTTGGTTACAGTGATCCCATCATGGTATGATTAGAACTGGGTATATATATCTAAACGAGATTATGTTGTGTTGCTTTCTAATATCCAATTACTTAATGGATATAAATAAATTACTCTGATGCCTGAAGTCGGAGTTCTGCACGATGTTACTATTTGATACAAAAGGGATACTTGGTTGTTACAAAATTTACAATACCATTGCTCTGTGATGTTTCCTGACTGCTGCTCGCGATTTTAACCCAGGCTGGAATTAATCTGTAACTATGTGATATCCCTCTGCCTTTTCTTTATTCTGCTGCTAAATTATATTTATTCTCTATGTCAACAGTCAAATGACAGCCCAGAACTGCAGTTTGTTTTCAGGTGATATTTCTATAATATTCTGCTTGGCAAATACTAGAATAATCCGATTTTGCCAGATGAGATCAGAGGAAAAACATGCGGATTTGGAGGGACAAAATACATTATAAAATAGATGGCAATTATAGGGAAGGGCATATTTTACAATCCAAGCCATATAGTGAGTGCCTTCAAATGCCTTTCTGCTCAATCACACTATGTTAAATGAATTTCAGATCCTGCTCTCTCATTGGACAGTTGCTTCCCCCCTTATTGATCTGCAGGTGTGTGTTTGCTCCAACCCTGCACATGTCAGGATCAATACATATACATAGATATTATAGAGGCAACGGTGCAAATAGATGGATGTTGGGGCACAGCTGGATAATTACAGAGAGCATATATAATGTAGGGCTAAAGCAATCTTCTCAGTGAGAATAATCGGATTTACCCAGATATATATTTATATAAATACATTTGTATAGAAATTGTTCTTGTAAAAGAAGGTAGGGGGCGCCCTGGTGCAGCAAGGCTCCTGCTCTGTCAATCTGCCAATGGATAATGATGTTTGAAGGCTGTGCTGTGAATGGAGGGGTACAAATCTCCAGGGGGTCATATATATTTTCTTTTTGTTACACAACAAACACAGCTTACAAATAAAATGTATAGATCAACTGAAAATGTTGGCTATGAGAGATATCACACTGGGTAGTTCGGGGGCTAAAACAATAGAAATAGTGAATTTATTATTATTATTTTTCTTTTATTACTATTTTTATTATTATTATTATTATTTAAAACACAGTCACTTCACTAAGAACAGGCTCAAAACTGAAAACAGCCAAGCAAGTGTTACTACATGCTGGGAGCATCTTTTTATTGTAGTCTATAATGTATATACACTTTTGACTATTTATTTTGCCTCTACCCAGATACAATGCTGTTTGAATATTCCAAGCACACAGTTTGTATATAAAATATACTTATAGATAAAGTTTATTTACTCCTATTTTCTTTAGTTCCCAAATAAAATGAAAGACTGTAATATACAAGGCTGGTCCTATAATCTCAATAAAACATCTGCCATTAAGAAAAAAATGTTTCATGTTCATGAGATCCTCTTACCAGTATGATAACCGTTGTACATTTATTTTTAATATTAATTATTTTTGTACATGTAAACAGGGTCCCACTGGCCCTGATAATAAACATGAAGCCATATGTTGACAATAAGAGTTTGCTGAAATATTGCCAGCAGCTTGTTCCTTGCTTGTCAGTAGGATTGATTGACAGCAGTGAGTGACAGGCACAAAGGCAAATGCACATTCTTTACATGGAGTCGCTTTGTAGCTTTTTGCAAAGTCAAATAAATTCTGGAGAACATTGGCCATTTGTGGTTAGCTAAGAATGTTAAAGCTCCTTCCCCATTATCGTTTTTATCAGTATATTCATTTGTAGATAGATTAACAAACAGTAGTGTTTTTATTAACAGTTTGCAGGCAACACCATCTGCTGGGAATCTGTGGGGAGCTGCGTATTTTCTTTTCCAAAATGACAAGCTACAGTCAGTGGCATAGCTAGAAGTTAAAGATATATTTAAATATTTTGCTGGGCAATGCCCACTAAGCATTTAAATTCCTTGTCCCCAAAGTAGCAGCAGCAGGGTCTGGTTTTTCTGTAGATCTGCCCCTGGCTACAATGCATGAAAAAGATACTATACTGCTAGGAGTATTCACTAAACTGATGTACGTTTACGCTTGGATGATAAACCATAGCAAAGATTCAGCATTTAGCTTTTTTTGTGCAATTACCAAACAAGGTCTCAAGGTATTAACTCACCAAGTATAGGAAGAGGTCCAAGTGCACCGCCCTGAACCTTCAGCTAAGGGAGCGGATCAGAACCCTAATGTAGTAGAGCAGGCACTCACAGAGCAGTCTTCCACACAGACTTGTAAAGGAGAATTCAAGTTTATTTGGTACACAAGGACACAGGCTAATGCGTTTTGTATCTCACAGACAGTTACCATCATAGGCTATGATTAAGGGGCTTATTTATCAAAGTCCGAATGCCAAAAACTCGAAAAATGTGATTCTTTTTTACTATAAAATCTGAATTTTTAGTGGAAAAAAAACTTGAATTTTTCAGAATTTATTAAACCCTGAGGGTGTTAAAAGTCAGAATAAAAAAGTACTCCAACTCAGACCTGCCGAGTTCATGTAGAAGTCATGGGAGAAGTCTGGAAGATATCCTGATCTGCACTGGGATTCGTGCAATCATTTGAAGATTTGGTGGTTTTCAGGCATCAAATCCCAAAAATTTGTACGATTCGATTTTTTTTCACGATTTTTATTCACTATTTTTTTATCGAGTTTTTTTCCACACAGGAAATTTTCGGAAAAATGGGTTTGATAAATAAGGGGGAAAAAAATCTGTGTAGATTTGGTTGGACTATTATACTTCTTCTGAAATTTTTTTTTGGGTTTTGATAAATAATCCCTCATGTGTCTGTGAGATACAAAACTCGTGAGTGCCTGCTTTAATACATTACGGTTCTTTTTTGTGCAGCTGTTCCAAGATTTAGAAAAAACAAAAAACGTATATCTGTATGGTTATTTACTGCTGCTCCGGAATAAAATTTGCCCCATTTTTGTGAATCACCAAATAAACATAAGAAGAATTTCTTTTCAATTTTTTAAATGAGCTCAGTATAAAGCTGGCCATAGACACTTAGGGGCACATTTACTTAGCTCGAGTGAAGGAATAGAAGAAAAAAAACTTCGAATTTCGAATGTTTTTTTTGGCTACTTCAACCATCGAATTGGCTACTTCGACCTTCGACTACGACTTTGACTTCGAATTGAACGATTCGAACTAAAAATCGTTTGACTATTCGACCATTCGATAGTCGAAGTACTGTCTCTTTAAAAAAAACTTCGACCCCCTACTTTGCCAACTAAAACCTACCGAGGTATAATGTTAGCCTATGGGGAAGGTCTAGCAATTTTCTGATCGAAGGAATTTCGTTCGATCGATGGATTAAAATCCTTCGAATCGTTCGATTGAAGGATTTAATCGTTCGATTGAACGATTATTCCTTCGATCGTTCGATCGAACGAATATCGCTAAATCCTTCGACTTCGATATTCGAAGTCGAAGGATTAAACTTTGACAGTCGAATATCGAGGGTTAATTAACCTTCGGTATTCGACCCTAAGTAAATGTGCCCCTAAAATACAGTCGTACAAAACAAAGGTTTGTACGATTTTCAGATCATGTGCAGCATGTCCTGACATTTTTCATACCATGGCAATTGATTGCTCAGGCGATTGGACAGATTATAAGATTTATCAGATACCAATAATATCTCTACATGTATTGCTTGATGATATCAATGGGTAACTGTCACTAATATTTGTTTGACATAACGTTTGTACGATTTCTGCCTGTCAGTTAATGGCCAAAACATCATCTGATTTGTTATTTTTCCTATTTATTTTTAGACTAAAATGAACGAGCGTTCGTTGCACAAGGAATCAAATCTGATCGTCTATGGCCAGCTTTTGGCAGGGCTGCAGGTTATTTTGAGTTTGTGGGTCTTGGAACTAGGGATGCACCGAATCCACTATTTTGGATTCGGCCAAATCCCAAACCGAATCCGAACCCTAATTCGCATAGGCAAATTATGGGTGGAAAGGGGAAAACATTTTTTACTTTTTTGTTTTGGAAACGTTGCACTGCATTATTAAAATTGCAAGGGCTTGCCCTGCTTAGCAAACTCCTGTGTGCCGGTGATCTTTCCACGTATCTTGGCTGGGTGGTTGCCGATTCCCCTACTGCCGAGCACCAGGAAGTTCTGCTCAGGTTTGTGAGGTGTGCGGTTTCTCCAAATTGGCTTGTTACTTTCTTGTTTTGTGACAAAAAGTCACGCGATTTCCCTCCCCGCCCCTAATTTGTATATGCAAATTAGGATTCGGATTCGGTTCAGCCTGGTAGAAGGATTCGGCCGAATCCGAATCCTGCTTAAAAAGGCCGAATCCTGGCCGAATCCCGAACCGAATCCTGGATTCGGTGCATCCCTACTTGGAACCCATGGATTTTGATGTGTTTTGTGAAGGTTAAAGCCCTTATAAGAGATTTTGGATGCAAATATATTTAACCAAGATTTGTTTATGATAATAATGCAATGAATAGTGTACTACCTATTGTAAAATATGAGGAAATTATAAGTCAAGCAGAGTGCATATTTTACAACAGGGGGTATATAATTTACACAAATATGTTACAGTGAGTCATGTAAGTGAAATTATATTACTAAGCATTTATTTTACCTAATGACATCACAAAGCACCATTTAGGGTCAGTTCACACAAGCAGATTCGGGGAGATTTAGTCGCCTGGCGACTAATCGCCTCTTCATCTGGGCGAAAATCTCCCCGAACTGCCTTTGCGTGTCTTCCTGTCCGATATAACCCTTATAGGGAAATAGTTTACAGGCTATTCATGGCTCTTGTTTATATAAAAATAATTTAAATGATAAATGTCTGGATATCCAATGTCTGGATTCTGGATATTTTATGGTATACTGTATATGCTCATCAGTCAGTGCCCCACTAAGCCCCCTGTGCCTTCTGCCCCTCCACCAACAGTATCAGGGTCTTTTGTAGTTACACATTGGATATGATTTAATTTTTTTTTTCACTAGTCCTCTATGACAAAGAAGCTTATGTTTTAATATAGCTGTTATATCCTAATGGTATATTATTATAGCAAAAGATCAGCAATTTTTAAAGATATCAAACCTGTAATCGCTTCCCCTGTAATAGTATGAAATCCTACTAGTCTATTAGCTAGGATAAATGAAGCATAGTAAAAAAAGCACAGCTGCTAGTGATGGGCGAATAAATTTGGCAGACGCGATTTCGCGGCGAATCTCCGTGTTTCGACTCTGGTGAATTAATTTGCAAAACTGCAGCAAAAATTCACTGGCGAGTCCAAAAATTTTGGAGGCGCGTGGGAAAGGTCGCTATTGACTTTAAGATTAGCGTCAAAATTTACGCGGGCGTCAAAATTCATGTTTTGTGGATTTTTCACCGTTCCACGAACTTTGGAAAGCGAAACGGGACAAATTCACCTATCACTATCAGCTGCATTTACAGAGACAGTGTCCCTTTATTATATAACTTGTTTATGTATACAGGTAGGGGATCCATTATCCAGGAAACCAGTTTTCCTCCAAATTAAAGAAACACAATTCCCCATAGACACAATTTTAAACAAATAATTCATATTAGTTAAAATGATTTCCTTTTTCTCTGTAATAATACAACAGTTCCTTGTACTTGTAGTGCAAGTGCAAACATATTCCATAGCGTAGTACAATACATACCCTACATTTGCCCTTCAGCTGTGTGTGTGTGTGATACATTGAACATACAGATTTATACACAAAGCAGCACATGACTCATACAAGAGTTAAAGAGGGCCCTGCCTAAATGAGCTTACAATCTAAAAAGACACTGTTGATGTCTCACCATACTGAATCCCCTCATCAGTCAAAGAGTTGCAGGTTGATGATTTTAGTTATACATGCAACCTTTGTATCGGATTTCCATCTGTTTGGATTGTATATATGTATTTACTTTGTATGTATATATATCTAAAGACAGATATATTTTTTTTAATGGGGGTTGTCTGCTAGCCATGTATTTTGAGGAAGGACAGTATGTTTATGTATGTTGATGTTTAAGTCTATAGACACATGCTGTCACAATGCTAATTACACATGAGACTTAGTCAGTCTATAACTAAAATAAACACACAGGATACAAAAACATTGAGTTAATGTTTTAAATGTAAGAAATATCTACAAAAAAATAATAAAACAAATATTAAGGTCCTAATTTTGAGGGTTCTGACAGTTTGTGACAGTTTGAAAATGTAATTTATGCCATTATAGTATATGTTTTTATTCCAGTTTCTAAAAGTTGTTTTGAACTAAAATGGTCAGTTTATGGAGCTAGAATGTATTATCAACATAAAAATAATTCTGCCAATATTGTACGTTTTATGAAATGTGAATTAGGCAGGGGAGCTTACCCCATTTTTGTGTCAGGGTGAAACCTCAAGATGTTTCTCCTATGGTTATACCTTGACAGTAGTTTATACCATTCTCATTAAAGGGCATGTAAAGTCTAAAATAGAATAAGGCTGGAAATGCTGTATTTTATATACTAAATATAAACTTGAACTTACTGCACCACAAGCCTAATCAAACAAATAATTTATGCTTTCAAAGTCGGCTACAGGGGGTCACCATCTTGAAACTTTGTTAAACATCTTTGCAAGACTAAGACTGTGCACATGCTCAGTGTGGTCTGGGCTGCTTAGGGATTGTCATAAACAAAGCTGCTTGAGTTCTGCATGGCTGGGAAGTAAGGCGGGGGCTCCCCCTGCTGTTCATAAGTATGATTGTTTCCCTGCTCAGCAGTTAGGGACCATCTGACAATTCCTATCCACAGCAGTAAATGAGGGGAGAATTTCACTGCATACAGTCAGGTTCCTTATAAAAACAGTACACATTTTTTATTTAAAGTATAATGGAGATAGGTTTCTTTTTCATTAAAGAAAGTAAAAATGGGATTTTATTTTTTTGCCTTTACATGCCCTTTAAGGAAGAGATCAAAGACAAGTCACTAGTCACAAGTAACTGAATAGAGAAAGGGAATGGATTTTTAGATAAGTAGTTCCCCGCTAGAGAAGATGTGCATTTAAATAGGTAATAGGAAAGATAAGAAGGTTCAGTTATGATCTACTGTCTGCCATTAGTAGACAGTAATGCCGGGGCAGGAGCAGAATTAAGGGTAGGCAGAAGAGGCATGTGCCTAGTGTGTGACAGTGGAGGACACATACTGTACCTCTTTTGCCTACATTCCCCTAGGTTTGACCCTTTACTGTCTACTGCACTTGATCACAACTGTTCTCTTGTCTTGCTGCAGGGGGGATTCCTTGCATGATCTCCTAATTGCACCAAAAGAATCATATGCAACGCACTCAGGGCATTAAAACCATTTTGCTTTAATACTCTATACTGTATTTTGCACCAATATTTTGTGCTATGATATTTTAATTTAGGGGTTCAGTCACACAAGGGGGCCCAGACTGTCATAGATTTATAGGGTTTGGGCAGATCAAGTATAGACAGATTGAGAGTGGAATTAAACATATCAGGGGCATGGCCACTTAACTGTACTTGGCAGCACTATTCCTTACAAAGACCCCGAAGGAGATCTTTCAGACTGGACATGGCATCTATTTACATACCCTTTAGCTGTGTGTTATTTAGATTGGGCCTCAATATTTATCTCCTAGTCCAGGCAGGTGCTGGCTACAGTGAATAGCTTTGCACTGAACATTTTTAAATTAACTTCAGTACAATTTTGGGCTTTGATCTGTATCCACCCTCTAATTCTAGGGCCCAGGTTTAAAGGAGAAATAAAGCTTAGCTAAAGAAGTAGGCTAGAAATGTAGTACTTCAAGGGGCAGATTTATCAAGGGTCGAATTTCAAAAAGACCAACTAAAATTAAGTGTAAGGTTTTTTTTGGCCCGTTTTAGATCGAATAGGTCCGTATTCGGCCAAATTCGAATCATAATAGCGCATTTGATCGAATTCGAATCCAAGTTTTTCCCAAAAGAAAACTTAGATTTTTCAAAGTCCACCCATTGACTCCAAATAGGTTCTAGGAGGTCCCCCATAGGTTAAAAAAGCAATTAGGCAGGTTTTAAATGGTGAATGGTCAAAGTCAAATTTTTAAAGAGATAGTACATGATAAATTTCAATATTCGAATTTTAGATTTTTTTTCATATTCTAATCGAATTTGGACTATTCCCTAGTCGAAGTACACAAAAAATAACTCGAAATTAGATTTTTTTAAATTTGAAAATTCACCTCCAACTTTTATAAATCTGCCCCTATGTGTACCAGGCCAAGGCAACCACAGCCATTTAGCAGTAAAGATTTGTGCCTCCAAAGATGCCCCAGTAGCTCCCCATCTTCTTTTATGCTAATTCACTGCACATGCTCTGTGCTGCTGTCACTTACTGAACTTAGCGACCCACTCACAATATACAGTACACATAGAATAGAAATGTCACAATTTAAGGCTGATTAGTAATTAATACAGATAATTACTACATGGCAACACAGAAACCAGTGCAATTAGAATCAGAATTTAATAATCAGCCCTGTAGCATCATCTTATATTACAGGCCAACCTAATTTTCTGCTGGATAATTAGTGACGACCCCTAAGCTCAGCTTCTCAACAGCTGCTCAGAGCCCACTGAGCATGTGAGTGTCACAGACACTTTCCAAGATGGTGACCCCCTGTGACAAGTTTGAAGTCCTGGATCATTGCTGCTATTGACAAGCTGAAACTTCAGGCTGGTGCAATAAGTTCAGTATATAAAATGTGGCATTTCTTGCCAGATTTATTTCTAGGGGTTAGTTATCCTTTAACACCTTTTTTTGCTATACCCTAAAATTATGTTTTCACTGTTTATGAGATTTTCACAGTTCAATAAATAATTGTTTTTTTATTCTTCTAAACCATATTTGTCCATCTTGAAGCTCCCTGAGCCGCCTTTCCCACAATGTCCCATTAACTTTCAGTTGGACATTTTAGCTCCCTGGGGCTGCAGAATGGATCATGCTGATCTTGAATCCTCTTTTCTACAAATACACATATACCCCAACCATCAGCTCTTAGACCTTTTGTGACATTTGCACATCATAAATGGCCTTGACTTTCCCATGCATTTTCCCTGCCCACCAGCTGGGACTTTTTGATGATTCCTCTAAACCAATATGATTTAGGATATGATTGAACACAAAAATCATGAAAACATGTGCAGAATCCCAAATGTGGCTCAAATTAGGATTGTTTATGTAGAGCCGACAGAAAGATAAATTATTTTATATTATCTAGTTGATATAATTTTAAATGTAAGGAATTATTTGCCTAAATAATAAAAAAAAGGTTTGTTTGACTAACTGTTCTGTTTAATTACACAAGTCTCCATTGGCTCGTTTCCCACCAACCCAAATGGTATAAATAGAAGAAGAAAAAAAGACTTTATTGTAGAGGCTCCTAATTTTCAAAAATCAGCTCTGCCTTGTATTTGCCTTTCATATTATATGAATGTCTGATTTACTGTATGTAAAGTTAAACTGTTATACATAATAAGAGCCACTTGCTTTGAGGTCTTGGTTTGGGCACTAACATGGCGACCAATTGGGATAATCTGATGGTAGATGAAAAAGAAGAGTAGCAATGGATGGTGGATGACTTTAACAGCAGTGTCTAATGGGTTAGTGGCTTCACGGGTTATGTACTTTATAGAATAAAACAATATTGTATCTTGTATCAGTGCCATACACTGTATCTATTATGGCTTATTTATACAGCAATAGAGATTAGCACGAGCTTTAGGTTAGGGCAATGTGGGGCATGGGTAACACATATAATATATTTTAAATGTGGTCAGAGGCAGACATTATAGGGGTGATTCACCTTTAGGTTAACTTTTAGTATTTTATGGGATGCCTGAATCTTTTCATTTAGCCATTTTTTTAATACAGTTGTAGGATCCGTTATCCAGAAACCCGTTATCCAGAAAGCTTCGAATTACAGAAATACCATCTCCCTCTATTTTATCCAAATAAAATACATTTTAAAAAGGGATTTCTTTTTTCTATGTAATAATAAAACAGTATCTTGTATTTGATCCAAAATAAGATATCATTATTCATTATTGGAAGCAAAACCAGCCTATTGGGGTTATTAAATGTTTACATGATTCTTTTAATGTTGAAATATCTTTCTAGTCAGGCCCTCTCCTATTCACATTCCTGTCTCTTATGCAAATCAATGCATGGTCGCTAGGGTAATTTGGACCCTAGCAACCAGATTGTGGAAATTAAAAACTGGCGAGCTGCTGAATAAAAAGCAAAATAACTCAAAAATCACAAATAATAAAAAATGAAAGCCAGTTGCAAATTGTCTCAGAATATCCCCCTAAATCTACATCATACTAAAAGTTAATTTAAAGGTGAACAACCCCCTTAAAGGAACATTTAAAACGGGTGTGTTTGCTTCAGAAACACTACTATAGTTCATATAAACAAGCTGCTGTTTAGCAATGGCGGAAATTGAAAAAAGTCTACTGTATATGGCACAGGTTAAATAGTGGATAACAGATAACATTATGTTCTATCTTATCTGCTATCTGCTGTGTAACCTGAGCATTTTCTCCTTTAAATGGCTGCCCCCATTGCTACAGAGCAGTTATATATATGAACAATAGTAGTGTTTCTGAAGCAAACACACCAGTTTTACTAGAGAAGGGCAACACGGCATTATATATTTATTACTTTAAAACAATTTCATTTTTGATGTTATTGGTCCTTTAAATACATAGTCTAACTGTGCTGTACAGAGCAAGAGTTATCCCTTAATAAATATGAATTCTAATGGAACATGCAACTGTCAGGATCAAAATCTATAAAGCCATGCTAATTATAAGCTATAGTACCTTTCTCTAGCCCCAGCGTGAATGCCTGAAAAGCACCCAATTGCCTGCTTTTAACACTGCTAATGCTCTAAAAACATTAAAAGACTCTGTGAACCTGTTTAAGACATGTCTAGCACACTCTTGAGAGGTTTTTGGCTTAGTGATTCCTGCGGTATGTGTGTGCAGGCATCAAGTCTAACGCTCAACAATGAGGGAAATGTGCTTTGAAACAAACTGTTATTCTAAGCTCTTGGACAAAGCCAAGTATCTAGGAGGGGGGGGGGGGGGTTCCAAATTTTCTGCTTGCTTTCATTATGATTCTTTTTTGATAATAAAAACCTAATAAGGAATCGTAGTCCTCTAAATTTTACAGACACTTCCTTTTTACAAGGCAGTTGTAAAAAAATGATTTGGCCGCAGTGAGATGAACACCGGGGTCTACGAGTGTTGCCAAAGTTACAACATCCAGCATTCAGTATCCTAAGTAAACAAGAATTCTAGGGGAACTAAAGGATTTTCATCTGCTCGAGCTATTTTCTGATCCAATTACAAAGTGTTTGATTGAAATGAAGATGTCTAGGAATGTTTGGCTTTATTTCCAATAACAATCCCATATTTCCAAAGGTTCTAACATTGTTCTCAAAAACTGGACTGCAGGTTTGTTTTATTGTCATGGCTTCCAACTCCCCCCCATCCCAGATATTTTAACAGCTCACACTTTTCCTTTATTGGCACGGCCCTGGAGTGCAGATTGCTTTATTGTTTTAACAAAGGCTTCCATATTGTTTTTCTTCTACATTTGTTTCTACTGTTAACCAGGAACAGTTGGGGCCTGTTGCATGTGACCAATTACCACCTGCTTTGCTATCCCGCCCCTTCTATTCATTCACTTTCCACACCCTATGATTTTTTTCCCCTTGGTGAAGATCTTTTTGCCTATAAAGCTCCCTTGGTCCTGCAGGTCTTTTCGATTTAGAGGTTGGGACACCCCTTGTGGTTACTGGACAGAAATTATGTACAGTAGAACCCTGATTTTATACATCTGGATTTTACATAGTGATTCCCGACCCAGTGGGTCCCGCTGGCCCAGATCCATTCCCACCTACCTGGCGCTCCATGATCCCCACCTTCCTGAGCATTGCGGGTAGCTGTCGGGGGAGGTCCTGATAATTGGCAGGGGGAGTCGGGGGACCCTGATGTGGCAGCTAGGGTTGCCACCTGGCAGGTATTTTGGCGGCCTGGCCGGTAAAAATGGTGGTTGATCCCAATGTTTTTAATAGGGAAAAAAGATAAATATATAGGAAAAGGTGGTAACCATAGTGGCAGCCCTGGTGGGCCCGGACTCCCCTGTCCCACATTGTATGTGATGACGTTTTGTTTGCAGAAAAACACCAGACAAATAATATTGTCCAACCATAACCCACCAAAGAGACTATAGCGATTTTATGTTTTAAAGAACCACCTGCATCTGCGACACTGAAGTGGAAATTTCCTGCAAGCTTTGTTCTAGTTCTAATAACCCATAACAACCAATCCCGTTATTTAGTTTCATTATTCTTTCATCATTGGCCAGTGAATTCTGCCTGCTAATTAACTACTATTACTAATTCTCTCTACTTCCTTTGAGACAGGGAAGCTGTTATATAGTGAATAAAGTACCCCCTCTTGTAAAATATAAGGATATTATAAGATACCGAGGAGTTTCATGACCATATAAAAACACGAGGCCGAACACTAATATCCTCATATTTTGCAACTGGGGGTACTTTATTTATTATAATACACAAATTTCAATGAGTCATGTGACAGAAATGACATCAGAACTCACCGTTTATAACTGATGACATCAGAACTCACCATTTATAAGGATATAATTTACAGGATATTCAAGGCTTTTGTGTATTATAAACTGCTTATTTAATTCAGCAGGAAATAGAGAATGTCAATATAAGCTTCAGTATAGGATAAAATAGGTTTTTGAATATAAATATAAATATTGACAGCTTTTACTCTATTGTTAATGTAAAGAAACCCAGAAAGGAGCACTGCATTTGTTCAGTAGCACTGGATTCATGAGAGATTGGCTGTGGGAGGCAGTGGGAAGAAAAGGGGGGTCACTTCGCACACCCTGGCCGTCAGAATCTTGTGAAACCTGGTGCTCGATGAAGGAGGTAATGGCAGCCTCCACAACAGACAGAGAACGTGAACAATCACCGGCACAACAGGATATTTCTAGCAGATGCAGGGAGGCAACCCAGACACTATCTCGCTAGTGATGGGCGAATTTATTCGCCAGGCGCAAATTCGCGCTGAATTCCCACGATTTGTGAAACCGCCAGAGTAAAAAAAAAAATGGATGCCGGCGTCAAAAACAGACGCTGGTGTCAAAAATGAGATGCCGGCGCCGTTTTGCGAACTTTTGTGAGAAATTCGCAAATTTTCAGACGAAGCGAAACGCCCCAAATTCGCCCGTCACTACATCTCAACAGTTACCGGTGACCCATTGAGTTTTGCCTTACAATTTCCGATATGGTGAACAGGTCCGGATTTCGGGCTTGGGCGACCCTAGGCCACTGGGTCCTAGTGCCCAGCACCCACGCTCTCACCACCCCCACCCCTGTGTGCGAACGTTCGCATCCATCTGGCACTGAGGATTATGCATACAGTAGTACATGTCCCTACTGTTCCGTGGATTACGGCTTGGCGGCATGCCATCCCTAAAATCTTGCTGCCCTAGTCCCGGGCCTTTATGGTCTTACGAAAAATTCGAGCCTAATGGTAAAAATTCGCAAGATGCATTGAAATTAATGGGTGTTTATTTATGATGACTTTTTCCAAACCCCACAGATTTTATTGTGGCAATTTTTGGTTTTTGGTGTGGTTTTTTTTGCAGGCAAAACCTGGCGAAAAATGTTGCTTATCACTGAAAATTTATATATATATATCAGTATAGGAATCTTTTCAGGAGATATGAAAGTGAAGTCCAATTGGAAGCATACGCTGAGAGAAGTCAGGTTTCATTTGTCCAAGGCAGGCAAGTGGATTCTTTACATAGCTTCCCATATGCTTTATCCAACATAAATGTATCTCAGATCTGTCTTCGCCAGTTAAACTACAAATCAAGTTGAATTTAGGCTTGCTGCATATGTGTATATGTAAAGTGGAAAGCACGCTGTGGTAGAACCTTTCAAAAGACATTAGATATATTGCCTCGAATAAGAAGATTATTTTCTTTCATGCATTCTTTGACTCTTTCTCACACTCCTGAACTGAAATGTGAGTGGTGTGGATGTTTTCTCACATCTTTTATTTTTTAAGGGTTTTACTGGCAATAAAAAAACTGCACAGCTTTGGCTACCGCAGGATTGGGTTGAGCCGTGTTAGAGCAGAATTCACAGAAGTTAAAGGGGCACTGTCGGAGCAAGTCAAACAATTGTTGGGCTTTAAATAGAAAACAAAAAGCAAAGGGAATGTTCTAGAACAGGAGTCCCCCAACATTATATTATCTGTGAGCCACATTCAAATGTTAAAAAAGTTGGGGAGCAACACAAGCATGAAAAAGTCCCTGGGGATCCCACATGAGGTCTGTAATGTTCTATTTGGTAGCCCCCATGTGGCCTGGCAGCCCATAGGAGGCTCTGTTTGGCAGTACACCTGATTTTTATGCAACCAGACTTGGATTTCAAGCCGGAAATTCAAGAATAAGCATCTGCTTTGAGGCCACTGGGAGCAACATCCAAGAGGTTGGTGAGTAACATGAAAGTGCTACACAAAGATCACTTGTGTCAATACAACCTCATATTAACTTGCATATTGCCCTAAGGCTAGGGCCAAATGATACGGATTCTCGACATGCGACTGCTCTGCTGCTATTCGAAACCGCACAGACACCAGCAAAATATCAATGCACATTATGAGCAGTTTACCAATACAGGAGTTTATTCACATGCATATTAAAAAATCAGTTGAAGCACATTCTGCTTAGCGGGACCTTGAGTTCTGGGGAAAAAAAGCATAGCTATATGCATTCAGTTTTGCACTTGCATTGTTAAATAAGCCCTCATTATTAAATAAGTCCATGCATTATTAAATGAGATGTGATAATTTAAACCAAACATTATATAGTGAATAATGTATTGTAAAATATAAGGGTATTACAAGTCACAGAGCAATTCCATGACCTTATAATATAACAAAGTCAGAGGCCAGGTCACGGGTGCATTATTTATTATAATATACAAGTTTCAGTGAGTCATGTGACAGAAATTGCATCACTGAGCACTGATATAACTGATGACATCATTAAGCACTATTTATACGATTATAATTTGCAGGATATCAATAGGTCTGTTGTAGTGATGGGCGAATGTGTTCGCCAGGTGTGAATTTGCAGCAAATTTACGTGATTCGCCACCGGCAGAAAAATTCACGAAACCGGCGTGAAAATTCACCTGCGAATTTTCACGGACATCAACATTATTTTGATGCCAGCAACAATTCCCACGCCTGCGACAATTAATAGGCGCCCATTGACTTTAATGCGCGTCAGAATTGTTGCATGTGTCAGAATTGTCGCCGGCGTCAAAATATGGCTAATTTTTCACAGTTTTGCAAATTTTTAGGCAAAGCGAAATGGGAGAAATTCACCCATCACTGGTCTTTTGTAATAAAAAAGAATAAAATAAAATAACTCATGAGTGTGATGGAGTGGGTCATGGTCCTTCCATTGCCTACAATTTTTGGGGTGGTAAAATTAAGGGTGGCCACATGTGCAAAGGGAACTGTTACATGTTACCTTTTGCCTTATAATGCTAACAGCTTTATTCACTCGAAAAGCTAAATAAGCACAGGCTCTAACTTACCAGTTTTTGTAAATCGTTTTTCTTGAATTTTTTGAGTTTTCTCCATTTCCCTCTCCTCCTTTGAGGCCACTGGGAGCAACATCCAAGGAGTTAGTGAGCAACATGTTGTTCACAAGCCACTGGTTGAGGATCACTGTTCTAATGGTTCAAATATATAAAAGTATGGCTGTACCAGTCACCTGGCTGTTGTAATACAGCAACTAAGCATGTATCCCCTGACCTGATTGAACTTCAGCCTTCTCCCCATCCAGTGGTTTGCCCAGACCACAGTTTGCCACTGCTCTAAGCCAACACCTTCTGCATTAGTTACAAACACACAGATGGAATTAAAATAATTTGAAAGCTCAGTTTGAGATTAAACAAATGCTTTGGATTTGCCAAAGATGCTCGCTACTATGCAGCAGTACTTCGGAATACACAGTGGAGTATTTGTATGAGTTTGGACTTACACCAGGGCAGCCATTTACATAGCAAAGACAATACACAAAAATAATGATGTTCACGTTTTAATGTTTTTTTTTAAGCCTGAACAGATAGAGAAAAATGTACTCGATGTTACATAAGAACCACATTTCATCTAAACTGCTGAAGAGCTAATGGCTGACTTAGGATGCTGGAAAGCTCAAACAAAATGTCGCCTTCGGTGGGCAGAAATCAAGTTTAAAATGTAAAAAGAATGCAGCTCATTTTCAACTTGTTCCTTCTGTAAGCTGAGATACATACACTCCGAATGACCTACTTTGTACTAATAATGACTTTATTTTGTTAATGACATAACTCTTTAGCAT
Source organism: Xenopus laevis (assembly GCF_017654675.1). Classification (NCBI taxonomy): domain Eukaryota; kingdom Metazoa; phylum Chordata; class Amphibia; order Anura; family Pipidae; genus Xenopus; species Xenopus laevis. The sequence goes on along the minus strand of NC_054372.1, from coordinate 171,328,574 downwards.
GTTGAATTAAAGTTTATGTTTTTTACTTGGACCCCTTCCTTTGTGTGTCTTTTGGCTGCACAAACCATCCAAGCTGCACTTTTTCCATGGACTGAGCATTTTTGTTTCACCTTCATATCCAATTTTTGATGTTTATCGTGAGTTTTCATTTTTAAACGTTTCTTTGTTTTTCACCGTTTTTCTAAATTGATCCTTTGCCGTGCAATGTGAACAATATGAAGTCACCAAGGAGTCCATGACGACATATAGGAAATTTGATAAATACACTATGTACATTTGTTAAACTTTCCTATCTGTAAGTAAAATGTTCCCAAAATATGAAAGGTCTGTTAAATGGTAAAAATATCAAACTACTGGGAATCCATCAGGTTTCCTCAGTTTGATATTTCAGAAATTGCCTTTGTAGGTCTGACAGTTGTAATGTCACACAGAGACCATTACCATGAACACTGGTGCTTATACTTGCCATAAAGACATCTGGTATGGAATCAAATGCCATGCAGGCGTTGCCACAAACTGTTCTACTTTGGGGAAAGTGCCACAAAATTTGTATTCATATTGGCTGTTGCCAAATGCCATGGAAACCATTCATTTGGTGATAACTGGCAATTTAATCAATAATAGTTATGAATAAAAGCTTCCAATTAGATAGTGAGACCTTTATATGGGGGTATTTGATGTGGTCTATGTTCAATTGCAATAACCTATGGGGGTTATTTATTAAAGTCCGAATTTATCTCAATATTTTATGAAAAAAACACAGACCAAATCCGCATGGGTTTTTTGTGCTTATTTATTAATATACTTTCCCGAAAATGTTGTTTGCGGGAAAAAATCACGCGAAAATTTTGCCCAAAAACTCAGAAAACTTCAGAGTATTGCCAAAAATCCAGCGCACATCAAAAAATCTTTGGGACTTCTCCCATTGACTTATATGCAACCCTGACAGGTCTGAGATGCCGGATTTCAGATTCTGACTTTTCCATCCTCGGTGGTTTAATAAACTACGAAAAATTCGTGATTTTTTTAAAAGTCAGATTTTATTAAAAAAAAACACAAATTTTTCGTGATTTTTGCATTCGAAGTTTAGTAAATAACCACCTATGTGTTTGTATGTAGGAGTTTGAGAAGTGGCTGCAGCCAGAGTGTGTTAAGTAAACTATAAGATTATAAATATTTATGTATATTTATGTATATTTTTTTAATAAAATCGGACTTTTATAAAAATCACGAATTTTTCGGAATTTATTAAACCCCAAGGATGGAAAAGTTTGAATCTGAAAATCCGGCATCTCAGACCTGTCGACTTCGCATATAAGTCAATGGGAGAAGTCCCAATGATTTTATGATATGCGCTGGGTTTTTAGCAATATCCTGAAGTTTTCAAGCAAAATTCGGAGTTTTCGGGTGAAAAATCAAAAAAATCGTGAAAATCGGATGAAAAATCTGAAATAATTGTGAATTTTTTTTCGGGAAAGTGTATTAATAAATAAGCCCAAAAAACCCATGCAGATTTGGTCGGAGTTTTTTTCAGAAAATATTGAGGTACATTCGGACTTTGATAAATAACCCCCTAAGTGCATTATTAGAAATACAATTCACATAAATATAAAATATAATTACACTACAGATTAAGTGCTCAGTCTCAAGGAGACAAAAGGATGGAGGAGCCTACCAGGTAGGGCTTACAGTCTAAATGGGAGGGTATCTTACAGATGCAGTGTCAGACTGGCCCACAAGGATACCAGGAAAACTCCCGGTGGGCCCAGGTGTCAGTGGGCCCTCCTGCTGCTAAACATTTGGCCTATTTCATGGCCAATTCCCTATTTCTATGAGAACAAAGAAGCTAAATAGATGGAATAATGTATTATAGTATGTAAAGAAAAGAGATTTAGAGAATAGAGATTGAGTGAGGAGATGAAGAATGACAGCACTAAGAGTGGGCCCCTGGTCTAAGATTAATTGGTGGGCCCCTGGTCAAAGGTCTTTGGGTGGCCCCTGATGTCCTAGTTCGACACTGTACAGATACAGTTTGGAGAGGTATACATAGAGACTTTCTTTTTCCTCTAATTTTTTTTTCTTGTAAACCCCATTTTTCATCTCGTAATTCCTTATGTGGCACAATCTCAAAGCACAGGAAAAACTCACCATGAATGAACTTGCATAGATATAGGCCAGTCCTAATAATCCTGCTCATTTCTATAGCAAATTTTCTGGAAAAGCCATCAGTCTGGACATTTTGGAAATGTGTTACCATTCACTCCCTTGATATATTTTCCATCATCTATATAGGTTTGGTCATTGCCTTCTTCTGAACTACTGCATCTCATCCTAATTATTCTAAAGCTGATTGGAAATAAGTCAGACCACAGAATGACCATCAAGCGGATCAGCAGCCTTAACATTAAATGCACCCGTGAGAATTCATTGTGTTTACCGTGAGATCCAAACACACAGAGGGCCCACACTTTTCTTTCATTATGTCTCAGCAGTCATTCTTAGCGGAAACCTACATGAATCCCCATGAACTGTTGACTTCAGCTTCACAAATGCCAATCCACACGAACACCTTGTGCGTCTATATAATGTTTACATATATTACAAATCATGCTGGTTATTGATTTTATTATCTATAAGACGTGTAATACATTTAAGCAGCAGGAATACAACACGACATTTGTCTGGTGACATTTTAAACATGTGTAGAAACATTCCCCACCTGTAGAAACAAGGTCTAATGTTAATGCAGATGGACACACTAATTAGGATATTAGAGCTGACGTCATAAGGAAAGAGCATGTGGATAAAGCACAGCTTTCCCCACTTTTCCGAGACAACTACGATTCCCTGTGCCTGTGAAACAGTATATTAGTATATTTTATGCCTCCAACTACCTACTGATGTCTGAGGTGCTCCGACAAAGCTCTAGTTCAAGTTTATTTGCACTAGGGATTGGGCAAACTGCTTTGGATTAACATTGACCTTCCTGCTCCATAAGGTCACGAACATTTGCTAGTAAAAAATATTGAAGTAAAATTAGGCTCCATGAAATATTTTGGCAAGAACCTCTCAAGTAACACATTAATGACTTAACTTAGACAAGGTGTGACTTTAATTTGAATCAAATTCCAAACAGCATGTTACCAGCTTGTTCTATCATAAAAAGGACTCTTTGATATTAATACTGAAGGTAAAAGAAATACAAAGAATCTTACCATGCTTAACCCTTGATGCCATCAATGTGAAGATACGGAATGGAGCATTTGAAATTTACATGCAGGATTAGTTCCTTACCTTATAAGAAAACACAATATACACATATGGCTTATTAAATATGTAAGGTACAGGGCAGCCTTCGGAATAAAGATTATAAGGGCAATTATTAAAAAACACAAAGCTCAAAATGTAAACCAGACCAACCTAGTAACCCACAGCAACATACAGTATCAGATGTTTATAAAAATGGTCCCTTTTACTTGAGCCGTTACTATGCTAGTATGAATCCAGGTTGATGTTACAAAATTCTACTGTGTTTTTTAATGTTTAAATTTAAATGCTAATGTTAGCATTATGAATTAGAAATAATGCTTCAGATTATAGAAAGATCCCTTATTCAGAAAAAACCAGTAGTATATAATGAGTGTGCCTTTTGACAAAAACCATCATCCGACTAGAAGCATAAGATACAAGGGAAACATTGATTTCAGTAGCGTAATAGAGATAAGACACCAGTGAGATTAAACTAGTCCCATTGGTCCCCATTTAACAGACTGGGCAAAACACTGAGCTACAATTAATAGGAGATTTGATAGCACTTTAAATTTTCTGCGCACCAATCCTTGTGCTCTGGACCTGAATAGATAAGATTTGCACATGTGCAGGTATATAAAAAAGGGGATGAAGTGCCCAGCTATGGGGCATGAAACGCGTCAGAATTGTACACCCTCCACTGTGATCCTTCCTATGCGTGAATAAAGCCGAACGTTGATGTTAACTGTGCCGGATTCCTGGTATTCTTGATCTGCGCCTTGGTAGCGGTTCGTGTCTTTGATGTAGTAGCCGGCGAGGAGTGACCGGCATATCGTGAGACCAGCGATCAAGCAGGACGGCATATTGGTCCGGGTGAGCTCCGCCATTAACGCTTCGTGAGTAGAGCCTTATATAAAAAAGGGGGGCAACAAGTGGTCCCGGCCTATGGGAACCCTATGTATAAATCTGGCCCTGCAAAATGGACTAGAACAGGGGAGCCTTAGTTATGTGGAACACAAGAAAAAAATTAAGTACAATAAAGAAGGGGGATCCCCTAGTCTCTAGGCAAAACGGCAGAAATTACAGATACATTAAATATCTAGATTCAGGGATATAGAAGAGGAGAGGAAAGAGAATAAAGTCAAGTCAAGTCAAGTGGATTTTATTGTCATTTCAGCCATATACAGTAAATACAGTACATAGTAGAAACGAAATGGCATTCCTCCAGAATAAAGATAAAAAGGGGCTTGACTTAAAGGGGTAGTTAAGATTTTAGATTAACTTTTAGTATGGTTTAAACATATGACAATATTGGAATGTACCTACCAGGAGGTCCCAGGGTATGAGCTATTTTGGTACAGTGATTGTCAATTCACAAATAACAATAAGCGGTACATCATCATGCTTGCGTAAATAACTCATCTAAATTAAGGGAAAAAAAAAGGAAAGAAAAAGAAAAATAGAAGAAAGTAAGGAAATAAAAAGATATAAAGAAGATAAACATATCACGGGTGCGCATATACGCTGATCAGAAATTTTGGTATTACTTATTAGGGCTAGTCCACACGGGGAGATAGCGACGCGTTTGCGGTCGCGGTGACAAAGCGCCGCGACAGTCGCCGCGACCGGCGCAGGCGACAGTTTTGTATGGGCGCCTATGTAAAAACGCCTGTGCTAACCACACAAGGCGATGCGCTTTTCAACAGTCGCCTGAAAAAGCCTGGCGAGGCATTTTCAGGCGACTGTTGAAAAGCGCATCGCCTCGTGTGGTTAGCACAGGCGTTTTTACATAGGCGCCCATACAAAACTGTCGCCTGCGCCGGTCGCGGCGACTGTCGCGGCGCTTTGTCGTCGCGACCGCAAACGCGTCGCTATCTCCCCGTGTGGAATAGCCCTTAGATGTTAAGCCGTGAGGTAGCTTTGGTCCTTGGCATTGTAATGCAAATTCCGGTAAATTCACGTAAGCAGTCCTTGGGAGATATTACGGTAGCTCAACCAGGGGCTTCATCATGTTCAGCAGCTCTCTCCCCTGCAACCAAGCAGTGGCTTGGGTGAGAGATTTGAATAAAAATAGCAAATACAGAGTAGACAGATATGTAGTAAAAAATAAGAATGACAATTAAATTGTAACATCCTAGAACATCTTTTTTTCATCTGCTGGGGTCAGTGACCCCCATTTGAAAGCTGGAAAGAGGTAGAAGAGGAAGACAAATAACTCAGAAACTATAAAGGATAATTAATGAAGACCTATGGCAAAGTTGCTAGGAATAGAGCATTCTATAACCTGCTAAATGTTAAAAGGGTAAACCACCCCTTTAAACGTTTTTATTTAGACAAATTAAAGTAATAGTGGGATATCAACAATGTAGGAGGAAATTGTTTTTGTAGAAATAAAAAAATATATATCTCAAGGGGGTGGTGTTTAAGCCTTGATCAGATGCATAAAGGAAAGGATTTATCTTGCAGGTCACACGCAGAGCAATGCAGTGAACTGGGAGACACAAGGAGGTACATCACTCAAAAATTACAAATATACCTGCAGATGGTCCGGATATGTCGTGCCCTGTTCTTCTGCACTCCAGCCATGCACACCTGCACTCCACTCTTTTCTTAGAATAATAAGCAAACCAACAGGTCCATTCAATGATGAAATGGGCTTTGTGTGGTTAATTTGCATTTCATCTTAATGGGACATTGTAATGGACAAAAGCCCAGCTGAACAACCAGTGACTTGATTACTACCAGATTGTCTCTTTGCCTAATCACTTTCTGATTGGTTGGCCATGTGTTCCGACTCTCCAGTATTAGAAGAGAAAGTCTGCACTTGTACTTAGGTTTGCTAAATCCATCACAATTCCTCTGGGAATACACTCAGAAGTTAATCTTCAGAGTCCGTAATTTCAGTTATAGCAGACTCTAGCAAACTGGAGAAACTTGCTGGAGACTCATAATGACATGCGTTTATTGGTTTAAGGCCCTCTGACCTGAAATTTCAAAAGGATGGTCGTGCCTTGGATTCCATATGTATTTACTATTCAAATAACCTTCATTTTCTTATCTGCTGAAAAATCCCTAAACCTAAGCAGTAATTAATGATAAATCCATTTTACTCCAGACAATGGGAAAACAATAACTACCCCTACACATTCTTCCCATAGCAAATACCAGCTAAATCTCTTCTTTTCTAATGCTGTGTGGGAAATGTTTTCAAAATCCTCCATCAAGTACCAAAGCCTAAAAAATATGACCCATCAGATTGTGTAAAGGTTTTGTCTTCTTCTTGAAATGTCAGGCTGACATAATAATTTCACACTTTCTGACTTCTGCTGTGACTTAAATTCCCAGCATGCTGTGTTGTAGGGTTAGGGTAATAGATAAGGGCAACAATGCAGCATACTGCACATTATACACCTAGGGTTGTCACCCTTTAATACCATCCACATATCAAATGCACATCATGCAGGCTAGTGTTGCATGGCTGCAAATAATTCAGTCTGCTGCGTGCATGATGTATCTAAATGAATTGTTAAAGGGATACTGGCATGGGAAAACATATTCTTTTTTTAAATGAATCAGTTAATAGTGCTGCTCCAGCAGAATTCTGCACTGAAATCCATTTTTCAAAAGAGCAAACAGATTTTGTTATATTCAATTTTGAAATCTGACATGGGGCTAGACAGACTGTCAATTTCCCAGCTGCCTCCAGTCATGTCACTTGTGCTCTGATAAACTTCAATCACTCTTTACTGCTGTACTGCAAGTCTGGGTTATATCGCCCCCTCCCTTCTCCCCCAGCAGCCTAACAACAGAACAATGGGAAGGTGACGAGATAGCAGCTCCCTAACAAAAGGTAACAGCTCCCTGGAAGATCTAAGAATAACACTCAATAGTAAAAGCCAAGTCCCACTGAGACACATTCAGTTACATTGAGTAGGAGAAAAAACAGCCTGCCAGAAAGTATTTCCATTCTTAAGTTGAGACACAAGTCACATGACTGGGGCAGCTGGGAAACTGACAAAATGTCTAGCCCCATGTCAGATTTCAAAATTGAATATACAAAAATCTGTTTGCTCTTTTGAGAAATGGATTTCAGTGCAGAATTCTGCTGAAGCAGCACTATTAACTGATGTGTTTTGGAAAAAAACATGTTTTTCCATGACTGTATCCCTTTAATTATCCATGTAGGATGTGGATTCAATAGACACACTCAATTATTGTCAAGGGGGCTGTTCTCACACAGACGCATGTAAGCAGCAAAAGCAGGTGGGACGCAGCATGTTTCATTTGACCTGCGTTCAGCGCACACATGCTTCTGTGTGAGTAAAGCCCCCTTAACAATAACTGAGTGCGTCTACTCCTGCGCTCCCCTTGGCTGAACTGAAGAAAGTGCAATTGCGCCCCCTAATTGTACCCCCCGCCGACTGCAAGCCCCTCCTTCTCGCCCACTCCCCTGGTACTCAAAATCCTCACACCAACATGCTTCCCCTGCAGGACATTATAAATGTGGTCAAAATCTCCTATACAGTCCCCAGCGGCCAACATGCTGCCCCCAATTTTTGTGCGCCTTAGGCCAGGCCTATGTGGCCTGCCCACAAATCTGCTCTGACCCATGCGGTAGCCCCAAGGATTTTACAGCAGCTGCATCAATAGGGACAAAACAGATGTGCCAAAAAGTGTGGCCCATGCATTACTTAAACACCAAATTCATGGAAATTATATCTACAGGATTTGGCAATTTTCAGTGCAATTGCATCTGCTTTGCTGAGAAGTGTGAGCACTAGCACTTTTTTGACTCCTGTGCCCGTTTTTGACGCCGGCGAATTTTCGCGGGCGTTTCGCGAATTTATTCGCTGGCGGCGAATCGCGCAAATTCGCCGCAAATTTGCGCCTGGCGAATAAATTCACCCATCACTACACATTAACCCTAAAGGTATTTGACACAACTCCACCACACTGCACTGCAACAGAGCTGCAATTCTGGGGGACATGCTGTATTGTGGATGAAAAACATGGCAATCTCAGAGGTGCACTTTTCACACTGCGTCTGCATTAAGTTAATGACCCTTGGGGGCCCATTTACTTAGTTCGAGTGAAGGAATAGAATAAAAAAAACATTGAATTTCGAATGTTTTTTTGGCTACTTCGACCATCGAATTGGCAACTTCGACCTTCGACTATTACTTCGATTCAAACTAAAAATCGTTTGAATATGCGACCATTCGATAAAAAAAAACTTTGACCCCCTAGTTCGCCACCTAAAACCTACCGAAGTCAATGTTAGCGGTAAATTGCAGTATTGCGGTAAATCCTTCGACTTCGATATTCAAAGTCGAAGGATTTACATTCGACAGTCGAATATGGAGGGTTAATTAACCCTCCATATTCGACCCTAGGTACATCTGCCCCCTAATGTCTCACCAACTAATTTGGGCCGTTTTGCCAGCTGAATCTTTGAGATCTGCACTGTGCACCCAGGGGCCCAGGCAATTTCCTTTTAAATGAATGATGGGCATTTCTGAGCATTTTTGATAAAATGCATCATAAGTGTTACCAGCTTTCCTACATTCAATGCTGTATTTTGGTATCCATGACATTAATGTAGTCGCTTATTGTGAAAGATGAAGGGGCCTTTAGCTAATACCAATGCATGTGTTTTGAGTATTTAAAATGGATATACCAGTAGAACACACATTTTGCATATTTCAGGGGACCAGAAAAAATGGTGTAAAATCCAGGGAAATGTAAAATCAGGGAAATGTATTCTGCATAATATATAGGTGGGACCACAAAACAACAATGTAAAATCAGGGAAAACTTAAAATCAGGGGATGTAAAATTGAGGTTCCACTGTAATTTTTCTCAGAGTTTATATTGCTGTGAAGTATGAAGCATAAACTTCAAAATCTAAGAGCATTTATACCATTATGGGGCTAATTCAGAGAGAACTTTATTTGACTTTTATGCTTGGAACGGGAGTCTGCTGAAGCAATTTACAAAGCAATTTTGAAGCGCTGCGCTGAAGGTGGCCTTCATTATGCATTTCCCAGCTGTGTAAATTCCAATTAAATTGATACTTGAGCTGCATAACAGGGACATGACTTCTTAGAAAAATACATACGGTGGATCTTTGACATGCACAAGTCATTCATAAGCTGATGATCCAGCGGCCAAAACGGCTCTTATTGAAGTGATGCAGAGAAATCCAGTGTGCCACATAAATTCAGTGGAAACGTTCTTTAAAAACTGTCTGAGCTCATCCAGGTGCTGCAGGAACTGGTGCAGAACTACAACACCCTACCTAGCACACCATTTTAGGAACAATAATAGAAATAACTGTTTCTATAATACACACAAACCATGAATATCATGTAGAATATATCCTTATAATACACAAAAGCCATGAATATCTTGTAAATTATATCCTTATAAACGGTGAGTTCTGATGTCATCAGTTATAAACGGTGAGTTCTGATGTCATTTCTGTCACATGACTCACTGAAACTTGTGTATTATAATAAATAAAGTACCCCCAGTTGCAAAATTTGAGGATATTAGAAGTTACCCCGGAGTTCCATGACCTGTATAATACTCCTCGGTAACTTATAATATCCTTATATTTTACAAGAGGGGGTACTTTATTCACTATATAAATGGTGCTTAGTGGTGTCATCAGTTTTGATTGGTGCTTAGTGATTTAATTCATGTCACATGACTCTGTATTATACAACAACAACAACATACCCTTTTTATAAAACATGAAGATATTAGAAATCACCTTGGAGCTGAAAATTATGTTTTTCTGCAGCATCCAATACCCAAAGCCATAGTCTATACCAGATTAGATTTTTTTATTTACAATGTGTTTGCTATTTATGGCTTTAACAAACAAATATATTATTGTTATTCTTTATTTATGTAGCACCAAAAGAGCTTTGATGTTTTGGGGGGATGTTTTGAGTACACAGAAGCAACTGAAAAAAAAGGGCAAAAAGTCCCTGGTTGGAGTCAAACCCAGGACCTCAGTGCTACTAGACAGCAATGTTTATATACAATGACTGATCACATACCCCCGAACAATGTAGGTCTCTATAAAAACTATATTGCATAAACAGCTCATATGTAAAACCCTGATTCATGTAAATAAACCATTTTCATAATAGTATACTTTTTTAATAGTATGTGCCATTTGTTGCTTAAGTATTTTATTCTGGGGGTATAGTTCTCCTTTAAGGTGTCATGGATGGTGCTTAACTCTATGCATGTCTCATGGTCACAAAGGAGCCCATTTACTAACAATCGAATCTCGAAAAATGTGTGGTTTTCCTATATTTCTTAAAAGCTCTAAAAATGTGAGATTTATTGAGTGTAAAAACCACAAAAACCTCTAATGCAAAACTTTGTCAAGTAAAGTTGGCGAGGTCCTATAGAAGTCAGTGGACTGCTTTTAATCAATTTAGACTCTTAGGGGGTTATTTACTACAACTGGAATTTTTCTAGTTGAGTTTTAAAGGGGAACAAACTTGAATTTTTAGAGAAAAGAAACCTTGAATTTTTCCAAAAACGCTCAACTAAAATCTGTTGAGATCATGTAAAAGCCAATGGCAGACACAGGGGCATTTTGGGGCTCCTTGTCGCCCCGAGCAGCCTTTCTGATGCTGCCCTCCCCCTCACACCCAGTGCCGGAGCGTGTGTAGGGGGGGCCACATCACTAGTGCGGAGAGTGGAAAGGCATCTGATCTGTTATCCAGAAAGCTCCAAATTACAGAAAGGATCCCCATTTGATTTCCTTTCTCTCTGTAATAATAAAGCAGTACCTTGTACTTGATCCAAACTAAGGTATAATTAATCCTTTTGGAAGCAAAACCAGCCTATTGGGTTTAATAAATGTTTACATTATTTTCTAGTAGACTTAAGATGTGAAGATCCAAATTATGGAAAGATCCATTATCCAGAAAACCCCAGGTCCTGAGCATTCTGGATAACAGGTCCCATACCTGTAAGGGAAAAATATTGACCTAATGGGCTCAGCTAAGAGCAAACTGACAGAAGCACAGACTGAGGCATGCTTAACATGAATGTTACATTAAAATGCCTGATCAGTTTATTGTTAGAACAAACTCAGCCGTTAACATCTGGTTTACTTTCCTTTTATTGTGCAGCTCATCGATTCATTTCAAATCTGGAGATGTTCACATACGATCCCTGCAGAAACAGCATGTCAGCAACAAATTTAAGCTCTTTGAGTTATTGATTAATAATAGAGAATCGTTATTTCCAAGCCCTTTTAAGACCTTCGCATCTGGATTTGTAAAAAAAAAAAAAAAAACAAGTTTCCTGATGTCATTTGAATTGCGCACCACTTTTGCAGAGGTGAGGAACAGTGAATATTATATAGCTGGTGTTCTGAAGACTCACTCTCCTGACATAAAAATAAATATCTATCTAATACTAGGGCCCAAAAAAGTTCATTTTTAGAATGGTTCATTGAGTGACAGGAGCCCCCAGATATAAGTGGGATTCTGATGGCGGCCCTGAGTGACAGGCCCTGCAGCTGATTTCTAAAGGAATCTACTACAGAATAAAAAGATCTGAATTGGTTGTTGTACCATCTAGGTCAGGTGATTCAAGTCAAATTGATGCCCAGGTATTCTCCTCTTCTGAAAACTGTTTCTCTGCAGCCCGTTTTTGGGTGGGTATTGGTTAATTCAATGATTGTCTGTATGACTAAAGATCTTTACATTTGGATGTAACGTTATGGCATCCATTATCCAGAAACCCATTATCCAGAAAGCTCCAAATTACAGAACGGCCATGTACCATAGACTTCATTTTATTCTAATAATTCAAATTTTTTAAAATGACCTTTTTTTCTGTTATAAGAAAAACAGTACCTTGAACTTGATCCAAACTAAGATATATTTAATCCTTAATGGAAGCACAACCAGCCTATTTGGTTTATTGAATGTTTATTTGATTTTCTAGTAGACTTAAAGGGATCCTGTCATCGGAAAACATGTTTTTTTCAAAACGCATCAGTTAATAGTGCTGCTCCAGCAGAATTCTGCACTGAAATCCATTTCTCATAAGAGCAAACAGATTTTTTTATATTCAATTTTGAAATCTGATATGGGGCTAGACATTTTGTCAATTTCCCAGCTGCCCCTGGTCACGTGACTTGTGCCTGCACTTAAGGAGAGATATGCTTTCTGGCAGGCTGCTGTTTTTCCTTCTCAATGTAACCGAATGTGTCTCAGTGAGACATGGGTTTTTACTATTAAGTGTTGTTCTTAGATCTACCAGTGTTAGGGAGCTGTTATCTGGTTACCTTCCCATTGTTCTTTTGTTTGGCTGCTGGGGGGAAAAAGGGAGGGGGTGATATCACTCCAACTTGCAGTACAGCAGTAAAGAGTGATTGAAGTTTATCAGAGCACAAGTCACATGACTTGGGGCAGCTGGGAAATTGAAAATATGTCTAGCCCCATGTCAGATTTCAAAATTGAATATAAAAAAATCTCTTTGCTCTTTTGAGAAATGGATTTCAGTGCAGAATTCTGCTGGAGTAGCACTATTAACCGATTCATTTACGAATTTTTTTTTCTCCCATGACAGTATTCCTTTAAGGTATGAAGATCCAAATTATGGAAAGATAACAGGTCCCATACCTGCATTGTAATAAAGGTATTGATGCACCAAATTCTAGGTTCAGTTGAGGATTCAGCCAATCTGATCCTTTTTCAGCAGAATTTCTCCTAATCCAAGAGCCTGGCCAAACCGAATCTGAATCCTTAAAGCCACATGACTTTAGGTCACGTAATTAAGGGGATAATGCTGTTAGGAAACAATTTCTCATAAGATAAAGTACAGTTGAATCTGTTGAAACACATATTTTTTAGATTTATGATTTTAAATGTGTAACTTTAATTTTCCTGACCCTTTGCAAATTTATTCCACAATAACAAAAAAAAAAAGAAATAAAATTCAATTGTGATGTTTTGAGAAAAAATTTAGCTTTTTATTTTTTTTAAATGATAAACATTTGCATATGTGAGTCTTTTAAGGGAGCTGGAAAAAGATTTAGAGAACAGCAGTATTTTGCAGTAAATCAAGTGTGCATGTGGAACAATGTTGGATTAACATCGTTTATCTATTCTTGCTGATTTATAATAGGAACTAGATCATACCAGTCATCAGTTCCACTAGAGATGGTAAAATAATTAAGGTTGCTCTTTATGAAGAGTATAAAGTACAGACCTACCGATAAAGACCATTTTGTCTAGGAGAGATAAAGCTTATGTCAAGCTAGGCGACTTTGCAAATCAATTTGGAACCATTGGACCCCCCTATTTTGTGCCTGGGGCAACTAATGGTTAATTAATGGGACTGCAGACATGCAGCACTTGAAGAGGGGTTTAGTCAAAACAACTGACATTATTACATTATCCAGGAGAATTTTCCCCCTGCCTGCTTTTTTCCACAAACTCACTCCTAACAAGTGTTCCACCCTTCACGCTTTCAGATGCAGCCCTCATTATCCTAAAGAATTTTAGCTCATCTTGAGTCATCTAGCCAATTCAGAGTATAGCACACATAGCATTTGACCGCCAAGGTCCTCTCTAGGTATCCCTTTAGGGTGAAGACACAAGGAGATACTTGTTGTGGCTACAAAATTCCATAAATATATTTTACCCTGCCAAGGCCACCATCAGGGGGCACTGGTAGGACAAATGACCCAGGCCCAGCTCCTTTAAAGGACCAGTAACATCAAAAACTGAAAGTGTTTTAAAGTAATGAAAATATCATGTAGTGTTGCCCTGCACTGGTAAAACTGATGTGTTTGCTTCAGAAACACTACTATAGTTCATATAAACAAGCTGCTGAGTAGCAATGGTGGAAATTGAAAAACGGCTATATGGCACAGGATAGATAATGGATAACAGATAACATTATGTTCTGCAGAGCTTATCTGCTATCTGCTGTGTAACTTGAGCCTTTTCTCCTTTGAATGGCTGCCCCCATGGCTACACAGAAGCTTATTTATATAAACAATAATAGTGTTTCTGAAGCAAACGCAGCAGTTTTACTAGTGCAGGGCAACACTGCACTATATTCTTATTACTTTAAAACAATATAATTTTTTGATGTTACTGGTCCTTTAAAGTGTTAAGGGGGGCCCAAGCATGCTGCACTTCCTGGATTAGCCAGGCCCCCCCTTGAGTTGTTGAAGGCACAGAAGTAGGAGCCAAGGTGATGAGACAGAAGCCGAAGCCGGTGAAGTAGGAGCCACAGCCGCCTGGAGTAGGAGTAGCCACAGAGGGAGCCAAAGCTGTTGAAGGGAGCCAAAGAAGGTAAGAGAACCTGAAAGGTAAGTTCCACTGAACACCAATTAGTCTTTTTTTAAACCCCTACCCACCAATTTTTTTTTTTAACTTGATGGGGAGACCCTGGCCACTGATGCTTTAATTTTTTTTAACTTGTGGGGGGGAGGGGGGCTGGCCACCAATGGGTTTTCTTTACTTGTGGGGGGGGACTGGGGCCAATAAAATATTGTCGAACGGGGCACCGCAAATTCTGATGGCTACCTTTGATCCCTCTATAAACAATACTGAGAATTGCCTCTGTAGCTGCTACTAGTAGGTCTGTGTGTCTTCACCCTTAATGGTGGTTGCATACGGGGAGATTAGTAGTAGGGATGTAGCGAACCGCCGCCGATGTGTTCGCGAACGCCGTTCGCGAACACCGGCATAATTTGCGAACTGTTCGCGAACTGTTCGCGAACTTCGATCATCCGAAAATCGTTCGATTCGAACGATCGAAGGATTTTAATCGTTCGATCGAACGATTTTCGTTCGAATCGAACGAAAATCGTTCGATTTTAGCGATCGAATGGTCGAATGGGCGACCGATTTTGACGCGAACGCCTATTGGCGAACGTCGCGCGACGTTCGCGAACTTGCGGCGGACGCGAACAGTCGAAGTTCGCGCGAACTAGTTCGCCGGCGAACAGTTCGCTACATCCCTAATTAGTAGCCAAGCAATAAATCTTCACTACTGCTGGCGACTACTCTCCCCAAAATTCCTTCCCATCTGCAACAATGTGAATCCCACCATTCACATTCTTGCCAGTGGGAAGACATTTCAGGGAGATCTTGCAGTAGAGAAGATTTATAACTTGGCGACTAACCTCCCCGTGTGCCACCCCCATAAAGGAGAAAGATTGCCCAGACCAACACACATTTTTAAGACCGCCATAAAGGGTGAAGACCCACTGAGCTATTAGTTGCAGCTACTTGTCACGGCTACAAAATAGACAATAGTGATAATTGGCTTTCCTGGGACAGTACATGTGTTTTAGCAAAGGCCATTCTCAGTATTTGTTATGGCAGGGTATTTTTTTGTCATTTTGTAGCCACAACAAGTAGCTATTACTAGTAGCTGCACCATAATAGAGCCGTAGCCACAGAGGGAGCCGAAGCCGTTGAAAGAAGCCAAAGCCACAACAGGATCCAAAGAGGGTAAGAGAATTTGAAAGGTAAGTTCAACTGAACACCAGTTGTCTTTGTTTTTAAACCCCTACCGAACAATGTTTTTTTAAACTTCATGGGGAGACCCTGGCCACTAATACTCTTTTTTTGCTTGTGGGGGGGCCCTGGGGCCAATAAAATGTTGTCGTACTGGGCCTCGTGAATTCTGATGGCTGCCCTGTACTCCTCCATAGACAATACTGAGAATTGCCTCTGCTAAAACACATGTAGGGGGTTATAAGTCAGATTTTTTCTCATTGGCCTTTTAAAGGGAAAAAAACTATTTTTTTGTTGAAAAAAAATCTAATTCTTCTGGATTCATTAAACCTCGAGGGTGTTAAAAGTCTGAATAAAAACACACATGTCTTCATCCTAAAAGCTGTGGGGATAAGTCTTTGGTCTTAGCAGTCACTCTCCTTATAAAAGCTAATGGTAGGGGAGACCAATACCCAGGTCAGGAGACACTATTCCCAAGAAATGCGTGGAGGTGCTTGCCTATGAAGAATATAGCAGGAGGTAAATAGTCAGGACCACCTAACTATTTAAAACTAGCTAATAATAATAGCAATGAACGAAGGGGGTTTACCTTGATATGGTATGATGGCTTGCCAATTTTATGATTATAACTTTGCAACTTAAAAACCCTGTTCTTGAAAATATATGCACCCAGAAATTAATACCAACGAAGCAGGTGACCAGGGAATGTGCATGATCAATCCCCTCTTAATAATCAGGCCCGGATTTGCGGCAAAGCCGCATAGGCCCGGGCCTAGGGCGGCAAAAAATAGGGGCGGCATGCCGCCCAGCCGCATTATGGGGACGTTCGCGTCCCAGTTCAACTACACCAGCTGCGCCTGCGGTTTTTCGCTGGCGCGCTGGGAAGGCGGACGCTAAGACCGCGCGGCCGCCTGGTCGGACCAGCCTGGCCTAGGGCGCTGTTAATAATTCCCCCTGGTTCAGTGGGAGGAAACACATAAGTTCATACTTTATATCATGCTGATGAGATAAAATCTGATGGTGTCTCTGCCCAACTTTTTTCTCATTGAAATTAACTGAATGTCGGCTGTAGATGCATGCACAAAACAACACACCATCTGACTTAAAGGAGAAGGAAAGGCATGTTATACTTGGCGGTACCAAAATGTAGGCACCCCCAAGTGATTGTATTTACATACTTGAAACTCTGGGCCGGTGCTCATATCAGCAGAAAACTGCACCGGCCGGGGGTTCTTCCAGCGAGCACCACAAAATGATCGTCTTCCTGCTATTTCTTTTTTCTCACAGCTGCACATGCACAGTACAGCAAAAAGCCAAACTCTAACGAAAAAGCTTTTTCATTCTACTGTGCATGTGTCTGCCCTGGAAAATTTGAAAAATGAAGAAGCAGGAAGACAATGACTCCATGGTGCTCGCTGGAAGAACCTCTGGACCGGTGCAGTTTTCTCCTGATAGGGGCACTGGCCTGGGGAGTCAGGTAAATAGATACAATCACTTGGTGGTGCCTAACTTTTGGCAACCCCAAGTAAAAATGCCTTTCCTTCTCCTTTAACATTGTTTTGTAGGATCCAACAAATCTCGTGTTGATTGATCAAAATCTCCTATGTGAACAAGACGTCTTCATTTCACCAGCAAAAGTACTGAATCTGGTAATTTTTCCAGATTAAAAATAAAATCAATATTTTTAAATAGTCAAGCCAGGCTTTATTGGGTGCACATTTTCCTGTAACTAATTTTTCCTAGATGACTTGCCATTTGTGCAAAGAGCACGGCTATCTGTCAGTTATATCTTTCAGCTGCTATGAATGTCAGATTCTTTCATCACGGCTATTGCTCTCTGGGTGCTATGACTTTACTTTCAAGCTGAAATAACAGCGGAGTATTTGCTCTTTGCCTGAAGTAAAATGAGTTATTGTGACTACTCTGAATATTGTAAACACTGCACTTCAAGTGTGGAGGACACAAGATGTCAAGAGAAAATGTAAAATCCAGGAACAATGAAGAAATTCTTAGAAAATATTTGGGGAAACACCAAACACACACACATACAATATGTGTAAAAAAAACATGACAATTGCTAAATTAAAGTGGTTGTTCATCTTCACACTCAGTTTGAAGGTGAACTGTTCAGTTCAGTTGGTTTCAGATTGTTCACCAGAAATAAAGACTTTTTCAAATTACTTTCTATTTTCTATTTGCGACTGTTTTTCTAATATTAAAGTATAAAGCTTCATTTCTCACCTTCTAAAGCAACTCTGGGTGGGGGGTCACCGACTCTAAATTGTTCTAAATTGATACATTTAGTTTATACGTTTGTTATCTTTGTCCCCGCTGAGCAGAATCCCTGTTAGAATTGATACAATAGTTGCCAATATTCCACAGATACTGCTGAGAAATGTATCAACTAAATGTAGCAAATTGTAAAAAGTTCAGAATCTGCACCTGGATCACTGAGCTGCCAGACTGAAACACCAGAGACACAAACATTCAACTTTAAACTTAAATTTTGGAAAAACAGTAAACAATAAAAAATGGAAAGAAAAAAGGCTTTGTTTATGGTGAACAATCTGGAAACAACTGAACTGAAAAAAGTGTTTGGAAAGTGCAGTGTTGAGCCAAGAGCACGAACACAGGTTGGGAAGCCAAAAATACTAGTTGTCACTGGTTTATGGGTTATTAACGAAGAAAACAGGTACCGGCACACAGGTGCAATTCAAGTAGGGGACTAGCCCCTTACGTGTTTATTAAGTCTACACAATGTTTCAGGGGCAATTCCCCCTTCGTCAGGTGATACAGCTAAACATGTGAAATAGGTTTAAATACCCCAAAGAACCTCCACCCCCAGGAACCAATTGTCCAATATCCAGTAGGAATCCAAAATTGTCCAATCCTGGGGAACTCCAAATTAGATTGTCCAAAAAAAATTGTGAAAAAAACCTATTTCCCAAACGAAAAAATGATTAGAAAAAAACCTAAATATAATGAAAAAAACAGAAAAACTATACAGTATTAAAAAAAACAATTTTTTCAGAAAAAGATATAAATATATCTAAGAAAACTGAGTCTAACGAAAAAGGAGAAAATCTTTCCCTAATAAATGGAAAAAAAAGTAATTTTGCCTCACCCTGGATGTATTTCTCTTTCTTTTCATTCTAATATCTGAAAAAGTAAAAAGAAGGTAGTTTAATATATGGAAAATACAGAAAAAGGTTACAAAAAAAAACAAATTTATCCAGGAAAAACCTGTTATAGAAAACACATTAGACTGAATTCCTCATTCAGTCCTTTAGGGGTCTGAGTTTGTAAGGTCCATATCCAGTAACTTTCCCGTTGTAATAATTTTTGTTTAAAATCTTGTCCATGTTTTTTATTAACTTTTTCTAGGATTTGCCAACGCAACTGTGAGACACCATGTTTATACTTATAAAAATGTTTCGCCAAAATGGTTTCTTGTTTTTTCTTATTTTGTATATTCCCCACCTCTGGTTGATAATTGCGAATTACAGATTTATGCTCATTCAGGCTCATTCCTTAATTCGGAAGCCTTCTGAATAACAGGTTTCCAGATAACAGATCCAATACCTTTATATAAAAGCTTAAGAAACCATGATAGTGGACACTGCATACATTTTTTCTTGAACCCTATTGCAAGCTGGCAACAGCTCTGGGCATCACTTTAGTTTTCAACCCTGGGCATTTAATTAAGGAGGAAGATAAATATATGTACACATCACTTCAGTACATATGCATTAAAACTAGTATAAGGTTGTGAGATAGAAGAACAATAGCAACAGCTACAAAATATCTAAATCTAAAGAAGGGCACTGTTCACTTGTGATATAAGAACAAATGATATGATCTGCAGACTTTGATCAAAGTAGATCGGTTCATATAATGAAAAGCACTTAAAAGCACATCATGCATAAAAACAATCAGATCAGATAACAATCATTTTTCTCATCTCACAAGTAAATCGCACTTTCCTTCTTTTAGATATTTTTTATTGCTAATCATAGTAGAAGAGGTCACATTGTAGCTGCACAGGACATGCACTTGTAAGGAATTCTAAGGACCATTTTATTAATGTTATTCCTTAATTAAAAGGATTAATTTATTAGCTAATTACCCCTGAACGAGCACTGTAGTGTGTGTGTAGAGAGACACACAGGGAATGCAAGATGCAAGGGAGCCATATACTTATAGATTGCTGAAGGCAGATATGAAGTTCAGGGCTATTGCACCTGTGGGAAAGATGCTCTGGGCCTTGTGCTGAATCAAAAATCCTTTACAGTTACAATAGGTACAGGTACAAGTGCTTTGTGAAAGGGCACTGATGGGGCACAATTTTGAACCCATTAGCACCCCAGCACTTGTGCCCGTATCCATGAGCCTTATTATGATTTCTCATTATAATGTACAAAGTCTCCTTTCTCTATTCAACAAACGGAATAGAATCCCTCTTGGTCTTAAAAGTGTTGATTATTATTGTTAAAATTAATAGAGGCATGTTTTAATAGGTGTGGCTATTCTATAACACAATTGGAATATACCTGTAAACTCTTGGGGCATCTTAACCTAGTATTGGTTGTATTTTTATATGTAATTTGTATGTTGAATGTTTACATCAATGCATTGAACAGTGCTGCAGAATATCTTGGTGCTTTATAAATAATTTTAATAATAATACTATAAAATAATCTGACCAATCCATCCTGATCAGTTCCTGTTCTACTTCAATGCCCACAGCACCTTTGGATGTTTTGCCCCTTGCAAGTCCACAAGAACTAGAAGTTAAATCTTTTAGAAATGTGCAATTTCAGACTAATTTTCCACTTGATCGCTCTGTGAGTGAACTGTAAACTAGAAGTGACATGGTCTCATTAATTTGGCAGCAACGGGCAAGATGTGGCCATTTAGCGCACCCAGAAAGCTATTGTTTAGGGCAGGGGCAGGTCAGAGGGCAACTTAAACATAGTTAAAGCTCTGATGGGATCGAGCCCATTAGTGTTACAGGCTAACTCCTCTATGACAAGAGAAGCCGATCAGAAAAAAAAATCAGTTTCTTCCCATGCACTATTGCACTGTTATAACCAGTTTCCAAATGGTGAAAGGGAAAATACCCAAAAAGATTTATTGTTGTGTTATTGAAGTGCTGATAGATTTTCCAGTGACCTCATGTAATAATAGAGATAATAAATGGTAACAGTAATAACGGTAAGCAATGAATAAGCCAAATACTTTTTGCAGAAAAATTTGTCAATTGAAGGGCTATACATTAACAGCTGGATACCAAGTCCAAAATAACGGAGAATTAGTGAAACATTGAGGTAACAAGGAGTCGGTCCTGTGTTGCTGGAGATTAAACATTGGTATTTAAAATGGAATTGCTGCTTTTCCCACAAAATTACCAGTGGGTCTACCCTGGTGTTTTCTTTTCAACAGGTTACCAGTAAATGCTACCTGCTGATTGGTGCATGTCTAGGTGACTAAACCTGTAGCACCTTTTGTTACAAAGCTCACGTTTTGTTTGAGGGTTGTATGACCAAGTACATTTCCATGAGTCAAAAAAAGGAAATAATGTCAAATGTCTAATGGCATTATAAACACAAAGCTTCCCACTGGGAGGTGATAAGGAGTTTGTAGCCAGCCTGCAGGGGTCAGTTAAGGTGGCCATAGACGTATAAATTCGCTTGGATCATAATGCATCCGTTATTGGTGGTCGAATTGCGGGACCGCATAAACGCACAGATGCGGCCGCTATCCGTCAGGATTTTTTAACCTCCCCGATCGAGATCTGCTCGACTTTCGGCCAGATACGGATCGGGGAAGTCCATGTATGGGGGCCTTTACTGTTTAGATGTGGCTATAGCTGCAGGATGAGGCAGTAATACCTTCACAGGATCTTCAGAGGAATAAAGGACATTCAAATGAAAAATCCAACTTTTGGTTTTTATTAGGCAAGTCCATAGGGAATATCAAAATAAAGGGACACTGGTCCTTCAAAAATAACACACACAAAAACATTCAATTTGTACCATCCTGTTTTAATTTTATCTCTAGGGCACGGGATGGAGGTTAATGTAATTAATGATACTATTTCTTCCCTAACCCTTGCCCTTAGGCAGTAGTATTCAAAAATTCATAGGATGTCACAGTTAATCCTGACTATTATCCCTTAGGCAAGACTGGTTTCTTTTATATCTTGGAAGGATTATTTATCTGACTTCTCTCTTCTACCATCCTTACTTCTTAGGGCTCTTACAGACTAGCGTTTTTACCTGCGCTCCCCTGCGTTCCTTTTTTCTGCGTTCAGCCACAGGGGAGCGCAGGAATAGACGCATTACATTTTTTCCAATGGGGCTGTACTCACACAGGTGTGTGTAGGCGCCCAACGCAGGTTGAGACGCAAAATGCTGCATTTTTCCTGCGTTCGGCGCCTACACGCGCCTGTGTTAGTACAGCCCCATTGGAAAAAATGTAATGCGTCTATTCCTGCAGCTGAACGCAGAAAAACGGAACGCAGAGGAGAGCAGGTAAAATCGCTCGTCTGTAAGAGCCCTTAGTGGTGCGACACAAGTTCTTGATTACATTATTCTCATTAAACACCCATATAATGGATGAGCCTTTATGTAATCTAAGGGGGTACAATTAAAACACTGTTCATCAGCAGCTTAAATTCCTTAAACTGCTGTGTCATTTGCAAAATGCTTGTGGTATCCCAACTGATTTTTGGCAACATTTAAAGCAACATTTATAAAATGTTTACCATTCTGGAGAGGAAATTGGTTTATATATAGATGAATTTTGACATGCCATAAAACTATTCCCTTGAACTACAGCGAGGGTTGCACTCAGCTTTATACTACTAACTCATTATGAGTGTTGGAAAAATCAACGTTGTTATTACAGCAGATTTCAGAAGAGTAACTGGGACCTCAGCTTTATCAAAACTATTTAGAGACCAATTCATATTTGTTGAGAACAAACATATATACACAGCCTTGATGCTAACAGTTGTCTTTGATTACTTAATGAGCTTGTTAGGCATAATGAGTCTGTGTGATTGAGCATCAGAGGGGATGATTTATCAAAGCTGGCACTCATTTGCCATATGCAACTCCAGCAGGATGGAGGATCTTTGGGAAAGCATCATACAGTGCTAGTTCATTGGAAACATTGGCCCGAAGTCAGTTAGTTGTATATTTACACACATAACATAGTAATTGAATGAATGGAAAGTTAGTTTACGGTAAGGTGACCAGATCTTTTAGAGCTCACATACACACATACTAGCAGCATTGCAGGAGAAACACCTCAAAAGGAACATTCAATAGATTTTTATCGAAACTTTTCCTCTTATATAAACTAATAGAAAATATTTAAGCTGTGCTTTAGCACAGCCACTTTTATCTTGGTATGGAAAGTAGTATAGACACTCACATTTATATAACAAAAAATACACAGGAAAAGTCTCCAATATTTGCATTCAAAGAAGAATTAAATCCCTTCAAAATTAGAAAAATAGAAAGGAATAGCAAAAAGTCTTTATTTCTGGTGAATAATCTGAAACCAACTGAACTGAAAAAAGTGTTTGGAAGGTGAACAACCCCTTTAAGCAATCACACTCACTAAGCAGTGGCAGAACTTCCTGGGTGCAATCTCACCTGGGCTCGCTCCCCCTTTGGGCCCACCGGATGCTCACGCCAACAGGAACCCAACACGTTAATTGTGTCCAGAAGGAAGGAGGTGGAGGTCCCGGCTGCGGTCCCAAGTGTGCTACGTTACTGTACGTTACTGCAAGTGGCTTCTAACTGGGTCAAACATATTTGGGCTACTGCTCTCAGTTTTTGGCTGCTGATATAAAACTGAGGATTCCGATGCTATCCGTAAGCTAAGGACACATGCAGCCTAAACTCCGCCAGGCACGGACTGCCAATCTGTGGGTTCTGGCAAATTCCAGATGGGCTGCTGTAAGATGCCAGAGAAAGTGACTATTAAGTGGGCTGGTGGGGGCTTTTTGGTCCTCTCTGTACTAGTAATACCAGGCCCAATTTTGAATCCCAGTCCGGTCCTGGGCTCTGCTGTTTTTTTTTTGTTTTTTTTTTGCAGGCTGAGAGAAGTGGATCTGCTCCCTGGAGCAGAGTTTGGCCAGAAGATGCCTCATTTCACTTATTTGGGCCGGTTGTGTTTGCACATTGGCAGATCTAATGCAAATCAAATGAGATGGGGCACAGAGCAGATCTGCTTCTCTCAGAAAAAGCAGGCTGAGTTCAGTTGAGCCTATGTTCTTTGTACCTTTGGCCCTAGATTAATTAACTGAATTTAAACAAATCAGATTGTAACTGAAATTGCACCCAGTTTGCTTCGCTTTATTTGTTTGTTCTACCCTCCCTTTAAAAACCAGGCTTTCTTGATAAACTTTACTCCTAATGAATTTGAAATATAAGATCTTACTTTGCCTCTTTGTTCTACAACAAGTGGACCAGTTGGCTAGATTTGTGAAGCATTTGAATGAAGATACATGTGCAAAATCATGTGATTGTACTCTGTAGAAATTGGGCCCATCTGTGAAGCAGATGTGTGGAACAGGTATGGCTTGTGCTAAATTGAAGCAATTGAGGAATGGAAACATCAGGTGTTTTTTTGTGCTACAGGGCTCTCTGAACAAACAGAATCCAGTGTGTAATCCAGTTAACTGACAGATATAATTACAAGCCATACATTTATTAATTGTTGCTCTTCATGCTTGGCCAAATGGCTTTCTGATATATAAATTCATATGTCCCAACCATTACTCCCGGTGGTCCTGAGTGTAACAGGAGAAATTGCTTTAGAATCTCTTAATTATGGACTTTGCTGGGAAGACGTCTGGCTCTAATCATCCTGCATATGTGCAAGGTAGGGTGGGTGGGTACTTTACCACTTTGGTGGTATTTACCTCTAGGCTTCCAAAATACACAGGGTGCAGTAATAATTATATCATTATCAATTATCAGCCAGATTGCTTTAATGTCAGCTGTATGGCTGGTGCAGGGTTTTTCATATTTTAAATCATTATAAAATCCTGGCATTCAATCTATAATCACAGAATGTTTACAGATCTCCTCTGCCTTATTCTAAAACGATTTACAACTAGCACAGCAACATGAACAACATTTTCTTTCACTAGAAGCTGGCACAGGAGTAATGTTTCAATAGGCTAAAAGTTTGCTTTAAATCTAGCAAGCAACCAATGAGATGTCTACTTTCAAAGTGCAAAACAGTATCAAGTCCTTTGCCTCCAGATGTGTAGCACAAACATCTTGCCACACCAATAGGACCCAGGTTTTGTCAGTATCCTCTGAAAACAATTGGAAATTAACAAAAGGAGTTATTTGCTGAAAGAGCCACAAAATGACTGTGCCATTCTGGTCATCTTTTCTAAATAACTGATAAATTAGAATTGGATTTTTCTAGAACGTACCTTACCATTTCTTTCCTTCCATAAATCTATACGCCTCTTGATTACACATATTGTCTTGTTAGTCCTTTCTATAGCTATGTACAGGTATAGGATCTGTTATCTGGAAACATATTATCCAGAAAACTCTGAATTACGGAAAGGCCATTTCCCATAGACTCCATTTTAACTAAATAATCCAAATATTTTAAAATAATTTCCTTTTTATCTGTAATAATAAAACAGTACCTTGTACTTGATCCAAACTAAGATATGATTAATTGTTATTGAAAGAAAAACAGGCCTATTGGGTTTATTTAATGTTTAAATTATTTTCTAGTAGATTTAAGGTATAAAGATCCAAATTACAGAAAGATTGCACATCCGGAAAATACAAAGGCCCAAGCATACTGGATAATAGGTCCCTTACCTGTACACCTAGGCCGGTCTCAGCTGAGGAGTCGCTCCATTAATAGAATATGTAGCCTGGAAATTGTTTCAATTCCAAGTGCATAATTTATGAACACTTATAAACACTATAATCCCCATGTGTAATAAAAGGCACTAAGTTTGCCCTGGAGCAGTAACTCATAGCAACCAATCCGCAGGCAGCATTTACTGGTCATCTGTTCATCTTATTGGTTGCTATGGGTTACTGCCCCTGGGCAAACTAAAGGTGGCCATACACTATAAGATCCGCTCGTTTGGCAAGTTCGCCAAACGAGCAGATCTTAACCCTATATGCCCATTAAAGGCTGGGACAATATTGGATGAATCTGAACATTCGGCCATGGGGCCGAACGATCGGATTACAATACTACGAATGGGCTCCGACAGGTCTCAACAACTAGCAGATGCGGTCCTGGATCGTATGAAAAATCAAACTTGGCCGATCAATATCTGCTCGATTTTTGGCCTGATATCGATCGGGAGGACCCGTCGGGAGCCCCCACACATGGGCAGATAAGCTGCCGAATCGGTCTCAAGGACCAATATCGGCATCTCATCTATCACTTAGCTACCCAGATTACCAGTTATTCAAGAACCCACTGCAAGCATAATACATACTGTAGAGATTTATACTGTAGAGATTAAATTAATCTGCACAGTTTTGTGCCACTGGCAAACACTATGAAGAGCAAATCTGTTGCATGTCACCAAACCATTTGCGAAATGCTCTGAAGTCCATGGGCTTTTATTTTGCCATAACTTTTTTTCTGTGATGACTTTTTACGCAAGGGGCTGGTAACATGTTGCTTGCGACTTGCGAGCCTCTGATTGGGGATCACTGCCCTATAGTCTGGGGAAAATGGGGGCCCGGACTGCAGGGCCTTCTTCCTCTATAGCAGGGAAATCCCTTGCCAGCCACTCTTCTTCTTTTAAATGAAGCGCTCACACCTGAGTGAGCATAAGGTAGGGGAGTTGCAGACAGGCGCTTGCAGCAGTGACTATGCACGCCAGGCCCTCTGAAAAATTTTCTGGCTAGGGAGCCCAGCGCACTATTTTTACGCCCCTGCCTATAGCATTGGAAAAAACCCTCCCCCTTAAGCTGCTGGAAAGTGGTTTTCATTTCAATAAAAAATAATTCTATAACTGCAAGGCTTTATATTATTTATTTTTTATATTCTATACTACTATTGTCTTTGCAGACACTCACTTTAGATTCCTTTGCTTTTTATTTGCTTTTTTATATTGATGTAAACAGATGAAATAAACTGTTATAATCGTAGGCAACACTCTTCCCTTCACTGAAGTTAAAGCATTTAGGGGAGAAGCAGAATGTTGGTGAGTCGGTGACCTCCTTCTCAAAGTTAATGTGCAGATTTGCAGGATAAGAATATTTTATTTTTACACATCGAAATCAGTGAACAACCAACTTTTATTGGAAAAATGTTACGGATTTTGCCCCCCAAACACAGACACGGTGTTTAAATTATCTTTACCTAGATTTGTTTTGAATATGAGATAGACCTATTCTATGTTCTCATCTTTCCTCAATGCTTTGAAGCTTTAGTTTAAACACACAGCAACATATCAGCGACTAATTGCCAGATGAGCACCTTGGCTCTTTCAGATTTTTATAGCCTATTTCCCCTGACAGAGTGTGGTTTGTATCATGCAGGTCTGGGAAAAATATAAGGCAACACAATAGTGATCTCCAGACCCCAAAGCATTGTGAGCTTTGTATATGTTCATCTGAAATCTGAAAATGAATAAATAAGAGTTCCAATAATTTGATACAACGAAAACGTTTAATCAGATGCAAACTCTGAGATGAAATCAAGCAGTATTTTTTCAGATGCATTTAAGTGTAAGTATCAGGTCAATGTCACATCACCAAAAGAACTGTCCTTTATGTACCACAGGCAAGGGATCCGTTATCCAGAAACCTGCTATCCAGAAACTCAGAATTACGGGAAGGTCATCTGCCACAGACTCCATTTGAATAAATAATTCAGATTTTTCATTATGATTTCCTTTTTCTCTGTAATAATAAAACAGTAGCTTGTACTTCATCCCAACTGAGATATAATTATTCCTTATTGGAAGCAAAACAATCTTATTGGATCCATTTAATGTTGAAATAATTTTAGCAGACTTAGGGGGAGATTTATCAAGGGTAGAAGTGAAAGTTAGAATTAAAAAAATCTAATTTTGAGCTAATTTTTGTGTACTTGACTAGGGAATAGTCCAAATTTGAATTTGAAAAAAATTTGAAAATTTGGATATCGAAATTTATTATGTACTGTCTCTTGAAAAATTCAACGTTGACTATTCCCCATTTAAAACCTGTCGGGGGACCTCCAAGAACCTATTTGGAGTCAATTGGTGGTGAAAAAAATGTTTTTTTTTTGGAAAAACTCTGAATCGAATTCGATCAAATGCACTGTTACTTCGATTTGTCCGATTCAAATTCAATCGAAAACGGCCTATTCACCCGGAAAAAAAAAGTCTTTTTGATAAATTTTGGTTGGTCTTTTTTTATTTGACTTTCAAAGTTATGGGAGTTCCCATTAGTTCGAAATTTGACCCTTGATAAATCTGCCCCTTAGGTTATAGTGATCCAACTTACAGAAAGATGCAGAAAACCCCTGGTCCTGAGCGCCCTGGATAATGGGTCCCATACCTGTATATACAGTAACCAGCAAATAAGATGGTTTCAAGAATAATCTATGAAATGGGCTTCTGTCTGGTGAAACCTCTTGCATAGGAAATTTGGGGAATTCCGGGAATTCCATCCTTGGGGGTATATTTATCAAAGAGTGAAGTAAGAGATCATCACAATCCACTAGATTGAAATACCGGTACTTTCCATTAATTTCTATGGGATGTTTAAAAGAGTTTTTATCACTAGAAATGAATGGAAAGTGGCAGTATTTCACTCTAGCAGACTGCGGTGATCTCTAACTTCGCTCTTTGATAAATATACCCCAATAAATTCTTTAGTAAAAAGCATACTTAAAAAACGCAGAAAAAAAACCTTTTGGAGCACTAGAACATTACTAATAGTGATGGGCGAATTTATTCGCCAGGCGCGAATTCGTGGCGAATTTGCCCGAATTTTCGCGGGCGCCGGCGTCGAAAAAACGGGCGCCGGCGTCAAAAACGAGACGCCAGCGCCGTTTCACGAAATTCGCAAATTTTTCGGCAAAACGGTGCAAATTCGCCCATCACTAATTACTAATCTAATCTATTCCAGGCATTTAAAGGGGGTGTTCACCATTAAGTTAACTTTACGTATGTTATAGAATGGATAATTCTAAGTAACTTTTCAGTTGGTCTTCATTATTTATTTGTTATAGTTTATTAATTATTTGGTTTCTTCTTCTGATACTCTCCAGCTTTCAAATGGAGGTCACTGACCCCATTGATAAAACAAATGCTAGACTACACATTTATTACACAGTTTTATTACACATCTTTCTATTCAGGTCTCTTATACATATTCCAGTCTCTTAAGCTTAGACGATTCTTCTTTGGTGAACGACCGATTTCAGTGCAGTCCGACCAATCCGTCAAATTATCATGCGGTTAGTGGGATTCGAACCTTCCCAAGTAACAAAAAAATTTTTTTTATTTCATTGTATGTAAAGGTCATTTCACATAATAACAGCTCATCCTTTCTGAAAATGTATTATTCCTTGGTGTGCATAATTTCAGGTATGGGATCCGTTATCTGGAAACCCATTATCCAGAAAGTTCCGAATTACGTAATGAATTCTTCCATAGACTCCATTATAATCAAGTAATCCATTTTTTAAATGATTACATTTTTTCTCTGTAATAATAAAAGAGTACTTTGTACTTGATCCAAACTAAGATATAATTAAACATTATTGGAAGAAAAACCAGCCTATTGGGGTTATTTAATGTTAATATGATTTTCCAGTAGACTTAAGGTATGCAGATCCAAATTACAGAAAGATCTGTTATCCAGAAAACCCTAGGTCCTGATCATTCTTGATAACAGGTCCAATACCTGTATTGGCATAATTTTACATTAAAGAGGAACTGTGGGGCCTATGGACTAGGAGATTTAAAGGAGAAGGAAAGGCTAAAATTAAGTAAGCTTTATCAGAAAGGTCTATATTAATACACCAGTAAACCCTTTAAAGTAATGCTGCTCTGAGTCTTCCGTCAAAAGAAACACTGCATTTCTTTCCTTCTATTGTGTATACATGGACTTCTGTATCAGACTTCATGTTTTTCAGTATAAACCTCCAGGGCTAGGGCTTGAGCATGCTCAGTTTGCTTCTCTTTCCCTCTCCCTCCTCCCCTCCCTGTTGTAATCTGAACCCAGAGCTATGAGTCAGCAGGAAAAGGCTCAGGCAGGAAGTGATGTCACACCAAGCCAATATGGCAGCTGCTATCCTAAACAAACAGAGAGAGTGTCTAGAGCTGTTTACTCAGGTATGATAAAGCATTCTACGGAATAAATATAGTGTTATAGCTTGCACTATTGTGGCTAATCTGTTTGGCAATAAACTGCTTCGGTAGCTTTCCTTCTCCTTTAATACTGCTTTACCTTTAGTGAGTTCAGTGACATTCCAGTCAGCCTGGTGAGTTTTTTCATTGCAGCTTCCATAGACCTCTGACAAGTATGTCGCAGGACTCCCTGAAATACTTGTAGTCCACCATAGTATTTAGTCCTCTTTTAAATACTGGCTCTCAAATATTAAGCCATCTAGTAGAAGGCACTTTGCATTTCACGGGGCATTTTGACATTTTAACTAGTGAATTCTGCCCATGATGATGCAGGGCGTGTTACAGTTCTATAGCAGCAGGGTTCTTTAACTATAAGAGAGATAGGGCCTTGTGGAAACATGTGGGACATACCAGCTTGGTCCTTACCCCGTGACAGCATATCTTGGTAGCATCCGATGGCAGAAGTTAGCAAAGCGATGCATGAACTATTCACTTCATTGTTGCAATGTTTAGCTTTTGCCTTTCTCGGCTAAATAATTACAGTTTAGAAGGAAATGTATTCGTTCTTGTTCAAAAGCAAACTGTTTGTCAATGATTTTCATGCCGGAAGCGTTTAAACTACTAAAACATTTACAGCTGTGCTTCTTATTTCCCGATACTGAAAACAGTTTCCGTGCTCTAAATGTTAAATTGCCATTGTTCCTAGGGCAGCAATCCATTCAATTAACAAATTGTAACATAGGGCTCATATGCTAAGGGGGAAAAGAAAGGCATACTGGGAAATAAGTGTAATACCCCCTTATATACATATATATACTGTAATATATATACATACACACACACAGGGATAATTCTTGCTGTACAACTATAAAAGGGTAACACAAAATACACATGGTACACAAAGCAATGGCAGGGTAATTTCTATAAGTACCTGGACTTAAACTCATTAACCAACTCATTAATTATCTTTTCAATGGATGTGTTTGTATTTAAAAAATGATATATGCTGTTAAATTGCAATAAGACCAGGGACACGGTGCTAAACATACAGATATCCAAATGTATCTTACCTTTATCTACCTTTATCTACCTGTATCTACCCTTAGGGGCAGATTTATCAAGGGTTGAATTCAAAATTCAAATTTTAAAATTCAAATTTCAAATTTATTTTAGTGTAGACTAGGGAATTGTCCCAATTCGATTTACGTTTAAAAAAAATTTGAATTTCGACATTTATAATGCCCTGTTCCTTTAAGAATTTGAATTAGAATATTCTCCATCTAAAACCGAATTGGTGTTTTAGCCTATGGGGTACCTCCAACAATCAATTTGGAGTCGTTTGGTAGACTTTTGAAAAACAAATTCATTTTTTTTTAAACAAAAAAAACTCGATCCTCTTCCCCCGAATTTAAAAAGTTTATTTGAATTTTACATGAATTTTACATGAATTTTGATTGATCTTTTTTTTTTAGAATTTTGAGTTTATGGGAGTTTATGTAAGTTTTTAAAGACTCCCATAAACTCTAAATTTGACCCTTGATAAATATTCCCCTAACTGTTTTGCAGATGTATGTGTCCGAATGAGATGTCTGTCTATAAGCTGAGAAAACTCTTTAAAAAAAACCTTTTGGTATGCCAACTATTTCTGGGGTTTCTGACAGATCAGCCTACAGTAGAACCCCCCCATTTTTTTAGGGGACCAGAAAAAATTGTGTAAGATTTGGGAAAATATAAAATCAGGGAAATACATCATGAATTCTAAATTGAACACAAAACAATTATGTATAATGCAGGCAAAACTGGGAATGTAAAATTGAGGTTTTACTGTAAAGCCAGGTTCAGACTGGGCTGGCGGGACACCTGGAAAAAACCTGTTGGGCTCTGCCAACCACTCTGCAGTTGCTTCCCTGCTGCCCTTCCTCCCCCAATAATGGCAAAAAGTACGTTTAAGGTACATGTACATGTAGGAAGGGGCTGGCAGTGGGTGAGTGGGCAGGTGGCGTGGGCTCCAGAGGGGCTGTGGGGGCCACTGGATAGCACTGGTGGGCCTCGAACACACTCCAGTCTGACCCTGGAGATACAGTCCTAAATTTGACCTTCTTTATATACACAAAGATAAGGAATAATGTAAAAAACCCTAAATATTAGATTTAACTAAATTAATTATTATTAGCTTAGTTGCTGCTTCATTGGCATTACAGACTAATTGCCCTGCCACAGACAGTTTTATGTACTTCACTGGAGCACCCAGAGAAAGCATCACAGACACAGGAATACAGTCAAAATCTTACAACTTGTGTCCTTGTTGTAATCAAACCACAGTCAGGCTATCCATTAAATTATATTAACAGCATATATAATTTTTTAAATGCAAACACATCCATTGAAAAGATAATAAATGAGTTGGTTAATGGGTTTAAGTCCAGATAGTTATAGAAACTACCCTGCCATTGCTTTGTGTACCTTGTGTACCTTGTGTTACCCTTTTATAGTTGTACAGCAAGAGTTATCCCTGTGTGTGTGTATGTATGTTTATTACAGTATTACATCAGTCTCCGGTTTGGGGTTTTCCTTCTTTATCCAAATTTATTTATGACTTATGATTTGACTCAGCCTTATTGGAAGCAGAACTTCATAAAGGACGTAGATCATGTCAAATGAATACCAGGCAGTAGTCCAGAAAAAGAAAATCAAACTACTTAAAAAAGAATAGATTATCATATAATTCGATACTGCTTGACTTAATATAATGCTGCATTTTTGCTTTCAGACCAACCCCTATCCTTTCAACCATGAGTTCCCTTTATTACATTTTAGTTAACTCCTGATAAAGGCTAAATCTACTGTGTTGACTGTTGACTTTTATATTCCCTTATGTCCTTTGAAAAGACTGAAAGATTTATATAATGATGTTAAAGGATTGCTGAACATGTCCCCCGGGGTAATGACCTGCTGCTTACAGCCAGAGAATGCAACACAGTCAACAATGCAACTCTGGGAAATTTGCGAAATTCGTGGCGAATCGAAACAGGACAAATTCATCCATCACTGATTCTTAGTCATTATCAGTCTGCAAAACAAATATAATAGACTTTTAGTTCTGCCTCAGACGCAACGCACAAGTATAATTTTCTGATATATGACTAGAATCTGTTCTTCATAGTACTTGAATAACACAGGAGTATGTCACGTGCCTGCCAGCAGAATCTGACTGAGCTGTTCCGTATCTATCTTTAAATGTTGCTTAATAAGAGGCACCACTAACTCAATATTGTAGCGTTGACTTGTGGAGGTCAGCACCTAAACAAAGCACAGCAGGTGCCCCTGTTCCCCTGTCTCAATCCCGTATTGAATGATATAAATGGACACCAATAGGCTAGGCTTATGCTTAAAGCTTTGTGTGTGCCTCATTCACTTGGGGTTCAACTCAAATTTTTACAGTAAATGTAGACTTATAATATTTTTACTCATTGTGTTTTCTGACACTAGTGATGAGCAAATCTGTCCTGTTTCACTCCCCCCCCCCCCAAAAAAAAAGTGAAATTGCAAAAATTCACAAAAAAAGCATTTAAAGCAAAGGTCTTTTTACTTGGGGTGCAAAAAGTTAGACACCCCCAAGTCATTGCATGTACTGTACTTAACTGCAACCCTGGGCCAGTGCATCTGTTAGGAGAAAACGGCACTGGCTTGGGATTCTTCCAGCCAGCATCATGGATCGATCCTCCTCCAGCTTCTTCTTTCTTCAAATTTCCCGGGGCAGGTGCATGCGCAGTAGAAGGAAATATCAGGCTTTTTCGTTGAAGTTTGGCTTTTCGCTCTAATGCACAGCCGCGAGATAAAAGAAGAAGCCAGAAGACGATCGGTCTGTGGTGCTCGCTGGAAGAACCCGGGGCTAGTGCCGTTTCCTCCTGATAGGTGCATTGGCCCAGGGTTTCATGCGATCACTTGGGGGTGCCTAACTTTTGGCACCCCAAATAAAAAGACCTTTCCTTCTCCTTTAAGTCAATGGGTATATTTCATGGCCTTTTTCTTGCACAAAATGCATTGAGTTCAATGTCCATTTTTAGCAGCTTTTTTTTCGCACACAAAGTACATTAATGTCAAGAGGTGTTTTATTCTGTTGTGTTTTTTTATGCAAAATGCATTCTAGGATATTTTGCCTGGTGAAGAATTTCGCTCATCAATACTGACCGCCTTTAATGAGAATGTATTTCCTTCTTCAGTTTAAAATATAAACCCTCTGTAGTTAAAACATTAATACATGGCTAAGGTATTAATATTGAAATAGGTACATGAATGCCCTGCAATTGAATGTGTACATATGCTAGATATCATGCACAAGTTTTCCTTGAAAGGCTGAGTGCTTTTGTCAATAGTAACTTATATATTTAATAATATTTCTTTATCATTGTGATGATGGCTGATTGTAGAGCAATGTTATTGTTACTCTGCACTGATCTTAGACCCCAGGGTCCTGTTGCAGTTGCAACCCCTGATTCCCCTATACTGTACCCCTACAATAGCTTCTGACTTGCCTCTACACTGGGGAGATGCCAGGAGCTTGTAATCCATCCCTAACCCCACTGCTGCTTTGAAAGTCTACATCTTTAATGAATTATGAAAGACTTTTATTGTTTTGTTCTCTTGAAAGTATCAGTTACAGCAGAACCAATCTGGGGTTAGGTTCTTTAAACATAGCTATTTTTGTAATGTTTACCTTTCCAATATAGACTATTGGAACAACAATATGGTTCTAACTAAAACATATACTATTAGTGGCTACTTACCAAACCGCCATACTCAGTTCTCCTATGTTTTCTTGCACCTGGCATCACTGCACCTTGAAATGTAAGTGAAAACCCAAGCCTCACCCATGTAATGGCCATAAAGAAGCAAATTCCACTTGTCAGATACTTTGCAGCTATTTTTACAGGGTTTTATAACACTGGAATTCTTGGGGAGAACCCTGCAAATGGCTCATTGGGCATATTCTTGCACTTAATGGTTTGCTCCATACCAAAACATGCAATCATTCTGCACTGTGTCAAAAATATAGGTTAAACAATGTTGACAACAACAAAAGAAGCAGCCTTCAATGGAGGTCCATCTCTATGTCCGTGTATTTGTGGGTTAACACTAGGAGCAGGTATTTAATTGTGCAGAAGATTCTGCACTAGAGGAGGAATTCAGTTGGGCAATAACATGGAAGCACCAGTCAGATTTTTGTCTCTTTCCATCAAATGCAGACGTTATTTACCTTAACCTCTGGATATTTATTTTCTCTAGCTACATGTTTCATGGGTGGTAGCCCCTCTTTGATTTAAGTAACAGCAACATTTTTACATACTTATACTGATGCGGATTACAGATATGATGAAAAAAAGAAAGCAGTGCCAAATGATGTGAAGAAAGTGATTTTATCCAGGCCAAGATATTTCCGGCAAAAATCAGTGAGCTCTGTTAAAGCCAATTTATTTCAACTTTTACAATAACATGGCAGGGCAAAAATGATGTGTTTTAATATGCAATGCAAAGGGAAAATGCTCCCAATTTATAAATAGGATTATTTAAGGATCATTTACAACTGCAAGTTTGTGTGCAAAATATCCTTTTGGGTGCAATTTGCCATGTTTTTTCAATTCAATCATCACTGTAGCCAAGTTGCATCAATTGTATAGGGGGATGTATTTAAAAGACAGATTCACTATAGGGCGAACTTTTCGCCAGCGTTACCATCTGCAGCGACATATCCTTTGTGCCAAAAATGCATTAAAGTTCCTTTTTTGAAGTGGGATTGCCTGCAAAAGTTCTGACTTTTTTTGGGTAACCGGTTTTCTCCAGACAGTTCATAACATATGGAACATTAATTCTACAGTGGGCTCATGTGAAGGGCATCAAATTAACTCTCTTGTCTTTATTAAGGTTCCCTGGACATTTGTAAGAAAAAGTGGTAACTTCAAGCATTTGCACCAACATTTATAATAAAGATCTCCCTACAACTTTAAATTACCCGCCCTATGCAAATTGACCTAAGATCACTGGTGAATTTTCGCTAGGCACAAACGAACGTTATCGCATCTTCGCTATAATTGCCGAAGAAACGCCTAGTGAAAAGTTGCCAGCGTTCGGCGCCCAGGGTGCTACTTTGCACATTAGTGAATTAGCATAGTGGTAGTGGTCGCTGGCGACAATTTGTCCTTTAGTGAATCTGCCCCTATGAGAATTCCCCTTTGGAAACCTCATTGTTAAAAATTCATCAACCAAAAGTGTATCTCAGTGGAAGAAGTACCTTCATATGTAATATAAGGCACTAAGGGGTATATTTATCAAAGAGTGAAGTAAGAGATCGCCACAGTCCTCTAGAGTGAAATTCCGCCACTCTCCATTCATTTCTATGGGATTTTTTAAAGATTATTTATCAATGGGTGAAAGTGAAAGTTCATCCTTTGATAATTACACCTTCCAAAATCCCATAGAAACAGTGTGGGACTGGCCTGGCGGGCCCCGAGAGAAAACCCGGTGGGCCCCCGCCTTGGTGGCCCTCTAGGCCCTTTACTTAGCGACCAGTGACAAGTGACTATAACAGGCAGCATAGTAAAATAATTTATTCTATACCATGTGGTGTGACGCGTGATGGAACACATTGCAGGCGGTGCGTGGGCCTCACTAAAATTAGAATTGCCCCACACGGTACAGTGATTGGCAGTGGGCCCACCTCCTTCCCTTCTGCTCGCATCCCATCGGCGACGCCGCAACGGTAGCAGCTAGTGTCTGTGTTCATCACTTTTCACTTCCGCCCATAGCGTCTGCCAGAGTGCCAGTACTGCTTGGAGCTGATCTGAGGACCCTGTTGTCACGTGACAGGAATATTCGAAGTGGAAGGATTTAACTTCGACAGTCGAATATCGAGGGTTAATTAACCCTCGATATTCGACCTTAAGTAAATTTGCCCCTAAGAAATTTAAAAAAAAAAACATGTAATAAAAAATGAAGACCAATTGCAAATTGAATTAGAATATCACTCTCTGGGTCATACTAAAATTTGAATGGGATTCTGTCTTGATTTTTATGGTGTAGTTTTTATTTCTATGTTACTGTAGGGACCCATAGGATATCCTATCCCTATAGAGTTAATTCCCTACCTTTTCTATGTAGTTCTCTTTTCTCTTGTTATTGGGCCAAGCCCTTCTAACTGGTTATGTGTAACACCCTCACCTATTGGACAAAGAGTGTAATGACACTCCCCTGCCACACTGCTATATAGTGTTGTGCAGGGAGTGGCCTCTTCCTCTTTGGCTCCTGGTGCTGCTGCTGGGTGATTCCCATTGAGCCTGGGATCACCATAGGCCCCAGTAAGTCATTTACCCCAGAGGGACCTGACACCTTTGGTGCTTAAGTCGGGGACCAGGTAACATAGTAAGCTCCTGTAACAGACTCTCTAGGAGAGTAAGACAGAGAGGTATAGCAGAAAGAGCAGTTTTCGCTCCAACGAGGATTGTAGAAGGAAGTAGCTTTCCAACAAGACCTGTTTGCCTTTAGAGCAGGGAAGGTTTAGAGCAGGGAACCTGAGGTCATTTGCATCTGTGCATAATAAATCTGTTCACCTGTTTTACCATCTAAGAACCTCCTGGCGTCCATCTATCTATTTTTACACTAATATGCCTGTGAGTTGTAGTGCTACAACATTTTAAAGGGGAAGCTTCCATTTGGTGAAGGCTCTGCCCTGGGTGTAGATTAGCAGTGTAACCCATGCTCACTTCCTAGCTGGACACCCATAACTCCTAATTGGCAGGATAGCCCAAGAAAGCGTTACATTACATTATATACACTGCAAATAAATTACTCTACCATGTAAAATGTAATTCCTGAACCAACAAATTTTTTTTTGTAAATGTAATATTGGAGGTGCATCTCAGGTCATTTTGCCTGGTCATGTGCTTTCAGAAAGAGCCAGCACTCCATGATGGGTCTACTTTCAGCTGTTGTTTTTTCAACTCAATGTAACTGAAAGGGTTGTAGTGGGATTTTAGCTGAGTGCAATTCTAACAGGGTTACCTTCCCATTGTTCTGCTGATGGACTGCTGGGGGGGGGGAAGGGAGGGGATGATATCAGTCCAACTTGCAGTACAGCAGTAAAGAGTGACTGAAGTTTATCAGAGCACTAGTCACATGACTGGGGGCAGCTGGGAAACTGACAATATGTCTAGCCCCATGTCAGATTTCAAAATTAAATATAAAAAATATAGTTTGCTCTTTTGAAAAATGGATTCAGTGCAGAAGTCTGCTGGAGCAGCACTATTAACTGATGTATTTTGAAAAAAAGATTAGATTAGATGGAATATTGTGCTCATTGTTACATAGTAACATAGTTAGTTAGGTTATCAAAAGACCCACTTCCATCAAGTTCACACCCCATCTTAAGCCTCTCTGATTTGCCTCAGAGGGGGGAAAAAATCCTTCCTGACACCAAAATGGCAATCTGACTAGTCCCTGGATCAACTTGTACTATGAGCTATTTCCCATAACCCTGTATTCCCTCACTTGCTAAACACCATCCAACCCCTTCTTAAAGCTATCTAATGTATCAGCCTGTACAACTGATTCAGGGAGAGAATTCCACATCTTCACAATATTTCCCAATATTTAAAACCTTGCCAATACTTAAAACCCCTGAGCATTTATTGTGCCCCTTGTTTAACAAGCTCAGCACTTGTACGGGGGGGGAGGTGTGGGCCCTTGAGTTACATTTCCTGGTGGACCCCCCTTTTTGTGGAGAAGAATATGAAAACATTCAACTAACATTCTGACATCTGACATTTGTTCAGGGCCCCCTTTATCTTCTGAAAAGGTTACAGATATATGAAAAGTTTGTTGTATCAGATATTCAGCCATGGTTTCAGGAAGATCTAGGACAGCAAAATTGTTCTGATACCACCTCACTTATCTGAACTTAAAATCTGGTATTCAGCATTATGTTGAAGAACAAATAATAATTAATTGTGGAGGTTTTGGGGGTGGGCTAAAATGAATTTGCTGTAGGGCCCAGTAACTGAGAAACAGGAGTCAAATGTCAACATTTGTTGACAAGAAATACATGTAAGTGTGGCAAAAATGTTGTCCCTTTATGGTGTCACTGGTCCTTTAGCGATGTACCTAGACTGTGCTGGGCCCCCTGCAAAAAATATCTTCGCAGGGCCTGGTGCCATTAAACTGCAACCTGCCCACACTCCAGGCCGCCTGTGCTCCCTGCCGCCTGCCCTCCCGCTTGCTCTCCTGTCCAACCTCCCTCACCTTTTCTGCCATTTTCCATGTGGCTGGGGAGCCTATGATTAAGTGCCACTTAGACACGAAACGCGTAAGGCTTGAGATGAATGTTCAATAAAGGATTCTCCTTTTTCAACACTTTGGTCTGACTTGGTTTGGCCTCCAGTGTGCCCTACACCCTCCTTATTTTGTTGCTATATGGTTTGTGTCCGCTCCTTCGAGCTGAGAGCCCGGGGCTGGAGCACCTGGGCCATCCCTCTACTCGGGGAGTCCTTAACAATTGGGGTATTTCTGCTGACCATTTCTCTGCTTCCTCTATAGTTATGCTACTGATGGGGATACAGTGAAGCAATGCCAGTTGACTCTACACCAACATATAAGACACTAGTAAATATAGCATAGGTCCTTATTTCTAATCTCTGTGTGTCATCCAGTGGTTAGAGACCCTTGTCATAGAACTTCAAGTATTTATGGAGTGCTCACTTAATCTTCTATTATATATCTCTGGGAAAGAAAGACAGCAAATCAAAAATACGCCCAGTATTAGAAACCATTTAAGATAAATATACAAAGGATTGTGTCCCTTCTCTTTAGCTCTTCTATACAATGCAGACACATTATTTTCCTTCAATACAGTGACCCACTGCAATTCAATTCTTGCACACACCAGTTTAACAAATATTCTCTGCAAATGACATTTACTACATTTCCCATTGTGTTACTAACCCTGAAGTCTATACTAGGGATGCACCGAATCCACTATTTTGGATTCGGCCGAACCCCCGAATCCTTCGTGAAAGATTCGGCCGAATACCGAACCGAATCCGAACCCTAATTTGCATATGCAAATTAGGGGTTGAAAGGGGAAAATATTTTTTACTTCCTTGTTTTGTGACAAAAAGTCACACGATTTCCCTCCCCGCCCCTAATTTGCATATGCAAATTAGGATTCGGTTCGGCCGGGCAGGAGGATTCGGCCGAATCCGAATCCTGCTGAAAAAGGCCGAATCCCGAACCGAATCCTGGATTCGGTGCACCGTGCATCCCTAGTCTATACGCTGGAAAGTCATACATTGAACATTATGTATTGCTCCAGGCATACAATTAACCAATCACCCCCATGGAAATACCAGAAAACTGCGCCTGTACAGATATTCTTCCATGCACAATGCATTGTAGATGTACACTGGTTTAGCTTTGAATGTGTAACCTCATTTTTGAAAATAAATACACGAAGGAGAAGAAAACAGACTTTTTAAGGCAAAAAGCTTTCCAGTATCATGACTGAAACAACTTGCACTTTTGCCCACAAACCCCCCTGTGCTTCTGATTTATCTATTAGTATTGGAAGTATTGGAGTGGAACAACCAAGTTGTAGCACCAGCCAGCACACAAGTACTTCACTTGCCAACATTTTCTTGAAGTTATTCTTAACCAGTAAACCCCCGATTCTCTAAAGAATCGTTAATGAAAGAATGGTAACAACAGTGAGGCAGCAAAATGCGATGGGTGCTGATTCACTCTGCATCCCCAGGCAGCAACTGGCGACGCTAATTTGTGGGGATGTAGAGTAAATCTGTGCCTATTGCTTGTTATTACCTATCTGCTATTAGAATTCTTAAATTTTGAGTTTATTGGTAGTAAAGTGTTACTGAAAAATTTCTTTATAAACAACATTTTTTGTGAAAATGTTCTCCTGTCCTTGAATGAGTTCTCCCTGGTGAGCTGTACTTAAAATCTTGACTTTAACATCAGATGAACGCTGCACTCTTTTAAATGCAACATAAAGTTGACCATGACCAAACACAGGCTCAGATAGGTAAATGCCGACTTTATCCAATGTTTGTCCTTGTGATTTGTTGATTGTCATGGCAAATGCAGCCTTAATGGGGAATTGTCGTCGTTTAAGTTTAAAAGGTAATTCCTGGTCAGAACTGGTAAGGTCAATTCTGGGAATCAAAACAGTATCACCGCTATGGGATCCTGTAAGCACTTCTGCCTTGATAACATTTTGTCTCATGCTCTTCACAACCAACCGTGTACCGTTACATAAACCTTGCTTAGTGTTAAGGTTTCTTAACAGCATGACTATTGTTCCTACTTTGAGTATAAGATTGTGCTGTGGTAATCCAGCAGGGTTGATAGTGTTTAAATATTCTAATGGGAAATTAAGTTTCTCACTTTCGTCTTCAGAATCAATACAGTCAGTACTCAGAAAGACACAGCTTTGTCCAGGAAGTAATGCAATCACTTGGTTGTTTATCATGTCAACATCAATATTTTTTGGAGATAATATAGCCCGTTTTGCTAAAAATGGCCACCCACGCAGGTACGCAACCGGTTCCCCTCCTAGAGTGACGCTAGCGCCGCCATTAGACAAACTTGCAAAGGAGTAGCAAGATGGCCGACGCTTATACAGACTTTAGTGGGCGGATGACAAACTCGCAGAGGAGTAGCAAGATGGCCGACGCTTATACAGACTTTAGTGGGCGGATTTGGCAGTGGGCGGATGACAAAGTCGCAGAGGAGTAGCAAGATGGCTGACGCTTATACAGACTTTAGTGGGCGGATTTGGCAGTGGGCGGATGACAAAGTCGCAGAGGAGTAGCAAGATGGCCGACGCTTATACAGACTTTCGTGCAGGTACGCAACCGGTTCCCCTAGTGTGACGGTGAGCGCATCTGCCTCCCTAGATCCTAACCTTCCAGCGGTCGCCGCCTGAGTGAGCAGGAAAGAAGAGGCGGCGGGAGGCAGAAGGAGACGGTGAGCGCATCTGCCTCCCTAGATCCTAACCTTCCAGCGCATCTGCCTCCCCGATCCTAACCTGTTCTGATCCTAACCTTCCAGCACATCTGCTAATCGAAGGCCGCATCTATGTCTTTCGGCTGAAGTTGCGCGCGCATCTCATAGATCCTAACCGAAGTTGCGTGCGCATCTGCCTCCCCTCCACTCGGGACATAGATAGGCCTTCAATTAGTATATAGGATCACCCTCATTTTCAAAACATAAAAAGACTGCACAGCTAAGTTAAAAACAGATTCTTTAAGAATGGTAACTTTATAAGGGTCCAAAATAAGTACTTTTAAATAATAATAAGTATGCCCTTACATATGCCCAAGTTGGTGGTTGCTATGGTGTTCCCCAGTGTCAATAGGCGCAGTTGTGCACCGTTGATAAGAAGAGGCAGGATGGATGCTTTGCTAAACATGTAGTCACATTAGTGTATTTGGATGCAACTAATAGTGTTGTTATGCGTTCTCCAGGAATGAACCAAATGTTCATGAGTTTGTAGCACCGGCCCTGACCCTTTTATAGTAAAATATATGTGGGCTCATTTACGTCTCCAGATGAAGCGGGCAAGTTGCGCTCCTATTCACAGTGAGTTGCATATAAACCACTTTCATTAAAAGTACTTGTGTCCCAATGCACTCTTTATACTACTTCCATATAGTTGGGCTCCGCACCGATCAGTCCTTCTTGCCTTTTGTTCCGGATCAGGCTCTGCTGCACCTTTTGAGGCCCGGTCAGACGGTGGCAGTAGCTCCAGGGTTCCCTCAGTGACCTCTGCCAATCACCACAGCTCATTTGTATGTAAAAGAATCGGGTGCATATTTCACTGGCACGCCAAACACTGGAAAATACTCAGACTGCACCCGAATTTCAACGATGTGCACAAGCAGTTTGGTTAATTTGGAGCACTAGATGCAATTGTAGTAGATGCAGCATAGTTGTGCCAAGCTGTTGCATCCACAATGTCTCTAGAATTTTAGAGGGAAAATGCTGCATTGCTGGATAAAGCAGTGATTATGATTGAAATTGCACTTTGCATACTGTGTCAAGGTAAGTGAATTAGCAATACTCTTTTTGTCTTGGAGACTGTAGGACCAATGCACTGGCCAGGAGACACTTTACCCAAAAAATGCAACGGGACATGGTTATCATATGGTGGGATTTATGGTCACAGTCATTTTTCTATCATGAATTTGGAACTAAATATTTATGAAAAAGAGCTCAGTTAGTGTAGGGACCCATAGGTTTACTACTGTCCCTATGGCTTTAAATACCTACACTTCCTTATCTCCCTAGTTGCTGGGCAGATGCCCATGTATATAGTTACTTAATGTACATATTTCTGTAATTGTCCTTAGGCCTTATGACCACTTCCAGCCACACTGTAACATGGGGGCCGATTTATCAAAGGTCGTGGTGAATTCTCAAATGAATAAATTCGAATTTCGAGCTATTTTTTGTGTACTTTGACTAGGGAATAGTCTAAATTCGATTCGTATTTGAGAAAAATTCGAAAATCCAAATATCGAAATTTATCATGTACTGTCTCTTTAAAAATTCGACTTCGCCCATTCACCATCTAAAACCTGCCGAATTGCTGTTTTAGTCTATGGGGGGGGGCCTCCTAAAACCTATTTGGAGTCAATTGGTGGACTTCGAAAAATCAAAGTTTTTTTGGGAAAAACTTTGAATCAAATTCGATCAAATGTGCTATTCCTTTAATTCGAACTCGACCAAATACGGACCTATTCAATCGAAAACGGACCTATTCGACCCAAAAATCTTTGACTTAATTTCAGTTGGTCTTTTTAAATTCAAATTTTGTAGTTTTTTCAATGCGAAATTGATAAATATGCCCCATAGTGTCTAGGGGGGGATTTTTCTCTTTGGCTTCTGGTTGCTGATCCAGCTGGATCTGTTCCGGGGAGCCTGTGTACACCAAGGCCCAGTAAAGATCCTTTACCCCAGAGGGACATGTACCTCTAGTGATAAGTCGGGGAGCAGGGACCCCATGAATGAGGCCAGCTAGAGACAGGGTAACTCTTAATAGTACTCTTTAGGTGAGTAAGATAGAAAGGTTAAATAACATGGGCAGTTCTGTGCTCCTACAAGGATTGTAGTAGGGAATAGCTCTTCCCTAGGCTTTGAATCTGCCAATAGTGAATGCAGTTGGATAGGGAATAAGGCTTTA
The DNA here is from genome assembly GCF_017654675.1 of Xenopus laevis. NCBI lineage: Eukaryota > Metazoa > Chordata > Amphibia > Anura > Pipidae > Xenopus > Xenopus laevis. Next base: position 171,284,197 of record NC_054372.1, on the reverse strand, counting down.
GATTAATTCTCCCTGATTATTCCACTGTATGGGATCCGGACCACGCCTGGGAATTTCATCCTAGAGGTGCACCTTCAACTACCCTCTGCCTAATTGTCCTGGTATATTTAACATCTTGTCTGCCATTGCCTCTATGGATTGTGAGTAATAACCCTGTGCATCATTTCTTTGCTGCAAGAACCTCCTGGTGTCCTTACTTTATTTTATTTTTAAGCACAGTTAGCCTCTGAGAGTTGTCGTTCAACTACATCCTTCCTTCTTATCTTCCACCTAGCGAAGGCCCTGCCTTGTGTGTTAGAGTCAAGTCTAACCCTTGCTCTGCTGGTTTTGCTGGACAATAAACGAATCATTGATAATACAAGGGGCAAGGGAAGGTTTATTAATCATTCTAGTTAGTGTTTAAAATGGGAAATCTTTCACCTTTTTGTGAATTTTTATAACATTCTAATCATATAGAATGAGTCAGCTGAGCTGAGTAGCATTGACCCTATAACTGTATAAGATCTTGTTTTGGAGTGGAAAGGTAATTACAGACTCAAGCAGTCCTTATAATGCTCTATTGCAGGCTGAGCATTAGACCCTCCATTATTTCTGTGCAGAGTTGCCGCAGGTGCTGAACTTCTGAGCAGATATTTTTTGCTGGATCTCAAAGCAGAAATTAGCCTTATTTTGAACAAAGGAAAGTGAAATAAATTAATACTTTATTATTTTTGGCACATTATGTTTCAAGAGGTGCCCAATGAAAAACTACCACGACATTGATAATTGTTTCATTTGTTAAAGTGTGTTGGAATAATAAGTAAAGAATAATATGTTTGTGTTGTGTCCATAGCAGGTGTGACACATATTCGCCATATTAAAGACTCTGCTATGTGTTTGAATAACGTACTGCAGTTCTGCTCTTGTTACCGGACAAGGTCACTCAAGCCCTCAGCGTGATTTTATAATAATTCAATGTTTTTCTATGTTTAAGAGTAACTTATTACAACTATTATTTAAGGTAGCACCAGGGATAATTGCTACCATTGTTTGTGACCAGGTTAAAGTGACTGGATCAGAAATTTCAAACCTTTGCCTTGTTCTCATGTTAATTTCCAATACTTTGATGCAGCCTAAGAAGGTTTGTAACCATGGCCAAGAGCATGTCAGTGGAGTTTAGATTATTGTCTGCTATCATAGGTGGAAAAACAAAGTAGATTTGTGTTGGCATCTGTTTCACAAAATCTATTACAACGCATGGCTAGATTTAATGATCTGCCTGGGTGTGAAAGGGCAATGACACATGCAAAACTTGTAGCTGACTACAAAGGTCCAGCTTTTAAATGCACTTTTCTCGAGTTTTTGCACCTACTGGGTTTTTAGCTTTTTTCATTTTTTGGTGTTTGTCAGTGGGTATTCAATTCAACATTAGGTAGACCAGGGCTCCCTAACATTTATATCTGTGAGCAACACTCGGGGTTATTTATCAAAATCCGACATTTTTTACATACTTTTCCTCCCTTTTTATCAATATATTTTCAGGAAAATAAAAAAAAAAAAAATCATGAAAAAATCTAAATCATACGTTTTTTTTCTGATTTGTCACCAAAACCACGAAAACTTCAGATTATTGAACGAAACCAAGCGCAGATAAGGAGATCTTCAACGGGACATCTGCCATTGACTTCTACAGGAACTCGGCAGGTCTGAGTTGGAGTACTTTACTAATTCAGACTTTTAACACCATCTAAGTTTAATAGTAAATACATTTAAATACATTTAAAAAATTGTGTTTTCCCAATGAAAAGTCCAATCCGAAAAAATTGGAGTTTAATAAATAACCTGCTCAAAGTGGTGGGGAGCCACATCAGCATGAAAAAATGTCTGTGTTTGGGGATCCTTAATGTAGATAAATAATACTTTAGAAACACTTATACGATACCAAAAAACAGACTACATCTGTGTACCCAGACAACAATATTCATTACATATCATTGATTATCATTGATGATTGAACAGGCATCTGTAAGCTGCATGAGCATTTAAACCTTCCTTGGATGTTATCTATAAGGTCCAGGTGCTTATCAGCCTAATCAACCTCCCCTCTTTCTATAATGTATACATGTCCTTACCAGGGGAAGCCACAACACATACAGCAGACTTACATCAGGTCAGAAACCCCCATTGCATGGCCCTTACCTAAAAGATTATCCAGTAATATACGTATGATATTCAACCCCTTGCAGGGCTCAACGCTACCATCAATTGACAAAATCCACTTCCTCAAAATATGTTCACATTAAACCTAATCAGATGTTGTAAAGTAAAATCACTGCATTTCTCAACGAGTATTAAACGGTTAAGAAGTATTTCCACTCCGGACGTTTCGACACCCACTACAATGGAACCATGGTTTTGCGGAACAAGCTTACTAATGTTTTCTTAAATTACATCCTCTTGCGGATTTATAAAACTTCCACGTCCTTACAAATAAATAAATGGTGTTTCTCTCTCCGTGATGTGAAACAGCTTGGAATGAAGTCATTGAGCACAGGTTAAATTTGGATCCTGTCTGAAAAGGTCCTTAGATACGGGGAATATTTCAGCTTTCTATAAAAGTTATGAAGCAGTTGTTTTGAGTCAGCTGAGTGAGTTGAGCTCATGCTGCGTCGTTTCTTGGTGTAACTTGGACTTGGAAATAGAAGCTTAAAAAAGAGTTGTGTGGATAGTCATTTTTATGTTTAGCCACCCAACATTATCAAATTCAAAACCACAAGCAGACCCAATGTTCAAGGCCATCACATTGTTCCAGCACACAACCAGTTTAGGGGTCTCAATTAGATCTATGGAAGCCATAAGCAGTTAGGAGCTGACCAAGCAATGCAGGAAGTCTTAGTGTCAACTGCTAATATTAGCAGCCTACAGGCCTCCAGTGGTTGATGGTCTACAATCATGAACAAGGTTGGTCTTAGGGTAGGGTGAACATCAGGGTTGACAATCTGCATCTGCCTAACATCCAGCAGACAACCAGACATTTATGTAATCTGTGTTGGACTGGGATGTCCAAGGCCAACTGAGGCTACAATCCTGGTGGCCCTCCTTGCCACCTCAAGGGCCCACCCTACCCTTCCAATGTCCGCCCCCATCCTCCTCCCGCACTGCGCAGTACACCTTTTAACACCTTTCTCCTGCAATTGGGCTAGAGGGGATGGTGAGTGAGGAGTGTATGCAGCATTCTAGGTAAGTGGCCTCTGCAGATGGTGTCCATGAGGGCAGGGGCCTACCGGCCCTGTCCGATCATGTATGTAATTTGCCCCCTCAGATGGGGTCCCCCATGTTTTTGAAACCTTCACTTTTCTAACTTCAGTTCTGACTCCACCCCACTACCACCCTTCATTAATACACGACTGACTAATGCAGGTAGGTCTCTTTGCTCTGTTTCAGCGATTCATAATGGGCAGAAGGCAGTGTGCAAACAACATGGCCAATTGAAGCCTTTATTTGCACTTTGCACATTGCATTCTCTTATGAAAATAACTCAAGGGGAACAGTAGAACAAGTTTAGTGAAGTCTAGTTGGTGGCCCCTCCAATCCACAGTCTGTACTGATGTTAACTGTCAGAAGTGTGCACTTCAGAAGGAACACAGAGACCCCAACACTTAAACACACACAAAGTACTGTATTGTTTTGCAAGTAAATATTAATGGAAAGGTACTGTTATAGACATGGAAGCAAATCAGAAGAGTAAAAAATACAAGTGCTTTATACATTCATGTCAAGAGCATAACTTACACCATCTGATTTATTTAAACCAAAGATGTTTATACTCAGAAAAAGAGTTTATATACCAGAGTTTACAAAAAAAAGTATTTTTTTGACTTCATTACATAAGTATATTTTCCTTGCAACGGGTCCAGGCATTTATGGAACAGTTTTGAATACATTTTGGAACCAAGCTAATTTATTTTGGGTCTAGGGATTAAAGGAAAACTAACCTCTGAAAACCAATCTGACTAGAAATTCAGTGTTTTATATACTAAACTTAAAATTGTAATATAGTGTAATGTGTTTTTAGCATGTACTGTATATTTAGTAGCATTTGCAAATATATGTAGATATAATACAAGAGCCTTTAGGGTAGGGGCACACGGCGCGATTTCGCCGCGATTCTGCGCTAAGCGAGTTGTCGCTGCGTTTTTTAAGCCGAAATAGCTTTGCTAACTTTGGCGCTGGCGTCAATGCAAATCGCGGCGAAATCGCTGCGCTAATTCACACGCGGCGATTCGTTTTCTATTGTCGTCCGAAGTTGCCTCGCTGGGCGTTTCCGGGCGACAGTAGAAAAAGAATCGCCGCGTGTGAATTAGCGCAGCGATTTCGCCGCGATTTGCATTGATGCCAGCGCCAAAGTTAGCAAAGCTATTTCGGCTTAAAAAACGCAGCGACAACTCGCCCAGCGCAGAATCGCGGCGAAATCGCGCCGTGTGCCCCTAGCCTTAATATACATATAAATGGATATATATACACACACACACACAGGTATGGAATCCGTTATCGAGAAATCTGTTATCGTTAAAGCACCGAATTATGGAAAGATCATATCTCATAGACTCTATTTTAACCAAATAATCCAAATTATTTACTTTTTTTCTGTAATAGTAAAACAGTACCATGTAATTGATGCAAACTAAGATATAGTTAATTATTATTGGAAGCAGAATCAGTCTATTGGGGTTATTTAATGTTTATATGATTTTCTATAAGACTTAAGGTATGAAGATCCAAATTACAGAAAGACCCATTATCTGGAAAGCCCCAGGTCCTGAGCATTCTGGATAACATGTCCTATACACACACACACACATATATATATATATATATTAATGATATAATAATTCTAATAAATGATGTACCCCCTCCTAATAAAATATTAGGATAGTAGAAGTCACCTTTGAGTTCCAGGACCAATAATTTCCAATGCAGCATGAGAATGTTATGTGTCTCCTTTTTAAAGGATTTGGTGAAACCTTTTATGTTTAAAATATTTTATTTGATTTTCATATTAAACAAATGAAATCAAAATGACAACAAATGTTATGCAGATGAAGAAAATATGTTGCAAAGGAGACAATGGCATGATAGTATCAAAACTATATCATTCATGAAAAATAAAAAACGAACTAAAAATTAACTAAGCCAGTGGATGCACAAGTAATAAAAGAAAGAAAAAGCCCATTTATCATCTGGAGTGTCAGATGGGTCATCTAACTATTGAAGAAAGCGCATTATTTGATCGCCAGTATTGGAGTTACAGATTTCAAAATAAGGAGACCAAACCAGCCTAAAAGAATCTTTGGAAATACTTCCTTTAGTTTTAGTTATTATGGCTTCTTGCCAACTAAGCTGATTCATATAAGAGATGATGTCCGATAATGAGGGGGGTTCCTTTTGTAACCAGAAATTAAATAAAGCTTTCCTAGAAGCAGCTAGAAAAAAGGAAGTCAATAATTTACTTGGTGAAACCTTTGCTGAAGATGGATGTGCTTTTCCTTACACACGCAATAGTTTGATCCACTGCTCCTTGATAAATCTATGCTGTATGTTGTGCTTGTTTCTGCCTCTAAAGATGGTTACACAGGAGGCAAAGCGACCCCTTGCCATTTGGCTTCAAAGGTGGTTGGCAGAATTAAACTGCTTTGCTTGTTTTGCCCATTGCCAATGGATCTAATGTAAAACAGGAGATGTTGAAGCCTTATCACCTCAATGGCCTTCTTGCCAGTGGGAGTCACTGTCAAACACAATTTTCTGTCTGGACAGACCAGTCTCTAGATGCCTTCTAAGGGCCTCACAAGATTCTAAGCTGCAGCCATCCAAACTGCCAGACCAATTTAAAAATAATGCAGAGTTGGTTTCTTGCATACAGATTCCAACCTTTAAATACTAATATATTTCATATATTAAATATATATTAAAATTTATTTTTTGAACTCCACAAAATTCCAAATGCAGAATAATAAGGATTGCCTTGGAACCACTCACCTTCATATAAGTCCCCCCTTAGTCATAATGTGAACCCCTATAAATGTCTCAAGCCAACACCCTGTATTTGGGAGTATGACTGATGCAGACCTGGTCACAAGCCCAACAACACAGCCACAAGAGGAGAACTGGATATAGCTCCAGTGGAGCTTTGAATAAAGTAGAGGAAAGCGGTTAAGTGTCTTTTATTCCCCCCTGGTCCAAGGGATTTTCGTGAGCTGGACCCAAAGTCCATAACCATGAGAAGTACAATGTCAACAAGATCTTTCACTAAAGGGCATAAAATTATCCCCCATCAGGTTCTCTATATCATTTGTAGTTTGTGCCCAAACTTGCATGGTTTTATTCAGGACTTCAATTATAGCTGTTTTCCGGGTCTTTGTGCAGCTTCAGGACTTCAGTGTCGGCTCCTTTTCGTAACTTTGTTTCTTTTCGCCGATTCAGGACATCAGTGTCGGCTCCTTTCGTGACTTTGGGTCTTTCCGCCGCTTCAGGACTTCGTCTGTTCGGCACTTCCGCATTTGGCTGTTCGGGACTTCGATCGGGCGGCACGGCTTCGGAGCTGTCAAGGGGGGCCCTTCGAAAAGTGCAGCACCGCCAGCCCCCCTTCAGGCCCAGGACACTTGTCCCCCCTGTCCCCCCCTGATGGCGGCCCTGCTTACCATTTGGGCCACTGGATGTGTTTAGGGCTGGTCCTGACCAGTTCTTGCCCACCTGTGATTCATGTTTCTGAGACCCATCTGGTTCCATGTTCCTGAGTCCCTCCCTTGTACCGTGACCCCAACCTTGTTCCTGCTCTCCTGTCCGCTCCTTTTCCTGTTTCTGTTGACTTCCTGTTCTTGGACTCCGTTTTCCCTTCTGACCCAGCCTTTGGCCTGATTACTGTGCCATTTACTGTATACCCTGGGTTGCTTACAGTAGTATACAGACTCCCATCTGATTGCTTCTCTTTAGTGTCTGATGGTAACACTCTATCCAAACAGGACCTCCAAGCAGAACCTCAGGACTTGCAATCTGTGGATGCAAATGCCAGATGGGCTGCTGTAAGATGCCATATGCAGTGACTATTTAGTGGGCTGGTGGAGGCTGTTTGTGACTTTGTGTTTTTAAAGTGCCAGGGCCTATCTTGAATCCCAGTTTAGACCTGCCTCCAAGGTATGACCACCAAACTATTTAGCAAGCAAATGATGGTCAGACAGTGAGGCTGAAATCTACCATATTGTCAAATATTGCTTTGAAAATACTCCTTTCCAGTAGTAGTGTTGGCATTAAGTATTGCGGGGAGGGCATGAGCAAGTTTCTTGTAAACCACAAAAAAATGCCAGCTTGAATCCCAGTATGTAAGATCCTGAGCTAAAAAACTAAGAATAATATTTTTTATATTTTTGGCTCATTCTGGTACACGGCAGACAAAAATGATTTTGTTACTGTGCTCCAAGAGAAGAGATCGTCTTGAATCTTCGTTTATTTATCTAACCCAGTGAGTTCATCCTAAAATGTCTGACAGCAAATGGCTGGTGCTTCTATAAAGGCTCCTTGACACATAAACTCCAACAATTATTTTCATAGGGATCGTTTAAGATACGCACTGCAAATATTAATGGCTGTTGTGATTAGGAACTACCTGTCATGGTGTTTGAAAAGTGAATGCAGCGTGACCAAATCCCTGCAGCTCTACACAGAGTGATGATAAACTGATTTTCCCAATGATAAATGCTTTGTCTGACCTCATCCTCTGCACATGACTAATGGCTGCAACATGAAACACACGGGTTTCTGGAATGCCATAAAAATATCCATATAAAGAGTATATTATTATCATTACACCTATGGAACGTTTCTGTTTAACTTACTGAAAGCAATTCATATGTTTAAATGGGAAGGTGCTTATTTCAGGGAAGTAAATTGCAAAAAACGTGGGTGTTTTTTATTTTTACTGGCATATTTACCAATTATATATATATTTGTTCAATTCAAAATTGCTTTGTTTTCTAAGAAAAATAAAAGGTAAGGGCACAGAAAAAAGAACTAGCAAGACCAGGGTCCCTCTCTTTGGGTAACTGCAGAACAAGCAGATAAACCTTTATCACTAAAATGAACAATATGGAGACAAAACCCAAGGATTCAACAAAAAGGTGTTCTCAGCTATTGACATTTGGAACACTAATAGGGGAAGATTTTGGTGTGAAAATACCCACTTTTTTCCCTGTGGTTGTTTTAGTCTATTTATCAGTGGGTAGTGATAAGGAAATTTTTTCACCAGACAAAGATTCGCAAAGAAATTTAGCATTTTGACTATTTGACGTTAAAGGAGAAGGAAATAGTGATGGGCTAATTTGCTCAGTTTCGGTTTGACGAAAAATTTGCGAATTTTGTGCGAAATTCGCGAAAAATGCGCAAAACGGCGCCGGCGCCCTTTTTTGATGCAGACGTCCGTTTTTTTCGGAAAACATTTTTGACGCCGGTGAATTTTGGCGTGAATTTTCGCGGGTGTTTCGCGAATTTATTCGCTGCCGGCGAAACGCGCAAATTCGCCGCGAATTCGCCCATCACAAGAAGGAAAGGCTTTGTGCACTTGGGGGTGACCTACCTGAAACCCCGGGCCGGTACTCCTATCAGCAGGAAACTAGGGTTATACCAGCAAGCACCACGGAGTGATCCTCTTCCGCCTTCTTCTTTTTTCAAATTTACTGGGGCAGATGCATGCGCAATTAAACAAAATAGCCGGCTTTTTAGTTAAAGTTCGGCTTTTCGTTCTACTGTGCGTGCGCAATTGTGTGAAGAAGGAAGACGGAAGAAGATCGCTCTGTGGTGCTCACTGGTATAACCCCGGGCCGGTGAAGTTTTCTGCTGATAGGAGCACTGGCCCGGGGTTTCAGGTAAGTCAATACAATCACTTGGGGGTGCCTAACACTTGGCACCCCCAAGTGCACAAAGCTTTTCCTTCTTCTTTAATGCATTTGAACAAAAATTCGGCAAGACAAAAAAAGTTGCTACAAGAAAAAAAAATCCAGTGACTTTAATGCATTTGAAAAAAAAATTGTTACTTCAATGCATTTTGCTTATTTTTCACAAAGTGAAATGGGACAGTTGCTCATCAGTGGGTGAAACGTAGGGGCCATTTACTAACAATCAAATTGCGATTTTGTTTTCTACAAATCACGACAAATTTGTGTTCTTCCTATATTTCTTAAAAGCTCTAAAAATTTGAGATTTATTAAAGTGGTTCTTTACTAAATCTCGACTTTTTCTTACATGATTAAAAATTCAACCCACCTCCCAATCCCGAATCTCCTTAATTTACCAATAAAACTTCTTGAAAAAATCGATGTGAGAAAAATTCGCAATAAGATTCAGCGTCAATTCAAATCTTTATCAAATTGTCACCCAAAAAAAATTGAATTTATCGGTGTATTAAATGAAAATGAGCGCAAACAACCTGAAACTATTGAGAATCATTAAGCAATAAACATGTTCCACTTGTTAAAGGAGCCTATGATTGAGTGCCCATGTGCACAAAACGCGTAAGGCTGTGTATTAATTTACTTTGTGGCCTGAAATAAAGTTCTCGGCTCTTTTTCAAGCCTATTTTGTGGGATCTATGAGTGTCTGCTGTCTTCTGTTTGGTTGGATACCTTCACCTTGAACTGTAGGTCTGGGGCATGTGCACCCAGACCCCACGTACTACTGGTTAGATTATAAATTTATTTGCTTCGCATTGAATTTCCTCCTTTGAATGTACCAATTGTTCTACGGGATTTCGACAGGTTATAATTGGAGTATTTTTGGATTTGAATTTTTAGCAGCTTGAGGGGTTTTTTTCCTCTAAAAATTCAAGGTTTTGCCCTTTAAAAACTCAACCAGAAAACTTTGATGTTCAATAAATATGTCTGAGCCTTTAGAGCAGAGAACAGAAAGGGTCAGACGAACACTGCTTTCAACAGCAATACATATACAAATAAAAATTGTAGGCACTCAAATAAAAGCAATCTTCCACCAGGCAATACTTTTAATTAAAATTATTTATTATGTCACATATTTACTCTATATATGTAACATAATAAATAATTTTACTTAAACTTATTGCCTGGTGGAAGATTGCCTTTATTTGAGTGCCTGCTCTACAATTTTCTGGTTTGAACAGTGGATCCAAAATATCTCTCTTTCTCCCTTATTAAGCAACTGACTGCTTCTACTCCACGTGGTGTATTAAAATCTCCCATGACTATAACCTCACCCTTTGTTGACTTTTATGTGATATCCTCTACCATCGATTAATTTTGCCCTTAAGATACTTTTTTACTCTATATATATATATTTCACTCTAGTTTATATAAAAACTCAAATACTCTCAGTTTCATACTTTGGGGGGTTATTTTGTAAATGACGAGTAATATGAATTTATTTAAAACTCAAATAAATTTGATTTTATTCACAATTTGAATGGTATGTTATTTATGAAAAAATTATTTCAATATGTTTACTTCCACTGGCTTAGTTAATTTTTGTTATTTTCAGTTTATTGTTGTCAGTCTCTTAAAATTGTATTCCGTTTTCAATCTCACTATGCCATCATATTGAATACATGTCTTTCTTCATCTGCATAATATTTGCTGTCATAATGTTAGTACTTGTTTAATATGAAAATCAAATAAAACATTTTCAAAATAAATATGAAAAAATTAGAAAGTCTTAAATTCGATCAAATTCTCCCGACCCGAAAACTCAAATTGAATTTTAATAGAATTTGAATAGAATTTTCCTCCGAAAAAATACCTTGACTTTTGCGCATCCAAATTTTTTGGCGTGCATAAAGTTCTGTTTTCTCCCATTGGAGTCTAACTTGGCAAAACTTTGGCTCAGCGCTACTATTAACATCCTCAAATAATTCAAGGGACCTCTGCCATTGACTTCTACTTGAACTCGGCAGGTTGTAGGTGGAGAATAGTCGAATTAGAACTGTTTCCAGGTTCGAGGGGTGATAAATCTCACATTCAAATTCGAGTTGGTGGGTTTAAATTTGAATTTGAATTTCGAATTGGAGTTTTGACCATAAAAATTCTAAAATTCTAATTTACCATTTAAACCTTAGTAAATCGACCCCCCTAACATACAGATCTAGGAAAAGTGGATAGAGGTATGTACGGCTATATGGATCTATAAACAGTTGTTTAGGTCACCTATTAGTAAAAATCCTTTTTTCTATTACAGTTCACCCAATACTGAAATGTACAGAGTTCAACAAAGGAATAACTGAATCTAACTTTACAATACCTTTTCAATAGTTTAGAGGTTTCAGCTATTTGTTGGCTATTCGTTTGAATGTCAACTCGAAATGATAACAGTATAATGAAAAAGGGCATCTACAATATTTTGCACCTTTTAAAACATGTATATAGACCTGTACCTAAGACTTGCCTGATCAAGCAGTAATTCATGGGCTCCCCATTAAACACTGTACCCGCACATGCTGTATAAAATCACAGGCAATATAAGGGCATGTACAGGTATGTCCCTCCCACTGGCTGCCTACTACATTGCAGTCAGGGCTGGATTTACATATTGGGCGCCCCTAGGCCCGATGTCGTTCGTCACCCATGTCCCCTCTGTGTTATTTACTAAAATTTTCATCATCGGGACCCTTGTAATGGGGATTGGAGCACAGGATTGAGCATCCCCAGTGTTTCTGAACCAATGTGGGTGTGGTTGGGTAGCCTGCCGCCCCATAAAATTCTGCCGCCCTAGGCCCGGACCTTGGTGGCCTCTCCACAAATCCGGGCCTGATTGCAGTTGCCAAGCTGGGCCCAGTTTTGTGTAGCTTATTAAAACCTTTGTGTCTCCTGTATCTAACCCAGAATTCTGTGCCAGTCGGCAGGACCCTCAGTCACTCTGGAATTCTAGGAAATGACATTGCCTTTTGGATAAGAAAGTCTGGCTGAACATTGCCCATGTTAGTAAAGAGCATTTAGAGTTTTATTTCTTTAACTTGGGTTTAGATTTGTGTTCATATTATGAATCCTAGGGATTTGCTTGTAGAACAAAGTTCAGTGGAACAACACATGGCAGATATGTGCATCATCCATTAACTGAGCACACAACGCCCACACAAACCAGAGTTAGACATTGGATGCGTACTAACAAGCCACGTTCAAGGCCACCATCATAAAAACCTTTCTTAAAAAGATACAAATAAAGAAACCAGCAAAGCTAGACAGGGCTTTACCTCAGTAATATATTAACTAACAGAACTGTCTATAAAGAGGCTGTTCATTGGCATTTTCCTACCTTCTAATAATAATACAAGTATGCATTAAATAGTAGTCTTCTGGCAGCCATTCATATGAGTGCTGGGCCACCAGTACTCTGGTAGTATTAGTAGTAGTAGTAATTTTAGTCATTAATAATTCTTTAAATGGCAACAAGCTAGCTCTAATGTCTGTTTAAAAAATACATTCCCAACAACCTAATTTATTTCATACAAACATAACCTGTAACCTTATCTCCATAATTAGAACATGATGAAGCATCACTGCCAGTTTTTGATTTCTTTAGAAAGATAGATGCCAAAAGAGCTAACGTAGTAAAGAATGCATTATAATATACACTTCTGTCTGTAATGGAACTAAGTCGAGAAACAAAGAGGGTAATACTGTATATAATAACAGGTACAAAGTATGTAGCAGGTCTAGAATCCATAGCAACCAAAAATATTGCCATTCAAACCGCCAACCAGAAATGCTAGCTATCAACTGCTATGTGTCAGTCGTAATAAATCGCATATTTATAGAAAACCATTGAGCTCATATATGTTTTTATTATATTTGCAGTTTAGGGCGGACACACGGGAGAAGGGGAGTAGACAAACATTTATCATAAAAATGTTGCCAGTACAAGGACATGTCAATCAACTGGCAGTTATGCAGATATATATATAAAAAAAAAAGGTTAAACTTGATGGATGTGTGTCTTTTTTCAACCTTACTTACTATGTTACTATGTTGTAGGTTTGCTAGCTATAATGTCCATAAGGGCTGGAGTATGTTGGTAAGGCAACAAAAACAGTAAAGGTCCAAGAAGGATATTATAAATTTGATTCATTAATTAATAATAATCCCTTTAAATCTATCACAATAAGACATTTGATTCATAAATTAATAATAATCCCTTTAAGTCTATCACAATAAGACATTTGATTCATAAATTAATAATAATAATCCCTTTCAGTCTATCACAGTAAGGCATTTTAGGTAAGGTGCATTTAATGCATCACAATTGTTTATTCAAGTTTCAGCATTTATCCTTCAATATTTGATAGAATATCAATGGTTTTCCCTGAAATTGGATCAAATGTAATAAATAATTCAATTAACTGTGGGTTCAGTAACTTCCCCTGCTGAACTCTGGTCTAGTGAGTGTATTCTGGCTTGTGAAGGAACTTGGATGAGGTTAGGTGGATATAAGGTTTTAACTGCTTTCACCATGTGCTTTCTACACTTCTGAATTGCTATGACAAAACCCTTGGGGGTTTTCTACTTTTCATTATGGATGATGGACTTTTTTTTGCATTTAAAGCATTTCCTGGCTGCATGTTGTAACTGGAAACACCAGCACTGAGAAAGAAGGAGGGATACCCCATATTCTGTAGGAGACCTGTAGCAAAGGGGCTGAACAGAAGATAAAAAAAATAAAAACTAAAAAATGGCCTCTAAATACATTTACTAACATAGAACATTGTTATCTTTTTGGTACCTGTTTTGGTACCCTGCTTGTTTTACTGTAAAACTCAGTAAATATATTTGAAAGCAAAGAACATTTACAGTTAGAAAGGCCTAGCTACAATAGCAAACAATTTCAGCACATGAAAGACCAACTACAAATGGACTCAGAATCTCAGTGTTTCTATCTTATTAAAAAGGTTATTTTAACACCCATAGATGGTTAAAATGTATATAACTTACACATGATATAAAAAAAAAGTCATGCTTGATAGATACGGATGTGACATTTTTTTCGTTAAGGATGTTTTACTTTATTGGTATGCGTTTTATCTTCTGAAGCAGATTCCTGGCCCAAATCCCCCCCAGACACACTCTTAAGAATAAACTGTATCCCTCAACTGTCAAATGCAAATGATAAACACCCTAATGATAAAAATCACAAACATGAAAGCACTATTTATCTTTTGATTTCATGTTGATGGTCCAATGGAAGTTGATGCTCTTGGCACAGTCATTCCTTCCCTTAATATTGCCAGTTTGGAAACTGCAAACCACATACTGTTGCAGAGGCACACGTCTCTGAGTCTAAGACACATATTTAAGAAATTGAGCACAGTTTTTTTGTTGTAGAATACTCAAGTAATGTTCTTTCACTCATACCCCATAATACAAAAAACAATTATAGGTAACATAATATTCCTCACATGCCTACTCCTGAATCACATTATATAGAATGTTTCCAATTTATGCACATATCTAAATATCTGTACATATTCTCTATGAAACTATCGACACCTCTTTCCTATGTAATAAAGCAAAAAATGAGGCACATCTGGTGCCCCCCGTCAAAGTAGAGTCATTGAATAATTCCTAGGGTCTAGCATAGAAACTCAGCCTTCTTATGTGCTGGGCAGACCCTTTAGGGCAGTGATCCCCAACCAGTAGCTCGTGAGCAACATGTTGCTCTCCTATCCCTTGGATGTTGCTCTCAGTGGCCTCAAAGCAGGTGCTTATTTTTGAATTCTTGGCTTAGAGGTACGTTTTGGTTGCATAGAAAACAGAAGTACTGCCAAACAGAGCATCAAAGAAAGGTTGACAATCCACATAGGGGCTACTAAATGTCCAATCACAGCCCTTATTTGGCACCCCAAGAACACTTTTCATGCTTGTGTTGCTCCCCAATTCCTTTTACTTCTGAATGTTGCTCACGGGTTCAAAAGGTTGGGGATCCCTGCTTTAGGGGGTCAGGATCAGGGTTGGGCTGGTCCAGTGGGACACCAGGAAAAAACCTGGTGGGCCCCGTCGATCCAGGTCAGCTTCTTCTCCTGGGTGGTGCGAATCACATAAACACGCGCATGATTGTGTCTGCAAGTAATGGAGTACACAGTAAGGTAAATAGTGTAGTGATGTGTGGGCTGGCCTGATACCTGCAGGTCAAGTGGGCTCAGGCAGACCTCGGCACAACACTAACACAGTGTGTCGTAGGTGGGCAGTTTGTGGCACTTGCGGGTGGGGTGATGGCTCCCTGGTGGTCCCTGGACATGCCAGTTCAACACTGGTCATGGTTAGGATAGTTAACACTTACAGAGAGGAACACTTCCCTTGCTATATATATATATCTATATATATATATCTATATATATCTATATATCTATATATATATATATATATATATATATATATATATATATATATATAAATATATATATATATATATATATATATAGATAGACAGCTATGTGATAGAGAACTAGCTGGAGGAATGTCTGCAGAAAGAAACATTGTCACCCATTATTTAATTGGACTAAAGTTATAAGTGGTGTACTGCATAGTATTGTATTAGGTCCACACATAATTTGTGTAGGGAGGTAGTGCAGAATCCTTGCACTTACCCTTCTTCTGCAGCAATTCCTTGTAGTGAAGCCGGTACGGAGCCTGTGTCTGTTTGCTGTTAGCTGTTGCCTATCAGGGTTGCAGGAAATTACACAGCAGCAGGCAGGGAGAGGAAGCAGGGGAGCCTGAGAGAGAAAGGACTGGCACACGGTGGTGAGAGATCAGAGTGTTGCAGGTGGGCACAGAGAGCTGGAAGGCTGCACCGAAAGCTGTCATTTGGATCAGGCTGGCACAGGGAAGCCAGATACTGTGTTCGGAGAGACAGAGAGTGTGAGAAGAGTCCAGATTGGAGGAATTGGCACTTGAAAGGCATTTCCACCTGAGTATCCAAAGGGGCTGGAGTTGCACTTTGCGTCCATAAGTACTTGAATCACCTGAAGATTCTGTGTAAAGCATACAAAGAGACTTTTGGAGTAAGTATCCTATTTAAAGTAACAATATCCTAAAGGAGCGCTCAAAGATTTTAGAGACTGTTTGGAAATACGTTAAAGGACTTTACATTTTTACAGAGATAGTTTGCGCTGGTCCTAGTTCGTTAGTGAGGCCTCAATTGACACCTTGTTAGGAGTGTTGCTTACATTAGTTGGCCATTTACTTTTAGACAAAAGGTTATTTAGTGTGTGTGAATTATTACGGTTTCCTAGTGGGGCCACCTGTAGGTGCATTCCCGGATCACACTAGGAAGAGGCACTGCGCTAATAAGTACCAGGTACCCAGTCTCTTCCAATACTACTGCGGAGTGGCTCAGGTTTGTCCCATGCCATCAGGTAAGGGCCACATGGGAAGTGTAACACAGACAGAAGGGGTGTCAGAAGGGTTACATTTGCTTTTAATGACTTGGACCAGTTTGTCAAGCAGGATCTTACTGACTATGGAAAGAACACAAGGCCATTACCTGTGATAAGAAAAAAGCAGGCATCATTTCCAACTCCAGAACAGATTTTGTCTTATAGTGTAGGCAGTAAATTTGTGGAACGTAAATAACATTATTAATGCAACATGAGGCATGAGAAGCAATGTATACAGTGAACCAATGTATACAGTGAACCAAAACAAAGTCCATAAAATGCATTTCACATTTATAGGAAAACTATAAGACAGGGCATCATTACACTTTCAGCTGTTAAAATGTGCATTCTGTGTATACCCTTGATAAGGCATGATCACATTCTTGCAGCCAATAAACACAGATGTAGCAAGTAATGCCAGTCTGAAACATTTGAAGCAAACAGTAGGAGCAATCTCCAAGTAAGCATTTTGGCAATTATAGCACCCATGTTTCTTCTTGTAGTTAAAAGTAAATCTAACACAGACAACTATATAAAATATGTAAATTTCCATTTTTAAAAAGCTATTACTGTCATCTTTACTGTAAGTTCAGTCTCTCACTAAATAAATACTGTATATCACTAAATGAA